>NW_027361671.1:14210000-14810000 GCF_039654945.1 Dendrobates tinctorius | reverse complement strand
AAAACACGTTATATTATACTCACGGAGGTGGGCGGTCCGGTCCGGTGCCTCCCTTCATGCGATGACGTCCTCTTCTCCGTCCTGAAATGGCTCCGGCGCAGGCGCATTGCTCTGCCCTGTTGAGAGCAGAGCAGAATTCAGCAGTGCGCAGGCGCCAGACCTCTCCCGACGCCTGCGCACTGCAGGACTCTGCTCTGTCCTCAACAGGGCAGAGCAGTATGCCTGCGCCGGAGCCATTATAGTTATGGGAGAAGAGGATGTCATCGCATGAAGAAGGGAGGCGCTGGATGGGACGGCGACACCCATCGGACCCCACCGCCCACCTCCATGAGTATAATATAACGTGTTTTTCTTCTCTTTCAGGTTACATCGGAGGCTTATCTACAGCATTACAGAATGCGGTAGATAAGCCCCCGATGTCTATGCCGGCAGGTGAAAGGCCAAAAAAAGGGTGACCGATTCCCTTTAAGAGTCTTTGCCTTGGAGAATGCGACGAGTATGCCAGCATCTAAAAGATGCCATGTGCACACATCTTTAATTTCACATCACCAGCAGGACAATGATTATTAAAACCTATAAGTGTAATTCAGATCCACAAAAGCACCTGGTGCCGTGCGAAAAGAGTGTCGGGATTTTTTTTGCCTCCATTATCGGTAGTATGCCAAAGACAAACCGGTATCACTAAAGGCCCCGTCACACTAAGCGACTTACTAGCGATCCCGACACCGATATCAAGGTGTCAGGATCGCTGGTAAGTCGCTATGTGATCGCTGGTGAGCTGTCACACAGACAGCTTCACCAGCGATCAGCACAGCGATGCCGCGCACCCGGCATCGCTGGCCATCCCTGTAAAAAATAGAATCAAAATAAAAAATATAGTTATTCTCACCTTCCGACGTCCCATTCAGCCATCCTGCCTCTCTCCACGCTCTGGTCCCAGTAATCCTTTGCGAGAATGACCGCGAGATGTCACGGTCTCGAGGGATAACAAAGTCTTGCGGTCATTCGTGCAAAGGATCACTGGGACCGGAGCGTGGAGAGAGGCAGGATGGCTGAACGGGACGTCGGAAGGTGAGAATAACTATATTTTTTAGTTTTTTTATTATTTTTTACACCTGATCGCTGGTCTCCCGCCTGTCACACACAGCGATGCGTGCTGGCCAGCAGGAGACCAGCGACCAAAGAAATGTCCAGAGGTTTCTTCCAGCGATCAGCGATACCGGCAGGGGGGCCGCTCGCTGATCGCTGTCACACACAGCGATCTCGCTGGTGAGATCGCTGTTTCGTCACAAAAGTTGTGACTCAGCAGCGATCTCGCTACCGAGATCGCTTAGTGAGACGGGGCCTTCAGAAAAGCTGTTTCCCCGACCTTGTGCTTGTTACCATCTTTACTTCTCCTTGCTCATGACCTTCTGTAACTCGTCAGCCCTTGTGTTGACATAAGTAATCTCGTCCTTCATCAGTCCATATTTGCATTTTTTCATTATTGTAGAGGACACACTTCTTAAGATAACATTTCCTTGTTCGTTAGTACAAAGCAATGTTCTCCCTCTGTTGAAGGCATGTAATGGCCGTGAAGTATGTAATTCAATGTAATGCAATAGCTCTCAGCTTTGTAGAACATTCACTGGAAGCGCTACAAGTGTTTATGGCTTTTATGTGAATAAGATTACTGTTAATTTTTGCATAATTAAAAAGGATGTCCCCCTTCAGCAAACTTTTTCAATCACCCTGAGCTGGTGAGCTCAATGATTGGCTGCAGTGCTGTTGACTTGACGTTACCTGTGCAGTCCATCAGCAGTGACTGGGGTATCGGCAAAAAAGCAGAACTGGATCCAAAGAGAAACCATAGTGAAATTTGGTGACAATGTGTAAGCCTTGCTTGACCTAACTCGGAGTACTTTTACTGGTTCCAGTAACGGTGTGGCTGAAAGTGGTTGATGTACTTGTGCATCATTCTGAGGGAACTCCTTCTTGAAGATGAAGTACAAATACGTCTTGACAATTGTATGGGCACAGGAGCAATGATTTATAGTTGCCGATGGTTGCTAGAAGATCCCAAGGCCAAGCATTGGCCTCCAATTCTGCTAGTAATCTGTTAAGCTCCCCATAAATGTTAGATGGCTGTCGACCGAACTATAATTTGGCTGACAGTTACAGCTGCCTCTCACAAAATTAGAATATCATCAAAAAGTTAATTTATTTCAGTTCTTCAATGCAAAAAGTGAAACTCATATATTATATAGAGTCATTACAAACAGAGTGATCTATTTCAAGTGTTTATTTCTGTTAATGTTGATGATTATGGCTTACAGCCAATGAAAACCCAAAAGTCATTATCTCAATAAATTACAACACTTTACAACACCAGCTTGAAAAATGATATTAAAATCAGAAATGTTGTCCTACTGAAATGTATGTTCAGTAAATGCACTCAATACTTGGTTGGGGCTCCTTTTTCATCAGTTTCTTCTTCATCAATGCGGCGTGGCATGGAGGTGATCAGCCTGTGGCACTGCTGAGGTGTTATGGAAGCCCAGGTTGCTTTGATAGCAGCCTTCAGCTCGTCAGCATTGTTGGGTCTGATGTCTCTCATCTTCCCCTTGACAATACCCCATAGATTGTCTATGGGGTTAAGGTCAGGCGTAGAGTTGAGCGATACCATCCGATACTTCAAAGTATCGTATCGGATGGTATCGGCCGATCTTTAAAAAAAGTATCGGTATCGCCGATTCCGATACCGGAAGTCCCATTCAAGTCTATGGGACTTCCGGTATCGGAATAAGAAAAACCCTTTCCTGCCCTTGTACAGCCTCTCTGGGGTCTGTACGGGCCTTTCGGGGGGCTGTGCCGGCCTGCCAGGGGGTCTGTGCAGGCTCCGGTGGTCTGTGCCGGCCTGCCGGTGGTCTGTGCAGGCTCCGGGGGGCTGTGCCGGCCTGCCGGGGGGCTGTGCCGGCCTGCCGGGGGGCTGTGCAGGCTCCGGGGGTCTGTGCAGGCTCCGGGGGGCTGTGCCGGCCTGCCGGTGGTCTGTGCAGGCTCCGGGGGTCTGTGCAGGCATCGTCCGATGGGACTACAAGTCCCATTGGGCGATGCCTGCTACCATGACAGTGATTGACACATTAGCCAATGATGGGACAGTAGTAGTCCCATCATCCGGTTAATGTGTTAAATGTAAAAAAAAAAAAAAAAAAAAAAATTACATGCTACATTCATACTACATACTACATACATGCTACATTCATACTACATACTACATACATGCTACATTCATACTACATGCAACATACATACTACATATATACTACATGCATGCTACATATATACTACATGCATGCTACATACATACTACATATATACTACATGCATGCTACATACATACTACATGCTACATGCATGCTACATACATACTACATACATGCTACATATATACTACATACATACTACATATATACTACATGCATGCTACATATATACTACATGCATGCTACATACATACTACATATATACTACATGCATGCTACATACATACTACATGCTACATGCATGCTACATACATACTACATACATGCTACATATATACTACATACATACTACATATATACTACATGCATGCTACATATATACTACATGCATGCTACATACATACTACATATATACTACATGCATGCTACATACATACTACATGCTACATGCATGCTACATACATACTACATACATGCTACATATATACTACATACATACTACATATATACTACATACATACCACATACATACTACATGCATGCTACATATATACTACATGCATGCTACATACATACTACATATATACTACATGCATGCTACATACATGCTACATGCATGCTACATACATACTACATACATGCTACATATATACTACATACATACTACATATATACTACATGCATGCTACATATATACTACATACATACTACATATATACTACATGCATGCTACATATATACTACATACATACTACATATATACTACATACATGCTACATACATACTACATATATACTACATGCATGCTACATATATACTACATGCTACATACATACCACATACATACTACATACATGCTACATATATACTACATGCATGCTACATACATACTACATATATACTACATGCATGCTACATACATACTACATGCTACATGCATGCTACATACATACTACATACATACTACATGCTACATACATACCACATATATACTACATACATACAATACATTCATACAATACATACATAGACATACAGTACATATAACATAGAGTAACATACTTACCAATACTTGTCACATTGTTCCCCGAAGCCATTGTCGTCTACGGAATAAATATTAACATAACAAACCAGAAAAATACTCACCCACGATCCGAAGCAGTCCACGAGTGTGTCCCACGACGATCTTGGGTAGAGAACTGCAGCATCAGCTGATGCTGCCGTTCTCTACGGGCTGCAGGAATCCAATGACGGAAGGTAGGTATCCTTCCGCACTGTATTCCTCCGCCACTTAAAAAAAAAAAAAGTCCCTAGTCTCACTTTATGCCATTGCTGTGTGGGAATTTCCCACACAGCAATGGCATAAAGTGAGACTAGGGACTTTTTTTTTTTTAAGTGGCGGAGGAATACAGTGCGGAAGGATACCTACCTTCCGTCATTGGATTCCTGCAGCCCGTAGAGAACGGCAGCATCATCTGATGCTGCAGTTCTCTACCCAAGATCGTCGTGGGACACACTCGTGGACTGCTTCGGATCGTGGGTGAGTATTTTTGTGGTTTGTTATGTTAATATTTATCCCGGAAAAGACAATGGCTTCGGGGAACAATGTGACAAGTATTGGTAAGTATGTTACTCTATGTTATATGTACTGTATGTCTATGTATGTATTGTATGAATGTATTGTATGTATGTAGTATATATGTGGTATGTATGTAGCATGTAGTATGTATGTAGCATGCATGTAGTATGTATGTAGCATGCATGTAGTATATATGTAGTATGTATGTAGCATGTAGTATGTAGCATGCATGTAGTATATATGTAGTATGTATGTAGCATGTAGTATGTATGTAGCATGCATGTAGTATATATGTAGTATGTATGTAGCATGTAGTATGTATGTAGCATGCATGTAGTATATATGTAGTATGTATGTAGCATGTAGTATGTATGTAGTATTTTTTTTTTTTTTTTTTTTTTTTTTTAACATTTAACACATTAGCCGGATGATGGGACTACTACTGTCCCATCATTGGCTAATGTGTCAATCACTGTCATGGTAGCAGGCATCGCCCGATGGGACTTGTAGTCCCATCGGACGATGCTTGCACAGACCCCCGGACATCAGCACAGCCCCCCGGCAGGCCGGCACAGCCCCCCGGCAGGCCGGTACAGACCCCCACAGGGTGCACAGCCCCCCGGCAGGCCGGCACAGCCCCCCGGCAGGCCGGCAGAGACCCCGGGCAGTCCACACAGCCCCCCGGCAGGCCGGCACAGCCCCCCGGCAGGCCGGCAGAGACCCCCGGAAGGCCCGAAATGACGGCGCATCATGATGCGCACACACCGCGCATCATGATGACGTCAGGCCGTCAATCAACTGAACTTCCGATTCCGATGCCGAATTCCGATATTGAAAAAATATCGGAAGTCGGTATCGGAATTCCGATACAGCAAGTATCGGCCGATACCCGATACTTGCGGTATCGGAATGCTCAACACTAGTCAGGCGAGTTTGCTGGCCAAATCAAGCACAGTGATGCTGTTGTTTTTACACCAGGTATTGGTACTTTTGGCAGTGTGGACATGTTCCAAGTCCGGCTGGAGAATGACATTTCCATCTATAAAAAGCATGCCGGCAGAGAGAAGCATTAAGTGCTCAAAAAATTTCCTGGTAGATGGCTGCGCCGACTTTGCTCTTGATAAATCAGAGTGGACCTACACCAGCAGATAACATGTCTCCCCAAACCATCACTGATTGTGGAAACTTCACACTAGACCTCAAGCAGCTTGGATTGTGTGCCTCTCCACTCTTCCTCCAGACTCTGGGACCTTGATTTCCAAATGAAATGCAAAATTTACTTTCATCTGAAAACAACACCTTGGACCACTGAGCAACAGTCCAGTTCTTTTTCTCCTTGGCCCAGGTGAGACGCTTCTGGCGTTGTCTGTTGGTCATGAGTGGTTTGACACAAGGAATGTGACACTTGTAGCCCATGTCCTGGATACAACGCCCTCTTTTTGAATAAGCATATGGCGAAATGGCGTCGTCGGGGGTTGACACGTTACAATCTACCTCGTAAGCACAGGACACTTTGTGTAGGTACTTCTATCTATTTAGGTGGAACCGCTGTCTTCCTTGTACTTAGACAGCATTTTTGCTTCAGCAATACAATATAACAAGTACTTTCAAAGCTGTCTGATGCAAGCACATGCACTTTACAAAGTAATCTGGTGATTTGCTTATATTTCTGTCTGCAAGTGAGGAGTCCAAGGTTAGGACTGTTTTGGTCACCTTACTATACAGCTTGTTTTGTCCATAATGAAGATTCTGAATATGATATATTAATTTGTACATGTCGCTTTTTTGTTTAACCTGCTTGAATTCTATACTATTTTAATATTTTGAATTCAAATTTAGTGATTTTAAATATGTTTTTTTGCAATGGATCCTCCTTTTCCTAAACTATGCCATATTTAGGGTTGTGTTGGTCTTGACATATCCTGGATACATCTGTGTGTGGTGGCTCTTGAAGCAATGGCTCCAGCAGCAGTCCACTCCTTGTGAATCTCACCCACATTTTTGAATGACCATTTTTTTAACAAGGCTGCTGTTATCCCGGTTGCTTGTGCACCTTTTTCTACCACACTTTTTCCTTCCACTCAACTTTCCATTAATATGCTTGGATACAGCACTCTGAACAGCCAGCTTCTTTAGCAATGACCTTTTGTGGATTACCATCCTTTTTGGAGTGTGTCAATGACCGCCTTCTGGACATCTGTCAAGTCAGCCGTCTTCCCCATGATTGTGGAGCCTACTGAAACAGACTAAGGGACCTTTTTAAACGCTTAGGAAGCCTTTGCAGGTGTTTTTTTTTAATTATTGAAATTTACTGAGATAATTACTTTTGTGTTTTCATTGGCTGTAAGCCATAATCATCAACATAAACAAATAAACACTTGAAATAGATCACTCTGTGTGTAATGACCCTATATAATGAGTTTCACTTTTTGTATTGAAGAACTGAAATAAATTAACATTTTGATGATCTTCTAATTTTGTGAAAAGCACCTGTATCTTCCCCTCCCCCCCAACTCCACCCTAGACGGGAGCACTCTGCTCCTGTTTTCTCTGAGCGAGCTGTTGATAGACTCTTCCTGTAACTTATCACCCACACAAAAAAGGATCTGCCATTGGATATCCAACGTGCAGGATCATTCTCTTCACTGACATTAGGCCCACATGTATTTTACACTGCCGAGCGTTCCCTATGATATCAGCGGATTTGAATGACTTTAATATGTATGGGGACTTCTAGATTCTGCTATAACGATTGTGTAACAGGTCATATGTCATTGTGAAACTGTAATAATACAAAAATATTGCAGAGTACTAGACCAACAATCAAAGTGTAAAGAGTTCAAGTCCCATACTTGTACTAAATAGAAACATGAAGAAAAAAAGTTAATTACAATATGTTAAAAGGTAAAAAAAAGAAGATACAAAAAAAACACAGACAAATGTTTTTCCAGTAAAACGTAACTTTTATGTAAAAAAAACAAAAATTGTAATAAAAAAAATAGTATACAGTATATAATTGGTATTTCCACATCTGGAACAACCCAAGGTATAAAACGGTCAAATCCCGAATGGAAAACCATGCCAAGAATGCTGTTGTGTCATCATACAGCCACACAAAAATGGAATAAAAAATGATCAAAAATGTATATACAGTATTAAAAAGCATAGTACCATTGCACATGATCAAAAGAAAGTAGCCAGAGTGTGGGCATATAATGCTGCAAGGTGTAACACTATGGGAGTCTCACAAAGGGATAACTACAGTGGCAAACAAAGGTTTTGGCACCCCTGGTGAAAACTACTGTTATTGTGAACAGTTAAGCAAGTTGAATATGTAATGATTTCTAAAATGCCTACAGTTAAAGATCATAGAATAGTAGAGTTGGAAGGGACCTCCTGGTCCAACCACTAAATCATCCCAGGCAGATGTCTATCTAGCTTCTGTTTGAAGACTTCCATTGAAGGAGAACTCACCACCTCTCATGGCAGCCTGTTCCACTCATTGATCTCCCTAACTGTCAAAAAGTTTTTTATAATATCTAATCTGTATCTTCTCCCTTTCAGTTTCATCCCATTGTTTCTAGTCTTTCCTTGTGCAAATGAGAATAAAGATGTTCCTTCTACAATGTGACAGCCCTTGAGATATTTGTAGACAGCTATTAAGTCTCCTCTCAGTCTTCTCTTCTGCAAGCTTAACATTCCCAAATCCTGTAACCGTTCCTCATAGGACAGGGTTTGCAGACCGGTCACCATTCTGGTCGCTCTTCTCTGAACTCGATCCAGTTTGTTGATGTATTTTTTTTTTAAATATGTTGCCCAGAACTGGACACAGTATTCCAGATGAGGTCTGAAATTATTGTGCAAAAGAAGGAAATCATTAAAAAAAGCCTATATACAATGCTCAGTATAAATGAGTACACCCCATTAAAAAGTACGATTTGAATCAATATCTCATTGAATCAAGAACCATTTCCCAAATTTTGACAAGATGGTGTTTCAGAAAACATTTACCGCATTTTTCGCTTTATAAGACGCACCACAAATTTTGAGGAGAAAAATAAAAAAAAATATTTTTTTAATAAAATGGTGGTGCTTCTTATAATCCTTGCATTTTATTGCTTACCGGGGTTGGTGGCTGCGGCGTAGCGGGGTCCCAGGCTCGCTGCTGGAGGAGGCAGGAGTGGAGTTATGCTGCAGGCCACATTCAGGGATGAGGGTGGGCTCCGATGTGTTCCGTTGCTGCGGGGGTCTTGTGCTGCTGCCGGGTTTCTCCGGTGCCTGGCGGTTGCTGGCCGGTGCTGCAGGTGCCTCCGATGCCCAGCGGTGCTGCGTGTGTGTCCGATGCTGCCCGGGGCTCTGCCGACATTGTGCGACAGGCCAGAGCCCTGGGATTTCCACGGTTCCCCTATGTGTGCGGTGGTTCTGGTAAAAAACGGCCGCCGGCGCTTGCGCAGATGGGATCTCGGGACCCAGCTCTCGAGAGATGAGATTTCAGATCTCATCTCTCGAAAGCTGAGTCCTGAGATCCCATCTGCGCAAGCGCCGGCGGACATTTTCTACCGGAACCACAGCACACACAGGGGAACCGTGGAAATCCCAGGGCTCTGGCCTGTCGCACAATGTCGGCAGAGCCCCGGGCACACACGCAGCACCGGAGGCACCCGCAGCACGGGCCAGCAACCGCCGGACATGCCCTGATCACGGCCTATGGTAAGTCATGTCCGCTTTGTAAGCCGCACCCCCATTTTCCCCCCTAATTTGGGGGAAAAAAGTGCATCTTACAAAGCGAAAAATACGGTATTTAACCTATAATATGAAAGTAAAATTAATAATATAACATTCACTATAAAATCTTCAGTTTTACTCAAATTTTTTGATGCAAAAATGAATAGACCCCACATCAAAAACTACTACATCTAGTATTTTGAGGAAAGTGACTGAAGGGAGAAGAGGACAATAGGGTTAAGACAGTAAAATCAATAGGTTTGCTCACCTTAGGTGGTTGTGTGAAGACACAACAGCTATAAAGGTTTAGATAGCCAGCTGCTGCTGCCCTGTGGCAGGGGGAAAATCTGCCAGATGGAATTTAAACATCTAGTATTTTGTATGGCCGTCATGATTTTTAAGTACTGCACCAAGTCTTTTAGCCATGAAATGAACAATTTGGTGATATTGCAGCATCTATCTTTTTCCATTCCTCAAGAATAACCTCTGTTAGAGGTTCCCCATAGGTGTTTGGTTGGGTTTGTGTCAGGAGACATACTTGGCTACTGAATCACTTTCACCCTGTTCTTCTTCAGAAATGCAACAGATGCCTTAGATGTGTGTGTTTTGGATCATTGTCATGTTGGAAAAGTGCAAGTTTACCAATGGCAAGGAGTGAGGGTAGCATCTTCTCTTCCATTATAGAGCAGTACATGTATGAATTCAAGATCTCAATGAAATGTAGCTTCCTGACACCAGCAGCACTCATAAAGCTTCACCTAAGTACACTGCCACCACCATGTTTTACTGCAGGCATCATGTATTTATAAAAAGACTGAGAAGTGGTGGTGGCAGTGTCCTTACGTGGGGCTGTATGAGTGCTGCTGGTGTCAGGGAACTACATTTCATTGATGATATCTTGAATTCACAGATGTACTACTCTATAATGAAAGATATGTTACCATCACTCCATGCCCTTGGTAGATGTGTACTTTTCCAAAACAACCACAATATAAACACACATCTGTTCCATTGCTGAAGAACAGTTTGAAAGTGATTTGGTTGCCAAGTTTGCCTCCTGATCTGAATACAACCGGTCACCTATGTGGAATTCTGAAGATACAAATTGAGCCTCACTCATCCAGCATCCACTCTCTAAAAGAAAATATTTCGCCAACTTGTTCATTCCGTGACTTGAAGAACTTCATGCTGCCCTTTAATAGTCATGGAGTTCATGCAAATTACTTGATGTAGTAGTTCTTGATGATGTGTTTCCAAATTTTTGGATATTGTTCTTGATTTAGCGAGATTTATTTTGTGCTCCGTGCCGAGCACTTACATCTGAGTTTTGTCCAAAATCATAGAAACGGGGATTCAGTGTCTCCAGAAGGACCTGCTGGGAAGAACGTATGGTCACATATTTGGCATATTTGCAGTTGATATTCTGCAATGACGTGGACCGTTATTCATCATTGTTTTTAATCAAAATGTCATTAGTATTTGGTCAGTTTATCAGTTTTTGCCATCAGTGTTACAGTCAGTGTTACAAACGGTGATTATTAACTGATGGAAAAGCAGAAAAAAACAAACTGCTAAGCTTATCCTATACATTACAGTGTTAATCACAGATTGCACATAAATGCCGTCCGTCACCCATAGACTTCTATCGGTGATTTTTTTCTGGACCACTGAGTCTACCAAAAGCACGGACATGTGGACAACCTTATAGATTTATAATGGGAGTGTGTCATTTCCATGAAAAACACAGAACACATATGTTACTCATGTTCGTCTGAACGAGGCTTTTGTAAGGTGTCATTTTCAAAATCTGTTCTCTTTTTGATTTTCCTGCTATTCTGGCACCTCAAGGACTTTGCAAATGGCACCTAAAAACTTCAGCAGAATCTGATCTCCAAAAGTCAGAGAGCATTCTGCACCTCGTATGCCTGTCATGAGCCTGAAAAGTGATTTCTTACCACGTGTGGGAGAAATTCGGTGACAAATTGTGGGGTCCATGTTCTCCCATTTACATTTCGTGAAAATGAAACATGTAGGCCTGAAGCAACATTTTATTGGAGAAAATGATCATTTTAATTTTCACAGTGAAATGTTATAAAATTCTGTGACAACTTTCAAAATGCTCATGCTCACTACAACCCTAGACGAATTCCTTGAAGGGAATTGGTTTCCAAAATAGGGTTCCTTTTTTTGGTGGGTGCAGCTTTTGGGCCCTGCAGATTCACAAATTTACAGCAAAATGTGCCTTAAAAAAGCCAGACAACACTCCTTCCTCTCCAAGCACGGCCATGTGCCCAAATAGAAGGTTTTGACCATGTATGTGGAGAACGTGCTAAACAAAATGTTGGTTAGATCTTCTTCTCTCACTCTCTTCCGTGAAATAGAACTATGGGGCTAAAGCTGCACTTTAAGAAAAAAAAAATAATTGTTACAGATAATTGTGATTTTGGTGTTTTCAGTTTTTGTTCTTTACAACTTTTACTATGCAGGTTAATTAATTTTATACTACAGCGAACACAGCAATACTGAGTGTTTATTTTTTTTTTTCTTTACTTTTAGGGCGAAAAAGGGGTCACTTGCATTTTTTTGTTCCTTTTAAATTTGTTAAAGATTTAAAAAATATTTTGTTATTACTTTAATTTTAGAGTCCTTTAATTGAACCTGTGACCATCTGATTTGATCCTACAGTGGGGTTATGAATCCAGCCAAGTACAATTCTGCACTTCTTATTAAAGGCAAAGATGAGAATAGCCCTTTAATGAGTGCAGGGCATGGAAGCAGGTGGTCTCCATTTTCACCATTAAAGCGAACCTGACACTTGGGAAAAAAAAAAAACGGTGTTAATCTGCAGGTTAATGGCTTTCTGCACCTGCCCGGCCCTTAGACCCCCACTGCCGGGAGGAAATGAAGTTTATTCCTCCCGGTAGCGTGCCGGTTTCAGTCATGGGGTTGGCGCCGGCGCGGGTTCAGTCACTGCTCTGTGTATAGAGAGCGCTGGCTGTAACCGCTCCCCCGACGCTGACTGACCGCCGGCCCTAATGAAGAGCTGCTGTCTCTCTACACAGAGCGGTGACTGAACCCATGACAGGACCACTGTTACTGAAAGTGGAATACTACAGGGAGGAATAACGTTAATTTCCTCCCCATAGCAGGGAGTCTAAGTGCTGGCACCGGGCAGCTTCAGAACATTGTTAACCTGCAAATATCTGCAAGCTCATAGCGTTTGTCACGTGAGAACCTCTGCAGAGGACTGGCTGTAACCTCAATTCTGCCATTGTTGGACTGCACGGTGTCTGCTGAGCTATTACCAAATCCCTCTTTCCCATCAAGGAAGCAAATCTGAAACTAGGAATATATTCACGCATTGCTGTATGTATAATTATCACCCTGAGCATATAATTCAGGATAAGTCGAGAATGCTCCAGCCTGCAGAAAACGTGTGTTACACGAAGTTTAGTGACTGACCAGACCTCAGTGTTCTGCTGCACTTCCAGCGTGTCTAGTACTAGACATCCTTCCCCTTTGCTTGCGTCACACAGTCAGTTGTGCGCCATAACGGCATTCCTTGCTGTTTTTTTGGCCACAGTTTTATTTTCCTTATGCATCTTTATTACAGCTGAATGGCAGAATGCTACATATTGCTTAGAGTGATTACCTGTGTATGTACATCGCCATGAATGCTCTGTGCTGCCATCTCATACGTCATGTCCCCTCTTCTCTGCAGGGTGTGATAGGTATGCAGCTGGTTGTCACAATGGTGATGGCCAGTGTCCTACAGAAGATCATACCTCACTACTCGCTGGCCCGCTGGCTCCTCTGCAATGGCAGGTAACGTCTAGTGTTCTCGTAAGACCTGAGTAGAACTGTGAAGTTTACATACAAACCATCTGTA
This sequence comes from Dendrobates tinctorius, assembly GCF_039654945.1. Taxonomy (NCBI): domain Eukaryota; kingdom Metazoa; phylum Chordata; class Amphibia; order Anura; family Dendrobatidae; genus Dendrobates; species Dendrobates tinctorius. The sequence goes on along the minus strand of NW_027361671.1, from coordinate 14,796,565 downwards.
ATGTCAGTCACCTGACTCTGGGCGAGTCTTTAAGATGATTGAATATGGACAGTATGTTGGAACTGAAAATTAGTCCTGGCAGATCTGGTTTGTATAATAGAGGTGGTCTTTAGGAGAATGTCATGTACTTTACAGATTTCCCTTTTCAGAGTATTCCTCTAAGAGCGCAGTCAGATGACCATGTAAATCGGACCAAAATTGGACCGTAGTACAAGGACTGGCCGGCGGGTCTCCCAACTCAAGAGCGACAGCTTCATATTAATATATGGAGCTGTGACGCTCTGGTCAGGAGAGCCGCCGGCCAGTCTGTGCAGTGATTTCCAATTTATACGGTCGCCTGACTGCGCTCTAAAGCAGCTGTCCGGTGACGGTATAGGTGATAAGTTATTGATCCCTGACCACCACTCCATTTATTATCTATAGGGTTGTCTGCACTAAGCATTTTCTGGCAACCCAATAGAGAACAAATAGAGCGGCGGTCAGACATCCTGGAGTAAAAGTGCTCCGTTCTGCCTATTCGTGTGATTTCTAGCTGTCGACCCCTCCAAGTGATCAATACGTTATATAACCCGACAACCCCTTTAACCTCAGTTTGGCCCCTTGTGTTCTCTTTTGAAGGCCTGTCCCCTCGCCACATTCACTTTAGGCTTGTTAGGTTGTGTGACCCTAACCTAAAAATGCAAACAACAGCACCATTCACAAGGAGAAAAGCGATCAGGACACCCAACTTATTTCTACTTGTTTTTACATTTCTCAGACTACTACTAATGTGTCAGAATAATTATTTCACAAACACTGTGTGTTCACTATACGGATGTTAGGAATTATTTGCTAATGTCTTCTTTACATCTACAGTATTGCAGCTTTAGGATGACTTATTTTAAAGGGATATTCCAGTTTCATGAAATTCCATTTTATTCTTCTTATATAATAAGCTAGTCATGAGTTTTATGTGTCAGGACATTAGTAGTAGTAATAATACAAATTATGAATTCCTAGGGGCGCAGTGAAGGTGTACTTACTTTTTCCCACATCGACACTGTATTTTAGCACAGATAAATCTGCCATCTGAGGTTGTGTCTACCTAGTTTTAAGTGGTAAGTGAATGCGCAGGGCTTAGTTTGTGCTCGCTTCTTCTCATGGCTGCATATGAAAATCCTCCTGAATGTAAGTCAACTGATTTCCCTAATATTACGTCTATGGTTATATTATGCAGCTTATACTGGTACCAGCATCCTACAGAGGACGAGTTACGGACACTTGCTGGAAAGCAACAAATAAGAGGAAAGAGCAAAAAAGATAGGTAATGTTTTATTGTGCATGTTCTTGTAAGTGTTATCACTTTTATATTGATAATGTATCAGCAGGATAAGTCATCAATATCAGGTCGGTGGCAGCTGACCCCAGCACTAACCATTTGTTTTCAACGCAGGCGGCGGCCATATGTAAATAATGTATGGGGCCGAAACGGCCCAGCTCCTTACACAGGGTAGTGGCTTCTGCAGGTTACTACAGATCAGCTCCTATTGAAGAGACTAAGACCTGAGCTGCAGTATACAGGAAATACAGATCTCTATGTTAACAGAAAATGCAGTTGACACAGGTACACACTGGGCACTGAGAAGCTGTCAGATGATAGATTGCACGTGTATGCAGAGGCCTGTCAGTCAGTGTCAGTGGGAGGGGAGAAGCTGCCAGGTACCCACCTGTCCAACTAGTCTACAGACAGTCTCGGTCCGCAGCAGCCTTTAAAGTATGTTTTCTCTGCATTTCAATGCCAAACATACCTGACTGAGTTTATATTCAGTCCCTGATGCATGCTGCCCATGGATTAGGCAGTATGTATCATCTGTCAGGTTCTTGTTAAAGAAGCACTCATCCCATCAAAGTTTTTCTCCTCTTAATACAGTTGTGGCCAAAAGTATTGACACCCCCTGCAATTTTGACAGATAATACTCAGTTTCTTCCTGAAAATGATTGCAATCACAGATTCTTTGGTATTATTATCTTCATTTAATTTGTCTTAAATGAAAAAACAGAAAAGAGAATGAAGCAAAAAGCAAAACATTGATCATTTCACACAAAACTCCAAAAATGGGCCAGACAAAAGTATTGGCACCCTCAGCTTGGTTGCACAACCTTTAGCCAAAATAACTGGGACCAACCGCTTCCGGTAACCATCAATGAGTTTCTTACAATGCTCTGCTGGAATTTTAGACCATTCTTCTTTGGCAAACTGCTCCAGGTCCCTGATATTAGAAGGGTGCCTTCTCCAAACTGCCATTTTTAGATCTCTCCACAGGTGTTCTATGGGATTCATTGCTGGCCACCTTAGAAGTCTCCAGTGCTTTCTCTCAAACCATTTTCTAGTGCTTTTTGAAGTGTGTTTTGGGTCATTGTCCTGCTGGAAGACCCATGACCTCTGAGGGAGACCCAGCTTTCTCACACTGGGCCCTACATTATGCTGCAAAATTTGTTGGTAGTTTTCAAACTTCATAATGCCATGCACACGGTCAAGCAGTCCAGTGCCAGAGGCAGCAAAGCAACCCCAAAACATCAGGGAACCTCCGCCATGTTTGACTGTAGGGACCGTGTTTTTTTCTTTGACTGCCTCTTTTTTTCTCCTGTAAACTCTATGTTGATGCCTTTGCCCAAAAAGCTCTACTTTTGTCTCATCTGACCAGAGAACATTCTTCCAAAACGTTTTAGGCTTTTTCAGGTAAGTTTTGGCAAACTCCAGCCTTGCTTTTTTATGTTTCGGGGTAAGAAGTGGGGTCTTCCTGGGTCTCCTACCATACAGTCCCTTTTCATTCAGACGCCGATGTATAGTACGGGTTGACACTGTTGTACCCTCGGACTGCAGGGCAGCTTGAACTTGTTTGGATGTTAGTCGAGGTTCTTTATCCAACATCCGCACAATCTTGCGTTGAAATCTCTTGTCAATTTTTCTTTTCCGTCCACATCTAGGGAGGTTAGCCACAGTGCCATGGGCTTTAAACTTCTTGATGACACTGCGCACGGTAGACACAGGAACATTCAGGTCTTTGGAGATGGACTTGTAGCCTTGAGATTGCTCATGCTTCCTCACAATTTGGTTTCTCAAGTCCTCAGACAGTTCTTTGGTCTTCTTTCTTTTCTCCTTGCTCAGTGTGGTACACACAAGGACACAGGACAGAGGTTGAGTCAACTTTAATCCATGTCAACTGGCTGCAAGTGTGATTTAGTTATTGCCAACACCTGTTAGGTGCCACAGGTAAGTTACAGGTGCTGTTAATTACACAAATTAGAGAAGCATCACATGATTTTTCGAACCGTGCCAATACTTTTGTCCACCCTCTTTTTTATGTTTGGTGTGGAATTGTATCCAATTTGGCTTTAGGACAATTCTTTTTGTGTTTTTTCATTTAAGACAAATTAAATGAAGATAATAATGCCAAAGAATTTGTGTTTGCAATCATTTTCAGGAAGAAACTGAGTAGTATTTGACAAAATTGCAGGGGTGTCAATACTTTTGGCCACAACTGTACATTGCAATCATCATATTATATAGCACCGTGTACTTAAAATTGCTCATTTTGCTTTTCTGCCCAGTTATTCTTTTCTCTGCTCTATTTAGAAACAGGAATTCTCTTGTTCCTTCATTTATCTTTCCCCTCTTCAACTCCTTACTCAGCTGCTCCCTCCCTCACCCTGCCAGGGACTTTTGCAGTCACTGAAGAGTTATACAGGGAAAATTGACCTGCTGTTTCTACATAGAGCTTAGATGGATTCAGCTAGTCAGTTTTTAAAGCGAACCTGTCAGGTGTTTTGGCCGCTATAAGATGCGGCCACCGCCTTTCAGGGCTTTTCGACAGCATTCTATAAGACCGCGTATAAGCCCCCGATCCGACCTGCAAGATAAGAAAAATAACTTTTATTCTACTCACCTGGAGGGGTCGTCCGATGGGTGTCGCAGGTCCGGGTCCGGCGCCTCCCATCTTCTTGTGACACCGCCCTCCTGCTTGATTCATTCCTCCCGGGCATCGCACTCCTGCACAGGCGTACTTATCTGTCCTGCTGGGGGCAGAGCAAAATACTGCAGTGTGCAGGCATCGAGAGGCCCACCGCCTGCACACTGCAGTACTGTGCTCTGCCCTCAACAGAACAGATAAGTACGCCTGCGCAGGTACGCGATGTCTGGAGCGAGGAAGCAAGAGGGAGGGCTGCAGTGAAAGAAGATGGGAGGCACCGGACCCAGACCTGCAGCACCCATCGGACCGGACCGCAGCGCACCGCGCCCCGGGTGAGTGTAATAAAACTTATTTTTCTGGTCGGACCGGGGGCTTATCTACAGCATTATAGATTGCTGTAGATAAGCCCTGAAAGGCAGTGGCTGCATCTTACAGCAGCCAAAACAGGTGACAGGTTCGCTTTAATCACTTGATGTCATAGACCTAATGGAAATGAGAAAAATTAGCTGGGTAGAAAGGCAAAATGAATAATTCTAAGTACACAGTGCTGTATAATATGAAGATGTCTCATAGTGTGGGCTCTTGCTGAACAATGCAAATATTTAAAAAAAAAAAATATATAAATATATATTTAAAAAAAATTCTGAAAATGTCTTAATTCCCACATATACACCTGCAGTCGTCATACAATTTCAATAGACCAAATACAAGAAGCAGCAGCCAGGCGCAGATCCCTCTTGTGCGTCTTTAGGGAGGGGGATATGTGGACCTGCTGATACTTTTAAGTTAAGTGTATCTTCTTTCTCTTTGGGACCTTTGTGCTGATGTCACCCGTGATTTTCTTTCTGTTGCAGAAAGTATAACGGCCATATCGAGAATAAACCTCTTACCATTCCCAAAGATATTGACCTCCATTTGGAAACCAAGACTGTTACAGAAGTCGACACTTTAGGTGAGGAATTCTGGTTACACTTGACAAAACACTGCCAAATGGTGCAGAACAAGTCGCTAAGAATCCATTCTGTCCGAAAATACAAAATTCAGAGTTAGGTAAAAATCTGAAGCAAATTGGAGTCATAATTTGTCATACTTCCTTCCTGCTCCCTGTCTCTCTTGCGCATATAAATTTAAAGAGGGGACTGCTTTTAGAAACCACGACAGCAGGTTCACCCTACCTTTACTTATAATATGTAACCGTAGAGACACAGGGATAAGAGCAGCAGACACAGAAGATTGAATTTTTGATGAAAAAAAATCAAGATTTGTAATGTTGCTTCAGGTTTTTATTATAAATAATTGGAACAATAAAACATAAATTCTTTGCAAATGTGCACATGGCCTCGATAAACGGAAGCATTGCTCACCGTGACTCAGTAATAACAATGAAGCAATAATCGCAACACACAAAACAAGAAAACATAGCAAAACCTTTAAAGAGGTTGTACACAAGTTTTTGATTGATGACCTTTCCTTGGGATTAGTAGCTACTTGAGTGAAACTGCTTGGCTCCAGTCCGAAGTGGTATTAACATCGGCAGTCCTTAACATGGAAGAATCAGTGGTGCTTCACCATAGAAATTACACAATGAAGTAAAATTGTGAAGTGAAAAAAGAAAGGTGGCATTCTCCATAAGCTCCAGTAAGAGCAGTCTTTTATTGAAACTAAGATATCAGGAGGAGCAGTAGACAGGGGCTGTGCGGGATAGTGAAAAGCTGGACGACGGCCATTTCACACTGAAAACTGTTCTTCTATGGGTCCACAAGTTCTTGACAAGTGGATCTGTAGAAGCGCATTTTGCAGAGCGAAACGGCCGTCGACCAGCTTCTCACTATCTTGCACATCCCCTGCCTACCGCTCCTACTGGTGTCTTTGTTTCAATAAAAGACTGCTTTTATTGGCGCTTATGGTGAGTGCCACCTTTCTTTTTTCACTTCACTATCCTTGGGATAGGTCATCAATGTCTGATCGGCTGGGCTCTGACATGCGGCACCCTTGCCGATCAGCTGATATTGGTGTTGGCCGCCAGCCGGAAGTACTCACTTGAGCTGGCGGACTTTTTGTCGGTCGCTGCAGGGCACTGCACATCTGCCTCCTATTGATTAGAATAGGAAGCGGATGTGCCTCTGCCAGAAGATGGCAAGCTCTGAAAGTGAGTACTTCCAGCTGCCAACACCGATAACAGCTGATTGGTGGGAGTGCCGTATGTTGTTCCCCGGACGATCAGACATTGATAGGTAATCAATCAAAAAGTAGTGAACAACCTCTATAAGTGTGACTGCACTAAATGAAAACTCCATTTTTACATACTCTTTCTACTGTAAATGGTTTGTTTCTCTGTGTAGGTGTCCTATTATCAATTAGTTTGGCTACCCAGTTTTTTATGTCTGCAGTGAAGGCCAGATTTTCTATGCAGTGAGCAACAGACAGCCAGATATTGTTTCCACTGTCTGACAAGGTTTATACACAGCTCTGCTGTATACAGATGTATAGACGCACAACTCTGCTGTATACACCCACAACTCTGCAGCTTACATATGTACACACACAGTGATGTGCAGTTTCAGCTTTCTCTCCTGCTCTGCGCTGACCAGACTGATCTGTGCAAGACAGGAGGAGAAAGAACTGTGCAGCTGCATACACTGCGTGCAGAATTATTAGGCAAGTTGTATTTGAGAGGTTTCTTTTTATTATTGAACAACACCTATGTTCTCAATCAACCCAAAAAAGACTCATAAATATCAAAGGTTAATATTTTTGGAAGTTGGAGTGGGTTTTTTTTAGATTTGGCTATCTTAGGAGGATATCTGTTTTTTCAAGTAACTATTACTGTGCAGAACTATTAGGCAACTTAATAAAAAACAAATATATACCCATCTCACTAGTTTATTTTCACCAGGTAAACCAATAAAACAACACAAAATTTAGAAATAAACATTTCTGACATTCAAAAAAAAAAAAACAGTGACCAATATAGCCACCTTTCTTTACGATGACACTCAAAAGCCTTCCATCCATAGATTCTGTCAGTTGCTTGATCTGTTTACGATCAACTTTGTGGGCAGCAGCCACCACAGCCTCCCAGACAATGTTCCAAGAGTGTACTGTTTACCCTCCTTGTAGATCTCACATTTTATGAGGGACCACAGGTTCTCTATGGGGTTCAGATCAGGTGAACAAGGGGGCCATGTCATTATTTTGTCTTCTTTTAGACCTTTAATGGCCAGCCACGCTGTGGAGTATTTGGATGCATGTGATGGAGCATTGTCCTGCATGAAAATCATGTTTTTTTGAACGATACCGACTTCTTCCTGTACCACTGCTTGAAGAAGGTGTCTTCCAGAAACTGGCAGTAGGTCTGGAAGTTGAGCTTCACTCCATCCTCAACCCGAAAAGGTCCCACAAGTTCGTCTTTGATGATACCAGCCCATACCAGTACCCCACCTCCACCTTGCTGGCGTCTGGGTCGGAGTGGAGCTCTCTGTCCTTTACTGATCCAGCCTCGGGCCCATCCATCTGGCCCATCAAGAGTCGCTCTCATTTCATCAGTCCATAAAACCTTAGAAAAATCAGTCTTAAGATATTTCTTGTCCCAGTCTTGATGTTTTATCTTATGTTTCTTGTTCAAAGGTGGTCATTTTTCAGCCTTCCTTACCTTGGCCATGTCCCTGAGTATGGCACACCTTGTTCTTTTTGATACTCCAGTAACGTTGCAGCTCTGAAATATGGCAAAACTGGTGGCAAATGGCATCTTGGCAGCTTCACGCTTGATTTTCCTCAATTCATGGGCAGTTATTTTGCACCTTTTTTTATCAACACGCTTCTTGCGACCCTGTTGGCTATTTGCCATGAAACGTTTGATTGTTCGGTGATCACGCTTCAAAAGTTTGGCAATTTCAAGACTGCTTCATCCCTGTGCAAGACATCTCACAATTTTTGACTTTTCAGAGTCCGTCAAATCTTTCTTCTGACCCATTTTGCCAAAGGAAAGGAAGTTGCCTAATAATTAAGCACACCTTATATAGGGTGTTGATGTCATTAGACCACATTCCTCCTCATTACAGAGATGCAAATCACCTGATTAGCATAATTGGCAGTTGGCTTTCAAGCCTATATAGCTTGCAGTAGGACAACATGTATAAAAATGATGATGTGATCAAAATACTCATTTGCCTAATAATTCTGCACACAGTGTATAGTTCTCAGTGATCTGGAAGGATGCTACAAGAGCAGAGGAAGCTCCTCCAGTTTATAAAGCGCCCACACTTTATCAGGAAAATCTCCTTTCTATGGAATGAAATGGCCGGAGACAGCTGAGGTCCAATCACCACCCAGGTTTATTTCTCATATATGAGGAGACAGCTCAAAAATCGCCTCAGAAAGGATAAGGCAGAGTGTCTCCCTCTTCTGGGGTTACATCTGTTTTTATAATCAACATTGAAGGACGTAGTTATACACGTTACATACATTTGAAACATTTCTACAAGACAGTCTATATTTTCAATGAGTCCATTGTTTTAATAAACCATCCACATGTCTTGGAGTAAGAACATTTCCCCGCCTTGAACATCCCACACAGACATTCTGGAAAAATCACCACATAAGGAAATCTTCCATGTCAGCAAAATAATGAATATAGACTTATAGAAGATTCTATTATATTAAGCTATTAAAGATCAACATAATATATTAAGATTTCTAGAACACACTTTTTAGCATGATTTTTTTGTTGCTACAAAGTGTGACTTCTGTTCCTATATGTGTGTTGCACATCCATGGCTTTAGAGAATGCCTGTTATGATTTAATTGATTTGTTGCGTTATTTTTGGTTAGACTCTGTTGACGCTTATGTTGTGTATTCCGCATTACTGTGAACTATTACAATAGAATATACTGGCGTATATTGTATGCGTGTTATTACCAGGCAACATACTCGGTGATTCTCTAAGGTTTTTCTTTTCTTCCAGCCCTCCATTACTTCCCCGAATATCAGTGGCTGGTTGACTTCACCGTTGCTGCTACTGTCGTGTATCTGATAACTGAGGCTTATTACAGTTTAATGGGTCCATCACAGGAGATGAATATCAGCATAGTGTGGTGCATGCTCGTCCTGTCATTTGCCGTGTATCCTTTATCATTATCAATGATCATAGTTACATTTCTTTATTTTAGAATCGTAAAGACACATTTAATATTTCAGCTTCTACTTACACAGATTATAAGAGTAGGTGGATAAAGGCAAAGCGGTGGTATTTCTAAATTTGGCCGAAGTTTTATAAAGGTGCTCAGCAGTTCACACTTGGATGGTGACAGCTGAGCATAAAGCTGCAATATGAAATCATCTCTTTCCTTGACTGTTCGTGTCCAGCAAAGTGCTGTTCTCTCTGACAACCCATTACTTTAAAGTTGAAGATGGCGGTGAGAGATCTGTCTGTGTTACCTTTGGATTCTTTTTCTTCGTCAAAGCCATGGCAATTCTTATTGTAACAGAAAACTACCTGGAGTTTGGCCTGGAGACTGGTGAGAAATTCACATTTATAATTTTTTTTTACAAACTACAAAGGAATAGTGAATGTATAAATGATGTGTTCCACCGTCCTTTCCCATGTACATATGCTGCTAAAAAAAATAAAGTAATACTTACACATCACAATGTAATCCAAAGTTGGTTACGGTTCAGGGCTATCAATCTGCCCAGTTAGGAAGCATGATGTGAATCCATCTCACCTGCTGTCATGCACTGGAGAGGCAACCGCAAGACAACCCCCAAAAAAGGGAATGGTCACACCGTCACAGGCAATTACACTCCCTTATCTTCCCTGACTGATTCTTCTCTAGTTTTGCATTTTGCTAGTGTTCTCGTCACCACTGGTAGTATGTGGTATTTGCAGCCCATTCAGGTTGCATGCATTCTCCAGCTCTTCTAGGATGGCACATCCATACACGCCGTCATGGTTTGCTTCCTCACAGCACACTGTCTAACCATGGACCGGAAAACAGGATGTTACACAAGGAGAGCTGGACAGGGTCGTAGAAGGGCATCAGCCGAGTAGCAGGACCTGTATCTTCTGCTTTGTGTGAGGAGGAGCACTCTCAAAGCCAGGGCTGTGGTGTTGGAGTTGGAGCCCATTTTGGTGGAGTCAGAGTCATGGAAATTGAGAAGTCAGAGGTTTGTCTTAACGACTCCACAGCTCTGGTATGAGGGAGTTGTGGAGTCGTTGTCATGGAAATTGACGAGTTGGAGTCGGAGATTTGGCTTACCGACTCCACAGCACTGACCGGAGCTCAACAAGATTACTTCCAGGCTACTTTCTGACCAAACAGTCATAAACACACTCCATGAGGGCCTGGAGTCCTAGAAGGAGTCCTGTGATCACAGCCCAACACCAGCTTGGTTGGCATATGCCAGAGAACAGCAGTATTGGCAGATCTGGCTCCCGTTTTCTTCACAGATGAGACTGAGCACTTGTGACAGACATGAAGGAGAGTGGAGACACTATGGTGAACCTTATACTGCCTGTAATATCATCCAGCATAAATGGTTTGGCAATGGGTTGTTGATATGGGGAGTTATGTCTTTATGGGATGCTCAAACTTTCACACGATAGGCAACAGTACCCTGACTGCTGTTCGATTTCTAGGGTGAAATCCTGAGAACCATTCTTACACCTTTCGAGGGTGCAATGGGCCATGGGTTCTTTGCAGTACAGTGCCCGGCCTCTGGGGAGCACAGTGTATAGGCCGTTCCTGGATGATGGGGGGATTGATGCCATTGACCTATATGTACACGTTTAGAGATGGGGGACGCAGCTTAGTAAGCCCCTACAAGCTTTATCCTGACATGATAATGACTGTGTACGCAAATAAGCTTTTACTGCACATTTAGGTTTTTAGTTGGTTTAATAAAAGTGACGTTTTATATCTCTTATTAGCGTGCAGCATATCCGTATATATAGCGGTGTTAGTTGTGTGGAAAATATAGGTAATCTGCTGGCAATTTGGAAAATAACGCATTTTTCAATGTAAACCACGCATAGCTGACCAATGAACAGAACTCTTATTCAACAGCTGACTGGATCAGTGTTGACGTCATGAACATCATTGGGTTCAACAGCCCTCCCCCCATGAAAGAAAGGGGTGTGCTGCCCACGATACCCATTCTGTATAAGGATGGAATTATAGCGTACTGTCACCATACAGTTTGTAGCGGCCTATGTGAACTGGATTATCAGTGGGCGCCGATTGACTCAGTGTTGGAATTTCACCAAGGATGAAAAGTCGCAAAATTGTGAAAATCACAGGATCAATAGAAATGTTAGTGATATGCAGATGATGAGAAAATGGAATTAAAATGTTTAAAACCTTTTGATGTATTCAGTATATGCTCTTCACTCATCTTACTGTGAGCGGCCTGCAGCCTAAACAAGGCCTGCAGTGTCTCCAGACTTGTCTCCCATAAAGCGCATCTGAGAAGTTATTGGTCGGCAATTGGAAAGGGAGCTGCCAGTAGCGGATCTTGATGATTTGCCCAAGTTCATTTATGCCAGGACAACCATCAATAACCTCATTGATAGGAGCCATAGCGTGTAAGTGCGGGGATTTCAGTATGTGGCAGTTTTACTAGATATTGAATACTTTGAGATGCTTTGAAGTTTTTGTTCCTCTTTTTCATCATTTTCATATCATTAACATGTCTATTCATCATGTGATTTCCACATTCACAACTTTTCCTTCCTGTTACAATTTCATTGCTTAGGAATGTGTATGTACTGTATAGTCCAACAGCACTTCTTTATGGGCACAAATCTACCTGAGTAAATGCAGCTTAAAGGGAACCTGTCAGCAGGATTTTGCTAAGTAAACTAGAGACACTGTCAGGTTGGCGTCGTTCTACTGATTAAAATGATTCTTGGGTTTTCAGTTAATCATGTGTTCATGCTTCGGGGCGGCCTGTGTGGGGCTTTATGTGGTGCTCTGCTTAGATATTCATCCTTATGACAGGTCACTGATCCTTCAGTTACCTTCCCCCTATTTTACATAATGCATAGAATATTATGGGCTTAGATAAAAAAATTACCATCCAGCATAATGGCGCCTGCGCAGTACCATCTATCTGTTGCCAATAGATGCTACTGTGCAAGCGCCGCCGCAATTTTGCTGGAGAAAAAAAAGTGGCTATAGCAAAATGACGCCTGTGCATTAGCACTTATCAGCAAGCGGATAGATGCTACTGCGTCGGCGCTATTTTACTGGATGTAAAAAAAATTTCTTAGCCCACAATATTCCATTCATTATGTAACCTAGGGGGCAGGTCACTGAGGGATCAGACCTGTCATAAGGATGCATATGAGAACAGAGCATAAAGCCGCTCCGAAGCACGAGAATCTCATTAACTGAAAACTGCAAAAACAGCCACACAACCAAGGTGTTTTATTCAGTAACATATTCCGCAGCGCTTTACAGTTTGCACACATTTTCATCACTGTCCCCGATGGGGCTCACAATCTAAATTCCCTATCAGTTTGTCTTTGGAGTGTGGGAGGAAACCCACGCAAACACGGGGAGAACATACAAATTTCTTGCAGATGTTGTCCTTGGTGGGATTCGAACCAAGGACAACATCTAACCACTGAGCCACCGTGCTGCCCATAGTAGTAAATGGCATTGGGTTGTGATCCTTGTGATCGCTAACCTTTCTCCTTCGTCTCATTGGGGGACACAGAGACTGTGGGTGTGTGCTACTGCCGTCTGGAGGCCGACACTAAGTATACAAAAAAACAAGTTAGCTCCTCCTCCGCCGCATACACCCTCGCCCCGATAGAAACCAGTTTTTGCTTAGTGTCTGATGGAGGCACACGCAGTCTGGGTCTCCCCAGACTTTTTTTTTTTTTTTTTTTTATATATTTTCTTGCTATGAAAAGGAGACGGGCGACGGACCCTATTGAAAGGGTCCGATCTCCCCCAAACATCAACGGGCGAGCACGCGCGAGTATCGCCTCCGCGTATCCTTTCCCGCACCGAGGGACATCTCTGGGACTTTTCCCCAGACATCTATTTTTTCTTTTTTATTTTTGAGAAGATATGACAGGGGCAACGCATCCTATTGAAAGGATCCGATTTCCCCAAACCATCAACGGGCGACCACGTGCGAGTGTCCCTCCACGTTTCCTCTCCCACGACGTGGGACAATATGCCAGACTTAGCCCTGTCCACCCCTAGGTAGCGAAACCATGGGCTTGCACAGAGGCAAAAGACTAGTCTGTGCGGCCCCACTGCTACACCAATGCTAGACGGCGGTACTGCGTGGTGGCGGACGGTCCCTCTCCTCGCCTAGACGAGGCGAACGGAGCTAGGGTGCCTGCACCGTCCGAAGACGGATTACCTTCAGGGTAAGAAGGTATGGTAGCAGGGGAAGGAGGAGCTCCTGGGCAGCGTGAGGATCCAGGCGAGGGCTGCTCGACGAACGCTCCAGGTGCTGGAGCCGCTCCCCTTTCCTGCCTGCGGTGTGAGCAGGGGAAGGAGCGCGCGGCAGGAGGCTCCCGCAGTTTCCTCCCTCCTTCCATCCAGGTACCTGTCAGTGGCCAGGCTGGGGAGGGAGCGCGCGGGGTAGGGTGAAGCGCCAGGATGGAGCGCCCGACTCCGGCGGGCGGTGCACAAATTTAGCCCGCGGCTTCGGCCTAGGCCGCGGGGGAGAGGCCCGCCCCCCGGCTCCGGCGGGCGGGCAGTGCCTAAATTTAGCCCGCGGCTTCGGCCTAGGCCGCGGGGGGAAGGCCCGCCCCCCGATGTGACGTCAGATCAGGCGCCCGCCCCCCGATGTGACGTCAGATCCGGCACCGCCTCCGGCGCTGGATAAAATCGACGCCCCGGCTTCAGAATGGGGTAGGCCGCGGTCAGAAAGCATCGCAGCCTACCTAGGGAGATCAGCAGCAGGAGCACGGGGAGACAGCAGGAGCCCGGGTAAGTGCGACCCCATCTTGGCCACACTAGGGCAGGTTGTCCTCCTTCTCCTCATACCCCTGTATCCCAAAAAAAAAAAAAGAGAGAAAGTTGGCCATTTTTTTTTTTTTTTTCTGCAAGTATGTCTGGAAAAGGGAAGAAACACACTTTCCTTTATACCGCATGCGTTTCCTGTGGGGCTGTGTTCCCGTGAGCACAGACTAATAAAATATGTGAAGCCTGTAGTTCCGAATGCGCCCAGGAGCCCTCCCCTCCAACGGAGCCCAGGGGGTCGGATCCCCCGGAATCGGCGTTATCTCTGTCTCGGTCTATGGCTTCACTTACGAAGGCGATTGAGACCCTTCAGGCCCCGGATAGGGGTAGAGACGACGGCTCGCCTGTTTGGGAGGGTTCATCCACCTCACATGAGCCGCCGGCCTGCAGGGGCCGCACTCTCTCTAAGGAGACGTACAGGAAAAGATCCCATATGGCGTCTCCGGCCCCCTCCGGTGCTTCAGCATCCGTGAGTGCGGCGTCTCGCTCACCGTCACCATTGTCTGGGAGCGAGCAGAGTTCAGATGAGGACAGGCAGGAATCCTTGGATCTGGATACCCCCCGGGTGTCGGGAGACGGTAGACAGTCTCATTGAGGCGGTCAATCAAACGCTAGGTATTGAGGAGGATGTCTCCCTGACCGCAGGGCATAAGATATCTTTTAAGAAGGCCAGGCGACCACACAGGGTGTTTAGCACTCATCCAGAATTCGAGGACATGGTGCAACGGCACAGGGAACGTCCAGACAAGCGTTTTTCGGGACAAAAAACGCTAGAGACGAGGTACCCGTTTGCACCAGAGCTCTGTAAGAGATGGGCGGAATCTCCGATTGTGGATCCCCCAGTGTCACGCCTGGCCTCAAGATCGTTGTTGTCAGTGCCTAGTGGTTCTTCCATTAAGGACCCCACGGATCAGCTTATGGAAGGTTTAGCCCGCTCGGTGTATGAGGCATCGGGATCAGCGCTTTTGCCTTCATTCGCGGCAACATGGGTGGCCAAGGCCACGATGTCATGGTCAGAGTCTTTGAATAGAGTCCTGCAAGATAGAGACTTGCCGGTAGAGGTATCTGAGATAGTCACTCGCCATCGCGATCTGATTTGCTATCTAATTAATGCATCCTTGGATGCGGCTAATTGCGCGGCGCTAGCAGCGGCAAACGCTATCGCCATGAGGAGAGCCTTGTGGCTAAGGCTATGGCGGGCTGATTCGATTTCTAAAAAATCGTTAACGTCCCTGCCATATCAGCGTAATCGGCTTTTTGGAGAGAAGCTAGACAAGCTTATTTCAGATGCCACAGAGCAGCTTTCTCCCACAGCAGAAGAGTAGACCGCCCTTTCGTCAACCGCAGGCGCGCTTTCGAGCATTTTGCTCCCCAGGATGGGCGGCAGCGGCCGGTTCTACTGCCCCGGCTCGTCACAACCAAGACAGAGCGGCAGGTCACGTATAGAGTCAACCCGCTGGGGAGGATGCGGGGCCGTCCACCCAGGTCAAGGGGAGCTAGGTCCCAGAGGCCCGCAGCAAAATGACTTGAGGCATCAGGTACCCGAGGACAGCAGAGTAGGCGGTCGTCTGCTCAGGTTCCGCCACGTCTGGGTCAAGGTGGCACACGACGCATGGGTGGCGGAATTGGTGTCATTCGGGTACAAGATAGAGTTTATCGGACACCCTCCAAAGCGTTTTTTTCATTCCCAGCTTCCCAAATCGGAATCCCGGGCAGAGGCGTTGCCAGGATCCATCAGGATTCTTCTGTGCAACGGGGTCATTGTCCCGGTACCAGAGGGCGAAGAGGCTCAGGGATTTTATTCCAACCTGTTCGCGGTCCCCAAGAAGGACGGAACAGTAAGACCGGTTCTGGACCTAAAGCTCCTAAACAGGTTCATCAGAGTCAGGCACTTTCGGATGGAATCCCTCCGGTCAGTGATATCGGCCATGGAGCAGGGAGAATATTTGGCCTCAATCGATGTTCAGGATGCCTATCTCCACATCCCTATTTTTCCCCTGCATCAGAAGTTCCTTCGTTTTGCGATCGATGGCCGGCATTTCCAGTTTGTGGCTCTGCCGTTCGGGTTGGCCACGGCACCCAGGGTATTCACGAAGGTAATGGCGGTCGTTATGGCCATTCTTCATTCTCGGGGCATAGTAGTGCTGCCATACTTGGACGACCTTTTAGTGAAAGGGCCGTCCTTTCAAGCATGCGAGGAGAATGTCAGAATCACGCTGGATACTCTATCCCGCCTGGGATGGTTGGTCAATGGGAAGAAGTCATCCCTTACTCCGGCTCAGAGGATTCCATTCCTAGGGATGATTTTCGACACTTCCCGAGGGTTGGTAATTCTCCCTCAAGACAAGGCTCAGGCGCTCCGGCAGGGAGTTCGGAGTCTTCAGCAGCCAGGCCCTCACACTATTCGATTTGGGATGAGGGTTCTAGGGAGGATGGTAGCAGCAATAGAAGCAATTCCGTTTGCGCAATTTCATCTTCGCCCCCTGCAGCACGCTCTTTTAGCAGCATGGGACAGGAGTCCGTTCTCCCTAGATCATCAGTGCAAGGTTGTCCTTTCAGGTCCGGCGGGCACTTCAATGGTGGACGCGCGACTCCTCTCTCCTTCAGGGGAAACCATTTCCTCCAGATCAATGGTTGGTGGTCACAACCGACGCGAGTCTTCTCGGTTGGGGAGCAGTATTTAGTCATCACACAGCACAGGGGCAGTGGTTCTCCCCAGGAGGCTCATCTGCCGATCAACTTGTTGGAGATTCGAGTAGTGCGGTTGGCGTTGCAGCATTTTCAGCACTGGCTAGTGGGTCGCCCAGTCCGGGTCCAGTCAGACAACGCCACGGTAGTGGCGTACGTGAATCACCAGGGAGGCACGCGCAGCAAGGCAGCCATGCGCGAGATAGAACATGTTCTCCGTTGGGCCGAGAAGCACCACTCAGTAATCTCAGCGGTTCATATACCAGGCGTGGAAAATTGGGCAGCAGATTTCCTGAGTCGGCAGGGGGTCGTGGCCAGAGAATGGTCCCTACACCCCGAGATTTTCCAGCAGATTTGCCAACGGTGGGGAACTCCGGACGTGGATCTGATGGCCTCCAGGGAGAACGCCAAGGTGGGCAGGTTTGTTGCCCGGTCGCAGGACCCACGAGCAATCGCAGCGGATGCTTTGGTTCTTCCATGGAGCCAGTTTCGGCTCCCATACCTGTTTCCCCCGCTGCCCTTCTCCCGAGGGTAATCAGAAAGATCAAGATAGAGGGTTCCGGCAATTCTGCTGGCTCCAGACTGGCCCCGTCGAGCTTGGTACGCGGATCTAGTACAGCTCCTTGCAGACGTGCCATGGCGTCTACCGGAACGGCCAGACTTAGTGTCCCAGGGGCCGATCTACCACCCGAATCTAGGGGCCCTGTGTTTGACGGCATGGCCGTTGAATCCTGGATTCTGACTCAGGCGGGGTTTAGGCGTGAAGTGGTGGCTACGATGGTTAGCGCCCGGAAGCCGGCCTCGGCGAGGATCTATCATAGTACTTGGAAGGTTTTCTTTCTCTGGTGTCGAGAGCACGGGGTTGCGCCTCTGTCCTTCTCGGTTCCCAACATCCTGGCTTTTCTGCAGTCAGGCCTAGACGCAGGTTTGGCCCCGAGTTCCCTGAGGAGACAGATCTCGGCCTTGTCTGTCTTGTTCCAGCGAAAGATCGCTAGCAATATGCAGGTCAAGACATTCATTCAGGGGGTCTCGCATTTAGTGCCCCCCTTTAGAGCTCCCTTAGACGCCTGGGACCTTAATCTGGTTCTGGGTGTCCTGCAGGAAACTCCTTTTGAGCCATTGCAGGAAGTCGGATTGCCATACCTTACCAGGAAGGTCGTGTTTTTGGTAGCTATAACCTCTTATTAGGCGGGTCTCGGAATTGGCAGCCCTATCCTGTAGAGCGCCATTTCTGACCTTTTTTAAGGATAAGGTAGTCTTGAGACCACCTCCGCCGTTCCTGCCGAAGGTTGTGTCCTCGTTCCATATTAATGAGGACATCGTTTTGCCTTCGTTTTGTCCAGCCCCAGTACACAGAGTAGAGAAGGCACTCCACATGCTGGACCTAGTAAGGGCCCTCAGGAGGTATGTGTCGAGGACAGCACCTTTTCGCCAGACAGACTCGTTGTTTGTGATCACCAAAGGGCGCAGGAAGGGGCTCGCAGCCTCACGGTCGACTATAGCCAGATGGATTTGCCTTACTATTCAAGAGGCTTACCGTATTAGAGGTGCGCCGATTCCATCTGGAATAAGGGCGCACTCGACTCGGGCAGTGGGCGCCTCTTGGGCGCTTCGGCATCAGGCTTCGGCAGAGCAGGTATGCAAGGCGGCAACGTGGTCAACCCTGCACACGTTCTCTAAGCATTACAATGTGCATACTCGGGCTTCGGCGGATGCGAGCCTGGGTAGGAAAATTCTCCAGGCAGCGGTGGCACACCTTTGAACAGGTAGGCATGCGGTTTGGATTGATGAGTTGCTCCCACCCAGGGACTGCTTTGGGACGTCCCACAGTCTCTGTGTCCCCCAATGAGACGAAGGAGAAACATGGATTTTTGTGAGTACTCACCGTAAAATCCTTTTCTCCGAGACGCTCATTAGGGGACTCAGCACCCACCCTAATAGCCAGTTGGCTTTTGTTTATTTTAATTGGCATAATTCTTTATCGTAGGGTGGTCTTTTTTTTCAGACATATGATTTTCTGCGGTAAAGCTAATTCGCTTTCAGCTTCTCCTACTGCTTTTGCACTAAACTGGTTTCCACCCGCTATCGGGGCGAGGGTGTATGCGGCGGAGGAGGAGCTAACTTGTTTTTTTGTATACTTAGTGTCGGCCTCCAGACGGCAGTAGCACACACCCACAGTCTCTGTGTCCCCCAATGAGCGTCTCGGAGAAAAGGATTTTACGGTGAGTACTCACAAAAATCCATGTTTCTTATTAACCCCAGATTACAAAGTAAAGCAGCGTGGAAGGATTTAAATGTTCATAATCTGACTTTCTGAAATGTTTTTTTTTTCCTAGGTTTTACAAATTTTTCAGAAAGCGCTGTAGAGTTTCTTCAAAAACAAGGCTTGGAGTCTCAGTAAGTATTTTCAGCATGAACATTTTTGTACCTGACTATCAATCTCCGGGACAATTGAGAGTCAACAGATCTGACAGATGAAATGTAAATAATGATATGGTAGTCTGTGCTGTGAATGATTTTTACTTATATAGTTAAAGGAGTTGTCTGATGATATAAAGTTGTCACATATGCCCAGCATAAAGGTGGTAACTTGTGAATCAGTGGGGGTCCAACCAGTGGGACCAGCATTGATCAGCAAAATGGGGGAACTTTTCTCCCTATTAGAGTGGAGCGGCAGTGCACACGCCTGACCAGTACTCCATCTACTCCTTTTGGGGCTGCCAAGCACTGCACTTCTTTTTCCAGCAGCTCCATAGAGAATGAAGGGAGCATAAGTCCCAGACTCCACATAATTTTTTAAGGGGGACTAAGATTTCTTACCTGCCAGACCGTGCAGGTTCCAGCTGTGGAGCGGCCACTGAACTGATCAGCAAGTTATCACCAATCATGTAGATAGGTGATAACTTGTTTTATCTGGATAACCCCTTTAAATTGCAAAATGTATACATCAGCATATTAAAATCTATTAGGGCATGTGCACACGTTGAGGACTTGGCCCTGCGGATCCGCAGCAGTTTTCCATACGGTGTACAGTACCGTGTAAACCTATGGAATACCAAATCCGCCGTGCACATGCTGTGGAAAATTCCACGCAGATTTGCTGCGGTTTATTTTCTGCAGCATGTCAATTGTTTGTGCAGAATCCGCAGCGTTTTTACACCTCTTCCATTATAAGAATCCGCAAGTGTAAAAACACAGGCGAAATCCGCACAAAATCTGCAGGAAATCTGCACTAAATCCGCAAGTAAAACGCAGGTCATTTTACCTGCGGATTCAGCCAAATCTGCAACGTGTGCACATACCCTTATTCTAGTATTTGTGAAACTTTCCTCCTTAAATTATAAGGATTTATCATCAGTGTTAAAGTGAATCTGTCATCTGAGAGGAGCATGATGTAGATAGGGCACAGACCCTGATTCCAGCTATATATCACTTAGTTTACTAGATACAGCAGTTGTGATACAATCACAGTTTTCTCTGCTACATACAGTGGGGAAAAAAAGTATTTAGTCAGTCAGCAATAGTGCAAGTTCCACCACTTAAAAAGATGAGAGGCGTCTGTAATTTACATCATAGGTAGACCTCAACTATGGGAGACAAACTGAGAAAAAAAAATCCAGAAAATCACATTGTCTGTTGTTTTTTTTTTTTCATTTTATTTGCATATTATGGTGGAAAATAAGTATTTGGTCAGAAACAAGCAATCAAGATTTCTGGCTCTCACAGACCTGTAACTTCTTCTTTAAGAGTCTCCTCTTTCCTCCACTCATTACCTGTAGTAATGGCACCTGTTTAAACTTGTTATCGGTATAAAAAGACACCTGTGCACACCCTCAAACAGTCTGACTCCAAACTCCACTATGGTGAAGACCAAAGAGCTGTCAAAGGACACCAGAAACAAAATTGTAGCCCTGCACGAGGCTGGGAAGACTGAATCTGCAATAGCCAACCAGCTTGGAGTGAAGAAATCAACTGTGGGATCAATAATTAGAAAATGGAAGACATACAAGACCACTGATAATCTCCCTCGATCTGGTGCTCCACGCAAAATCCCACCCCGTGGGGTCAGAATGATCACAAGAACGGTGAGCAAAAATCCCAGAACCACGCGGGGGGGACCTAGTGAATGTACTGCAGAGAGCTGGGACCAATGTAACAAGGCCTACCATAAGTAACACACTACGCCACCATGGACTCAGATCCTGCAGTGCCAGACGTGTCCCACTGCTTAAGACTGTACATGTCCGGGCCCGTCTGAAGTTTGCTAGAGAGCATTTGGATGATCCAGAGGAGTTTTGGGAGAATGTCCTATGGTCTGATGAAACCAAACTGGAACTGTTTGGTAGAAACACAACTTGTCGTGTTTGGAGGAAAAAGAATACTGAGTTGCATCCATCAAACACCATACCTACTGTAAAGCATGGTGGTGGAAACATCATGCTTTGGGGCTGTGTCTCTGCAAAGGGGCCAGGACGACTGATCCGGGTACATGAAAGAATGAATGGGGCCATGTATCGTGAGATTTTGAGTGCAAACCTCCTTCCATCAGCAAGGGCATTGAAGATGAAACGTGGCTGGGTCTTTCAACATGACAATGATCCAAAGCACACCGCCAGGGCAACGAAGGAGTGGCTTCGTAAGAAGCATTTCAAGGTCCTGGAGTGGCCTAGCCAGTCTCCAGATCTCAACCCTATAGAAAACCTTTGGAGGGAGTTGAAAGTCCGTGTTGCCAAGCGAAAAGCCAAAAACATCACTGCTCTAGAGGAGATCTGCATGGAGGAATGGGCCAACATACCAACAACAGTGTGTGGCAACCTTGTGAAGACTTACAGAAAACGTTTGACCTCTGTCATTGCCAACAAAGGATATATCACAAAGTATTGAGATGAAATTTTGTTTCTGACCAAATACTTATTTTCCACCATAATATGCAAATAAAATGAAAAAAAACAGACAATGTGATTTTCTGGATTTTATTTTCTCCGTTTGTCTCCCATAGTTGAGGTCTACCTATGATGTAAATTACAGACGCCTCTCATCTTTTTAAGTAGTGGAACTTGCACTATTGCTGACTGACTAAATACTTTTTTTCCCCACTGTATCTAGAAATGCTTTATTTGTTGTGTCCAGTCCACATCATTGATTGGCAGCTTTCTCTGTGCTCTGTACATTAACAGAAAGCTGCTAATCAGTGTTGGGGGCTGGGGTTATGCATAGTAGTTAACCATGACCAGCTAGACTCCTAGTCCTGTATGATAATCTCCTGCTGAGAAAATACTGATTGCATTGAAACAGCAACACACAGCCTAGTAAATGACACATTTCTGGAATCAGTGTCTCCACCCCTTCTTCATGCTGCTTTTAGGACTACACTGTAAAACATGCCGAGAAATCACCTTTAAAGGAGTTATTTCAGTGTCATAAAGTGATTGCATGTCTCTTGGATATGCCATCACTTTATAATTGATCAGTGGGGCTTCAACTCTTGGGACCCCTTGCTATTATCGGAAACAACATCACAACTGTTTTCAAGTGAATAGGGCCTATAGCCTGGAGCTGGGAGTGCTACTCTGTAGGGTAAGATAAATGCACCCAAAGCTTTACCCTGATATTATTAAAATGACTGTGTACCCATATAACCTTTCATTACACATTAAGAATTTTAGTTGGTTGCTAAAAGTTAAGTTTACATCCCTCTGTTAATGTGCAGTGTATGTCTGTGTATATATAGATATATATATGTATATATATATATATATATATGTATATATATATATATACAGTACAGACCAAAAGTTTGGACACACCTTCTCATTCAAAGAGTTTTCTTTATTTTCAGGACTATGAAAATTGTAGATTCACTCTGAAGGCATCAAAACTATGAATTAACACATGTGGAATTATATAATTAACAAAAAAGTGTGAACCAACTGAAAATATGTCTTATAGTGTAGGTTCTTCAAAGTAGCCACCTTTTGCTTTGATTACTGCTTTGCACACTCTTGGCATTCTCTTGATGAGCTTCAAGAGGTAGTCACCGGAAATGGTCTTCCAACAGTCTTGAAGGAGTTCCCAGAGATGCTTAGCACTTGTTGGCCCTTTTGCCTTCACTCTGTGGTCCAGCTCACCCCAAACCATCTCGATTGGGTTCAGGTCTGGTGACTGTGGAGGCCAGGTCATCTGGCGTAGCACCCCATCACTCTCCTTCTTGGTCAAATAGCCCTTACACAGCCTGGAGGTGTGTTTGGGGTCATTGTCCTGTTGAAAAATAAATGATTGTCCAACTAAACGCAAACCGGATGGAATAGCATGCCGCTGCAAGATGCTGTGGTAGCCATGCTGGTTCAGTATGCCTTTAATTTTGAATAAATCCCCAACAGTGTCACCAGCAAAGCACCCCCACACCATCACACCTCCTCCTCCATGCTTCACGGTGGGAACCAGACATGTAGAGTCCATCTGTTCACCTTTTCTGCGTCGCACAAAGGCACGGTGGTTGGAACCAATGATCTCAAATTTGGACTCATCAGACCAAAGCACAGATTTCCACTGGTCTAATGTCCATTCCTTGCGTTCTTTAGCCCAAACAAGTCTCTTCTGCTTGTTGCCTGTCCTTAGCAGTGGTTTCCTAGCAGCTATTTTACCATGAAGGCCTGCTGCACAAAGTCTCCTCTTAACAGTTGTTGTAGAGATGTGTCTGCTGCTACAACTTGTGTGGCATTGACCTGGTCTCTAATCTGAGCTGCTGTTAACCTGTGGTTTCTGAGGCTGGTGACTTGGATGAACTTATCCTCCACAGCAGAGTCGGCCTCCGCTCCCACGCCGCAGCCTCTCTCCACCCGACGGCCACGGCGGTCACCTCTGACGGGCTCGCGGCCGACGCCATCCCTGCATGCAATGCGCATGCGCCATAGGCCGCGGCCGCGCCTCCCTACTGCTTCTTGTGCTCCGGCTGTACCCTGACCAGGAAGCACCTTCGGACCAATGGCAGACCAGACAGGGCTATATCAGGCCGCTTCCCCCTGAGGGAGGTGCCTGATCGTTGTGTTACCTTGCACACTGGGCCCTGCTTCCTCCTGTACTCTCTACAGTCTCTCGGTGCCGTCCTCAGTGGTTCCTGCAGCAGCCTCGCAGCCTGTCTTCCGTGTTCGCTAACAGTTATTCTCAGTCCTGCTCCAGTGTTCCTGTTTCCTCCGTCTCCTGCCTCCGGTGTTCCTGATCCATCCTGCTCCAGTCCTGCCGTCCTATTCCAGTCCTGCCTCCGGTGCTCCTGTTCCAGTCCTGCCGTCCTACTCCAGTCTTGCCTCTGGTGTTCCTGTTCCATCCTGTTCCAGCCCTGCCGTCCGACTCCAGTCCTGCCTTCGGTGCTCCTGTTCCAGTCCTGCCGTCCTACTCCAGTCTTGCCTCCGGTGTTCCTGTTCCATCCTGTTCTAGTCCTGCCGTCCTACTCCAGTCCTGCCTCCCTCCTTTATTCCTGTCTCCTGTGTTCCAACTCTGTCCTGTCATCTACACTTCAGTTCCTCCACGTTCCAATCTATAGTCTTACTCCATTCCTGTCTCCTGTGTTCCAGCCCTATTCTGTCATCTACACTTCAGTCCCACTGTCCTACTCCAGTCCATCCTGAGCTGCCCCTCTCGGTACCAGCTACCGTGGTACTCGAACCCCTGGCCTGCTCCTAATGGTCCCTGTATAGGGGTCGGTTCCACCTGGCAGCTCGCCCGGGGCCCCTCGGTGCCACGGTCCAGAGGGTCCACTCCTGGAGATTCCGGCTCCTGACCACCCACGCTAACACCTTCATTTCTTAAAGTAATGATGGCCACGCGTTTTTCTTTACTTAGCTGCTTTTTTCTTGCCATAATACAAATTCTAACAGTCTATTCAGTAGGACTATCAGCTGTGTATCCACAAGACTTCTGCACAGCACAACTGATGGTCCCAACCCCATTTATAAGGCAAGAAATCCCGCTTATTAAACCTGACAGGGCACACCTGTGCAGTGAAAACCAAAAAAGCAAAAGGTGGCTACTTTGAAGAACCTAGAATATAAGACATATTTTCAGTTGTTTCACACTTTTTTTGTTAATTATATAATTCCACATGTGTTAATTCATAGTTTTGATGCCTTCAGAGTGAATCTACAATTTTCATAGTCATGAAAATAAAGAAAGCTCTTTGAATGAGAAGGTGTGTCCAAACTTTTGGACTGTAATAAATATATATGTGTGTGTGTGTGTGTCGCCCAATGTTAAGATGTACAGTTAATGTATGAAATGTTTACATCCACCTATTGAAATCTTTTCCAGTATTTGTTATACAGCATGTTAGTAAATAGGTGTAACACATTAGATCGCTGACGGTAGAACGATCTGATGGCCTTCTTTCCTGACTCCCTCACACACACTAACATTGAGTGCTCCAGTGTCCTCTTTGAGACAGCAGCTGTCATACTTCTGCAGTAGCCGCTGATCTTGCTGAAATTGAACAAATCATTCTCTCCAACGGACATCATTTGTCAGGACTTTTGGGAAACCCCCATACACATTAGACTGCTGGCTCTATATCTGTGGGTTTGGCTGACTTTTTCACCTCTTTTACCATAAGAATACTTCTTGAGAACCCCTTTGAGAAGCTAACTGTGATCCATTCAGTAGACTTGTAGTAATCTGTTGTATACCACCTTTCATTAATACCTGTAACAGTAGCTTGCTTTCTTCTCTCACACAGAGGTCCGGTGTCCAAGCTTACCTTTAAATTCTTCCTGGCGGTACTGTGTTCTCTCATCGGAGCCTTCCTTACATTCCCGGGCCTACGTCTGGCTCAGATGCACCTTGATGCCCTCAGTCAAACAAGAGGAACAGTGACACAGTAAGGAGCAGTCTGAGTCTTCCAGTGCAGCAATAAATGTACTCTGGATCACATGGATGTCTTATAAAAAGGGTGGTCTCATGCAGCTAAATAGAAAAGGAGGCCATCCATTTCATTGCGTCCACCATACAGATCTATGGGGATTGCAGAAACCTCAGCACAGGCACAGCCTCTCCATTCAGTCTGCGGCTTGGTGCAGCCGTTGGTGGACTCGCTTATCACGTATCAAAGTGCAAATAAAAGTCTGTGGGGCTTGAGAACTTGAAAGCAGGCATCTTTTTTTGTTATAGCTTTCTCCTGCTTTGCGAGTTAATTGTCTTCATTGTCAGATTCTCATACGCGCCCATGGGTACTGAGTGCAAGCGCAGCAACCCGTTATCCAAACTACTACATGACCTGGGAAGGTGCACAAACTATTCAACATGTCAGTTGTCTTGTTTCACTGTAGTTAATTAAGGATATAAACCTGAACAGTTTCAGAAAGAGATGATCTGCACCGTAAGCGTGTCCTGCAGAGGTTTTATTTCTTTTTTACCAAACATTCAATTAGAGGAAACAAGATATGAAGATAGAAAAATGAAAATGTAGCTTGTTGATAACTATGTGCAGTGACCGCCATGAAAAGATTGGGAGCCGCTTCCATTCCCGCACACCCCGAGCTGCTCAGCATTGTAACAGGATACAATAGAGATCCTTTTATTTACGATGCCCGTTGTCTTCTATAATGCATTTTTTCACCTTTTGTTTCTTCCCAGAGAACCTTTTATATATTATACGGATATTTGGCCTAATTTCACCTTTATTTAACAACTTGAAATACAATATAAATGCTGTAGCTTCCAGGAAGTGGGAAGTTTCATGTATTTTCTTGCTTCACTTATAGGTTTTTGCTGCATGTTAATTTTTTATCGCCTCTGTTGATGGTGCTGCTGTGGGTGAAGCCCATAACCAAGGACTACATTCTGAATCCACCCATGGGCAAGGAAAGTGTACCTCTGTAAGTGTATTCCCATATATCCGGCCATCAATTGCTGTAGTGATTGTCACAGTGAAACGGACGCCAGGACTGATAGTTTACCCATAGTTTACATTGGGAAACAGGTGGGGGTAGATACATCAGGTGTTGTGCTGGTCCTAGAGTTGGATCAGAAATGTTGTGTGCCATGTTTTTTATGTCTATTTGTTTGTCTAGCTATGGACGCCACAGCAGTGCACAACTTTGTCGTGAGTTGTATCCAGCTTGGGCATAAAACAGTCTGGACACAACTTATACATATATAAACCCAGCTTTACTGTTCTGATTATACTTTAGAAAGTGCAGTGCCTAAATGTGATCAGCTTTCCTAGCAAAAAAAAATCTACCAACACTTATCTTTGAGTCATTGGTGCTGATTGGAAGCTTTAAATCTTGTCTATAACATTGTGTAATATAGAAAAGCTATGATTTGTTCCCCTTGTCTAGAGCAGTCTCAAAGGGCTTATCCAGTTTCAGAAAACCCTTGTCCCCAGGTGCAATTGGTTAAAAAAAAAAAACTGACCTTGTCGAGGTAGCTATTTTGGGAGGGCTACATTAACCCTTCACGGTTGATCCAGTGATTTCCAAATTATTCCACAGTGTTGCTAGCAACTCAAACGACCACACGGAGACGGGGGTCTCTGTACGGCAGGATCGAGGCAGATCACTAAGCCCCTTTATTTTAGTCACATCTTTTATAATCTTTTGCTTAATTATGCAAGGTTCTCAAGTACCAATAGCATCATTTCACTTTGTAAGCCAATAATATTGCAAGAAAACCGGAAGCTACATATATGTCCGTATCCAAATAGAAAGTAGTATAATGGCATATTCAGAGCAATACACTCCCGCCTCCCTTATCTTTGCACCTGATGAGAACAGTCTGGTTTCATGACAGCCCTTGCCAATTACAAAAATTTATCTTACAGCAACAAAAATGAAGAAACAAAACCTTCAGAGAATGTACAAAACGAAACTTCAGCTCTGATTTTAGTATTAACCCTTCACAACCTTACCTTTCCCAGGTTTGGCTTAGATTCCCTTCCACTGCTCTCAGTGTCTGTTATTGTCTTAACAGCACTGCAGCCAATAACTGAGCTCAGCAACTCTGCCCACCGAGCTCACTGATTGGGTGGAGCGCTGTTAACGAGATGGCACCGCTGCAGACAGTAAGACAGCATCAGATACTATGTGCTGGGTGAGGGTATCACACTATCTTTCTTTCTATAGGCTATAAGGCTCTGTGTACACTATATGGGCATACACGGGTGGCACAGATCACCTACAGGATCCTATAATTAAAGGCATGCACCACGCTGTATATGGTAGTTTCTGAAGGTCCTGTCTATAGAAATGTGAAGAATATATTCTGACCCATATCACCATATTAGAGACCAAAAGGATTCTCGTTTCCCATCTGCTTGGTGGTTATGTTGAAGGAGTTCCCTGGAGCTCTTCCTGGCATGTGCACAATCTGATGCCATGTGCACAAAGCCTATTAGAAGGTTTGGCCCGACATCACCTTTATTTCTCCTGCCCTTTAGTCCAGACCTAATGGCTCAGTGTTAGGGTTTCATGACATCCAGCAATACGTAACTCCATGTTTGTTTGTTTTTTTACATTGGCAGAATGACTGAGGATGCCTTTGACACCGTCCGACTCTGGATCATCATTTTCCTGTGTGGTTTGAGGTTAATTATGATGAGATACCATCTTCAGGCGTACTTAAATTTGGCTCAGAAATGTGTGGATCAAATGAAGAAAGAAGCTGGGAGGATAAGTACTACGGAACTACAGAAGATGGTAAATCTGCTCTGTCTGACCCTATTCTGTATTGTTCTCTGTTGAGCCCTTATGTAAAATATATATTATTTATTACTTGCTACAGTACCGACAAAAATACTCTTGACAAGTTCAGTGAAACCACAAATTCCGTTAGTATTAAATCGTGTCAACCTCTGCAGTTGTCTAGGCATGGATTCAGCATGACTGGTGAAGTACATAGAGTCCATGGCTGCCCACAGTGTCTTCAGCGCCTCCTTTAGATCGTTAATGTTGCCCGGTCGCGTGTCTTGAACCTTGTTTGTCATTAAATTCCAGGCATTTTCTATTGGGTTAAGGTCAGGGGGATTACCTGGCCACTCTAAAATGTTAATGTTCTAGTCATTGAGAAACTTTGTCACGGCCTTGGGTTTGTGGGCACAGGCTCCATCATGCATAAAGTATGATGAATGACCCAAAAATTAATCAAATGTTCATCCAAAACACTAATATAACTACTTGCTTTCATACTTGCATTCTTGGGAAGCAAGTACAAACCTGCCTTGCCCATCTATCCGCTGATTGCACCCCGCACCATTTTCAGGGTGTTTGACAGTCTTAACCATGTATATTTCGGGTCATTCTGTGACGTGGTACTCGGGCAATACACAGTCTTTGAGCCTCCCCTGGCCAATCTGAAAGGGCTCTCATCACTAAACCTCACTTTCTTCCACTTTTCAGATGTCCAATCTTAATATTCCTTACAAAAGGCAATCCTGTTCTTCTTCATTGCTGCTGTTAGCAGGAGCTTCTGTGTAGCATGGTGACTTGGTAGACCCAGGTCCTTCTGCAGGCGGTGATGAATTGTCTTAGTTGCGATGTTCTGGATGAGCGTAGGGTACTAGTTTTTGAGTTCAACGACGGTTATAGAAGAACTTCACATCACTTCATGCTGCAAAAGCATATCGGTCCTTGGTGAAGTCTTCTTAGGTGCGCCAGAGCCTGACTTCCTCTGCGGTACCATCCCAGGAGGCAATGACACCGCCGACCTCATCAGTTGATAAATTGCCTATTGAGACATGCCCAGATCTCTAGCTACGTCAATCACCCAGTCATGGCACGGGATTTCTGTTGCATTTTAATCTTTTTCCGACTCATTGAGGGGAGATAATCAAAAACTGTCTAATAGAAAAACTAGCTTACTTTCTCAATCCGAGTGCAGCTTTCATTTTACCAGACCACTGTGAAAGCTGAGCTTTGGTTGGTTGCTATGGGCAACTAAGCCAGTTTTACTATGACAGTTTTTGATCATCTTAAAAGTGCACACAACGGTGGAGAAGTGAAATCGTGATGCAGATATTACTTGTAAAGTTTTAGGTTTCTTGCTGCCCAAGTGTAAAGATTTTTTTTTTGCGGCATTGTATACAGATGACAGATGACATTTATTTTATGGAAACTTCACTTAGTTGGAAAATGTTTTGGTTAACCCAGAACAAGCCTTCCTAATATTAGTGTCTCATCTTTAGCCCTATGAGAACTTACTATTAATACAGGTTATGATGTAGCTACGGACATTACACACTCAAGTGTCAAGTATTGCAATGCATGAAAGTCATGGCGTCTTATGAACATAGGCCTAGACCAGTAAAAGGGTGACATCTAGTAGCCATTGTAGAGTTGTGTCTATAATGCAGCTGACAATTTAACAAGGGGGTGAAGAATTTGAGGCTTTGTATATTTTCGTTCTTCTATACTAGTGACAATAGGCTCTCCATGTGGATGACACCATATGGTTGTCGATTACCTTCTAAGTGATGTTTCTGGTAGTACAAGTGTTACAGCTGGCTTTTAATACAGACAGCCTGGTTTTTCTATTAAAGGGGTGTATTCATCTTCTGTCTTCAGAAGTGCACCGTACCGTTACCTCCCATCTTCCTGCCTGCCAGGGGACTGAATGCTCTTTAATATTAACAGATTGGACCGGTGGCACCACCTGAACTGTGTAGTCTTCCATGCTGAAAGCAGTGACCGCTTGGCCTCTACAGAATCTGAGGAGCCTAGAAGAGCTTTCAGGCATGCGCTCCTTGTCTGGGAAACCAACCACCTCTAATACACTGCATCAGCAGTGGCCGGTAGCCTAGACAACAAGCAGTAAAATATACAGTTAAAACATTCTTGAGAACAGAGAGGATTTTTAATGAAAGGTAAACTGAGAAATTCTTTGTTTTTTCAAGTACTTTGCAATGTTATCAATTTAACAACAAGAACAATCCCTTTTTAAGGTCCTTTCAGAATTGAGCACTTTTTTGTACTGCTCATTCGACCACACAATGATGGATTCTGTCTTATTTTAGGTGGCTCGAGTGTTTTATTACCTTTGTGTCATTGCACTTCAGTATGTGGCACCTATGGTGATGCTCCTGCACACGACCCTGCTCCTGAAGACATTGGGTAAGCATGAATGTGGCAGCGGAATTCTCCAGTAACACCGCACACGCTCATATTAAAGTGTTGAATTCTGTTTTTAATGCGTGTTAAAGGGAACCTCTTCACCAAGATTGTCCCATATGAAGTAATGCCAGTACCTTTCAGCCTTGATATACAGCATTCTAATATACTCCCAATCCGATCTGCAAGACAACAAAAACAGCTTCTATTATACTCTCCTACGGGGCGTCTGGTCTGGTGGGTGTTGCTGTTTTGGTCCAGTGCCTCCCTTCTTGCAATGCCTTCCTTCTTCTTGCTTCGTGTGGATGACGCATGCTACACCATCCACACAGTGTCTCCCAGTATCACGCTCCTGCGCGGGGGCATTTCTCTGCTCTGACCAGGGCAGAGTAAAGTACAGCAGTGCGCATGCGCTTAATTGTAAAGTGTTGCGGAATATGTTGGCGCTATAGAAATAAAATTATTATTATGCACCACGGCTCTTTGACCTTTCCCAGCGCATGCACATTGCAGTACTTTGCTCTGCCCTCAACAGGTCATTGAAATACGCCTGCGCAGGAGTGCCGAGGACACTTTGTGGGTGACGCAGCGCGTGATGCCGGGGACACTTTGTAGATGACGTAGGGACATGTCATCCACACAAAGCAAGAAGGAGGATGGCATTGCAAGAAGAAGGGAGGTGCCTGACCAAGACTGAATGCACATCGGAACCGACGGGCCCTGTAAGTGAGTATTATAAAATATCTCTTTCTTGTCTTACAGATCGGATTGGGGTCATATATACAGCATATCTGAATGCTGTATATCAGGGCTGAAAGGTGGTGGTGGTATCTCATATGGGACATTCCTGGTGACAGGTTTCTAGTCATTAACTCCTTTTTCTTGTTAGGTAATCATTCTTGGGGGATCTATGAGTCCAATTCTCCATTAGAAGCAGCGCAAGGATCTAGCCCGGCTTTCTCTGAAGTGCCATGCCCTGAAGAAAAAATGAAAGCGACAGTAGCACAAATTACCGTAGCACTCGGGGGATTGAAGAACGTTTTCTCCCCTCTTCTCTTCCGGGGACTCTTATCCTTCCTTACGTGGTGGATAGCAGCTTGCCTTTTCTCTACAAGCCTCTTCGGTTTGTTTTATCATCAGTATTTAATAGTGGCATGATCAACCCCATGGCATTATCCTAAAAGGACCAAGTATGAGACAAGAAGCTGCACCGACAAGAGCACATGGATATCGGCAGCGTCATGTCTTGTATCAATGTTTCCTCTGTTTTCTCAGGGTAAATATTGTATCAAATCACTGTTGTGAGCTTAATCTTCATTACCTCAGATGACGAAGACGACTGCTGATTCACATAATAGTTAGTTTTGTTTTTTCTTTGTGATTTTTCTTTTTTTTTTGCTTTTTATAACAAGTTTCAGACTGAAGTAAGATAACCTAGTCATCTTTTCTTAGCTGGTATTGCTCTCACATCGCTTAGTGTCTTTTATTTTCTCCTTTAAATATGGACGGCGTGTCAACAAAGCTTATGAGAAATTCCCCTGCATTTTTACGACAAGGGCTGAGCCATACAAAGAAAGTTGAGGCTTGAAGATGACTTAATTTATTTCTGCTGGGTCTGTCCATTTTTAGTGACACAAGTTCCAGCAGGACAGAATATATTGCTACTGTATATTACAGTAAATGTATGTGAACAACTGTGCGGTTATCTGGTGACTTTTCTATGTCTGACGGATATGTGTGCTTGAAGGAAGGTAAGTAGAGATGAGCAAAAAGATTCCCAGGACCCAGGTCCAGCGGCCACATCGGTGGTCTTCGGCTGCCAGACATCGCGTCGCGCCTAATAATCGGGTTCCGGCAGGACATTGGTTGGCGGCCACAGGCTACTGACGGGATCAATCAGCCAGGATCCTGCAAATCTTTTTAATCATCTCTACTGGTAATCTAATCCCATCGTATCGTCACTGCCCACATAAACACTTAACAAGTGTCGGTGCTAGATGTGTCAGACATGGGATTGTGTGTGTGTATATGGGTGAAGAGTGGGGATGACACTGCGAAAGTTATGTATCGTTTTTACTAAAGCTTAATCCAAACATCACTCTAAAATCACATATTAGAGAGCTTTTAAATGTTTATTTTATAGGAAATACTTAATCAGACCTTTTTTTTTTTTTTGCAAAGGTGTATAAAACTTGTGATCTGACTTTTTATTTATTTTTTAAATCCTTTTTTAAAGGGTTCAATGCAAAACGCTGCTGTAAACATAATATAAATGTTTCTTTCAGATCAAACGTATTTATATGCAATCATTTAAAAGTAAATCTTTATCAAGTTTCTAAACTGTAGAATTCATGATGTTTCCTAAGGTATTAAATGCTCGGTGGTCCTGCTTTTTGTCTAGCTCAGCTACCTTTGTAACCAGGGTTATATAAAGGCATTTCATTGTTGCGTTACGATAACCATTGGAGATGGAGATATTTTAAAGTGCCCTTTTTGTAAGTTGGACAAATATACGTCAAACACTACAGTACTGGCAGCCAAAGGAATGAGTTACAGACCATTATTTGTTTAGCTAGCCATACAAATGAGGTTGTCTGGTGAATGATAGGCCAACAGCTTTAGGCACCCATACATATTGAGTGAAAGTTAGCCAAACACGCCGATGGTAATGCCAATCATCTGATACGTATGGGTACTGCCATACTGATCTGCCTGTAGAATGTAAAAGGGCAGGACAAAAAAAAGCAATTGTGGAAAAAGATTCATCATAAGGCCTCATTCAGATGTCCGTAAAGCACTTACATGTTCTACCTGTGGTTTTCACGGATAGAGCACATAGCCATTATAGTCCATGGTGCGGATCTGTTCACATGTCCTAGATTTTTTGTGACCATGTGCTGAAAATGGTTTCTGGAGACATGTCCGTTTTTGATCCAAGACTTGGATCAAAATGACTCTTACAAGTCTATGGGTTGTGAAAATCACCGACGGCACACATTCAGTAATACAACATGCTTGGAACTTGCTGATATTGAGAACTGGGTGCTTTGGTAGGGAAATCCCCTATAGATTTTAAAAGGTGTCACCAAGCCTCTCCAAATGAGACTGAAAGCTTTATATGATCATCAGCAGGGATAAATGCATACAAACAAATGGGCCAACGTTTCATCCCACACGGACCCTTTTCTCAGCCACATCGAGGGAGAGCTGAAGAGTTGGATGCTGATTTATGACCCACATGTCACACTTCCCCATCCTACACTTCAGCTCCATCTCCTATGGCTGAGAACAAGGTCCAATGTGGGCCGAAACATTGGCCCATTTGTTTGTATGCATTTATACCATATAAAGCTCTCATTCTACTCTGGAGTGCTTTGGTTATGCCTTCTGACAGCACACATTGTGGTCCAAGCATTGCCCGTACGTCATTAACATTGCAACGTGGTAGAAGAACCTTGCAGAGAAAATCTAATGAAGAAACACTGATGAAAATGAGATCTACAACACCGATGAACAATGGTCCGCATTTTAACAGAAGTCTGAATGAGGCCTAACTTGTATTTTATTCACCGAGATTCTTGCTCCTTCTGGAGTCGGCAGTTCAGGGGGTGGTCCCAATCAGTGATCGGCAGCTATTTCTATATGCACACGGCTCTACAAAAGGCCGCCTATAGATTACACAACATTTTTGTTCCCTTTAAATGTCTGGCGTTGCCGTTAATCTCCATGAACCTTCTTTTTAAGGAGTATTCATTAAGGCTACATTCACACTTGCGTTAGGAGGCGCAGCATACGCTCGGCATGAAGCTCTGCCTCCTGCCGCGCCTCCTCCGGTCAGCTCCGCCTATGGGCGCATGACACTGCACGCGACCTGCGTACCCTATCTTTAGCATTGGATACGCAGGCCGTGCGCAGGTATGCTTTTGCCGACGCATGCGTCCTTTTGACGATGCGCCGGCCGCACCAAAATGCAACACGTTGCGTTTGGCGCAGGTCGGCGCACCGTCAAAAGGACGCATGCGCCGGCAAAAAGATACCTGCATATGGCCTGCTTACCCAATGCTAAAGATAGGGTACGCAGGTCGCGTGCAGCATCATGCGCCCATAGGCGGAACTGACCGGAGGAGGCGCGGCAGGGGGCAGAGCTTCACGCTGAGCGTACGCTGCGCCTCCTAACGCAAATGTGAAAGTAGCCTAAGACGTTCTCTACACAGTCTCCTAAAATTAGCGCAAAACCTGCCGAAATCATTTGATTTGTTAATATATATATTTAAGAAATGTGTTACGAATTCATCGATTTGTTACTTTGTTTGTGTGTTTTGTTTTTCAGAACAGAGATCTTTTTTTAAAGTTGGTTTTGTTTAAGCATTCGATTCATTAGTTGAGGCTTGTGATCAATCAGAGCTTGGACCATGTGAATAGTTGCTGTAAGGGACATTTGGAGAAAAGGGCTTATAGAGTAGAAGATTGATTGGGGAAAATTCTGGATTTTACATAAAATACTGATTATTTTTAATTCATTTTGAATGGTTATTAAATGTGTTTTAGGTTTTTATAGTGGTATTCCCATTACGTACATTTGTGTAATATTCAAAATATAATCCGTAATATATAGTACATGCGTATTTCACCAAGGGGACACGCATCGATCCTGAGAACTGGACCCGTCACGCACCCTTCTGTCCATGTATGGGAACTCTGACCTTTCGTCCATTTAAAACAGCACATGGCTGATCCCCATTACTAGACACATGCTGGTCCCATTGGTGGGACTCCTATGTAGTTCACATTTACTGCATATGCTGTGAATATGCCATAAATACACAAAATGGGAGTAACCCCTTAAAGGGAACTTGACAGCTATGCCCGTGGATCTGACACTGGCTGCACGATTTCAGCCATATATTTTTAACTTTGAAAACGTTGTGGCATTTCAAAGAAGAACAGTCAAATTGCCGCTGGACTGAGCCGCTCTGGCGATTAGTCGGACAGGCGGATCCCCGGCAGCTAGTCCCCGCCCTCTGCCTTTGAGTGATAGGTCTCTATACACGCATGCAGGGAGAGACCTGTCATTCCAGGGCAGCAGGCGGGAAGAAGCCACCGGGGAGCCGCCTGCCCGACTAGTCTCCCGTGGGGCACAGCCCCTCGCAGCTATTAAAGCATTTCAGAATTAACCAGATGTGGCTGGAATCGTACAGCCACTGTCTGATACATGCAGAATGTTGGCTGTGGATTGGACAGCATGTATCAGCTGTCAGGTTCCCTTTAAATGTTAGAGGCATAAAGAATATGAGGCTTTATGACTACAGTACTAAAGAAAACTTGTCTGTCGCATACATGTTGTTGACAAATCTATGCATTAAATTGTTAATTTGACACTGGTCCCCAAATCTATTTGTATTATGTATATTTAGCCGAATTTGCAGTCTTTCAACCTCTATTCGGAATGACTGCTGTCTGGATTTTCCACCCGTGCCAGCATTCTATGCCAGCAATGTGTTGTGTGGCTGCACATGGGTTTCTGACTTTTAGTCTACCATATTGATCATACCTATGTTATGTCAGTCATTCACCTACTACCTACCTTGATTCCTTGTCATTGTTGCTGATTACGTTTTTCTGACCATTGCCTCCCGCATGAACTTCAAGTCCAAGCTGCATTATGTTAAAAGGCACTTAAGGGAGTCTGTAAGCAGGTTTTGGCTATGTAATCCAACCACAGCATGATGTAGGGATAGAGACCCCCGATTCCAGCGATGTGTCACTTAGTTGACTGGGTGCAGCAGCTGTGATAAAATCACAGTTTTCTCTGCAGCAGATGTAGCAGAGCTGTTAATGCTGAGCCCTGTAAAACCCCGTACACGTCACTGATGGGCAGTTTTCTGTGTACTGTGTATGGTGGCAGGGAGCTGCTAATCAGCTGTGTGGGTGTGGTTGGACTTGGAGGTATGAGGAAGTTAATTCTGTAATGATGATCTCCTGCAGATAAAACACTGATTGTATTGAAACAAAAGCATAGCTTAGAAAGTGAATTGGGCGCTCAGCCCCTACCATCATGGTGCTCTTAGATTACATAACAGAAACCCACGGACAGATTTCCTTTACAGGAGCACCAAACAGAAAATTCACACGAAATTCAAAAATGAAATCTTGTATGTGTGTACCATTTCCCTCCTCACATCATGCTGTGGGGATGCTTCTCTTCAGCAGAGACAGGGAAGCTGGTCAGAGTTGATGGAAAGATGGATGGAGCAATATACAGGGCCATCCTGGAAGAAGAACCATTAGAGGCGGCAAGACTCTTGAGACTTGGGGTGTAGGTTCATGTTCCAGCAGGACAACGACCCTAAACATACTGCCAGAGCTACAATGTATGGTTTAGATCAAAGCATGATATAAAATCCCAACAAAATACATTTAAGTTTGTGGTTGTACTAGGTGAAAAAATGAGGAAAGTTCATGGGTGTATGAATACTTCTTCAAGGCACTCTATAGGGATTGGCTCAGGCAGGGTCTGCAAGTCCACGCAACCACCATTTTTCACGGATTTGTGAAATCAGCCTTCACTTAACATTTGTAAACCTGCTCTGAGACCTGTGCAGAGGTTATCATTATTCAGGTATTCAGCTGTGACATCACCTATTGTGTATGGGGGATCCTGTTCTATCTCCTGTATATAGAGGCGTCATCTGCCAATATTTTCCAGACAGTGATGATAATAATAGGACTTCTAAAAAAAAATGTTCTAATGTTATAGTAAGTAGCCAGTGGGAATATGTCAAGATATCGTTATTGAATATTTTAAAAAATAGATCGCTGTTTGGAAAATGGAAAAAAAATATGTAGGTTTTGCATAAAAAAAATTTCAATTTTAGGCAATTTTGTAATGACAAGCAAGTTACCTTTTTAAGGGGTGATAATAACAGCAATCCACCACCTTTGGACTGAAAAATGACTATTTGTCATGTATACTTTCCATACCGACTGCGTCCGCTGCGATAATATACTTTCTGATCCTCCTACTTCCAAGATGGCTAGTGCAGTGGTGATTCCGGGGTCACATTAGTGTATAGCATCTGATGTGATATGCTAATGACACTGCTGCGAGCATTAGCCGAGTGTCAGTGCTCTTTGCTCCAATACTTTCGCATTTGAGAATCAGATCACAAGTGAGAAGAAGGGATTAATTTTTCCATTGCCTTATATCAGACTGCACTTGGATGACATCGGAGTGCAGTCTGATGTTTTGCACATACCAATTACTTGAATGGGTGTGCACCGTGCGAGATACGCTGCCAATTACAGCATGCTGCAATATTTTTTTTTTTCTTTCTCATGCCAAATCAGCAAACTTCACAGATTTGCTCTGCCTCATTCAATAACATTGGTCAGAGTGCAATAACAGATTTTCTCCTCTGTGTTATACGCCAGTGTGAGCGTGCTCTTAACCGCTTTCCAATATCGGGTGTAATAATCTGTCGACATCGGACACCCTCCCTTTGATCTGAGCTGTTTTGAACAGATGACGTGCCCGGAACAGCCGAGGGTGGAATTGCGATTCACCCACAGCTATTAACCCGTTAAATGCCGCTATAAAACTCCCAACAGCGGCATTTAACATGTGCTTGCGGCAATTGCGCCGGAACTCCGCCCATCGGTGACCCCCATCAGGTGATCGCAGGTCACCGACGGGTTGACATGATAACCAGAGGTCTTCTGCAGACCTCTATGGTTGTCAATGCCGGATTACTATGAGTGCTGCCCGGTGGTTGGCGCTCCTAGCAAGTCAACAATTCTGTTACAGGCGATCTGATCATCACCTATCTGTAGCAGAGACGATCAGGTTGTGGCAGCTTCTAGTCTCCTATTGAGACTATTGAAGCATGCCAAAAGTTAGAAAAAAAAAATTAAAATATAAATAAAATATGAAAGTTCAAATCACCCCTCTTTTGCCCCATTCAAAATGAAGCAATAAATAATAATCAAACATACACATATTTGCCACGTTCAGAATCATCCGCTCTATCAATATAAAAAAAGAATTAACCCGATCGATAAATGGCGTAGTGAGAAAAAAAGGCAAAGTGCCAGAATTGTTTTTTTGGTCGCCGTGACATTGCATTAAAATGCAATAACGGGCGACCAATAGATCGTATCTGCAGCAAAATGGTATCATTAAAAACATCAGATTGGCTCTCAAAAAAATAACCTCTCGCTCAACCCGAGTTCACAAAAAATGGAGACGCTACCGGTCTCGGAAAATGGGGATTTTTTTTTTTAACAGACTGGAATTTTTTCTCACCACTTAGGCTAGTTTCACATTTGCGCCATTTTGCAAAACATTTTATGCGCACATAAAATGCATGCAAGAAAGCTTGCAAATGCTTGTAAATGCTGCGATATTTTGTCGCATAAGCGTGCGCATTACGACAAAAAAACGCAGCGTTTGTATGCGATTTCAAGCATTTTTGCATGCGTTTGCGTTTTTTATGCGCATGCGTTGTCTAGGTGTCAAATTTCACAGGAGGAAAATCATTGCAAAATTCTTCAAACAGACTCCACCAATGGGACATCAGTGAGCGTGTGTTATGGGAATTGTTTATATATAGCCTGTTTACAGCCAAATTCTTCAGATTTGCTTGCTTTTTCCTTTGTCAACATGGATCTGTGCTGGAAGAGTTTTCACTTCAACTTGGATCTGGACATCGCAATGGCTCAGACTTTTGCATTTGCTTGCCAGCAACAAAGGGAGAGAGAGAGACTTCAAAGATGGCAGCGGGGGCGTTTGTGGATACATCCGATTATTGAACTCCGGGAGAGCCGTGGAGCGTACCACACCCTCTACAGCGAGCTCCAGGCAAACCCGGAGAAATTTACTGACTATACCCGGATGTCCCAAGAAAGCTTCAGAGATTTGCTTGCTCGTGTCCAAGAATACATCTGGAGACGAGACACACAGCTCTGTCGTGCGATTCCTCCTGAGGAACGGCTCCTGGTCACATTACGGTACGTAATATTTACAAACCAATATGTGTATAATTTTCTTTGTTCTGCCATGTACTGTTCCAAAGCCTGCAGAATTATTGTTCTGCCATGTAGTAAACCAAAGCCTGCAGAATTATTGTTCTGCATGTACTAATTATTGTTTTAAAAAACCATATACATAAATATTAATTTTTGTTCTTTCTCTGTTTCACAGATTCGTGGCTACTGGAGAGACCCTCTCTTCACTCCACTTCCAGTACCGGATTGGAATATCAACCTTGTCGGGAATAGTTGCGGACACCTAGTGGGCTTTGTGGGACGTTCTCTGTCCAGAATTTATGCCCCTGCCCACCGCTGAAAAGTGGATTGAAATAGCTGACAAATTTTGGACAGTCTGCAATTTCCCCAACTGTTTGTGAGCGGTGGATGGGAAACACATCCAGATAATAAAACCCAAAAGAACTGGCTCTGAGTACTATAACTACAAAAAGTACTTTTCTACAGTACTCATGGCCATTGCGGATGCAGACTGTATGTTTGTTGTAGTGGACATTGGGGCATTTGGCCATGGGAATGACTCCCAGACTTTTAAGAACTCTGACATTGGCCGGAGGTTGTATGGAAACCATTTCAATTTCCCCATGCCACGGCCTCTTCACCACAGCGAAGGTCCGCCACTGTCATTTGTAAGGGTTGGGGATGAGGCATTTCAAATGTGCCAAAACCTGATCAAACCATACTCCAGCCGGGACTTGGACCACACCAAAAAAATCTTTAATTATAGACTGACTTGGGCCAGAAGAACTGTAGAGTGTGCCTTTGGTATTCTTGTCTCTAGATGGCACATTCTCGGCACAGCCATTAATCTTAAAAATGGAAACAATGGATGAGGTGGTGAAGGCGTGTGTGGTTCTTCATAATTTTGTGATGGCTAAAGAGCACTGAAATAGCACAAAAAGAGGACTTAAAAATCCTCCAATAATACAAGAAAAAAGCAGAGAGGTTTACCCGTCCAAGCCTCCAGTAGGACGGGTGGAATGGCGAGATCAAATGGTGTAAAAAAAAATTTCTTGTGTATGTTAATATAAAACCTGTTTTGATACCTGTACCGAGTGCACTCTGTTTTTATACACTCCAATACAATAATCAACTGCCCAGGTGTACCAGTGACTTCATTATGCTGTGTTTTGTGCATCATGAATTTACTAGCACTCCTGTCCAGGTGACTATACATACACACGTTGTATTTTATCATCTCTACAGTTTGTGTTCAATTTGCAGCAACGGTGGAGATAATACAATTAATATTTGTATCACATGGCCTGATATTACAAATAGTGATTTGGGGATGCACTAGCATCACTCACTTTGACACCTGACCATGTGAGTATAACTATTATTTGTAGGATCACCACTGTGGCTTGAGTTTGAACGCAGACTGGAGAGATAATAAAAGTTATACTTCTACAATACCCAGGCCTGGTGTCATGCTGAAGTGAGGATGCCAAAAATAACGCATCCTGACTTCAGAATGTTATCACACATGGGCAGGTGAATACACATATGAGTTAAACTGCAGCGTTGCTCCAGTCTAGTAGATAATGCAGACTGAAGCGATGCTGCCGGTTAACTTGTGTATTCACCTGCCCAGGTGTGATAAATAGTTATGATAGGAGGCCAGTGTATTGTATATATGATGTGTATTTTCCCTATCTCAGTTTATTCAACACACACTGAATAGAGGATGTGGTTAATTACAAGGTATATCTAGAATCCCCTGGCCTTGTGTCACAAAAAGTGAATTGATGGTAAAAATACACCATCCTCAATTAACTTTTTATGATACCTGGAAGGTAACAATAGATATGCCTTGCAATCAACACCACCCTCTATTCAGTCTGTGCAATATTAGCTGACTGAAGACACTAATGTTGGTGAAAATACAAGTCATAAATTTGTGTTTTTGACTACACATCTCCAGGAATGACACAAGAAACTTGTCAGTAATGGAGCTATGTGTTGGCAAAAACGCAAAGTGTACAGCGCAGTGTGTGTAGATGGCAAAAGACTCAGTGACCAAACAGTATTATAGTAAGCCATAATTTCACATTTATTTTAAAATGGAAAAAAAAAATTATTGGGAATGACGGTTGGGGAAGATGGTGGCACTTTGGGGGTGTGAAGAGACGAGGAATGGCTGGAAGGCGAGGAAGGGATTCTAGGGGAAGGTGCAACGAAAGTAGTGGGGGAAGGGAATTCAGGGATGGAACTGGAGGCAGGGTGAGACACATTAGGAGGAGAGGAGGGGACAGACAAAATCTTTAGTCTTTTTTTATTCTTGGGTTCTTGAGTCTTCTGCCTGGACCGTTTGGCACTGTGTGACCACCTTAAAGTGCTTGACCGCCTGGAGCTGGTGGACCTTGGCCTTGTATCAAAAAAGAGGGAATGCGGGTTACCCCGCTGATGCTCGGTGGTGGCGGTGGCATTGCTCCTAGAATGAGGAGTGGTGGCGGTGCTACTAGGAGCGCTGGCGGTGCTCCTAGCAGGATGAGGATTGGT
The DNA here is from genome assembly GCF_039654945.1 of Dendrobates tinctorius. Classification (NCBI taxonomy): domain Eukaryota; kingdom Metazoa; phylum Chordata; class Amphibia; order Anura; family Dendrobatidae; genus Dendrobates; species Dendrobates tinctorius. Next base: position 14,754,306 of record NW_027361671.1, on the reverse strand, counting down.
GGCAGTGCTCCTAGGCAGAGGAGCGCTGGCGGTGCTCCTAGCAGGATGAGGAGTGGTGGCGGTGCTCCTAGCAGGATGAGGAGTGGTGGCGGTGCTCCTAGCAGGAGAATAGGTGGCGGTGCTCCAAGCTGGTGGACTGGTGGCAGTGCTCCTAGCAGGAGAATAGGCTGCCGTGCTCCAAGAAGGTGGTGCGGTGCTCCAAACAGGTGGCGGTGGTGGTGCTCCAGACAGGAGCAGCACTTGCCATGGTGGTGGCGGTGGAGTGTCCAGCAGCACTCTAACTTGTGGTGTACGGCTTGGCTGGGAATGCAGGTGGCCGTGCAGTGGTATGCAGCAGAAGTCGGTACTGTGGTGAAGCGAGTCAGTTGAAAATGACACCACCGACTGCTGCACGTACTGATTTTGCTGCATAGCCTGCAAGTAAGCAGTGTTGCAGGCCTGCATCACATTCAGCTGTTGATCAGGATTAAGGTGTTCCACCATAGTCCGTTCAATTTTGTTGAAAAAATGGTGCGCTGGTCTGTTGATCGGCCTCCAGATGGTCAAGGCGACTGTCGACAGAGTGGAAGCGGTGGTCCATGTGGTTAAAACCACGTTCCATGCGGGCAAACCCACTTTCCACTCTGACAGCGCCTTCAGGCTGTTTGAACTCTGGCATGACAGTCCTGTCCAAGGCCCTCTGCCGCTGGTGGGAAGTGCCCGCAAAACCATTGGCAGACCTGGGACAGTGGAAGACCTGATATACCAGCTTCCTGATCTCCAGATGTCTGTGTTGCAGACCTGCAAGCTGCTTCCTGGCTGTCGGATGGCTGGGACGGTTTGAGGTCATTCGATGAAGGACCGCTCCAGGGACAGGTTGCAGGGTGCTGTGAAAAGAAAAGAAAAAAACTTTAGTATTATGCATTTACAAGCGCCAACTGCTGTGAAATAAAAAAAAAAATCAAAGAGTAAAAAAATTACAATACAACAACATACTTACGCTCTGCTGGCAAGGACCGGTCTTAGGAACGCCAACTCCCGATGATAACGGTATTTTTTTCTGGTCCTTGCCGCTGAACCACTGCGAACCTGGCCCTCATCATGAACATCCCTGTTGAAGCGGTCCTTCATCAAGCGCCAACGGGTTCTGACTTTCTTCACTGTGGGAAAAACAAAGAAAAAAAATTAGACCATGCACTGATAGCAAAATCTCTATCATCACACACACATGAGTGAACATGGCAAACAGTCAATGTGGCATCACACAGCAATGCAATATACAATGCACTCACTGTTGACCATGATAACACAATTGTGTTTCATGCTAGATATATTCTAGCATGAAACACAATTCTGTCATCACTCCCAAGAGGCAATGCTGCATCATAAAACAATTCAATAGACAATGCACTCACTGTTGGCCATGATAACACAATTGTGTACCATGCTAGAAAATATCTAGCATGACATGCCTGTGTCATCACGGCCAAGGTGACTGCGGCATCACAGCAATACAATATACAATGCAGTCACTGTTGCCCATGATAATTGTGTTTCATGCTAGAATATATCTAGCATGACACACACCTGTGTCATCACGGACTATAGTCACTGCGGCATCACAGAGCATTGAAATACTTACTAAACGCCTTTTTGTCACTTTGAGAAGCGGTGTCCCAGCCATCCATCAGCGTTGCGGCCACCTCACTCCAGAGCCTCCGGGTCACCACCTTGTCTAAGTGATACTGGTCACGGCTGTCCCACAACTGGACATTGTTAGGCATCAGTTTTCTGCATCTGCTCTGCAGGAATCTAGAGCCTCACATTCTGCAGTCTCCTGCTGTCTTTCTACTACAGAGGAGATTACTTTGCAGCAGACTGCTCCAGAGACTAAGTCCCTCTGTGTTCCTACTGGGCATGCTCACGAGACAATCTCCCATTGGAGATCGGGAGTCATGTGCCCAGGTCCAGTTCCAGATCTCATTGGTCCATCTCGGAGATCTGGAAGGTCCCACACGGCTATAAAAAGCGCACATGGCCGTTCCGCCATGCGCTAGTATAGACTACTGCTGTGTGTGAATGGTGACTGATGTATGATTCTGGTGACTGACTCATTTGAAACCCCTTTCCTCTGATATTACGCATGGTGATAGGGAATTAGTTTAGTAGTCAGCGCCAGTCAGGGGCAAGTCTTAAGCCACTGTGCTCACTGCTACACTAGCGTCCGACATCGCACTTGCCTTCCAGCCTTGTCGAGCGGCAGTGTCCTACTCCGCGCTGCAGTTGCAGACCCCCTTGGCGCTCGCAGTAGCGACGCCGCACACACGGTAGGTCTAGAAGGACGCAGCTCCTCTGTCTTAGGGCCTGCTCCTGTGACCATACACAGTGTGTGCATTTTGACTGAACTCTGTGACACTAACAGGTTCAGTGTTCTTTGTGTTTTGTGTTGCGGCGTCTCTGTGAACAGAGCCCGCTCTGCGCACTACGGGTGAAGTTGAACCCGTGCGCATTATACCGCTATATTGCTCCTGCCATCACTCAGCAGTGGTTGCAACACCTACTGCACGGTGGACCCTGAGCGGCGAACGCACTTTATTATCATTTTTATTTAGTGCGTTCCGCCGTTCCTAACAGACATGCTCCTGGACCAGGTGGATCAGGGCCTCACTGTCCAGATAGATGTCTTCTTCACATTGTGGAACCTAGAAAAAAAAAACAAAACATTATAATCTTAGAAATATTTGTGAATGAAAAAGATAGAAAAAGCTACAGAAAAGAAGAAAGAGTGAAGATGAAGTCCGCCGGAACTTGGCTCCACTGCTCCTGCACTGCGGACTCTGATACCGTGTCCAATGATGTCTGAAAAAGAGCAAAAATTATTTGCAGATGCAGCAGCTGTACTTAAGCAAAATGTACGGCAGGAAGATATTCACATCACACTTTGCTTGGGCCAGTTCATCACGGGATGGCCGATATTCTTCCTCAAGACATGCTGCAATTAACCCCCTTCACTACCTAGGGTGGTTTGCACGTTAACTCCCGGGCCAATTTTTACAATTCTGACCACTCCCTTTATGAGGTAATAACGCTAAAACGCTTCCATGGATCCTGGTGATTCTGACAGTGTTTTCTCGTGACATATTGTACTTCGTGTTAGTGTTAAAATTTCATTCAAATAACTTGCGTTTATTTGTGAAAAAAAATGGAAATTTGGCGAAAATTTTTAAACAGGAGACGGCCAAGGGGAACCCATGCCAGGGTTCAAGGCAAGGAACAAGGTACCGAACTCGGAGCGGAACACAGGCAGAAACAGAGCCAGGTCAGAGTGAGGACAGAGTCTAGCAGCAGAGCGTAGGCAGAAGCCCAGAGCCGGGCCAAGGGAAAACCTTGGGACTAGACTTGGAAATATGCAAGAGAGCACCATAGGACAGAGTTAGGAAAACCAGGCAGAAACGAGAACATAAGTACTACAAGGCTCAGAATAGCAAAGACCAGACATGGCGAAACAGGTAAGGCAGAGAACAGAGGAAGGACTACAAGTCAAAGAATAGCGAGAAAAGGCGAGACATAGCAAAACAGACTTAGACAGAGAACAGCAGAAGGACTACAAGGCAAAGCAAGGCAAATACAAACATGGCACGAGAGACAACACAAGACATGGCACAAGACAAGAGACGGAATACGAGCATGGAGTGTGTGCAGAGAAGCACTAGAGAGCAAAGTGCAAGGGCACAGAATAGAGGGAGCAACCCCACAGACCAAGAGCCGTGCAGGGAAGCCACACAATAATCAGGCCCTGAGCAAAGGAAGGAGTGGTCTGATATAGGGCACAGCACCTCCTCTTCCGGGTCAGGACCAGGGGAGAACTTCCTAGTTAAGATGCTCCAGGATCACAGAGCGCAGTCACATGATCAGGGTTTCAGACATGACGAGATGATCACCGAACCAGACAGTGCAGGATCCTAGGAAGGACACATAATCAGGGATTCTAGACATGACGAGATGATTGCAGAACCAGACAGTACAGGATCCTAGGAAAGGTCACATGATCAGAGTTTCAGACATAACGAGATGATTGCAGAACCAGACAGTGCAGGATCCTAGGAAACGTCACATGATCAGAGATTCTAGACATGATGAGAAGATCACAGAAGGCAAAGCAGAAATGCAGGCATATTGCAGCTCAGCAGACATGAGGTGAGTGTGCACAATGCTCTAGGGAACAAGCAGAATAGCAGACACAAGGTGCGTGTGCACACCGCTCCAGGGGTTTATGAGGCAAAACAGACATGGCGGACGTGACAGGTAACAGGACCCTAAAAGTTATTGTGCAATTTGTCCTGAGTACGCTGATACCCTACATGTGGGGGTAAACCACTATTTGGGCGCATGGCAGAGCTCGGAAGGGAAGCAGCACCATTTGACATTTTCGGCTGAAATTGAGATCGGACACCATGTCGCGTTTGGAAAGCCCCTGATGTACCAAAACAGTGAAAACCGCCCACAAATGACACCGTTTTGGAAACTAAACCCCCTCAAGGAACTTATCTAGATGTGTGGTGAGCACTTTGAACCCCCCAGTGCTTCACAGAAGTTTATAATGCCCGGGCGTGAAAATAAAAAAATTATATTTTTTCCACAAACATGATCTTTTAGTCACCAATTTTTTTATTTTCCCAAGGGTACCAGGAGAAATTGGACCCCAAAAGTTGTCCAATTTGTCCTGAGTACGCTGATACCCCATATGTGGGAGAAAACTACTGTATGGGTACACGTCAGGGCTCGGAAGGGCAGTAGTGACGTTTTGGAATGCAGACTTTGATGGAATGGTCTGCGGGTGTCATGTTGCTTTTGGAGAGCCCCTGATGTACCTAAACAGTGGAAACCCCCCACAAATGACCCCATTTTGGAAACTAGACCCCCTAAGGAACTTATCTAGATGTGTGGTGAGCACTTTGAACCCCCCAGTTCTTCACAGAAGTTTATAACGACCGGGTGTGAAAATAAAAAAAATCGTATTTTTTCAACAAACATGATCTTTTAGCCCCCATTTTTTTATTTTCCCAAGGGTATCAGGAGAAATTGGACCCCGAAAGTTGTCCAATTTGTCTTGAGTACGCTGATACCCCATATGTGGGAGAAAACTACTGTATGGGCACACGTCGGGGCTCAGAAGGGAAGTAGTGACATTTTGGAATGAAGACTTTGATGGAATGGTCTGTGGGTGTCATGTGCGTTTGGAGAGCCCCTGATGCACCTAAACTATTAAAACTCCCCACAAGTGACCCCATTTTGGAAACTAGACCCCACACAGAACTTATCTAGATGTGTGGTGAGCACTTTGAACCCCCAAGTGCTTCACAGAAGTTTATAACGCCCGGGCGTGAAAATAAAGAAATCATTTTTTTCCACATTTTTTATTTTCCTAAGGGTAACAGGAGAAATTGGACCCCAAAAGTTGTTTTGCAATTTGTCCTGAGTAGGCTGATACCCTATATGTGGAGGTAAAACACTGTTTGGGCGCATGGCAGAGCTTGGAAGGGAAGGAGCACCATTTGACTTTTTCAATGCAGAATTGGCTGGAATTGAGATCAGATGCCATGTTGCATTTGGAGAGCACCTGATGTGCCCAAACAGTGGAAACCCCCCAATTCTAACTCCAACCCTAACCCCAACACACCCCTAACCCTAATCTCAGCCCTAACCCTAATGGGAAAATGGAAATAAATACATTTTTTTAATTTTATTATTTTTCCCTAACAAAGGGGGTAATAATGGGGGGTTTGATTTACTATTTATGTCGGGTTTGGTGTTTTTATTGGTATCATTTTTGGGCACGTGACATCTTTTGATCGCTTTTTATTCCGATTTTTGGGACGCAGAATGAACAAAAACCAGCGTTTCATGAATTTCTTTTGGGGGGTGCGTTTACACCGTTCCGCGTGCGGTAAAATTGATAAAGCGGTTTTATTCTTCGGGTCAGTACGGTTACAGCGATACCTCATTTAGGTTTTTTTATGTTTTGGCCCTTTTATGCAATGAAAACAATTTTATATAAAAAATAATTATTTTTGCATTGCTTTATTCTGCGAGCTATAACTTGTTTTATTTTTTTGCTGATGATGCTGTATGGTGGCTCGTTTTTTGCGGGACAAGATGGCGTTTTCAGCGGTACCATGGATATTTATATGCGTCTTTTTGATCGCGCGTTATTTCACTTTTTGTTCGGCGGTATGATAATAAATCATTATTTTTTGCTTTGTTTTTTATTTTTATTTTTTAAGGGGTTCGCTAAAGGGGTTTACTAATGGGACAGTTTTATAGGGCAGGTCGTTACGGACGCGGTGATACCAAATATGTGTACTTTTATTTTGTTTTTTTTATTTCCAAAAAATGAATTTATTAGGGAATATTTTTTTTTTTTTTTTTTAGCGACTTTTTATAAAATTATTTTTACACTTTTTTTTTTTTTTAACTTTATTACATTGTCCCGGGGGGGCATAACTGTCCTGTGACAGATCGCTGATCTGTCACATCACAGATCACTGTGACAGATCAGCGATTTGTCACAGGCATAGATGCAGACTTGCTCATGCCTGCGCTTTGCAGGCACTGAGGAAGTCAGCTCCCTGCAGGCCCCCGAAGGTCCCCATCGCCATCTTGGATCCGGGGACCTGCAGGGAAAGAGACCCCGCAGCTGCGCTGCACATTGCGCTGCTGTGGGGAGCTCAGGGAAGCACGGAGGGAGCCCCCTCCCTGCCGATGCTTTCCTTTAACCCCCGGTACACCGCGATCATGTTTGATCGCGGTGTGCAAGGGGTTAACATGTCGGGGGCGGTCCGTGACCGCCCCTGACACATTGTGCCGGGTGTCAGCTGTGATAATCAGCTGACACCCGGCCGCGATCAGCGGCGCTCACCACATGGGCGCCGCTGATCCCTATGATGTAATATTCTGTCCATGGGACTTAGGGCCCAGGTCACATGGACGGAATATTACGTCCAATGTAGGAATAGGGTTAAAAAGAAAAGGCATTAGTACATAATACATTTGAAAGGACAGGCAGACATTAGGTAGAATACTCACATTCTTGCTGCTGCAGCTTGGATCCAAAATGTCTCTGGTCTGTGGCAGGCTGTAAGGTCTCCTCCAGGCTTGCAGTAGATAGTGGTCTTCCAGTGCACACACCTTCTTTTATGGACGCAAGCCCCAAACAATGTTGCTTTGTGTAGGAGGTGGTTTAACACTAGAACTACCGGAGGGGTCATTTTGACCCTTTTGCTATTTCTTTTTCTTATAATTTCTAAAACTTTAACAAATGAGTTCTAACTTTTTGTGACTTTTATTTATTCATGGTAGTGTATATTTTAGGACACAAAAATGAATTGTAACTTTTTCAGGGGCCCGGATTTTACAATTCATACCTATAAGTACTGAAGGGGTCAATTTGACCCCATACATAAAAGTAGTAGTAGGCAAGTCACCTAATATTAGAGTACAGAAAATCACAGTGCTTCTCCCTAGTTGTAGAGTGTAATTGTATCTTTGTATATCAGGGATGACTCAGCATTTTGTTTTGTTTAAACTTGTCTGAACATGTTTGATCCATGTCTCTTGTAGAGATTTCTGTCTGCACTTGAGTAGCAAACATTACAGTTGAAGGTACAACTCTGCATGTTTGTACAGTGTTGTTTTATTACTTCTGCGATCTTACAAGTCCCTTTTTGTGAAGTATATTTGAAGCATGAGGGGTCTGACAAGTGATGAAATTTTGAAATGTCTTCAGAATTTATCTGAAAATGAGTCAGAAGAAGTGGCCCATCATCCGCAATGTCTGAACCACAAACAAAAGGACAAGAAATCCGCAAGCGTCGAAAATGTGGAGTTGGAAGATGCAAACAAAACAACTAAAACTTGCGCAAGCTGTAACAAACCAGTTTGTGGAAAATGCACTGGTAAAGTGGAAGAAAGTACTGTTTGTGTTAACTTTTGGACACAGCATGCTATGACCACGTAAAAGGAAAATGCGTGCTGTACTTGATCTTAACACTGTTCCTACTAAGTTAAAATAAATGTTCTTTAATTTGTTGGCAGCAAAAAAGTTATTTTTACTCCAGAATCAGTACTTTTGAATGGTGTTCAAAATGACCCCTAATGGTAGTTATAGGTATTATGAAACATGCGGTAGTTCTAGTGTTAAACCAGCATCTAGACATTGTTTACTCAAAAATCACATGTGCTCAAAAGCGTTGGAGTGTGCATGACCAAGCGCACGCCAGTGACCCCATAGACTGTAATGTGATTTTTTTTGGGCACATTCCGTGCACACGCGCTTTTTTGCCGAGGTTGGGCGGAACACAAAATGCAACATGTTGCGTCTAGCGCGTCTGGGCGCACACCTGGAAAAAGCGCAGTGCACGAAAATGCTGATGAACACGTTCAAGCGCTAGACCATGCGCCTGCCATATTAAACATAGGGGAGCATGGCGCATCCGCCCAATAGCGCTCGATGCGCTGCGCTATAAAACGCTAATGTGAAACCAGCCTTAGATAAAAAAGAGAACCTAGACATGTTTGGTGTCTATGAACTTGTAATGACCTGGAGAATCATAATGGCAGGTCATTTCTAGCATTTATTGAACCTAGTAAAAAAAAATAAAAAAGCAAAACAAAAAACAATTGTGGAATTGCACTTTTTTTGCAATTTCACCGCACTTGGAAATTTTTTCCCGCTTTCCAGTACATGATATGTTAAAACCAATGGTGTTGTTCAAAAGTACAACATGTCCCACAAAAATAAAGCCCTCACTTGGCCATATTGACAGAAAAGTAAAAAAGTTATGGCTCTGAGAAGAAGGGGAGCAAAAAAGAAAATGCAGTGGGAAAGTATAGGAAAGGCAGGGATGTGCCTTACCACTACTCTGGCCATCATGGAAGCCAGAGGAACAGAATGCAGATCTGAGCAGTAGATAAGCAGAGGACACCAGGCGGAATGACTATGAATAACAAATGCAGTGCCACTTTTCAGTACTAGTGTGAAGGGTCACTTTGATTAAAAATTATGCTCCATTTCAAAAATGTTCTTGGCCTTTTGGTGTTTGTAGTCCTTTTTGTAAACTAGACCATGAGAGTAGTAGCCCATCCTGAGTTTCTAAGGGTGTGTTCACACAGTGTTTTCTTAGGCCAACAAAAATGACAAGGTTTTTAAGCAGAAATGCTTGTCCTGAAGCATTTTCGTTTTATTAACATTTCCTAAAGCTGTTTGTTAATGTTTTTTGTGAGTGTTTTTGCCCTTATATTTTGTGGGCTAATTTCAGGCATTTTTGAACATCCGTTCATCAATGACTAGAACCTGAGCATTTTTAAGGCAGAAACTCTGACCAATCTCTACATAAGGCGCCCAAAGGTTTTCTGGCGCTTGGAAAATGCTTTATGGAGTATCTTCCGAATGGAAAATGCCCAATTAATGGTCTTCTTGCTTTTAAACACTTGGTGTTCTTGGAAAAATGAAACAGTTAAAGACACACAAAAGCCTGAACATTCATACAAGTAATTTTTACATAGAAATGACACACAACGTGAGCAAAAGCTCCAAAAACGTGACAGACCAGGTCCACAAACTGGTGTAATAAAAATATATAAATTTATTGGTATATATAATAATTTAATACATACAGGGACACATAGCAAAAAGAATGAGGAGACAGGGATACTGTCACATCCAAAACCACATGGGTAACAACAAAGGGGGCTGGAATAAGACAGCCTAACTGGCAAATAATATTATAATCATTATATATTCATATAAAATGAGTAGACATCATAAGAATCCACAGGGAAATGTAATAGTCACTACACTGTGCTCATTTCATACAAGGTACCAAAAAGGCCACCAAAAAGCGTCATGATGAAAAGCAAGTAAATACAATGTACCTGAGGACAAATGCCAGCGGCTACCAACGTCCAGACACCCACCCCGACGCGCGTTTTGGAGGGTCAGTCCTTCATCAGGGGACGTGACAAAAAGAAAACCAAGCGCTGTATATGAACCGGAAGTGGCGGCGCCGTCTGACCGGAAGTGACGCATCCGCCATCCCAGCTCCCACCGTGGCGAGCGGCATCGATGTCATGCAACAGGGAATCACCAGGGTAACCCCTGAAGCATAGAGACGCCGAGAGCCGCGCGACAGTGAGGGTGCGGGATGCGCAAAAGTCACGTCAGAGGGGGAAACCACATAGGAATCAAAATGAGGTAGTGCGGCATATAAGGAAATGATAACAACTGCACAGAGTGCAGGGTATTCACATTATAAAGCGGTCACATAATAGACATGACATCAGAGTAATAGATATAAATGGTGCACATATAGACAACTCCCTATGCATCCAAGAATTGTTCATATGTAATAAATAAACATGAAGAATTACAAAGGTATGTCATACACATATTAATAAATATATAACCAGTGTATTATGGAATAACGATACATTTAGTAATAATCCTCATAGATAGAAATCACATAATACACAATATAAATACAAAAATTATACAAAAAGTATATATATATGACAATACAAATTATATACTCGAGAAATATACAAAAAAATAATAAAATAGTAATAAATCAGTTGAATAAGCATTTATAATGTATAAAAAGAAAACAAAAGAAAAAAGGAAAGAGAAAAACTAAAAAAAGAAGAGACGGGAAAGAAGAAAGGAAAAGACAAAGAAGAAAAAAGAAAGAAACTGAGAAAAAGAAACGCCGTCCAACATCAGAATCAAATCGTGTGAATCCACCAGGTAACCGGTACAGTAACAGCGATGTCAAGGTACAACAAACTAAAAAATAAAAAGAATAAAAACAATTAATAAAAGTACACCATTGGTGATGGAAAATGACACAAGTGTGCAGCAAGAAAGACAATCACAAAAAGGGAGCAAAACTGAGACTCTCATTCAGGCCATTGGGGTGCACTGTATTCAATCTCCAAATCCAGTGGGTCTCCATTTGTGCCAGGCGTTGTGAGACCCTACCTCCACGGATACCCACCTCCAGTACATCAATCCCCCTAATCCTCAAACCACCTGCTTCGCATTGATGATGGATTTTAAAGTGGCGGGGTAGAGTCTTAAGCGTGGACACATCCTCGTGTCCCACAGCAGCCTGTATACCTAGCACATGCTCCCTGACACGTATCTTAAACTGTCTGGTGGTCAGTCCAACATATATCAGGGAGCAGGGGCAGGTAGCAAAGTAAATCACATTCTTGGTGGTACACGTAATAAATTTACGTATTTTAAATTCCCTTGACCCAGAGGAATCAGTGAATGTCGTACTTCGTTCGATGTTTGCACAAGCCACACAGTGGCCACAGGGGACGCATCCACGCCTGGGGCGATGTGACTAAAAAAATGCGATTGAGGAGCTGCAGCATAGTGACTGTGCACCAGTTGATCACGCAGATTCCTGGCTCTGCGGAAGGTAATAAGTGGTTGATTTGGCAGGATTTTAGAAAGAATCGGGTCAACCAACAAAATCGGCCAGGATTTAGACAGGACCATACGTAATTCATCCGCCTGACTATGGAAGTTGGTTATAAACCTGGTAGGTTGTGAAGTAGTAGCCTGATCGGAGTGTTTACATAAAAGCATATTTCTAGAATTAAATTTAGCCTTGTGGTAGGCCCTTTTTACTACCCAATGACTATTCCCCCGATCAAGAAGACGTGTTTTGAGTTCGTTTGCCTGTAATTCAAAGTCGTCATCTGCAGAGCAGATTCGCCTAAGGCGAAGAAATTGGCCAGTTGCTACTGCGCGAATCATATGAGCAGGATGAGAGGAATCAGCATGAAGCAACATATTAGTTGATGTCGGCTTCCTAAAGATATCAGTTTGTATATTTCCTGATGGATCTCTCCTTAAATTGACATCCAAAAATTCAATGTGGTCAGGATCGTATTTAACAGTAAGATGGATATTACGGTCATTGTCATTAAGCCTCAGAATAAATTGTTCAAGGGACAAGGCAGAATCCTGCCAGATTAGGAGCACATCATCAATGTAGCACGTCCACAAGAGGACGCGCTACATTGATAATGTGCTCCTAATCTGGCAGGATTCTGCCTTGTCCCTTGAACAATTTATTCTGAGGCTTAATGACAATGACCGTAATATCCATCTTACTGTTAAATACGATCCTGACCACATTGAATTTTTGGATGTCAATTTAAGGAGACATCTCCTGATCCGACAGGAAGAGGTCCCTCTCCCACAGCCCCAGGAAGAGATGTGCGTAGGCGGGCGCGAAGGCCGCGCCCATCGCAGTCCCCTGGAGCTGTAGGAAGAAGGACCCCTTAAACGTAAAAAAATTATGAGTGAGAGTAAATTCCAGGAGTTCGAGTATGAGAGCCCTCATACCTATACTTAGATTGGACATTTCAAGAGAATACCTCATAGCATACAACCCATCACTGTGTCGTATATTCGTATACAGGAACTCAATGTCCGCTGCAACAAATAAAGTCCCTGGATCTAATGAAAGCCCATCCATCCTGCGAAGTAATTGGTTCGTATCCTTCAGGTAAGAAGGGAGCTCCTCAACCAATGGTTGTAGCATAGAATCTATCCAACCATTAACAAACTCCAGGTAGTTTCCCCCACCCGACACAATGGGGCGTCCCGGAGGGTTGATAGAGTTCTTATGAATTTTAGGGAGTAAATAGAAAGTTGGTATCGTGGGTTCAACCACGACCAGTGCTGAAGCCAGTTCCCTAGTGATGGTGCCATTAACAGTGGCTGACGTAATAATCTCCCTGAGTTGAGTCATAAAGGCGGACAAGGGGTTATAAGTAAGTTTCTTGTAGCAGATAGTATTATTTAACTGCCTATAAACCTCCTTTTCATACATAGTCACAGGCCAAACTACAATGTTACCCCCCTTGTCCGCCGGTTTGATGAGGACATCAGGGAGATTTTGTAAATACTTTAAGGCGTTGGCATTCATCACTGGTTAGATTATGCCGCACTATCTGTTTTTTCACCTGTATCAACTCCCGAGAGACCACCTTAACAAACAAATCGATGTTACTGCAAGTTGAAAGTGGGGGAAACCTCCTAGAGCCCGGCCGAATGGACAGGGGTATCTTACCTCCCTCCACCATATTATGTTCGCAGGATAGATCCTCCAAAATCCTCAGGGCTGCTTGCTCCTCATCTGTAGGAAAAATTTGAAGTGAATTATCATCAAAATAAAAACGCTTAAATAGCAATGATCGCGCGAAAAGATGAAGATCTTTAATCGCGGTAAAAGCATCCAGACCTCTAGCTGGAGAAAAGGAAAGACCACGTGAGAGTAAAGACATATCAACACTAGATAGATCGTAATTACTTAGGTTAATTACCTTATTGTCATTACTGATATCCTCAAAGGCCCTCTTATTATGGCGTATATACGGATGATATCCATAGTTCCTCTTTTTCTTGTTTCCTGCCCTGGTATTCATAGAAGGTGCAGAAGCCTCGGATTGCACACTTAATGATGAAACCGAGGTCACTGAAGTGGCTCGATGCAATGAATGGATTCCGGTGTTCGATTTTTTACGCCATTGATACACATTTTTTAGATGAAAATCCTTAATGTCCCTACTGAATTTGGTAGATTGGGATTCCTGTAACTTTTTAACAGTCTCATCAAGTATTTTCTCAAGTTGTGACTCAAATTTTTGTAATACACCCTGGGGGCAACCATTCTTTAACTCGGCTTGTGCTGTATCAACTGTTTTATCCAGCTCCGCTATTGATTTAGAGTTTAAATCAATCAATAGTTGCATAAAAGTCATTGAACATTTATTACATGCATCTTCCCAATTAGTCGTGAAATCTTCATCATCAATTGGGAAGGCTGGAATTACACGTATCCTTAGCCCTCTAGGTATAATTTTACGAGTCACATATTTTTCTAGGAACGCACGGTTCCACCAAATTTTTGTGCTTTTAACCAATGAAGCCTGAATAGAATCACATAATGCATCCCACTTATGATCACCAAGCTGCTGCACACCAGTCCCATCATCCCCGAAGACTTGATCTATTTGTCCAAGCCAGGAAATGAGTAGAAAGATTCTTTTGGGCCATTTTTTTATTTGCTTTTTCAGGCATTTTTCAAAACGAATGTACTCCAAACCCACCTGAATAAAAGCGTGTGCACATACCCGATCTGTGACCTGGTATTCTTCTTGGAAACACACTTCATTCGTGTGCAGTTCCTCTCTGTCTGGTTCATTCTTCACGGTTTTTTTGTTTGAAGTGCCTCCTTCCTCATTCCCCTTCTTGCTCTGTGGAATGATGAGGTTCCCTTGGAGGGCTCACCCCAAGTGGTAGACTTAATTTTAAATAATATTCTTTACTTTTGGTTCATGTATGCTAATACTGTATATGGAGGAGGTGGAGACACCAGCCACTGCTTACTATTTGGTTCAATGAGATAGCATTTGGTGGAGAACAGTGAGCAGCGTCAAGCAGTGGTTCTCCGCTTGCACTCCCTTCTGTTATTTCTCTTCATGTCCTTCTGGTCTAAAAATCTAAAGACCTGATGGGAGTTTTTCTTTAGGGTTCTAGTTTTAATTTCCTACTCCTCTACAGTAAGTCTTGGGAACCCACACAGAATGAGAGCTCTAGGAGAGGCAGTATGACGTGTATGAGGGAAGTCCTATCACACCAGGATAGTTCACCCATCCCCTGAGTAGTGCTGTGACAGCCGGTAGGGAACTGCTTCTGTTGTGGAAAAGCTAATATTGATGTGAAAAAGAAATGGAAGGTATAATATTGAACAGTGCTCAGTTACAGGCTGCTTAGTGGACAACTCCACAAGGAGTTGCTGAAGATCCTGTTAGGTTTTAGGTTCTGATTTCTAAGCTTAAATCCTGGCATATATCCGTGACATTCCTCCAGAAATTCATATGAATGTATTTTGTATCTTATTAACATGTTAAGGATAATATCTGTTTGGAAAAAAATGGGCTGCAAATTTTACTACCCAAAAGCAAATTGACTGTTAGTGTAGACTTCACACACAAAAGTTGCGCCATTCAACTGCGATCCCAAAAGGCATTTTTTTCTCTGGACTTCTCCATTGATAAAATGATGCTGAACAGCAACAAATTTTTCCTTTTGAATTGCAAAGTGTCAAATCTGCGGAATAGACTGACAATATTTTCAGTGCTGGGCAATCTAAGCTTCAGCTGCTGTTTTTCGCAGAGCGTGTAGGAAATTTCTTCCTAATCTCATGCACAATGCTGGCACTGTCAAGTGCTGTTACGTGGCAACATAGCCTAAAACTACGAAGGGCCTAATTCATGTGGGGATCTGTGGGTCAATGTACAAATGATATCAGAGTTTCAACTGCAAATTCTCTTCAAAATCCACAATTAATTTGCTTATGTGCTGTGGGAAGAAAAAAAAACAAGTTGCTTGTACACTTTTACTTTAAATGTAGCTTTTCTGTTTTGATCCGTTCATTTGATACATTCACGCTATGGTTCCTTACCAAGCAAGTTGGCTTTTTGGTTCCTTACCAAGTAGGTTGGCTATTTGGTTCCTCTTCAAGTACTTTGGCTCTCTGTTTCCTCACCAATATGTTGATTCCTCCCCAAGTACATTTTCTCTTTGTCCAAACTATGAGGGAGAAGGTATTAATTCTGGCACTTTTAGCAAATAATACAATAGGAAAAGGGTAAAGCAGCTAATTTAGAGAATATCATTAATTCTACATGTATGAATCATATTTCAAACCTCCAGTGTGTCAGAATAATTTTTGTGTGATGACATCTAGACCTTTTTTCCGTGTATGACCTGTGACAACGCTGTGAATTGTATAGGGAGGTTTGCGCGGCTTTATACAGGGTGAGGTGGCATTTTGCGCTGTGTAACTTTTGATTGGTAGCTGTGAATAAATGCCAACTTCTCTTACCAGTGAAGCTATCATAAAATTGAAGCAAGTAAACCAATTCAAGTTGGCAGCTATTGACTCTTAAAAGCGGCACATTATACCTGAGTGACTAACTCAAATAATCCTTTCCAATTATATCTTTGTTGAGGGGTCGCAGACAGATTGGTTTCACGTTAGATATTTGGTGGGCTTCTCCTGTTAGTCACACATACTGTCAGAAAAGTCTTTATTGTGTTCAGCCTAAAATAGATGCTGGAATTCTCTTTGATCTGTTCCTTTTCCTTACATCTAAACCAGAATACACTTTAACAAAGTCTTTTTGACATGAGAATCTGAGAGAAAGACATTCATCTAGAGAAAGTCATACTGAAGCTACAATGGTGTGATACACAGTATTCCCAACAAATAGAATGTGTGCAATTCTAAATCTATAAGCGGCTGGCATTCACAAGGTCTGTATCTCCTCCACAAAGGTCTCGTGCTTATAGATCAAAGGGGGAATGTTGTATTTATGTGCCAATGAAAAGATTTCATTTCAGTATACAATATAAGACACAAATTATTTGTATTTCCACCTGCTTTTACATCCTACAAAGTAGGAGTCTACACGTTGGATAAAACTTAGCTGCTTACATGGTATGTGGGGTTACTCTTCCTGCCTTTCCTTTCCCTTTGAAGTATTAAAGATGAGCAAATCTTATGAAATTTAAATTTGCAAAAAGTACCTCAAAATTTAATTTTTTTGTCAGTACTCTTATTGCTTAGTAAATACATGTATAACACTAATGTCTCCTAGGACTATATTCAATCCCGTTCAAGTTGTTTAACGCAAAAACCGCCTTAGTAATGTAAGTGAGCTCAAAATATATAGCTATAGCTTAACAAATGGTAACAGTTCTTCACTGTTGGTATTCGAAGAAGAGAAGAAAAGCAGCTCTCCCCAAATCCTTGGAGCTTAGATGTCCTTAATTCCATTTAGTGCTGACAATATTCAGCGGTATGCAGGCAAGTAGGAAAGGTGTGTAGGGGAAGGTGGACGACGGCCGTTTCTATATGGCACGTCTATGGGTCCATGTCATGTCACTAAATGGAATGAAAGACATTTTTAAGCTACAAGGATTTGGTTTGTGTTGCTTTTCTTCTCTTCTTTGAAGCATGTAGGTACTAGTCTTCTGAAGCCAAGGCTCATGTTTAACTCACATCAGGTTATAACAACTTCATATGGATTAATTACGGTGCACATGCGAAGATTTGCAATGCTTCTGCACTGCAGAGCATCAGAGCAGCATCTGACAGGCAAGGGAGGAGGTGTGTCAGCTCCTGCGGTCACTATGGAGACCATCAGCACTGCTTTGTGATGCTGGAAGCACACAGGGAGCTCCCTCCCTGAGCTATGCTCCTGTATGTCACTGTCACTATTGACAATGCTGGGGTTAAATGCCCGCTATTGGTCTTAGCACTGATCATGGGTGGTGCTGCAGGGTATCAGCTCTCACATAGAGCTGACACCAGCACCCGATTGCAGTGGTGCTCAGTGTGACGCTGCGCGATCGTGACACCGTACGAGTATGACGCATGTTGGGAAGAGGTTAAGGGCATAAAAATTAAAAGTTTGAAAATTGCTAAATTTTCATCAAATTTCTGATTTTCAAATTCAAATTATACAGAAGAAATTTATTTTACAGCTATCATGAAGTACAATATGTCATGAGAAATCATTTTCAGAATCAGTGGGATCTGTTGAAGCGTTCCAGAGTTATTATCACATAAAGTGACACTGGTCAGAACTGTAAAATTTGTCCTGGTCATGAAGGCGAATACAAGCTCAAGTTGAATGAGTTAATAATTACTTTTCCTAAAGTTATTTATTTAGAAGCTCTTTAAAAAATTTTCATGCAAAACATTTTTTTAAAATTCTCCAAACTAAGAGTAATGAAATGGCATTCAACTTTGTCTTAAAACCTGACTGGAGATCATTATTGCTAATAAAATTGCTAATCAAGTTTGTTTGCATGTCTTCATTGTGCTAGCATCGCCACACTTACATGGTAATTGATCTCAATCCTCATAATGAAAGTTCTTGAGTGTTCTGATCAGATTACCATCCGTGTTCTGATTCAGGTTATCATCAGTGTGTGTTTGGCCAGTGTATCAGTTTTTACAATCAGTGTTTCTTTTGCTCAAATGCAAAAAGAAAATTGCAAAACCTCTGCACATTGTAATGTTAATCAAGGGCATGTAGAAATATATATATATATATATATATATATATATATATATATATATATATATATATATATATATATATATATATATATTACCTATTGGACTTGTTCTATGCCCAGCTGGCAAGCATTCTCGTACAGTGTCTTCAATAAAATGGTGGTATGCGTATATTCTGACTCCAGTCCCAAGCTGCGCAGTCAACATAGCAGCACGCACTCGCTGGCCATACGATAATGGTGCCAGCCGGCGTGCGCACACTGCTATTTTGATGTTGTAGTACAATTCTTCAATAAAATGGTGCTGGAGTCAATGCATGCACAGCCTGCGATATTCAGCACCATTTAGTTGAAGACCCTGTGTCTGCAAATTCGCATATACACGGTCTTCAATAAAATGGTGCCGTATGCACACGTGCTGACGCCGGCGCCACACTGTACAGGCGCCGTACTTCCTGGCTTCGGACAGAAGGATGCATCCACCATTATATATAAGACTAGCTATTGAATCCTTTCTACACCTGGGGAGGCAAGTATTTTTATTTGTACATTTCCAGCGCCATTTTTTTAAAACACTGTGCGAATTTGCATATACAGTGTCTTCAATAAAAATGGCACCAGAATTCATAGTATGCGCACACACTTACTCGGGTGGCATTTTATTGAAGTAATGTACTACAACGTCAATATAGAAGTGCACCTGTGTCGCCCATCACCTTTGGTTTGTGAGTGCGCATTGCTGTGTTGATGTTATAGTACATTACTTCAATAAAATAGCATGTGGGAGTCAGTGCGTGGGCTTACCGTGATCTCCAGTGCCATTTTATTGTAGTAATGTACTACAGCGTTAAAGGGATCTGAATACCGAATGCTGGCGGGGAGAATAAAGTAAATTTTCTCCCCGATGCATTTGGCTCTGTCTAGGCACTGGGCAGCTTAACGCTGTTAACCTGCAGATTAACCACATATCTATTATTTCTGGGGATGGGTTCCCTTTAATTCTGTAGTACATTACTTTATAAAATAGCACCAGAGTCAGCGTATGCACATACCGCGCTCTCAGGCGCCATTTTATTGAAGACTGTATATGCAAATTTGCACAACATGCACACTTCTTCTTGATGCTTGTGCTGTCCGGTCTGAATGGTGTGCAGTATCCACAGTCCCAGTTGAAGCACCAGTTGGTGATAAACGGCTGTCATCAAGCAAGCATGCCATTCACCCCTGCAAATTTTATGTTTTAATTTTCCAATAAAGAAGAAATGTTTTAAAGGACGGTGAGAGCATTTTATCCTCAGTGTCTAACCAGCAGCGTAGCACACCCAGTCTCTTCATCACCTTCGGAAAGGAGGTGCGGTATCCACAGTCTCAGTGTCTCACTGGCAGTGCAGCACACGCTGGTTTTCTCATCAGTGCCGACGAAGCCGCTGCCACAGAGCCAACATCGTGGAGATGACCCAGATCACATCAGACAGCACTGTACTCTCTTCAATAAAATGGCACCATAGTGCGGTATGCGCATTCCCTGACTACGGCACCACACTGCGCAGGCTCCAGAGGCTTCGGACAGAAGGAGGATGCATCTCTGGTTATATTATGGATATACAGTGAAGGAAATAAATATTTGATCCCTTGCTGATTTTGTAAGTTTGCCCACTGACAAAGACATGAACAGTCTATAATTTTAAGGGTAGGTTAAATTTTAACATTGAGAGATAGAATATCAAAAATAAAATCCAGAAAATCACATTGTATAAATTATATATATAAATTTATTTACATTTTGCAGTGAGAAATAAGTATTTGATCTCTCTGGCAAACAAGACTTAATACTTGGTGGAAAAACCCTTGTTGGAAAGCAGAGCAGTCAGACTTTTTTATAGCTAATGGTAAGGTTTGTGCACATGTCGGGAGGAATTTTGGTCCACTCCTCTTTGCAGATCATCATCTGAGGCTGTCGCTTGGCAACTCGGAGCTTCAACTCCTTCCATAAGTTTTATATTAAGGTCTGGAGACTGGCTAGGCCGCTCCATGACATTAATGTCCTTTTTGAGCCACTCCTTTGTTGCCTTGGCTGTATGTTTTGGGTCATTGTCTTGCTGGAAGACACAGCCACGACCCATTTTTAATGTCCTGGCGGAGGAAAGGAGGTTTTCACTCAGTATTTTATGGTGCATGGCTCCATCTATTCCCTCATTGATGCAGTGAAGTAGTCCTGTGCTCTTAGCAGATAAACTCCCCCAAAACATAATGCTTGACACCGTCCCTACCTCCATGCTTTACAATGGGGACGATGTTCTTTGGGTCACAGGCAGCATTTCCCTTCCTCTAAACACGGCAAGTTGAGTTAATGCCAAAGACCTAAATTTTTGTCTCATCTGACCACAGCACCTTCTCCCAATCACTCACAGAATCATCAAGGTGTTCATTGGCAAACTTCAGACAGGCCTGCACATGTGGCTTCTTGAGCAGGAGGACCTTGTGGGCACTGCAGGATTTTAAACCTTGACGGCGTAATGTGTTACCAATGGTACCAATTACTACATGATGATGTGTTGCCCTGTTTATACACTGAAGATGGCATGTTCCCTGAGTTTTTCCAGCAAGATGGTGCACCACCACATTATGGGTGTCAGGTCCGAGCATACTACAAGGAATCTGACCCCCTTAGACTAGCATTTCTTCTGTGGTGTTGCTATCAGTGTGTCAAGAGTGGGAGAAGAGGGTTGCATTGACAATCCAACACAATGGGAAGCACTTTGAACACATTTTATAAGTGGTCATAAACTTGTAAATAACTCATGAAAGAATAAAGTTACATTAAAACAAAGCACACCATTGTTTTTTCTTGTGAAATCTAATATATAAAGCTCAAAGTGTGTATGTATGTATGTGAGTCTGTATGTGTGTCTGTATGTGTGTCTGTATGTGTGTATGTGTGTATGCCCGGGATAGGCATCCGCACCGTCACAGCTACAGCCACAAAATTTGGCACAGTCACACGTCTGGATCCCGAGAGCGTCCTAAGCTATGTTGTGAGGCGAAATTTTAACCCTGCATGTTCCAATTTACCAAACAATTTTGCCCCTATCTACATACTGGGGGAAAAGTGTTTGTGTGTCAAGCCCCGCCCCTCATTATGATGTCATAATGCCCCTATTTGCATAATGGGGAAACAGTGTGTGTGTATCTAGCCCCACCCCTCATTGTCATAATAGTTGCCATGGTGACGCTGATGTCATCATAGATTGCAAGCCCCGCCGCTCATTATGATGTCATAATGGTTGACTATTTGATGGAGGATGTGTGATGGGTATATGGGCACTGAACTATGGGATGGCGGATATGTATGATGGGTATATGGGCACGGGACTATGGGATGGAGGATATGTATGATGGGTATATGGGCATGGGACTATGAGATGAAGGATGTGTGATGGGTATATGGGCACTCGACTATGGGATGGCGGATATGTATGATGGGTATATGGGCACGGGACTATGGGATGGAGGATATGCATGATGGTTATATGGGCATGGGACTATGGGATGGCGGATATGTATATGGGCACGGGACTATGGGATGGAGGATGTGTGATGGGTATATGGGCACTGGACTATGGGATAGAGGATATGTATGATGGGTATATGGGCACGGGACTATGGAATGGCGGATATGTATGATGGGTATATGGGTGCGGGACTATGGGATGGAGGATATGTATGATGGGTATATGGGCATGGGACTATGAGATGAAGGATGTGTGATGGGTATATGGGCACTCGACTATGGGATGGTGGATATGCATGATGGGTATATGGGCACGGGACTATGGGATGGAGGATATGTATGATGGGTATATGGGCATGGGACTATGGGACGGAGGATATGTATGATGGGTATATGGGCACAGGCCTATGGGATGGAGGATGTGTGATGGGTATATGGGCACGGGACTATGGGATGGCGGATATGTATATGGGCACGGCACTATGGGATGGAGGATGTGTGATGGGTATATGGGCACTGGACTATGGGATGGAGGATATGTATGACTGGTATATGGGCACGGGACTATGGGATGGCGGATATGTATGATGGGTATATGGGCACGGGACTATGGGATGGCAGATATGTATGATGGGTATATGGGCACGGGACTATGGGATCGTGGATATGTATGATGGGTATATGGGCATGGGACTATGAGATGAAGGATGTGTGATGGGTATATGGGCACTCGACTATGGGATGGCGAATATGATGGGTATATGGGCACGGGACTATAGGATGGAGGATAATTATAATTTGCTATAACTAACCACAGTTAGTTACTATGCCCGGGCAGCGCCGGGCTCTTCAGCTAGTTCTCAATAAGATTGATGTGTCATATGACCCTCTTCCCATTGAAGAAAATAAAGTTGGATCCAAAATGGCCAACTTCAAAATGGCCACCATGGTCACCTCCCATCTTGAAAAGTTTCCCCCTCCCATATACTAGTATGTGCCACAAACAAGAAGTTGGTATCACCAACCATTCCCATTTTATTTAGGTGTATCCATGTAAATGGTCCACCCTGTATAATGGACCACAGAGAATATGATGACAAGGTCAATTATAACAATAGTACACCCATATAAATGTGTCAAGGAAGTGCATCCAAATAAACACAATACATGGTCCATAAGACAAAATGGTGTGCACAATCTCCTATACAACATACCATTGCACCCAATACCTGAACGTCAGAAAAGAAAAAAAGAATCTGAACATAAGGGGATCGCCGTGTGACTTCCCCTGACAAAGCCGTGCTTCATACGGCGATACGCTGGGGTCTGTATTCTGCCTCACCATGTCTCGGTTTTCCCTCCTCTTAGACTGTACCCTGTCTTTAATCCATGCTTGTTTGCAGATAATATCATACACAGGGCCAGTTGTACTAAGAAGGATTTGGGATTTATCCCCTTATGTTCAGATTCTTATTTTCATGGCAGAGACTCGCGGTTTTTTAAATGGTTTTATAATGTTTGTTCATGTTTTCCCAATAAATATTGAAAAGTTTCCAATATTTCCGGTGTGCACATAACTCCGTAGTTCATTTTTATCCTCTTATACAGTGTTTCATTACTTTATGTAGCACTTATCTTTCGCTTTTATTGAGATCAATAATAAAATGTAGTGCACTCTTCTCATTTGTTCAGTTAAATATGTATTTCTACATAGTTGAAAAGTACCGCAGTTGCAGCTAGAGCCGCAGAATACCAACATGTTCTAGATGAACTTAGGCCAGGAAGACACCCGATAATCTCCATGCGCACAATGAAAAGTAGCATTCATGATGTCAAGAAGCTGTAATGAATCATGTTTTATTGTATATCAACATAACATAATAAAAGATTATATTTCAAAATGTCAGCGGGGGGTGAGAGTATCATGATGCTTTACGTATTGATATTTGTGTCTGAGGCTTCTTGCTTGTTCCAAGTGATGCTGTTGCAGTCAGACAATATGGCGTTTTGTGCAGGTTGCCGACAATGAGCCGCTTCGGCAAAGACCGTAAGAAAAACTCAGGTGATTAGAAAGCTCCTGCGATGCAGGCCTTGAACCGTCTTATTCTGTGCAGACATCTAAGAGGTGCCTGTCCCCTTTTGCCCGCTCTCGTTCTCTACCAAATGCTGACTGCTGTCATTTCAACGGACATCTTCATCAATTTCACAATTGCAGAAAAGAACACATTCACACAATACGTTGTTACCAACAGACTTCAAGCTATGGAAATGTTAAGAAAAATAGAAGACGGATTGTTACATAAATAGCTTTCATTTCTTACTTTACTAGATCAGGAACAATTATGCAGAAATGTAAAATTAGATTACTAAAAACATACCTCTATAGAAGTCACTAGTGCGACCACACTTAGAATACTGTGTACAGTTCTGGTCTCCGGTGTATAAGAAAGACATAGCTGAACTGGAGCGGGTGCAGAGAAGAGCAACCAAGGTTATTAGGGAACTAGGGGGTCTGCAATACCAAGACAGGTTATTACACTTGGAGTTATTTAGTTTGGAGAATCGAAGGCTTAGGGGTGATCTTATTACAATGTATAAATATATGCGGGGACAATACCAAGACCTTTCTAATGATCTTTTTACTCTTAGACCTGTGACGGGGACAAGGGGGCATCCTCTACGTCTGGAGGAAAGAAGGTTTAAGCATACTCACAGACGCGGATTCTTTACTGTAAGAGCAGTGAGACTATGGAACGCTCTGCCATATGATGTTGTAATGAGTGATTCCCTACTAAAATTTATGAAGGGTCTGGATGCCTTTCTTGAAAAGTATAATATTACAGGGTATATACACTAGGTTCTTTAATATTGCGTTGATCCAGGGAGATAGTCTGATTGCCGTATGTGAAGTCGGGAAGGAATTTTTTTCCCCAATGTGAAGCTTACTGTTTGCCACATGGGGTTTTTTTTTTTGCCTTCCTCTGGATCAACATGTTAGGGCAAGTTAGGATAAGATATGGGTTGAACTAGATGGACTTAACGTCTTCCTTCAACCTTAACTATATAGAAGACAATGCTGTATGGTGAAACACATTGTGGACCCCCCTTCCACAAGCTAGGTTGAAAAAATAAGTCAGTCATTCTTAAAGTGTAACTGTCATTTTAATTTTTAATTAATAGATCAATAGTGCATATAAAATTAAGCAACTTTGAAATATATCTTATTAGAAAAATCTGTTTCTTTCTCTGCCAGGACTGATCATTTATTCTCAAAATTCTCAATTCACAGGTAAAATCTGTATTCAGCGAAAACTGAATGTTACATTACTGAAACAGAAGATGACAGTTAGTACTGATAAGATTCTATGTAGAGGGAGGGGGTGGGAGGAGCTAGATACAGAGCTCATTGCTTGTGCAGCACAAGCAATTAGATGATTGCAACTTCAAGTCTCTTATGGAGACTATTGAAGCATATATAAAGTGAAAAAAAAGGTTTTAAAAATATAAAAAAATATAAAAGATCAAATCACCCCAATTCAAGACAAAATAATAAAAAATTTAAAAAATATACATATGGTATCGACAAGTTTAGAAACGCCTGATCTATCAAAATATAAAAAGAATTAATCAGATCGGTAGACGGCATAACTCATATGTGAAGGAAAACTACCATTTGAGTGCATAGCAGTGCTCAGAGGGGAAGGAGTGATATTTTGGAATGCAGACTTTGATGGCATGGTCTGCGTATGTCGTGTCGCATTTGAAGAGCCCCTGATGTGCCTAAACATTGGAAGCCCCCCAGAAGTGACACCATTTTGGAAAATAGATGAATAAGGACCACATAGTAAACCATTAATGAAAAAATGCCAAAAAGACTGCAAGCCATGTGGCTAGGTCTTAGGCAAAAAGGTAAAGATAGGACACTCCTAAATGCACAATTGAAAACAAGAAAAATCTGAGTACAAAGTCAAGAAAATCCATAAAAATGTATAAATTTATTTGGCTCATAATTATTTCAATGACACATTACATGTAATAACCACGTCAAAAAGAAAGTACAAGAGACACAACAGCAGGATCAGGTAAATAATGGATAACAGTGTCAAGACATAAACGGATAGATACAAAGTAAAGTGCTAAGTGCTAATATTATTTTGGGATTAAGTAGGATTAGTATAAGTACTTGGAACAAAACTTCATCTTGGTGTGCACACAAGTCATGAAAAGTTCTGCTTTCCCTACCCTAATAGTGCTTACCCATAACCCGTACAGAGAGGACACATGCCACGCCGCCATCGACGTGCGTTTTGCTTTTTCAAAGTGTGGTAAAGAAACTAGACCGCTGAAGGAATTTACAGTTGTGCTCAAAAGTTTACATACTCTGGCAGAATTTTTGTTTCCTTGGCCTTTATTTTCAGAGAATTTGAAAAACACCAAAACTTTTTCTCCATTCAGGGTTAGTGTTTGGGTGAAGCCATTTATTGTCAAACTACTGTATTTTCTCTTTTTAAATCATAATGACAACCCAAAACATCCAAATGATCAAAAGTTCACAAACCCCATTTCTTAATACCGTGTATTGCCCCCTCTAACATCAATGACAGCTTGAAGTCTTTTGTGGTAGTTGTGGATGAGGTTCTTTAATTTCTCAGATAGTAAAGCTGCCCACTCTTCTTGGCAAAAAGCATCCACTTTCTGTACATTTCTTGGCTGTCTAGCATGAACTGCGTGCTTGAGATCTCCCCAGAGTCGCTCCATGATATTGAGGTCAGGAGACTGAGATGACCACTCCAGAACCTTCACTTTGTTCTGCCTTAGCCAATGATAGGTCGACTTGGCCTTGTGTTTTGAATTATTGTCATGTTAGAACATCCAAGTACGTCCCATGCGCAGCTTCTGGGCTAATGATTTCAAATTTGCCTCCAGTATTTGCTGATAACGTGCTGCATTCAACTTTCCTTCAAATTTGACCAAGTTTCCTGTGCCTTTGTAGCTCACACCCCCCCAAAACATCAGTGATCCACCTCTGTGCTTTACAGTAGGAATGGTGTTCCTTTCATAATAGGCCTTGTTGACCTCTCTTCAAATGTAATGTTTATGGTTGTGGCCAAAATGTTCAATTTTGGTCTCATCACTCCAAATTAGCCTTGTTCCAGAAGTTTTGAGGTTTGTCTCTGTGCTGTTTTGCGTATTGTAGGAGAGATGCTTTTTGACATTTGAGCAGTAATGGCTTTCTTCTGGTGACTCGACCATGCAGCCCATTTTTCTTCAAGTGCCTCCTTATTGTGCATCTTGAAACAGCCACACTGCTAGTTTTCAGAGAAAGTCCAGTAATTCAGCAGATGTTATTTGTGGGTTTTTCTTTGCATCCCGAACAATTTTTCTGGCATCTGTAGACAAAATTTTTGTTGGTCTACCTGACTGTGGTTTTGTTTTTAGAGAGCCCCTGATTTTTAATTTGTTAATCACTGTTTGAACGCTACTGACTGGCATTATCAATTCCTTGGATATCTTTTTGCATTCCTTTCCTGTTTATTCAGTTAAACTAACTTTTCCCATGGATCTCTTGACAATTCTTTTGCTTTCCCCATAACTCACAATCAGTAGTGTAGCTACTGGGGGGTCAGAGGGGATGGCTGCCCTGGGCCCCGTCACATGAGGGGCCCACTGGGAGTCACTGCCACTTCTTTGATGAGGCAGAACACAGGACAGGAGGAGAACAGTATAATGCCTGCTCCTGTCTGACAGAGACTCTGCACACTGACAGTATCCAGTTGCAGTGTCTCCCTCCTGCTGTGCATGGTGCTGTCTGACCTGATGATGATGCTGGTCCCGGGCTGCAGATTTCTTCACTCTGTGGAAGCTCGGATTGACTCACAGCAGGCACGCTGGGTCCTAGTGCCCACTGCCACCTTGCATTTCACTCACACACTTCCTCATCCTGCCTCACTGCCTGCAAACTTCATTGGTAAGTGGGGATAAAATGTATTAGATTGAAAGAAATGTCATGGTCACTGTGGGGTGAATGTGAGAGGATGGGGGTAATATGGGGGCTGAAGTGGTTAAGGGGACAGCACTGGGAGTTGAATGTGAGAGGATGGGGATATTGTGGGGGAGGGGCGATAGGGCACTGTGGGGATGAATATAAGAAAAAGGGGTATTGTGGGGGAAGGGTACAGGGCACTGGGGGTTGAATGTGAGAGGATGAAGGTATTGTGGGGTCTGAGGTGTGGGAGGTGTTCCAGCGCACTGGGGGGCTGATTATTATACTGTTTCGTTATGAGACTATAAACACTCCATCACATGTAATAGTTGCTGTCTTGGATGGGTAGGTTGGGGGCTTTTTATACCTATCAGCTGGGTATTTTACAAGTATTAGTATAAGAAGCCCCCATATAGAAACCATGAGCTGCATCACATTTAAAGCACCACTCCAGCAATTTTTTTTATTTCACTTCTACTGACTGTGTGATACTCACCTTCTGGTGTTTTCATCTGTTTTCACCACTGCACCGCTTGGGTTCATCTCCTGCAGTTTGTGACCTGTCCGCTGCTCCAGTGTTTCATGGAGCAGTGTGGAGTTCACTAATCAATTTGAGTCTATGAGAGCCTCATTCTGACCTCTTCCTGGCCTAGTTCTGACCCTCATAGACTTACATTGAGCGCTTGTGATATAGCTTTCAACTTCTGGCCAATCAAAAGCTACGCTCACATGATTGAGCAGTGGGACTGGTGCCAAAAAATGGTGACTACGCTGGAGGATGAGTATATGACCGGGGCAGGGAACTTGCACTTAAAACACCACTCCAGAGGTGAAAAAAAAAACCCTGCTAGAGTGGTGCTTTAACAATTTTAATAATAAGCAAAATGCCAAATCATGACATGGAGCGCCTGCTATCCCCAATATCACTGGCATTATCAGGCGGTCATGCGACCACATGTTTGCTATGTGCATGTGTAGACTAGAGAGGTTTGACTTCTCTCAATAGAAGAGAATTGAGAGAAGCCGAAAGAGTTGTCACATGACCGCCTGCTGACATCAGCGATGCTGGGGCCATTGTTACTGTTTATGGTGGGACTCAGGAGACATTATTAAATGTGAAGTGGGCACTTAAGCATTAATGTTTATAGGGGCACCAGTAGCAAAGCTCCCGGGTGGTAGAGGTTGCTGAGCCAGCTGTCAGTCAGAGTCAGGGGCGCAGTTACAGCTTCTGCTCTCTAGCCCCTATGACTGGAAGAGCGAGGCTGCCTGGGGGAATAAAATTAATTTCCTCCTGGCAGTGAGACTCTCAGTGTGGGCGCTGCACGGTGTCAGAATGCTATTAACTATTATACTGTGTTTTGGGGGAGCAGTGGGAACATCATTCTATGTATAGTGGAACTCTAATGGAAATCATACTGTATGTATGGGAGCTGTGGGCCCACCATACTGTGTATAGTGCAGCTGTGAAGGCATTATACTTTGCATAGGGGAGTCAAACAAAAAAGTTCCAGCAACAAACATCCAAATCAGATTGTTGAATAGACGTTAAAACTTCATCTTTATTGCAATGCCTTTAAAAACGTACTGTTAAAATTGTAAATAGAAACTCGTAATCCCCTGGATTTACAATTTTGACAGTATGTTTTTAAAGGCATTGCAATAAAGATGAAGTTGTAACGTCTATTCAACAATCTGATTGGATGTTTGTTGCTGGAACTTTTTTGTTTGATTACCACAGCCACTTTTTCCGAGCACCATCCTAGAGTCCACAACCAAAGCCACAGGAATTCATCTAATGTGGCTAATGAACACCTTTTTTTTCTTCTATTTCCATAGGGGAGCTATTGGCCCATTATACTACATAGAGGGGAGCTCTTGGGGACATTATACTTTCTATAGTGGAGCTCTGTTGGCAAAGACTGTGTATAGGGGAGCTGTGGGCTCCTCATACTGTGTATAGAGTAGCAGTGGGATCATCATACTGTGTAGAAGGAAGCTTTGAGCTCATCATACTGTGTATAGGGTAGCAGTGGGATCATTATACTGTGTAGAGGGAAGCTGTGGGCTCATACTGTTGATAGGGAAGCAGTGGGGACATCATGCGTGGTATAGGGGAGCAGTGGGATCATCATACTGTGTGTATGTGAGCTGTGGGGGCATTATGCTGTGTATAGGGAAGCTGTGGGCCCATCATACTGTGTATAGTCAAGCTGTATATGGGGGCTACTTAGGGTCATTATTAAATGTTAAGTGGGCACTTAAGCATTATTGTTATAGGGGCACTCAGAGTATTGTGACAATTGTGGAGGGCAATAGCACAGGGCATTAATGTTTTCTAGGGGGGAATTTTACTATCTAGAAATCACAAAGGAGTCATTATTACTATGTAAGGGGCCCAGTGGTGGCATTATTATGTGGGGCAGTAAGAGGAACCGTTATTGTACCACACAGCAGGTGCTGTAGGACACATGGCAGCGGCTCAGTATGGGTATCAGCAGAATGATTAATTTGTGCAAGTTGGCAATAGATATGGACGGTGCTGGAAATGTGAGAAGTCACATGGAGTTGTTCACTTTTCTTGTCTTCTCCATCTGGCCCAGAACAGCATGAGAACTTCTCCAGCCAGGACTCATCTGCAGAGATTACAACAAAGTTTACATACACTATATAAAAAGACATATATGCATGTTTTTCTCAATATCTGTGAGGAAATCAAAATAAACCTTTCCCATTTTAGGTCAATTAGGATTACCATAATTACCATAATTATTAATATTTGCCAAATGCCAGAATAAAGAGAGAGAGCGAGAATGTTTTAATGCATCTAATTACCTACTGCAAAGTCAAAAGTTTACATACACTAAGATTACTA
Organism: Dendrobates tinctorius; assembly: GCF_039654945.1. Lineage (NCBI taxonomy): Eukaryota > Metazoa > Chordata > Amphibia > Anura > Dendrobatidae > Dendrobates > Dendrobates tinctorius. The sequence continues at coordinate 14,723,792 of NW_027361671.1, read as the reverse complement.
TGCCTTTAAACAATTCTGGACTGCCCATATGATGATGTCATGTGTTTGGTAGCTTCTTTTAGATTTTTTTGGCAACATTAACCCCTTCCTGACATCTGACATACTATCCCGTCCATGGGACCCAGGCCCCTGTGCCCATGGACGGGATAATACATCATAGTGATCAGCGGCGCTCTCGGGGGGAGCTCCGCTGATCGCGTCCGAGTGTCAGCTGATTATCACAGCTGACACCCAGCACTATGTGTCAGGGGCAGTCACGGACCGCCCCCGACATGTTAACCCCTGGTACACTGTGATCAAACACGACTGCAGTGTACCGGGGGTTTAGGGAAGCATCAACAGGGAGGGTGCTCCCTCCGTGCTTCCCTGAAACCCCCGCAGCAGCGCGATGTGCAGTGCTGCTGCGGGGGCCTCCTTCCCTGCAGGTCCCCGGATCCAATATGGCAGCGGGGACCTGCAGGGAGCCGGTTTCCTCACTGCCTGCAGAGCGCAGGCATTAGGAAGCCTGCTGCAGTGCCTGTGTCAGATCGCTGATCTGTCACAGCGCTCTATGATGTGTCAGATCAGCGATCTCACACATGACAGTGATGTCCCACCTGGAACAATGTAATAAAGTAAAAAAAAAAAAAAAAGTGTAAAAATAATTTATAAAAAATCGCTAAATAAACTAAAAAAAAAATATTCCCTAATAAATTCATTTTTTGGAAATAAAAAAAACGAAACAATAAAAGTATACATATTTAGTATCGCTGCGTCCGTAAAGACCCACCCTATAAAACTGTCCCATTAGTTAACCCCTTTAGCGAACCTCTTAAAAAATAAAAATAAAAAACATAGCAAAAAATAATGCTTTATTATCATAGCGCCGAACAAAAAGTGCAATAACGCGCGATCAAAAAGACGAATATAAATAACCATGGTACCGCTGAAAACGTCATCTTGTCCCACAAAAAACGAGCTGCCACACAGCGTCATCAGCGAAAAATAATAAAGCGATGCAAAAATAATAATTTTTTATATAAAATGGTTTTCATTGCATAAAAGCGACAAAACATAAAATAATGACATAAATGAGGTATCGCTGTAACCGTACTGACCCAAAGAATAAAACCACTTTATCAATTTTACTGCACGCGGAATGGTGTAAACGCACCCCCCCAAAAGAAATTCTTGAAATGCTAATTTTTGTTCATTCTGCGTTTCAAAAATCGAAATAAAAAGCGATCAAAAAATGTCACGTGCCCGAAAATGGTACCAATAAAAGCATCAACTTGTCCCGCAAAAAAATAAGACCTCACATGACTCGGTGGGTCAAAATATGGAAAAATTATAGCTATCAAAATGTGGTGATGCAAAAACTATTTTTACAGCAGAAAGCGTCTTTTAGCGTGTGACAGCTGCCAAAAATAAAAACCCGACATAAATAGTAAATCAAACCTCCCTTTATCACCCCCTTAGGAAAAATGTATTTATTTCCATTTTCCCATTAGGGTTATGGCTAGGGTTAGGGCTGAGATTAGGGTTAGGGGTGTGTTGGGGTCAGGGTTGGAGTTACAGTTGGGGGGGTTTCCTCTGTTTGGGCACATCAGGTGCTCTCCAAACGCAACATGGTGTCTGATCTCAATTCCAGCAAATTCTGCATTGAAAAAGTCAAATCGTGCTCCTTCCCTTCCAAGCTCTGCCATGCACCCAAACAGTGTTTTACCCCCACATATGGGGTATCAGACTACTCAGGACAAATTGTACAACAACTTTTGGGGTCCAATTTCTCCTGTTACCCTTAGGAAAATAAAAAATTGGGGGCAAAAATATAATTTTTGTGGAAAAAAATATGATTTTTTTGTTTTCACGCCCGGGCGTTATAAACTTCTGTGAAGCGCTGGGGGGGTTCAAAGTGCTCACCACACATCTAGATAAGTTCCTTAGGGGTCTAGTTTCCAAAATGGGGTCACTTGTGGGGGGGTTTGCACTGTTTAGGTATATCAGGGGCTATCCATAGGCAACATGACACTCGCAGATCATTCCATCAAAGTCTGCATTCCAAAACGTCACTACTTCCCTTCCGAGCCCCGACGTGTGCCCATACAGTAGTTTTCTCCCACATATGGGGTATCAGCGTACTCAGGACAAATTGGACAACATCTTTTGGTGTCCAATTTCTCCTGTTACCCTTGGGAAAAAAAAAAAATTGGGGACTAAAAGATCATGTTTGTGGACAAAATATGATTTTTTTAATTTTCACGCCAGATGTTATAAACTTCTGTGAAGCCCTTTGGGGTTCAAAGTTCTCACTATACATCTAGATAAGTTCTATTGGGTGTCTAGTTTCCAAAATGGTGTCATTTGTGGGGGGTTTCCACTGTTTTGGCACATCAGGGACTTTCCAAACGCGACATGGCGTCCGATCTCAATTCCAGCCAAAAAAGTCAAATTGCACTGCTTCCCTTCCGAGCTCTGCCATGCGCCCAAATAGTCGTTTACACCCAGATATGGGGTATCAGCGTACTCAGGATAAATTGCACAATAACTTTTAGGGTCCTGTTACCCTTGGGAAAATAAAAATTGGGGGTGAAAAGATCATTTTTGTGGAAAAAATATGATTTTTTAATTGTACAGCTGTACGTTATAAACTTCTGTGAAGCCCTTGTGGGTTTAAAGTTCTCACCACATATCTAGATAAGTTCCTTGGGGGGGTCTAGTTTCCAAAATGGGGTCAATTGTGGGGGGTTTCCACTGTTTGGGCACATCAGGGACTCTCCAAACGTGACATGGCGTCCGATCTAAATTCCAGCCAATTTTGCATTGAAAACGTCAAACGGCGCTGCTTCCATTCTGAGCTCTGCCATGTGCCGAAACAGTGGTCCCCCCCCATATATCAGGTATCAGCGTACTCAGGACAAATTGCACAATAACTTTTTCAGTCCAATTTCTCCTGTTACCCTTGGTAAAATAAAAAAAATTGGACCTGAAGTAATTTTTTTCAAACATTCAAAAAATTCCAATGAAGCACCTGAAGGGTTAATAAACTTCTTGAATATGGTTTTGAGCACCTTGAGGAGTGCAGTTTTTAGAATGGTGTCACTTTTGGGTATTTTCTATAATATAGACCCCTCAAAGTGACTTCAAATGTGATGTGGTCCGTAAAAATAAAATAGTGTTGCAAAAATGAGAAATCGCTGGTCATCTTTTAACCCTTATAACTTCCTAACATAAAAAAAATTTGGTTCCAAAATTGTACTGATGTAAAGTAAACATATGTGAAATGTTACTTATTAAGTTTTTTGTGTGCCATATCTCTGTGATTTAAGGGCATAAAAATTCAAAGTTGGAAAATTGCGAAATTTTCAAATTTTTCGCCAAATTTCCATTTTTTTCATAAACGCAAGTTATATCAATGAAATTTTACCACTAACATGAAGTACAATGTGTCATGAGAAAACAATGTCAGAATCACCAGGATCGATTTAAGCATTTCAGAGTTATTACCTCATAAAAGGACAGTGGTCAGAATTGTAAAAATTGGCTCGGTCATGAACGCGCAAACCACCCTTGAGGGTAAAGGGGTTAATTAGAGACACACTTATATATGTATTTTAATGCACACCTTTGTTTATCATCATGGAAAAGTCTCCAGAACTCAGCCAAGATATCAGGAAGAGAATTGTGGACTTGCACAAGTCTGGATAATATTTGGGTACAATTTCAAGATTCCTGAAGGTGCATCATTCATCTGAAAAAACAATTATACGTAAGTACAAACAAGATGGGAATGTCCAGCCATCATATCGCTCAGGAACTAGATGGATTCTGTGGTCCCAGAGATGAACGCGCTTTGGTCCGACTTGTACATATCAACCCAAGGACAACAACAAAAGACCTTGTAAGATTGTGTCAATATCCACAGTGAAATGAGTACTGTATTAACATGGGCCATTCTGCCAAGAAGAAGCCATTACTCCAAAATAAACATAAAAAGCCAGATTAATGTTTGCAAATGTTTGCAAATGCACACAGGAGCAAAGACCTTAATTCCTATTGAAAATGTTTGTGCAAAGCTGAAAGGGCCGGTGTGAGCAAGGCGACCTACAAACCTGAATCAGTTGCACCAGTTTTGTCAGGAGGAATGGGCCCAAATTCCGACCAACTATTGTGAGAAGATTGTTGAAGGATATCCGAAACGTTTGACCCAAGTCATTCAGTTTAAGGGCAATGATACCAAATACTAATGAAATGTATCTAAAATTTTAACTTTGCAGTAAGTAATTAAAATGTCTTAAAATATTCTCTCTCGTTATTCTGGCTTTTGGCAAATATTAATAGCTAGCTATATCTATAAAGCTGAGTGTAGAGCCCTGCCCACTCCGCATAGCCACATTCACTATAATATCCCACATCATCCCGTCAGCCAGAGCTACTGGACTACTACCCCTAATATCCCACATCATCCCGTCAGCCAGAGCCACTGAACTACTACCCCTAATATTCCATAACATCTCGACAGCCAGAGCCACCAGACAACTACCACTAATATCCCACATCATCCCGTCACAGCTGCCAGACTACTACCAGTAATATCCCACATCATCCCATCAGAGCCACCGGACTACTACCCCTAATATCACACATCATTCCATCAGAGCCACCGGACTACTACCCCTAATATCCCATATCATCCCATTAGCCAGGGCTACCGGAATACTGCTCCTAATATCCCACATCATCCCATCATCCTGGGGTCAGAACCAGATCACTGAGTGGAACGGTCCTAACTTCCATACCAGGGATCCCTTTAAGGGAGGCCTGGCGTCAGAACCAGAGAGCTGAGTGGGTTTGCCCTGACTTCCATACCAATTATCCCTTTAATAGAAGCCTGCGGTGAGAAAATCAAAGCACTGAGGGATTTACCCTAACTTCCATACCAGAGATCCCTTTAAGACAGGCCTGGGGTAAGTACCAAAGCGCAGTGGATTTGCCCTCATTTCCATACTGGGAATCACTTTAAGAGGGGCCTGGGGTCAGAATCAGAGTGCTGGGTGGAATTGCCCTAACTTCCATACCAATGATCCCTTTGTCATGGTATGCCTAGGTTACTTTAGGCAAAAACCCCGGGACCCCTGCGATGTCCCTCAGACTAGGGGAACCCTGTCTGTCCCTCTACCCAGGGTTTACACTGAAGGTGTGCCTGCCTGAGCCTCCAACCTGTCCCTGTCTCCTGTCCAGCCCTAAGCTGAACCCACCACCCTCCACCCAGTGAGGGGACCAGACACCAGACCCCACAAATACGTATGGACAGGGGTAAAAGAAACACCACACAGTTAATACACAAGGGAATACAATAATGTGCAAGGGCAACCAAATATATATATAACAGATTGGAGAAAGAACCACAAAGGGATATACTGCACCAGATATCAGACGCTCCAACACCACCACTGCTGACCGGTATTGCTAGCACTAGGCTAAAGCTATAGTCGGCGACGCCCATAGTCAGGACGAACTATTTAAAGACCAAGGGCGTGGCCCAGCCCTCAGCCAGCATGACAACCTGGTTAACCCTATCCCGACTGGAACAGAATACCCAACAGGGTATTACCGCTGTCTGCCGGACACCCTGGTGTGAACAGTGTCCGACATGACACCCTTTTAGAGAGTCTGGGGTCAGAACCAGAGCGCTGAGTGGCATTTGCCCTGACTTGCATTCCAATTATCCCTTTAATAGAATCCTGGGGTCAGAATCAGAGTGCTGAGGGATTTGCCCTAACTTCCATACAGGAGATGCCTTTAAAAGAGCCTGGGGTCAGTACCAGAGCATTTGAAGGCAATTGCCCTGACTTCCATACCGGGGATCCCCTTAAAAGAGCTTGGGGTCAGCACCAGAACGCTGAGTGGAATTGCCCTAACTTTCATACTGGGGATCCCTTTAAGAGAGGCCTGGGGTCAGAACCAAAGTGCTGGATGGATTTGCCCTGACTTCCATACCAATGATCCCTTTATTAGAAGCCAGGGGGTCAGAATCAAAGTGCTGAGGGATTTGCCCTAACTTCCATACCGGAGATCCCTTTAAGAGAGGCCTGGGGTCAGTACCAAAGCGCAGAGTGGCTTTGCCCTCACTTCCGTACTGGGGATCCCTTTAAGAGGGGCCTGGGGTCGGAACCAGAGCGCTTAGTGAAATTGCCCTAACTTCCATAACAATGATCCCTTTAAGAGACCCTGGGGTCAGAACCATAGCGCTGAGTGCAACGGTCCTAACTTCCATACCGGGGATCCCTTTAAGAGAGGCCTGGGGGTCAGAATCAGAGCGCTGAGGGATTTGCCCTAACTTCCATACCAGAGATCCCTTTAAGATGGAAGATGTGCCCATGGGATGGAGGATGTGTGATGGGTAAATGGGCAGGGAGGAGGGGATTCATTTCTGTCATGTGCTCTCTGCTGCTTTCTGGGGGGCAGACAATGGCTGGGAACTTATTTTCCCGGGGATGCTAGATTTCTCCCACCCGGTCAGTGGCTGCTGAGGTGTTGTCGTGGAGTGGGAAAACTGTTGCTCATTGCAACCAATCACAGCTCAGCTTCTTTTAAACAGCTCTGGTGAAATGAAAGATGCTTAGTGATTAGTTGCAAGGAAAACTGTTGCTCATAGCAGCCAATCACAGCTCAGCTTCTATCAAACAGCTATGGTGAAATGAAAGATGCTTCATGATTGGTTGGTGATACACACTTATACACATACATTCAATTTTATATGTATAGATTAATTATGATAATCCCAATTGACCTAAAATGGGAAAGGTTTATTCTGATTTCGTGACAGATGTTGAGAAAAACATGAGTATGTTTTTCTTTATATAGTGTATATAAACTTCCAGTTTCAACTGTATAAAGACAAAAAAAGGGAACAAAAAAGAAGGGGCATCTTGTCACGAGGGTCAGTCTTCAAATACCAGATGCTTGATTGGAAATACAGGATAGCTCTGCAAGCGACATGCAGAATGAATAATGAAATTTGTGATAATGCCATCTAAGGCCATCTCAGAAACATGGAAACTCTTCCACGTTGTGACATCGGCGGCTATGCCCGCCGATGTCCCTTCTGTTGCAGCGCGCACTGCAGCGTTTCCCTACCTGCGCGCTCCCGTCCGGGCTCGCGCCCGTCGTCCACGCTCCCTCACGGCGGCTCCTGGCTCCCGCTCTCTGTCGCGCGCACGCCCCCTCCCGTCCTCTCTCTCCAGCTGTGGGCGGCGCTGAGGGGCTGGCCTGGGGCACGCACTTCCGGGGGTTGGTATATTTCAGGCGTCCTCGCTGTTAGGAGGACGCCTGATGATTGTGTAGCAATCTGGCCCCTACAGTTCTCCTGTAGTTAGTCCAATCTCTGCCTTATCCTTCCTGCCTTCCTCTGTGTCGTTCCCTCTCGCTCTCCCCAGTCTGTCCAGGCTCTCCTTTCCTTCCATTCCTTGTGGCCGTTCCCTGTCTCCAGTTCGCCCTGATCCTTCCTCTTGCCATTCCGTATTGTGTCCTTCCCTGAGCCACCTTTCCCTGCTAGTATATCTGTCCGCTGCCTTCCCAGGCCTTTTGTTCGTGGAGCCGTCCCTCTTGGTTCCGGCTATCGCGCCTCCGTCCTCTGTGGTCCTGCCCCAAACGGTCCCTGTATAGGGGTCGGTCTTCACCTGGTGTGCTCGGCCCAGGGGCTCCGGATCCGCGATCCAGAGGGTCCACTCTCTGACATAGTTCTCGTCAGCATTACAGTATCATCAGGCCATGGACCCCGCCGGTGCCGCGGCGGCCACTCAAAAGGAACTGCTTTTCCTAAGAGAAAATCAGACCCGTATCATGTCATTCATGAAGTCCATGGACACCCGGCTCTCCGCCTTGCAAACCGCTGACCCAGCGCATGCACCTCTCTTAGTCAGTCTTCAGCAGGAGCTCGCACAGCAGCGCGAGGCGCAATCTCACATTTTGGGGTATATGGCGTCCGTGGATGATCGGCTGCTTTCTTTGCAGTCCTCTGCGGCCGCTTCTAACCAAGCCCGGGACGCTGTCTCTTTCCCTCCTCCCCGTCTTGGTAAGCCGCCTAGGTACTGTGGGGACCCAAAATTGTGTAGGGGATTTTTAAACCAGTGCAGATTGCACTTTGATCTTCTGCCCCAACAATACCCCACGGACCATGCTAAGGTGGCCTTTATAATCTCCCATCTAGAGGGGGAGGCGCTGGCTTGGGTGAATCCGTTGTGGGAGAGGGATGACCCTGTGGTGACTAACATCCAGAGTTTTTTGGAAACATTCCGTAAGGTTTTTGATGAACCCGGACACCTTGCTTCCTCTACAGAGGCCCTTTTTAACCTCTGCCAGGGGTCCCTTACTGTAGGGCAATACGCCATCCATTTCCGGACCTTGTCCTCGGAGCTGGGGTGGAATAACGAAGCCCTGGTTGGTGCTTTTTGGAGAGCCCTTTCTAGTAAAATCAAAGACGAGTTGGCCGGGCGTGACCTTCCTACCACCCTGGAAGATCTCATCTCCCTGGCTACCCGTATTGACCTGCGTTTTCAGGAACGCACTAGAGAGTCAGCCAGGGAGAAGAGGTCCTTTAGATTATACCAAGCTCCCATTCCGCGCACCGTTGCCCTTCCTAGTAACACTGTCCCCGAGCCTATGCAGGTGGATCGCATCAAGCTGTCCGAACAACGGCGTAAGGAGAGGATGACTAAGGGACTCTGTCTATATTGTGGAGGGGCCAATCACTTCGTACGCACTTGTCCTGAGAGACCGGGAAACGCATCCGCCTAGGCCAGGTAGGAGAGGGCCCCCTAGGTGATCTGTCCCCCTCTCTCCCACTTACTCTTTCAGCTCTGCTTATTACAGGTCGGGGGCGTGGCTCTGTGGAGGCGTATGTGGACTCGGGCGCAGCAGGCAACTTCATCCGCCAGGAGGAGGTTGACAAACTCCAGATTCCCGTGGTCGTCTTAAGTAACCCTCGAGCAATCACCTCCGTCGATGGCAAACCTCTTCCTGGGCTCATCACCACGGTTACCATTGAAGTAAAGCTACAAATTGGCGCACTTCATTCTGAGAAGATTGCCTTCTATGTCCTGCCTCAATTATCCCATGCCATTCTCTTAGGACTTCCTTGGCTTAGGCGGCATGAGCCAGTCATCGACTGGCGCTCCGGAGAGATCCTACGCTGGGGGCACACCTGCCATGCTAGCTGTTTACGTACCTTGGTTCGTTCCCATCCTCAGCCTAGGCCAACGGACCTCCCCGGCCTTCCTGCTCCATACCACGCCTACGCTGATGTTTTCTGCAAGAAGGAGGCGGATTCCCTGCCTCCGCACCGGTCCTATGACTGCCCCATCGACCTGATTCCTGGAGCGGTTCCTCCCAGAGGTAGAACTTACCCTCTTTCTCCTGCCGAAACCTCTGCCATGACGGAATATATCCAAGAAAATCTGTCCAAGGGGTTTATCCGGAAGTCCTCCTCTCCTGCGGGCGCGGGTTTCTTCTTCGTCCGGAAGAAAGATGGATCACTGCGGCCTTGCATTGATTACCGGGGTCTAAACAATATCACCGTTAAAAATCGTTACCCCCTTCCGTTGATTCCTGAGCTCTTTGACCGTCTGAGAGGAGCCCGGATCTTCACGAAGTTAGATCTGCGGGGAGCTTACAATTTGGTCCGGATCCGTGCAGGGGATGAGTGGAAAACGGCCTTCAATACCCGTGACGGGCATTATGAATACCTAGTTATGCCCTTCGGCCTCTGCAACGCTCCCGCTGTGTTTCAAGAATTTATCAACGAGGTATTCCGGGATCTACTCTATTCCTGTGTGGTCATCTATCTTGACGACATTCTCGTTTTCTCGCCCGACCTGTCCTCCCATCGCAAAAGCGTACGCTTGGTCTTGCACCGCCTTCGAGAGAACCAACTCTACGCCAAGATTGAGAAATGCCTTTTTGAGCAGTCGTCACTGCCCTTCTTGGGATATGTCGTCACCGATTCCGGCCTAAAGATGGATCCCGAAAAACAGTGCGGTACTCAAGTGGCCCCGTCCAGTGGGGATTAAGGCCATCCAGCGGTTTCTTGGGTTCGCAAATTATTACCGTCAGTTTGTGCCTCATTTTTCTACGGTTACCAAACCCATCACGGCCTTGACCCGCAAGGGAATGAAGCCCAACAGCTGGTCCCCTGAAGCTGAAAACGCTTTCCAAGCCCTGAAACGTTCCTTTGCGTCAGCACCCATTTTGCATCGGCCTGTGACCAGCAGGCCCTTCGTCCTGGAAGTGGATGCCTCCTCCACTGGAGCTGGAGCGGTCCTGTCCCAGCAGGCTTCATCCGGACGGTTGGTTCCTTGAGGCTTCTTTTCTAAAGTCTTCTCACCTGCGGAGTGCAACTACTCCATTGGAGACCGAGAATTACTGGCCATTAAGATGGCCTTGGCTGAATGGCGGTATTTACTCGAGGGGGCTGTACATCCCTTTACCATCCTCACTGACCACAAGAACCTGGCTTACCTGCAGTCTGCCCAAAGACTCAATGCCCGGCAAGCCAGGTGGGCCCTGTATTTCTCCCGCTTTGACTTCCAACTTCACTTTCGACCTGGTAATAGGAACATCAAGGCCGATGCCCTTTCCAGGTCATTACAGTCATCGGAGAGGGATGAAGTCCCATCCCATATTATCGAGCCTACTAAGATGATCACCGTGGCCCCTGTGAATTTTGCTATTCCTCCGCCCGGTAAGACTTTCGTCCCTCAAAACGGACGTACAGAGGTGTTGGGCTGGGGGCATTCCTCCAAAATTGCAGGACACGTTGGGACTAAAAAGACTCTCTTGCTGCTGTCTCGGTATTACTGGTGGCCCACGCTTCGCCAGGATGTGATGGACTATGTTGCCTCGTGCACAATCTGTGCCCAGAACAAGGTGGCTAGGACTTTGCCCGCCGGTCTTCTTCACCCATTGCCAGTTCCTGAGGTCCCCTGGCAGCAGATCGCCATGGATTTTGTAACTGATTTACCCCGCTCAGCCGGATGTACCACCATCTTAGTCGTGGCAGATCGTTTTTCCAAAATGGCCCACTTCATTCCCTTACCGGGACTACCATCCGCCCCGAAGTTGGCCGAGATCTTCATCCACCAGGTCTTCAGGCTGCATGGTCTTCCTCAGCGGATTCTGTCGGATCGGGGGGTCCAGTTCACCTCCCGCTTCTGGAGGGCTCTCTGCCAGCTTATGGGTACATCTCTCGACTTCTCCTCCGCATACCATCCTCAGACCAACGGGCAAGTGGAGCAAATTAATCAGGTGTTAACCACCTACCTACGTCATTTCGCCAACGCCCATCAGGACAATTGGGTCGCACTCTTACCTTGGGCTGAATTCTCGCACAACAATCATCCCAGCGAATCTACCACCAAGTCACCTTTTTTTGTGGTAACCGGTCAAAACCCAGGTATTCCGTTACCTTTCTCCACGTCTACAGGAGTACCCGCAGCCGATTCTCTTGCTAAAGAATTCTCGCAGATTTGGAGAGAGACCAGGGACGCGCTCAAGGGTGCCAACAACCGAATCAAGAAGCATGCAGACAAAAGACGGAAGGATGTGCCTCCGTACCATCCAGGTGACAAAGTCTGGCTTTCTACTCGACATATCCGTCTGAGAGTTCCCTCTTATAAGCTGAGCCCTCGGTACATTGGGCCGTTTGAAGTGATTGGACGCATTAATGAAGTGGCTTACAAACTGAGGTTGCCTGCTTCGCTCCGGGTTCCCAACGCTTTCCATGTCTCGCTCTTGAAACCCGTAGTCCTGAATCGGTTCCAACCAGTTTCCATCGTCCCTCCTTCACCTGTTATCTCGGACAACGTCTTCGAGGTCAAGGACATCTTGGCTATGAAAAGAGTCCGGGGTAAGACCCTTTTTCTTATCGATTGGGTGGGTTTTGGTCCCGAGGAACGGTCCTGGGAGCCCCGGGAGAATGTCAATGCTCCCCGGATTCTGAAAAAGTTTTTTGCCAATCTCAGTAAGGGAGGACGTAAGGAGAGGGGTACTGTGACATTGGCGGCTATGCCCGCCGATGTCCCTTCTGTTGCAGCGCGCACCGCAGCGTTTCCCTACCTGCGCGCTCCCGTCCGGGCTCGCGCCCGTCTTCCATGCTCCCTCACGGCGGCTCCTGGCTCCCGCTCTCTGTCGCGCGCACGCCCCCTCCCGTCCTCTCTCTCCAGCTGTGGGCGGCGCTGAGGGGCTGGCCTGGGGCACGCACTTCCGGGGGTTGGTATATTTCAGGCGTCCTCGCTGTTAGGAGGACGCCTGATGATTGTGTAGCAATCTGGCCCCTACAATTCTCCTGTAGTTAGTCCAATCTCTGCCTTATCCTTCCTGCCTTCCTCTGTGTCGTTCCCTCTCGCTCTCCCCAGTCTGTCCAGGCTCTCCTTTCCTTCCATTCCTTGTGGCCGTTCCCTGTCTCCAGTTCGCCCTGATCCTTCCTCTTGCCATTCCGTATTGTGTCCTTCCCTGAGCCACCTTTCCCTGCTAGTATATCTGTCCGCTGCTTTCCCAGGCCTTTTGTTCGTGGAGCCGTCCCTCTTGGTTCCGGCTATCGCGCCTCCGTCCTCTGTGGTCCTGCCCCAAACGGTCCCTGTATAGGGGTCGGTCTTCACCTGGTGTGCTCGGCCCAGGGGCTCCGGATCCGCGATCCAGAGGGTCCACTCTCTGACATAGTTCTCGTCAGCATTACACACGTATGGTTGACAAATTGTCTAAAAAATAATATAGAAATAAAAAAAACAAATTGGTAAGAACAAACTGCAGAATGAAAAGCTGAATAAGTTGTGTAGAGTGCATCAGGATGGCATATGTGAGTTGTACAGAGTTGATTAGGTTGGCATATGTAAGTTGTGAAAGTCAGAAATGAATTAAATAGTCCATGGATGTGTGGTATAGTTTGACTCATTCTTTTATGCACAGACCACGTTTGTCGGAGTCACATTTATCTCCCATAAGTATATCCCATTTTCTAACACACTCGTCACCTTTTTTGTGACCTTCCTTTCTTTGAGGTTTGAAGGACCTACCCAGGGAAATATTGCTCTGGTACGTTACGGGCACCTTCAGTTCCAGAAGTATTGTGGCCCGCTTTCTGACCTCCGAATATTAGGGCCTTGATCACTACCTCCTGAAACTGAAAGAATGTACCAGTTTGTTCTCCACATCATGCTGGTATAAAAGTGTTTTACAATGGTGTCTGTGCAGTGTGTACAGCTAGCTTCTTGTACCATACTTTAGCTTTTCGCATGGCATTGTAGGGCTGGAGGACTTGATGGATTGAGGATTTTTCAGGAAAGTAAAGCAAGCTGCGCTATCTCTGGCAGAGAGGGATTTGTAGAGAGTTATGTTTGTAAAAAAGTTATCTATATAGAGGTGGTAACCTTGATCCAGCAGTGGGTGCACCAAATCCAACACAATTCTTCATTCATTCCCAGGACAGGGGGCAATGAGGGGGGTTGAATCCAGGTGTCCTTCCCTTCATAAACCCTAAATCTGCATGTGGACCCTCATATACTCTCGCACAGCTCGTAGAGTAATTCTGAACCTGTCCCTCTTACTGGGAAGGTATCGCCGGAATTTGAGCCTCCCCTTGAAAAGTATTAGGGACTCATATATGCAGAAGTCCCTTTGGTGAATGTACACCTCAGCAAACTTGTTGCCGAACTTTGAAAACTCGGTCAAAGTTGGGGTCATCTTTGAAAAGAGATTGTGGATTATCGTTGTAATACACATTTTTTGGATGGCCTCAAAGTGTTTATGGGTCATAGCCATGCGTAACTTTGGAATGTTATATAAAACATGAACACTTCAATATTGCCAAAGTTCTGGTTTCTTCACTAACCCCATGTGAAGGACAAGGTCCCAAAACATCATTATTCCTACTGCATCTACAGTGGTTGAGTTAGAAAATGATGAAGTCAGGTTTTGGGTCAAAAACTGATAGGTGTACAAATTTGTCTGGCGACCATGAGGCTTTCAAACTCCTCAGGGAAACAGCCTTTGAAAAAGTTGAATTCTGTGAGGAAGGTAGTGTCAAATTTAATTCCTGATTTTGCCACAAAATCAGAAATCTGTGGCTCATAATTTTCGGGGCTGAGGCAATAGGGGATAATGGTGGGTGCTGGTTCATTTTCTGTTGTGGGGCGTCTGCATCATGGTTTGATGGTTTAGTATCACTTGAGGAGGAGAAGAAAAAATAAAGGAAGGTGGCATCCTCTACCTCACTATCAGTGTCAGAGGCAAGAAAGTGTATGCCTCATTGGCTAAATAGCATGATTGAGATGAACGGGACATTTTTTCATGTGTTTGGTGTGTGAGTATAGCAAATTTTATTCAGGTGTGTGTATTTGGTGTGAACTTTTTTATTCAGAAGGAAGAGAAAAAAAGAATAGATGAAAATATTCTAGTAAGAAAAAGCTAAAAATAAAATAAAAAATATAAAAATTTGATAAAATAAAAAAGAAACTGCAGTAAAAAAATTACTAAGCACTTGCAACTATCTGACACTACTCCTGACTACATTCAGTAAAAAATACTGTAGTAGACACTGATTACTACAGTATATTTTTACTGTCACTAATCTAACCTTATCAACTAATCTAAATTATTTATATTTGTTTCTTTCTTCACACAAAAAAAACCCCAACAACCTATCAGTGATGTACGTTATCAGTGCTTGACTGCTGTGGGATGAACATACGGTTGTGGTGCAAAAAAGGGGGATAAAAGGACAAGAAAAAAAAAGTTCTGGCCAAAAGCAAATGCAGACACTGATCAGTGATGTGCACCTTATCAGCGGCTCAGTAGCTGCAAATCCATGCACCAATGTTGTGCAAAGACAGGAGAGGAAGAAATGGACAGGGAAAAAAGTCTTAGGCTACTTTCACACATCAGGTTTTCAGCGTCAGGCGCGATCTGGCGTCGTGCCGGAACGCCGGATCCGGCAAATGTTTTGTAAAACCTGATGTGACGGATCCGGTTTTCTGCCGGATCCGTCTTGTTCTTGACAGACAAAACCGGATCCGTCTCATCCGGTTCATCCGTTTTTCTATCCATTTTTCGACGGATTACGCCGGATCCGGTTTTTAAAATTGACCCTTGTGGCCTTCCGAACGGGATTGGCTACTGGAAAACTATATATAGCGTGTTCCTACAGCCCTTCTTTGACAGGTTGTAGAGGAGAAAGTGCAGGTTAGAGAGAAGAGCAAGTTACTGGTGAAGATGGATGTTGTGATTGGAAATATTTTGAAGAATTTGGCGGATTTTATAGCGGAGGCGAATCGTTTGAGGGTGATTGTTCTGGAGAAGGAGAGAGCGAGACAGCAGCGCATCAGGCATCGTAGACGACGTTTGTGGATCCACCCCATCGCAGCCAAGAGAATGACGCGTGGGGTCTATTCTACACTCTGCATGGACCTTCGACGAAACCCGGATACATTTTTTGGATATGTTCGGATGAAAATGGAGAATTTTGATTACTTGGTGGAGCGCATTGCACACCTCATAAGAAAAGCAGACACCTATTGCCGCTTCTCTGTTTCACCCGCAGAGCGTCTGATGGTGACTTTAAGGTAAGCCACATTTATTGGATGTGATCGCATCAGAGCACACTTTCACTGCAATCTTGTTGGTGGTAGTTTGTATCTCCAAGTGTTATAGCTGAGTTTTGGTATGTAATGCTGTGATTTAAAACTAATTTATTGTTTTTTAATTCCCCACAGATTTCTTGCAACTGGAGAATCCCTTTCGTCACTGCATTTCCAGTACAGACTCGGGATTTCCACCATATCTGGAATAGTGAAGTACACATGCCGTGCACTGTGGGACTCCTTAGCTGAAGAGTTTTTACCAGAGCCCACAACAGAGAGGTGGATTGAAATTGCTGACAAGTTTCAACAGATATGTCAGTTTCCCAACTGCTTGGGCGCTGTGGACGGGAAACATATCCGCATTGTAAAGCCAGCCGGATCGGGATCGGAATATTTCAATTACAAGAAATATTTTTCAATTGTCCTCATGGCCATCGCTGACGCGGAATACAAATTTATTGCTGTTGATATTGGGGCCTATGGCCGCTCCAATGACTCTCAAGTTTTCAAACTGTCTGCCATGGGGCGTAAACTGTATGGAAACACCTTCCAGTTCCCACCACCTAGACCGCTGCCGCAAACATCTGGTCCACCTATGCCATTTGTCTGTGTAGGGGATGAAGCCTTCCA
Source organism: Dendrobates tinctorius (assembly GCF_039654945.1). NCBI lineage: Eukaryota > Metazoa > Chordata > Amphibia > Anura > Dendrobatidae > Dendrobates > Dendrobates tinctorius. The sequence continues at coordinate 14,707,551 of NW_027361671.1, read as the reverse complement.
GCTGTTAGAACACCTTTTGAAACCGTACTCTAGCAGAGGATTGACAAGAACAAAACGCATTTTTAATTACCGCCTCAAAAGAGCAAGAAGAATGGTTGAATGTACCTTTGGTATTCTGACAGCCAAATGGCGGGTCCTATTGACTGTGATCAACCTCAAGACAGAAACTGTTGACGAGGTGATCAAAGCTTGCGTGGTACTCCACAATTTTGTTATCTGCAAGGAACCCATTTCCATTGAGGACACCTCTGAAGAAACCACCTTGCAAGATTACCATGACATTACCACTAGAAGTTCTGTGACGGTTTCAGTAATGAGGGACAATTTTGCACTATACTTTATGTCACCTCAAGGCAGAGTACACTGGCAGGATGACAGAGTGTGAAAGATTTGTGCCCTAACCAAACTTGTGTACCTTCTGTACCAACAGTATATACCTTTGTCAACCAAAGTTGGCTATCTTGTCATGGTCTCTATTTTTAGCTTTAGGCCACAGGTGTGTACCTGGTTGTGTTTTATGCAAAGTATTTCACCTTTTAACAAAAGTTGTGTACATTGTTAGGAAATCACCAACAATAAACACAACTTTTTAGGTGAAATACTTTGCTTCAAACACAACCAGGAACACAACTGTGGCAAAAAGCTAAAATTTACCCACAGTTATATACCTGGTTTTGAATACCTTTTTATCTTTTAAATACCCTGTATTTAACCTTTTTTTTAAACATATTTCGCCGCAGAAAGAAATGACAGACAACCAGTGTAAACAATAATTTAACTTTTATTTAAAATATTTTTTTTTTGTAAACTGTTTTTAAAGTTAAAAAAACTTTTTTAATAAAGGTTTGAAACCAACTGGGCATTTTTATTACAAAACACATCATAAATCTGTGTAGTGTGGGGTGGAAATACTGCTGGAGGGGCTGCAGGACACTTCGACAATGGGAGTGTGGAGAGAGGACTGGGATCGTGGTGGGGAAGGAACAGTTAGAGGTGATGGTGTGGAAAAAGCTACAGAATGGGTGGACATGTGGGAGGCAGAAGAGGTGGTGGGCGGTGGAGTGGAGGGTTGGGCAGGGACTGTAGGAGCAGATGATGTTGATGGAAAGTTGTATGGGGAAGGAGTTTGGTACGGGGAAGGAGTTTGGTACGGGGAAGGAGTTTGGTACGGGGCAGGTTGCTGGAAGTGGGGAGATGTCTGGTACTGGGGAGGTTGCTGGTACTGGGGAGGTTGCTGGTATGTAATAGGAGGGGGAGGATGGAAAGTGGCTGGAGGGGGTGCAGATGTAATAGGAGGGGGAGGATGGAAAGTGGTTGGAGGGGGTGCAGGTGGAGGAACTACAGTGGTGGGAGGTGGAGGTTGGGAGGTAACCTGCTGTAGAGCACCGTGGCACGAATGCATTACATGCATCTGCTGGGTAGGAGATAGTGTTGCCATGCGCTCCACAACAGACCTGAAAAAGGTGTGGTTTGGTGAAGATCTTGCTTCTGAATGCATGGTTTGCAGAAGTGTCTTCACCTCCAGAATGCTGGAGTTGATCTGCTGAAAGCCTGCGGAGATTTGCTCTGACAAGACTTTTAGACAGTTCTGGAAAGATGCATTCAGATGCAAGAACTCTGGCACATAACTCTTTTCCTGACCCCTCTGCCGCTGCCGCCCAGTACCCGCAGGTGTACTAGAGGTGGCAGGGGCAGAAGGGTGGGGTAAAGGGAAAGCGATCTCCTCACCAGCAGCTTCATGTAATGTAGGCGGCCACGATGCTCCTGTGCTGGTGGATGGGACAGATGGGTCGAATGTGTGGGAAGGCTGGGAAGGTGCAGATGTACCGGGGCGGTCGAAGTGTCCCTCGGTGCCGGTCTCCTCAGGGATCGCCTCAGAAGGGTCCAATCGTGCAGGCTCCCGAGTGCTGCTCACCGTGCTGTGGAATAAAGAGAAAAAAAAACAATTAAAATAGTGACATGGTATGGCCCTGGCTGAAAAAAAGTTACATCTAAACATTTTTTTGTCACATGTGGTGTGTAATATTTACCTTCTGGTGAGCATTGTATCCCGGAGGAACGACAGGGCTCGTGCGTACTTGTACTTGCGCCTGCGTCCTCCAGATCCACTCGGGGCCCGCATCTCTTTATTGAACTCCTTCTTGAAACGATCCCTCACAGACCGCCACCGCTTCACAATTCTCCCCTGAAACGAGAAAGGACAAAGTGGTTAGTATACAACATCAGTGTTTCCCAAACTCCAGTCCTCATGGTCCCCAGGGGTCATGTTTTCAGGATTTCCAAAGTAAATAGAAATCCTGAACACATGATCCGTGGGGACCACGAGGACTGGAGTTCGGGAAACACTGGTTTAAATCAAGCAACCGGTACTGTATATACTTACGCTCTTTAATCTGGGCCCGAACTTCGAGGTCCTCCCAGCGGTCCACAAGGAGCGAACAGATTTCCTCCCAGAGTCGTCGGGTAACGATCAGGTCAGCGTGGCGGCGGTCAGCCATATTCCAGAGCGGCTCCCTTTCTCTGACGAGATTGATGAGGTGGTCCACATCGATTCCTCCATCCTCACCGTCAGAGTCGGGAGCACGCTGTGAAGGCTGTTAAAGAAAAAGACAAAAATAACATAATTAGCCTCCACAAAAGAAATGAAATAAAAAGTGCAAAAAAACAAAGCAAAAATATTTATACTTACACGCTGGTGACCGCCGCGTTGCTGTCGCCGACGACCCTGGGAGGCACTGCGAGGACCTCTTGGCCGAGCACCAGATTGGGAAGACTAGAGAAGAAAACAAAAAATGTTATGTCTTTGGATGTAGGCATTTGTTTGCTGTGTGTGGTCTGCAGAACATTGTTTTCTATGTGTTGTGTGTAGTGTGATGTTGTGTTTCTGCGTTTGATGCAAAAAACTTACCAATTGTGAGCCCACTCCAAGTGTCTGTCCACCCCTTCCTTCTTCTTCTGGGAGCTCCTCTTCATCTTGTGATTCCTGTTTTGAAATAAAAGGCAATGAATAGACATATATTACAGAGATGATGGATTTTGGAAATAAAAACTTACCGTCAAACGCTGACGATGCGAGGGAGGGCTCCCAGAAGAAGATGTGCTGTCTTCCTGCTGGCCAGACTCCATGGCTGTGGGTGGTGTTCCTGCTGCTGCCATTGCTGCTGCTGCTGCATCTATTGGGCGGCTGTTGAATAAAGAGAAACAAAGGGCCAATGAATATCTTGATATTCCATAGCCCTAGTTTGGAGGAATGGGGGATTTGATAATTACCGTCTCTCATCTGCTGCTGGACTCCCCTCCCGTTGTTCAGCATGCTGCTCCATTTGGGGTGGTGCTGATGGTGCTGCTGCAGATGTCTGCTGCCTTCTCCTGCTCCTGGTTCTTGGCTTGGGTGGCATGTTGGGTGTGGCTGAGGGTCCCACTGTCTTGCTTTTATATATGTCTTGTGGGCAGAGCTACTGAGCATGCTCAGACCAAAAAAAACGGATCCGGCCACCGGATCCGGCTGTCGCCGGATCAGGCGCATTGCGGCGCTCATAGGCTTTCATTGTATGAAAAAGCCGGACACGCCGGATCCGGCGTGTCTGGCTTTTTCGCCGGAGACAAAAAACGTTACAGTAGCCATTTTTTCCAGACGCCGGATCGCGTCACATTGCCGGATCCGGCGAAAATCGGATGAAATGCACGGCCATCCGGCTCGATCCGGCTCTAATGCAAGTCAATGGGGGGAAACCGGATCCGGCATTGCATTTCGCCGGATCAGGTTTTTGTCAAAAGCGCCGGATCGCGCCTGACGGCGAAAACCTGATGTGTGAAAGAGGCCTTAGCCAAAAGCGAGTATGGGTGCTGATCAGTGATGTGCATCACTGGTTAGTGCTTGGCGGCTGCAGGACTCACAAGAAACTGACAAAAATTGAGAGATCTAGTACTGATCAGTTTTCCTCGGCAGTAGGAGGGTCTTAGGGAGAGAGGGAAATGGTGGAAAGGGAAGAGAGGGAGATTGGAGTGGATTAGGAAAAAGCAGGGGACAGGAATGGATGAGGAACATCTTTCTTCATTCTTGTTTCAGGTACAGCAGCAGCAGTGATGTCCCATCAGATCTTTTGGCAGTGGATTGTTCAGGATACTCTCCAAGCATGTGACAACAGAGCTTCTTTATTCAGGAACAAACAGGAACAATATATGATAAGCTTAATAGATCAGGAATAAATCATTTGTGTGTCTCTATCTGCAGCATCTACAGCAGGCTGCTTCTCTTATACAAAGACACAGGAAAACAGGAAATACAGTCACATGCTCTCCCTGTGTGAGCCTCTGGAAGCTTTTTTTTAACTTTATAAACAGCATACAATTCTATCAACTAAACACTCATAGACAGTAATGGAGTGGTTGCATCAAACATATTCCAACAAGATCCAGCCGCAGAACAGCACAGTGACCACCCTGCAATGTCTCCAAGCTGGAAAGAGGAAGTGCAATTGGATCTCTGTGACGTCAAAGTGCATCTATGCTCATTGGTGCCTTTGGAAGTGATTGTCCAATCGTTCCAATCATTGCTGGGGCTGGTGATGCTGCTGTTTCTAAACTCCAGCCTATGGTTAGTGATGTTATAGCAACGATCATAGCTGGACCTTATTTTTTCAGGCAATTTCATTGCCTGAAACACTGCAATCACTGTGATTGGCTATTTAAAATTGAACAGCCAATAACAGTGATGGTAGTTGCAGGGGGAAGCTCAACCCCCCGTGACGACGATTCCCGTTGCCATGCTGTAAGAATCAGCAGGCACCTTAAGGCAATCACAGTGTGCTTGATCACGGTGACTCATTTTTCCCAGGGCCTATCTATGCATCCAAGGTTGGGAAGTCTTTCCCTTTCCATAGCATGCAGATATGGCCAAAGTCATGAAGGGATTAAATATAGAGTAGGGTTATAAGTGATTTTTGCGGAAAAACAAGTCATGCGATTAACGTTTTTCTAGGTGTCACTTCATTGCACTACAATGCTACTACTTTGCAGATTGCAAACAATCCAATGTGTTTGTACTTTCTGATACTTACTTGGTGCGGTCACAGTGCCCGGAATGGTCCCTATTCATTTGCATTACACTGCAATGTAGCAGCAACATCTAACACAATTATGCCACACAAGCCTTAGTGTTGTATTAACTTTCCTTTGTGGATAGTTGAGTAATTAATAGAGTTGAGCGAAACAGGTCGGCCAGATTCATAAGTCGCCGACTTATGGCAAAGTCGGGTTTCGCCGACCGAAACCCGACCACAGCGTGAAGTCGGCCATGCGGTCGGCAAAACGAGCGCCAAAGTCGGATCTCCCAGAATGCTTGCACGTGACTTTTTTCAGCCACTGAGCAAGGACGTACACTGTGGGCAACGAGATGACGTGTGCAGCATCTAGGGGTGAGAGAGAGATTTTGCGCGCTTTAAAAAAGCGGTCCGGCATGTAGGTGTGTTTACTGTCCTCCACTCCCTGCCAACTTTGCTTCTTCATTGACTTGCATTGGGTTTCGTATTTCAGTCGGGCCTTCGACTTTTCCCGATAGTCGGCCGATTTCGTTCGACTCGACTATTGAGAAAGTTGGGTTTCATGAAACCCGACTCGACCCTAAAAAAGGCAAAGTCGCTCATCTCTAGTAATTAACCTTTAAAAATGTGAACTGAAACATTTTATGAATTTCTCTATATTGGAATCCCTGTAGAAGATATTGCACATGATGAAGAGTGAAGCTGCTTTGACAGTGTATGGATTCTGAACATTCAAACAAACAAAAAAATCTCAATTTTATATGTTTTTGTTGAATTTTTTTATTTAAGGTTTTGAAGAAAGAAAAAGTATAACAAATGGAATTAACAATATGCAAGGATTAAATAGTTCTGGTACATCATAAAAATGTTGTTTTGCATCAGCAAATGATAAATCTTATTTTTGGCAATGCATATTTTGTACTGTACATTGTGTCCATAAAGTCATGGTGCATTTTTGATCAGTCACAGGAAAGTATACAAGTATACTACGATCCCCGGATCTGACACCCTTAGACTTTTACTTCTTAGGTTATGTGAAACAACATGTATACATTGAACATATCAACGACATTAACCCCTTTACCCCCAAGGGTGGGCAGCACGGTGGCTCAGTGGTTAGCGCTGCAGCCTTGCGTGGGTTTCCTCCGGGTACTCCGGTTTCCTCCCACACTCCAAAGACATACTGATAGGGAATTTAGATTGTGAGCCTCATCGGGGACAGTGATGATAATGTGTGCAAACTGTAAAGCGCTGCGGAATATGTTAGCGCTATATAAAAATAAAGATTTATTTATTTTTAAAAAAAGGGTGGTTTGCATGTTAATGACCAGTTCAGTTTTTACAATTCTGATCACTGTCTCGTTATGAGGTAATAACTCTGGAACGCTTCCATGGATCCTGGTGATTCTGACATTGTTTTCTCATGACATATTGTACTTCATGATAGTGGTAAAATTTATTTGATAAAACTTGCGGTTATTTGTGAAAAAACAGAAATTTGGTGAAAATTTTGAAAATTTTGCAATTTTCCAGCTTTGAATTTTCATGCCCTTAAATCACAGAGATATGTCACACAAAATATTTAATAAGTAACATTTTACATGTTTACTTTACATCAGTACAATTTTTTAACCAATTTTTTTTTGTTAGGAAGCTATAAGGGTTAAAAGTTGACCAGCGATTTCTCATTTTTACAACACCATTTTTTTTAGAGATCACATCACATTTGAAGTCACTTTGAGGGGTCTATATGATAGAAAATACCCAAAAAGTGACATCAGTCTAAAAACTGCACCCCTCAAGGTGCTCAAAACCACATTCAAGAAGTTTATTAACCATTCAGGTGCGTCACAGGAATTTTTGCAATGTTTTAAAAAAATGAACATTTAACTTTTGTTCACAAAAAAAATCACTTCAGATCCAATTTTTTTTTATTTTTCCAAGGGTAACAGGAGAATTTGGACTTCAAAACTTATTGTGCAATTTGGGGGGAACCACTGTTTTAGTGCATGGCAGAGCTCAGAAGGGAAGGAGCGCCAATTGACTTTTTCAATGCAAAATTGGCTGGAATTGAGATCGGACGCCATGTCACATTTGGAGAGCCCCTGATGTGCCTAAACAGTTTAAACCTCCCAAAATTGACAACATTTTGGAGACTAGACCCCAAGGAACTTATCTAGATGTGTGGCGAGAACTTTGAACCCCCAAGTGCTTCACAGAAGTTTTTAACGTAGAGCCATAAAAATAAAAAAACAATTTTTTTCCACAAAAATGATATTTTCGCCCCCAATTTTTTATTTTCCCAAGGGTAACAGAGGAAATTGGACCCCAAGAGTTATTGTGCTATTTGTTCTGAGTATGCTGATACCGCATATATGGGGGTAAATCACTGTTTTGGCGCATGGCAGAGCTCGGTAGGAAAGGAGCGCCATTTGACTTTTTCAACGCAGAATTGACTGGAATTGAGATCAGTTGCCATGTGGCGTTTGGAGAGCCCCTGATGTGCCTAAATCGTTGAAACTCCCCAAATTCGAACACCACCCCTAACCCCAACACACCCCTAACCCTAATCCCAACCCTAACCATAACCCTTACCACAAACCTAACCCTATCACACCCCTAACCCTAATCCCAACCCTAAGCCTAACAATAGCCCTAACCCTAATGGGAAAATGGAAATAAATACTTTTTTTAATTTTACTAATTTTCCATAGCTAAGGGGGTGATAAAGGGGTGTATGAATTACTTTTTATAGCGGGTTTTTATATTTGGCAACTGTCACACACTAAAAGATGCTTTTATTGCAAAAAAAATAGTTCTTGCATCACCACATTTTGAGAGGTATAATTTTTCCATATTTGGCCCACAGAGTCATGTGAGGTCTTATTTTTTGCTGGACGAGTTGATGTTTTTATTGGTACCATTTTCAGGCACATGACATGTTTTGATCGCTTTTTATTCCATTTTTTGGGAGGTAGAATAAACAAATTCCAGCAATTCATGCATTTCTTTTTTTGGAGGGGCCTTTATACCATTCCGCGTGTGGTAAAATTGATAAAGTAGTTTTATTCTTTGGGTCAGTACAATTACAGCAATACCTCATTTATATTTTTTTATGTTTTGGTGCTTTTATACAATAAAAACAATTTTATATAAAAAATTATTACTTTTGCATCGCTTTATTCTGTGAGCTATAACTTTTTAATTTTTTTGCTGATGATGCTGTTTGGCAACTCGTTTTTTGCGGGACAATATGAGTTTTTTTTTTTTTCAAATGTCAAGAGTATTTAAATTGTAAGCTGCGCTATTTTCTCCTGTATATCATCCCCTGAGGAAGAAGTGATTTGCACTTCGAAACGCGTTGGGAAAAAGAAATGAATAAAACATTGATCTTCTAATGCACGAGTAATTGTGTGTTATGTTCAGCAGCGCACTGAATCCATAAAAAAAGCTCCATTTAACTATATGTCTCGGCGGTCACTGGATTGACCTTTGGATGTGCGGCAGCTGACTGATAATTTCATGCGCTATACCTCTCCTATATCAGGTGAGTAGAATTTTAATACAGTTCTTACCCTGTTTCTCAGATAAGACCCTATTTGCGCTTTTCTCCGTTCCTATAGTGTGAATCAGTAAATGAGGAGGGAAAGATACTGGAAGAGAGAGAGGTTGAATATTTTTGTTAGGTGAGTTTTGGCAGCTGGGGAAATGGACTGGAGGAGATGTGACGGAATAGGCTCACTGGTGCAAGTAGTAGGGCCAGAAGTCTCAAGGAGCCTGATTACTACATCTTCTTTGACTGGTTTGTGGGGAGGTTGAGCTGGTGGACAGCTCTGTCTGTAGTAAGAGACAGAGAGATAGGAAAAGAGGGTGTCATGTGGCAGTCTGTTCATTAGAGGTCAATGGAGAGCACCGACGACGGTGGTTATGTAACTGTCAAGAGAGTGTTACATAACTGCCAGAGGTCAAGGTGACTCTGATTGGGCAAAGGTGACTGAGTCACCGAGGAGGAAAAAACAAAACACAAGCTCAGCCCAGAAAATCAGAGAGGTTGGAAACTAGCGGATTGCAGACCCCTAATCCTATCACACAACTAGCAGCAGCCATGGAGTGTTCCTACGGTGAACCTAGACACCTTGTCACAGCCGGAGATCTAAATAAGCCTAAAGAGAGAAAAGGGAAAAACTGACTGCCCCAGAGCAGACCCCAAAGCAATAGGCAGCCCCCAACATATAATGATGGTGAAATGAGATGAAAACACTAACACAGATAGAAAGATAGGTTGAGCAAACGATGGGGCCCAAGCTAACTAAAAAGGACAGGACAGAAAAGCTGCTGTCTGCAATCCGAGAAAACCCTGCTAAAAATATTACCAACACAACTGATAAGCAAAAAGGACCCTGAAGTCACTAGACTTCAAACCCTATATCAGCACTCAGAATATTCTGAAAGCAGAGCAAAAGAGAACACTGATCAAGGAATAAGAATCCAGCACATCCCCGGCCAAGGATGGCTGAACTCAAAAAACAAGGTAAACAAAACCAAAACTAATAAGTTCAATAGCAGAGCAAAAACTTATCTTTTGGAAGCAGGAATCAGACTGGTCTCCAAGAATCCAGCAGATAAATCACCAGCCACTCAGAAGGGCGTCAGCTGCCTTATATCCAATCTGAAGTTCATGTTACCCAGTCACAATCCACCTGATCAGGTGTTTGATTTCTTTCATCCAAATCAGCCTCACTACCTTCCTTCACCAGCAGAGGGAGATCCTCGGACACAAAAGGTGAATGTACAGATGAGCTCACAACAGTACCTCCCCCTTGAGGAGGGGTCACTGAACCCTCATCCAAGCCACCAGGCCGATCAGGATGAGCCCGATGAAAAGCACGCACCAATCTTTTGGCATGAATATCAGAGGCAGAGACCCAGGAATTATCCTCCTTACCATAACCCTTCCACTTAACCAAATACTGGAGTCTCCATCTAGCCAGACGGGAATCCAGTATCTTCTCTACCTCATATTCCATGTTATCTTCAACCAACACAGGGTCAGGAGGTGCCGCCATAGGAACCACTGGTTCAACAAACCTCTTCAACAAGGACTTTTGAAACACATTATGAATCTTAAATGTGACAGGAAGAGCCAACCGAAAAGAGACCGGATTAACAATCTCCAAAATCTTGTAAGGTCCAATAAATCTAGGTTTAAACTTTGGAGAAGCCACTTTCATAGAGATAGTCTATGTCTGATGACAACCAGAGCATATCACCCACCTTAAACCGGGGACCAATGGTCCTATGCCGGTTAAAAAACCGCTGGGCCTTTTCCTGGGAAAGAGACAACTTATCCACCACTTGGTCCCAAATCTGCTGCATTCTTTCCAACACAGTGTCAACCCCTGGACAGACAGAAGACTCCACCTGCCCTGAAGAAAATCGAGGATGAAACCCAAAGTTACAGAAAAAGGGTGACATCTAAGTGGCAGAACTAGCTCTATTATTTAAAGCAAATTCAGCCAAGGGTAAAAATGAGACCCAATCATCCTGATCAGCAGATATAAAACATCTCAAATAAGCCTCCAAAGTCTGGTTTGTTCTCTCTGTCTGCCCATTGGTCTGAGGGTGAAATGCAGAGGAGAAGGACAACTGAATTCCCAACTTGGAACAAAAGGTCCTCCAGAATCTAGAGACAAACTGAACTCCTCTGTCCGATACAATGTTCTCAGGAATCCCATGCAAGCGAACCACCTGTTGCAAAAACAAGGGTACCAACTCTGAGGAAGATGGCAACTTAGGGAGTGGTACAAGATGGACCATCTTAGAGAATCTATCACAAATCACCCAGATAACAGTCATCCTCTGAGAGACAGGCAGATCAGAAATAAAATACATTGAAATATGGGTCCATGGCCTCCTGGGCACCGGCAAAGGCATCAACAACCCACTAGAATGAGAACAAGGCTTAGGTCGGGAGCAAGTCCCACAGGACTGCACAAAATTTCTGACATCACGAGACAAGGCGGGCCACCAAAAAGACCAACTCACCAAATCTCTAGTACCAAAAATGCCTGGGTGACCAGCCAACGCGGAACAATGAACCTCAGACATCACTTTCCTCCTCCACTGGTCAGGAACATACAACCTACCACTGGGACAACGCTCAGGCTTATCCTCCTGAAACTTCTCCAGAGCACGTCTCAAATCAGGCGAGATGGCAGAAAGAACCACCCCCTCACCTAAGATGGTAGCAGGCTTGGTCACAATAGGAGAATCAGCCAAAAAACTCCTAGAGAGGGCATCAACCTTAACGTTCTTAGTGCCCGGAAGAAAGGAGACCACAAAATCAAAACGTGTGAAAAACAAGGCCCACCTGGCCTGTCTCGGATTCAAGCGTTCAGCCGACTCAAGGTAGATCAAATTCTTGTGGTCAGTGAGGGCCACAACTTGATGTCTAGCTCCCTCCAACCAATGTCTCCACTCCTCAAATGCCCACTTCATGGCCAACAGTTCTCGATTCCCCACATCATAGTTGCGTTCCGAAGGAGAGAACTTTCGGGAAAAGAAGGCACAGGGGTTCATTTTAGATGTTACAGGATCTTTTTGGGACAAAACAGCTCCTGCACCAGTCTCTGAAGCATTCACCTCCACCTAAAATGGAAGTGAGACATCGGGTTGTCGCAAAACAAGAGAAGACGTGAACCTCCACTTCAGCTCCTTAAAAGAAGAAACAGCCTCTGGAGACCAATTCAGCAAATCAGCGCCCTTCTTAGTCAAATCAGTCAATGGTTTGGCAATAACAGAAAAATTGGCTATAAACTTATGATAAAAATTAGCAAAACCCAAAAACTTCTGGAGAGCCTTCAAAGAAGTGGGCTGAACCCAATCATAAATGGCCTGTACCTTGGCCAGGTCCATTTCAATAGTTGACGGAGACAAAATAAATCCCAAAAATGAAATCCTCTGTACACCAAAAAGACATTTCGATCCCTTAACATACAGGGAGTTTTCCCTCAAAATCCGGAACACAGTCCGAACATGTTCCACATGAGAGTCCCAATCCCTGGAAAAGATCAAAATATCATCCAAATAGATGATCAGAAACTTATCCACAAATTCCCAGAAAATATCATTCATGAAGCACTGGAAGACAGAAGGGGCATTAGTGAGCCCAAAAGGCATCACCAGGTACTCAAAATGTCCCTCCGGAGTATTAAACGCTGTCTTCCATTCATCCCCATGCTTAATGCGAATAAGATTATATGCCCCCCTGAGGTCAAGCTTGGTAAACCAGCAAGCACCTTCAACTCTAGAAAATAGGTCAGAAATCAGGGGTAACGGATACTGATATTTAACAGTAACTTTGTTAAGGGAGCGATAGTCAATACAGGGCCTTAATGAACTATCCTTCTTGGCCACAAAAAAAAACCCCAGCACCCAAGGGTGAAGAGGATGGTCTAATATGACCCTTCTCCAACAACTCCTTAATATAAGAACGCATAGCCTCATGTTCGGGTACAGATAAATTAAAAAGTCGACCCTTGGGAAACAGGGTCGACAACAGGTGACTCAGGTGACAGTGGGCGGGGCTATCCTGGCTGACAGTACAAATACTGAGGTAAGCTTCCATAAGCTTCAGTCAGCCAGGGGAGCTCACTAGGAAGGAAGGTCTGTTGTACTGGGTAGAGCCCTAAGAGAGTTTGTAAAGTGGAGACGGTTATGGGGGGTGACCCATTGTGTGGTGGCAGCAGACAGTTACACTTGGAGAGTGAAGACCACGGTGTACTCTGGTCGGTGAAGTGCTGTGGTGAAGGTGCTTAGAGCAGCCACAGCAAAGAGAACTGCAGGGGACAGCACGACATTGACACACAGTCAGAAAAAGAAGGTACCCGGGTCTGTTTGAAGAACAATTCCCAAGGAGTCCTGTCATGGTCTGTGGAAGTTGTTGAGGAAGTCGGCGAATAAAACAAAGACCTGATGAATACGCTTTCCTGGCTCAGTCTCCAGTCTGTCTGCGCCGAGAGGTGGGTCACCCCCCCTTGCCCTGTAGCATCATTATCACCCCAGCATCACAGCACACCTTCCCCGCCTTCCATCTTCAGCAACACCTGAAGGTCAGCTCTGGCCCCTGCCTCAGCCACCGACCCTACTCTTGGCGTAGTCGGCAGGATACTTGCTGCCAATACAACATCTTCAGCGGCAGACCTGCCACCAAGTAACAAAGGCCCCAAGCTGTGTGGGGTGAAGAATTGGTTTTGTTCCCTGTGGATTACAATTTGAAATTGGACTGTGGATTGCTGGTTGCCAATAAGTGCTACCGGAGCAGAAAAGTGGACTGGCTGTGATGTTTTGGCATCCTAAGAGAGGGAGACAGACTTTGCTGATTGTACTGGATGACCCGGGGCTTTATTACATCCGCCCCTGGAGGGAGTGGTGTTTGTCTGAAGAGAGCTGTTTCCTCATGCTGGACCCTGGAAAATGGGTGGAGAAGCCCACCGCCGCACCCCCCAAGAACGGGAGTGGCCCAGGTGGAGAGACCTGCTGTGGCTGTTTGGCGCCATTCAGCTACTGGACCTCGGACGGCATGAGACGCTGTAGCTTTCGGGGTATCGGACGCCAGGAATGGCGGTGGCGCCAAGACATGGAGACCTGCGCAGGGAGTTTCCCTGCGGAGCTGTCGGGCCTGGAGGCCCCGTCGGACGGCGGGGTGAAGATCAATGGCTGAAAAGGGAGCAGTGGGAAAGCCTGCAGGGAGCCGCAGCGACTGTGAAGGTGAGCGTGTCCCCGGTCCCGCCAGCAGCACTCCAGCCCAACCTCATCTCTCCACTCCATGCATCGGACAGACCGTGGGGTCCCGACACCGGCCCTTGGCCTCCCCGCCCGACTGTATTCCGCTGTATTCGCCATGCTCCTGGCCACTACTGAAATCGGGCCATCAACTGCAGTGTCCGACTCACCGGAAAGTGCGGCCACTGCTTCATCAGTGATCCTGCTTGAGCTCCATGCATTGGACAGACCACGGGGTCCCGACACCGGCCCTTGGCCTCCCCGCCCGACGCCTTGTACTGTGACGCCTACTGTACTGGATGACGGCATGGCCCCGCCAAGCTGACTGCCGCTGTGTTGGCCTGCTCCCGGCCACTCCTGAAATCGGGCCATCAACTGCAGTGTCCGACTCACCGGAAAGTGCGGCCGCTGCTTCATCAGTGATCCTGCTTGAGTTTGCTTTGCCTGAGCACGCGGAAGTTTTGGTACCAGCTGCGGCCTCCCCTGCGGCTGCGCCGACATCGCTGCCAAAGCTGGCTGCGGCCTATACCACATCGGAGCCTGCGGCCGCTTCTGCCCCGCCCCCGACCTTGACCGCGACCCGCCCACCGGACTCTGCGGCCTATACCGGACCCTCCGCCTGGATTGCGGAGGTCATTGAGGAAAAAAAGGCCAGAGAGCGGGAGATCTGGGGGCTCCTGCATGAGAAAGGAGAGGCTGGTATGTCTGTCCCCCGATCATACGGGTGACTAGTTTATATGGACACTGGCAAGGGCTATGGCTTCATTAGAGACAACACCGGCTACAAAGTATATTCTAATGTGGCCTCCATCAGACACAGCCAGGTTCCTCAACCGGGAGTTGTTGAGGAAGTCAGCGAATAAAACAAAGACCTGTTGAATACGCTTTCCTGGCTCAGTCTCCAGTCTGTCTGCGCCGAGAGGTGGGTCACCCCCCCTTGCCCTGTAGCATCATTATCACCCCAGAATCACAGCACACCTTCCCCACCTTCCATCTTCAGCAACACCTGAAGACCAGCTCCGGCCCCTGCCTCAGCCACCGACCCTACAAGTTCAAAGTCAGAGAGTGTGCTAGATCCAGTGGGGGAGGGAGGACAGTGCATGGTATGAGGGGATTGGGAGAAAATTTCCTGTAGGATGTGGTCAATTTTTTCTTTGAAATAATTGGCCAGATCGTCAGCTCGGAGATCCATGGTTGGGATCTGCACTCTTGGGTTGAGTAGGGAATGAACAGTGTCAAAGAGACGTTTAGGGTTATTGGATAATGAGGTGATGAGGATGTTGAAATAGGTTTGTTTGGAGAGGTGAAGGGCAATGTTGTATGTAACATAACATAGTAACATAGTTTTGAAGGCTGAAGGAAGACCTTATGTCCATCTAGTTCAGCCTATTTTTAGTGCAGCTGTTCTGCATTGTTGATCCTGTGGAAGGCAAAAAACCCACAGAGTAGAAGCCAATTTTCTCCATAGGGAAAAAAATTCCTTCCCCTAAGTTGGGTCAACCATCTACCTATAATATTCTGTTATTCGTAACCTTCTATACTGTTACTCACAAGAAAAGCATCCATTTCTTTCTTAAATTCATTCAGTGAGTTGGCCATCACCACTTCCTCAGGAACAAAATTCCAGAGCCTCACTGCTCTTACCGTGAAGAACCCTCTTATATGCTGGTGCAGAAATTGTCTTTCCTCCAAACGAAGAGAATGCCCCCTTGTTCTTGTCACAGTCCTTGGTACAAACAGTTCATTGGAGAGATCTCTGTATTGCCCTCTGATATACTTGTACATATACACTCACTGGCCACTTTATTAGGTACACCTTGCTAGTAACGGGTTGGACCCCCTTTTGCCTTCAGAACTGCCTCAATTCTTCGTGGCAGAGATTCAACAAGGTGCTGGAAGCATTCCTCAGAGATTTTGGACCATATTGACATGATGGCATCACACAGTTGGCGCAGATTTGTCGGCTGCACATCCCTGATGCGAATCTCCCGTTCCACCACATCCCAAAGATGCTCTATTGGATTGAGATCTGGTGACTGAGGAGGCCATTTGAGTACAGTGAACTCATTGTCATGTTCAAGAAACCAATCTGAGATGATTCGAGCTTTATGACATGGCGCATTATCCTGCTGAAAGTAGCCATCAGATGTTGGGTACATTGTGGTCATAAAGGGATGGACATGGTCAGCAACAATACTCAGGTAGGCTGTGGCGTTGCAACGATGCTCAATTGGTACCAAGGGGCCCAAAGAGTGCCAAGAAAAAATTCCCCACACCATGACACCACCACCACCAGCCTGAACCGTTGATACAAGGCTGGATGGATCCATGCTTTCATGTTGTTTACGCCAAATTCTGACCCTACCATCCGAATGTCGCAGCAGAAATCGAGACTCATCAGACCAGGCAACGTTTTTCAAATCTTCTACTGTCCAATTTCGATGAGCTTGTGCAAATTGTAGCCTCAGTTTCCTGTTCTTAGCTGAGAGGAGTGGTACCCAGTGTGGTCTTCTGCTGCTGTAGCCCATCTGCCTCAAAGTTCGACGCACTGTGCGTTCAGAGATGCTCTTCTGCCTACCTTGGTTGTAACGGGTGGCAATTTGAGTCACTGTTGCCTTTCTATCAGCTCGAACCAGTATGCCCATTCTCCTCTGACCTCTGGCATCAACAAGGCATTTCCGGCCACAGAACTGCCGCTCACTGGATTTTTTTACTTTTTCGGACCATTCTCTGTAAACCCTAGAGATGGTTGTGCGTGAAAATCCCAGTAGATCAGCAGTTTCTGAAATACTCAGACCAGCCCTTCTGGCACCAACAATCATGCCACGTTCAAAGGCACTCAAATCACCTTTCTTCCCCATACTGATGCTCGGTTTGAACTGCAGGAGATTGTCTTGACCATGTCTACATGCCTAAATGCACTGAGTTGCCGCCATGTGATTGGCTGATCAGAAATTAAGTCTTAACACACAGTTGGACAGGTGTACCTAATAAAGTGGCCAGTGAGTGTATATTAGGTCTCCCCTTAGTCTTCTCTTTTCTAGAGTAAATAGACCTAATTTTGATAACCTTTCTGGGTATTGTAGTGAACCAACTCCATTTATCATTTTAGTAGCCCGCCTTTGAACCCTTTCAAGTTCAGTAATGTTTTTCTTGAGCACCGGTGTTCAAAAATGCACACAATACTCCAAGTGTGGTCTGACGAGTGATTTGTACAGAGGGAGAATTATGTTTTCATCTCCTGTCCCCAGACCTCTTCTAATGCATCCCATGACCCTATTTGCTTTGGTGGCAGCTGCCTGACACTGGGCACTCCAATTTAGCTTCTTATTGACTAAGATGCCTAAGTCTTTTTCCATGTCTGATTTCCCCAGCAGTTTCCCATTTAGTAAGTAATTATAGCATCTGTTTCTCCTTCCCATGTGCATAACCTTACACTTATCTGTGTTAAACCTCATTTGCCATTTTTCAGCCCAATTCTCCAATTTACTCAAATCTGTTTGTAGTTGCAAACTGTCCTCCTTTGTGTTAACTACCTTACATAGCTTTGTATCATCTGCAAATACTAATATTTTACTGTGTAAGCCATCCACTAGATCATTAATAAATATATTAAATAGTAGGGGGTCCAATACAGAACCCTGTGGTACCCCACTAGTAACCCTGGCCCAATCTGAGTTTGCACCAGCATAAACTTATAATGGATGAAATCTTCAGGCATATTGGATTTTCTCCACAGACTTTCGGCGTACCTGGAGCACCGCTGTAGGAAACGGCCCTTTTTCCAGACTTCTACTCTGCATTCAAATAACTTTGTCCATATGTCATTTTTTAACTATCCATCATGATTTGCCTATTTTTATAATAGAGGTCAATGGGAGATATAAGAAAAATCCCCTTTTAAATTATTGTTTTCATTTCATTTCATGTCAAATCCTGTCCTTGCACTTAGTAAATCAAGTAATTTGTTTCCATCTGGTTTTAGAAAAAAAAGATTAAAACAAAATCAAGAAAGAATAAAACATGGTGCAAAAGATGTTAGATTTCCAATGATGTACAGAATGGCATAGTAAAAAATAAACTGACAGACCGATTAGAAGACAATAAGGAACAAAAGAAGCTCTTGATATTTTAGGTAAGTTTCACATTGCTGCTCTATAACTACATTTTGTTATCTATGCTACATTAACAACTTTCAATTTGTCATTTTTGTTCGGTTCAGTATAATCCCGGTGGCCGGGGATTACACCAGTTCAAAAACTGGCCTTACAATCTTCTATGTTCCATGTTTTATGACATGACAGACTTTCAATCGCTGGACAAAAGGATATCTTGGTTTAATATATAATTCTAAAACAAAAATGAAGTTGAAGTTTTAAATTTATCATGTAAATCAAAATTTTTAAACTCCTATAACAGTGAAAATTTATGCAAAATTTCCATAAAATGATGTTGCATGCAGCGTGATACAATGGTTATAGTCTGTTTCGTGTTTAACACAGCTATTAAAATGCCTGTGATGTCCAGTCTTAACCTTATCGCAAAACAAAGAGCAAAGTTTAGTCAAAGTTCATTAAAAGGTCTCACACCATGGACCCATAAATCTAAAGAAACTCTGGGTGACCTCCAGACTACCCCAAACACTATATTTATCTCTTTGTCTACCAGAAGCATGCAACAATTAATTGCTCTTAAATAGAAAATTAAGCAGCCATGTAAAGTGTTATATGTGAGGTCACAGGGAGAAGCCTGATGTGAAGTCTGTTCCTGATTCCAGTGCCATGACTTATGATACTGGACTGTGGCTCCGTCCTTGCCAGGAAAGGAACAACGGTGTCCTTTGCTGTGGGGGAATCCACTAAATAGAATGAATAAGCTTGGAAGCGCATCTAATTCCTAGAATTGAAATAGCAACTCGTTGACATACTGAAACATATTTCACTTTTTTCTTTACCCCTGGAGCCAAGCAAAATGTAATTTTTCACATAAATAAAATATTATCTATAGAACAACCTAGTATTAGATTTAGCTACACTTGGCCAAATCTTTAGCATACAATGTAAAACAATACATATTCATAAATTCCAATGAAAAATTAAATATTGCTAAATGAGGAGACAGGAAACACCGGTGCTGACGGTGTACTCCGTGATTAAAGATATTAAGTTATTAACCAAGATGTAAGGAGTACAAGCTGCATTTATGAGAGTAACAAAAAGCAATGTGTTTTGCGCTACTTCAGTGCCCAAACGTGTAACAATAAAACAGTACATTCCAACATGTGCAATTTACATCCTGGGTAATATATTCCATTACCGATGACTACTACTATCTGCAGCACCAAAGGTACTGTATTACATGCCTGCATGGCCAATTTTCTAATTATCCTAGGTTCTATTTGGAGCTACACCATATGCTGGCAGCACCACTTTAGATAGACTCCTATATGTCATACAAATGTATACTGGTATTGTCAGTGTCGGACTGGGGTGCCAAGGGCCCACCAGTAACATTGACTTTGGGGGCCCACTTTTCACCTGCATACAAATATTACACTCCCCTCATTCACAAATGTACCTATATCTCTATATAATAATAAACTGGGTAGTTTGGTTAATGAGTGAGATGCTGCTCTTTCTGTACAGAGAGAATCAAGTGAATTATGACAAGTACTGCCCATACAGTAAGGTTTGGGGGCCTAGATTTGCACAGAGGCCCACCGGGGGATTCCCCTTTTCCCCTGTGGGCCAGTCCGAGCCTGGGTATTGTGACCATCATTAATAAAAATATTTTTTATTTCTATAGTGGCAACATTTTCCACAGCACTTTACAATTCATAGACTATGAAGACATTACAGAGAAACACATAATTCATTACATACCAAGTGGAGAGTAGGCCCAGAGAGCAAACTTACAATCTATGAGGACAACTCTAGTAAAAATAAAATGCTTTTTATGTAAGGTCCAGCCATCAAAATAATAAATAGGGCTTTTAAATAACACTGCATGAGCAAGCCAGCCAGTATCTATACAAGTATAGATAAAAAGTGGTACTGAGTACGTGGAAGGGACAACAGGGAATAGTTAGAATAGTGAGGTGAGGTGGTATGCCAGTCTAAAGAAATTTGTTTTTAGGGCACGCTTATAACTGTGGATAATGGGAACTAACCTGATTGTCTGGGCTAGTGCATTCCAGAAAACTGATGCAGTATGAGAGAAGCCCTACTAGTTGGAGTCCAAATTATGGAGGATGTTAGTCTTATTTTATTAAAGGATTGGAAAAATGAATACAGAGGTAAACAGAGATGAGGAAAGAGTTGTATGGTGAAGCAGCACTGTGGAGAGCTTTGTGGGTGATAAACATAAAGTTATATTGGACTCTGTAACGGATGGGCAACTAGTGCAAAGACTGACACATAATGGTGCCTTTAGTATAGTAATTGGACAGAAATGTGATCCTGGCTGCTGTATTCAGGATGGATTGAAATGGGGAGAATTTAGTAAGAGGTAGACCAAGTAGTAGGGAGTTGCAGCAGTACAGGTGAGAATAGCACAACTGATAAAGCTGAGCAATTCTGCTTTTTCACCTCTTCCAATTCATACATACTCACCTCAACTTTCAGATAGCGCCTTTTGTTCTTTATCCTACCTTTATTTTTGGGGTAATCTCCAGCTATTCAGCGGTAAATGGATTTGTAGGTCTAATACTTTGGATAAATAAAAAAACAATTGTTTCCTCATATATCCCCCCTCACTCCCCATACTGTTTCCTTATACTCTTCCCTTAACCTCCCCATACTGTGTTCACACCCATTTGCTTCCCCCATTACCCCCTCATACTGTTTCCTCCTACACTCCCCTTTACTCCTCATACTGTGTTCGCACCTATACACCACTCCTCATACTGTATACTCAAATTTCTCCATCACCCTTCACTCGCCATACTTTGTCTTCTCCCTCACCCATACTGTTTTCTCATACATCCCCCTCACAGGGCGACATGGTGGCTTACAGTGCTGTGGTCCTGGTTCAAATCCCACCAAGGACAACATCTGCAAGGAGTTTGTATGCTCTCCCCGTGTTTGCATGGGTTTCCTCAAGGTACTCTGCTTTCCTCACACATTCCAAAGACATACTGATAGGGAATTTAGATTGTGAGCCCCATCGGGGACAGTTCCAATAATGTCTGTAAAGTGCTGTAGAATTAATGGTGCTATATAAATGAGTAAAATAAATAAATTAAATAAATTAAATAAAAATAAATAAACTTCCCCATAATGTGTATGCACCCAACCCATCCCCCTCACTTCCCATACTGTGTTCCTACCCATGCCCCCTCGCTGTGTCCACACCCATCCCACTTTCCTTTTCATACTGTGTCTGAACCCATCCCCTGTGCCTTGCTACCAATACTGTGTTTGCACCCATTTCCTCCTCCTTCACTTCCAATACAGTGTCTGCACTCATCCCCCCTTGCTCACCACACTGTGTCTGTATCCATCCCTACTCGCTCTCCATACTGTGCCCGAACCCACACCTCCTTGCTCTCTATATTGTCTGCACCCATTCCCCCTACCTTGCTCTAAATACTGTGTCTGCACCCAGGCCCCTCACTGTGTCTGCAACCATTCGTCCCTCTCGCTTGCCATGCTGTCTGCACCCATCCCCCCTTGCTCCCAATACTGTGTTTGCATCCATCCCCCCGCTCCTCATACTGCATCTGCAACCATTACCCACGTCCTTGCTTCCCAAACTGCATCTGCACCCATCCACTCTCACTCCCAATACTGTGTCTACACCCAACCCTTCGCTAAGCCCCATACTTTGCTCTCAAATCCCTCCCCACCCTATTACAATAAATCTTTGGTGTCTTCAGCTTCACTGGAGCACTTACCACCAACTTTGTATGCGCCTATGAGATGCCGGTGCATGACGTCAGCAGTGTGATCAGCTGGTCTGATCACACTGCTCTCGTTACCCTGACCCAAAAGTGCCGATGGTCAGGGCTGCAATTGTATTTTCATCTTAAACACTCAGAGAACTAACACCTCCCACTATGGGGATGGCAAAATGTAGCCTTCAAGGAAGCCACCTTGGACCACCGCATCAGATGGCTCAAAAAAATGCCCCTTATCGGCTGCGCCCGGGGTCTGATGCCCCCCTGTCGCTGCTTGATAAGCCCCTTGGGCAGAAAGATAGGGTGTAAAGCAATGTGAGCAGCTTCTTCTTTTTTCAGAACTCCTGCTATCTCCAGTATTAGCGCAAAACGTCCAATAGGGACTGTTCTTCTTACACATGAAGTTAGGGAAGTTAGGGAACAAAGCTTCTTACTGCACATTCTCAAAGGCACTTAGCTTAATAACATTGATGGGTTAGACAAGATTGTGGCCATTTTAATTCAAATTACGGTACTTCCTTAGACAAAATGTGTAATTTACTGATTACAGATATTTCAGAATTTATTTATAATGATATTTATTGTCTTTTTCTTATATTCCCAGAGATCCTTTTAAACAACCACCTATTCTATCTTCCCCTCATCCTGGTCTTTCTTGTCTTCTGGATTTTCTGTTTAAAAGCTATGTACGTACACAATGCTATTTTACATTTCAGAACTGACCCTTGGAAGAAGACGCGTAGAGCAAATGGTCTAAGTTAAAAGGATGCAATGTGTACATTAGTTTAGAGCTCATCGCTGCAGACAAATAGGTCTATGTAACCTCTGAGATTTCAGCTAGACTCATGGAAATACAGTGCTGATTGCAATTTATACTTTAGTTTCCACAGAGTCATATCGACATAATGATGAATGGGTCATAGTGATGTTTTATTTTCCAGTGCCACTCAAATGGCTTATTATACTAGATTTGCTCATCTATTTGCTGCCATACACATAATGCACCAATTTTAGCTTCATCTATATCTCCCTGACCTGCTTTGAATTAAAGGTTTTCATATTTATAACACCTAAAATGGGCTATGCTGATGTTAATGGTATAGTACAAGTAGAAACATGTTGCATATTTTCTTTTGTGAATAGATCTATCTCTTTGTTTAGCAGATTCTGATAGACATGAATTTGCTAGACCACATTTTAAAAAAAAAAAAAAAACCTGAGGCAGGTTTGGTTTGGCTTCTCATATGCGTAGCTCAACTAGTGGGTTTCCTTACTCCCTTCAGTGGCAAATATCAGAAAATATCTACCATCACTGATTAATATATATCATAACTTTTTAACGATGATGCTTTTTTTTAGGATTAAAGAGAAGATATAGATGTGTAGCGGAAAATGCCTCTTTTCTACGTCAAAAATTGTCCCTTAATTTATTTTGTAAGGAGCTATAACAAAGTACTTATTTACTCTAAAAGGTGAGCAATGACTAGATCTCTGATGAAGCAGTGTATCAACTGCAACATTTCATATGCTAGCTATTTGACTTCTTGCAGAGTCCAGGTTACAGCGTATGGGGTGCAACACTTGCAGCAGTGGCGTAACTAGAGCTCTATGGTCCCTTGTGCAAACTTTGAATCAGGGAACCAACCTCACGTTGGTCAGATGTATGGGCCCCTATAGCAATCTAGATCCTATAAAGAAATGTGTTCACTCTCCACCCCATTAAAAAAAAAGACTAGCGTTAAAATACACTTCTGATAGAAAACATAGCAATAAGATAATTCTTAATTAGTAGACATACAGTTACCAAATAACAAATGCAACCATAACCATACTGTTACTACACAAGTCTGCTATAACAAAATGAATGCACCAACAGCAAATAGCATACAAGGAATAAACACCATGACCAGTACAGACCTCATCTTACCACTACTTAGTAACTGAATGCAACCTTACTGACCATTATTAAAAACCACTGTACTAAGATTAAAATTTACCACCAGTGACATTATACACAGGGGCTCTGTACTGTAGGTCATATGAGTATGTACACAACAGCTAAATCCAGTGATTTACCAGTTACATATCTAACTGCAGTAATTCATTTTCACTTTTCTTCTTCATCCAGCATAGACCACTATGACTTCTTCCAGCACAGTCACGTCTCTACAGTAAGAAGCAAACATACACCTATGACCGATCACTTCTACATCACTCTCCACTAATTTTCCCCCGCATCTACACTGCTCAAATTGATGAAAACCAGTGTAGCAGCATGGCGCTTGAGCCCTGCATGGTAACAGTACCTCTCTTTTGTTCTGCCCATGTTAACAGAATCTGAAAAAATTAAATATACTGTACTAACAATAAAGATAAAAAGAAAACGAGAAAGTGGAATGCAGCACTCCATAGAATTTTTAGTGAAAAAATGTGAATTTTATTCAGACTCACATGGCATGGCGACGTTTCGGCTCACACTGAGCCTTTTTCAAGTGTGGGTCTGAATAAAACCCACATTTTTTCACTAAAAATTCTATGGAGTGCTGCCTTCCTCTTTCTCTTTATCTGGATTGGGGCAAGTATTGGATGATTTGCTGAGGAGGCCTTTGCACCCACTTGTTGGTATTTTGCTGTTCCATTTTTTTCTTATATTGGTATTAACAATAGTGATGTTTCACATCGTGACCCCCTCACTGTAGAAATGCCCCGGCCACCCCATAGCCACTGTAAAGGAGGGGCAGGACTGTAATCATGACCTGAGACACTGTAACATCTATGTCCAGTCCTTCCTCTACAGAAAACTGTATTCTCTTCAGCATACCTGTATCTCCAAATCCAGACTTCCCTGGGCACGTCCCAGGCGACGATGGTCCCTCCTTCAGGCGACCCCCAGTAATGGAGACACAGTCCAGGTTAACTTGAGCATTCTCTTTACTTATTACTTCACACGTTACATCCACAGTTGGCACATCATGATATTCACTTGGTTCCTCATCTTTCCCTGCTTGGCTGTTACCTCTGTGCAGTACACACCCAGACCGGACCGTCCTAGACTGCTCCCCACTTCCTTCTTGGCCTGACCTTGCCATGATGACAATTCTTTTTGCCTGTTTCGCCCCAAACTCAAAATCATCAGTCATCAGGTTTGGTTGCCTCTGGTAAAGCATCCGGCCCGTCTGTACCGATCTCATTGAAGCTCCATCTTCCTTCATCTCCTCTGTCCAACCGACTCCTGCCCTAAAAGCATCCGCCCAGGTGATCAGTCACCACATCTTTCCTTTCCTGTACTGGCCCACTTCTATGACACACAGTGGCCGTGGGTAACGTGGGCTGCAGTACTTTAATGTAACGTGGCTGCCAAGCTGTCCGGGCCTATAGCCCATGTGGACACTTGGGCACCCTGGCCCCGTCTCATCTAACTTCCTAGAAATTTCCTGTCTTACTGTTAGGGTTACACAGATCATGAGCAAAAAGCTCCAAAAAAACGCGATAAATAGATCAACACATAATACGGTAGAAAAATATAAATTTATTAACAAAGGTATATTAAAACATCGAATACAGATCAATATAAGGGGATGTTAGGAAAATTAGTGTCAAATCCAAAAAGAATGGGCTAGACAGCAAAGGGAGACAGAACTGGACAGCAAACTGGTTTAACAAGGTTGATGTAAGAGGAGAGGAAAGGTAATGTAATTGATGGAATGGTAAACTCAAAAACATCATTATATCGAGTGTCCATATTTCCTCACATAGCATCAAGGCATCATATGTCCACAATGGGCGCAATATAAAAGTGTAAAGATCGTAAGAGGACACTCACCAGCGGCTACCAGTCTGTCCACCCACCCCGATGCGCGTTTCGGAGGGTCAGTCCTTCATCAGGGGGCATGCCCCCTGATGAAGGACTGACCCTCCGAAACGCCCGTCGGGGTGGGTGGACAGACTGGTAGCCGCTGGTGAGTGTCCTCTTACGATCTTTACACTTTTATATTGCGCCCATTGTGGACATATGATGCCTTGATGCTATGTGAGGAAATATGGACACTCGATATAATGATGTTTTTGAGTTTACCATTCCATCAATTACATTACCTTTCCTCTCCTCTTACATCAACCTTGTTAAACCAGTTTGCTGTCCAGTTCTGTCTCCCTTTGCTGTCTAGCCCATTCTTTTTGGATTTGACACTAATTTTCCTAACATCCCCTTATATTGATCTGTATTCGATGTTTTAATATACCTTTGTTAATAAATTTATATTTTTCTACCGTATTATGTGTTGATCTATTTATCGCGTTTTTTTGGAGCTTTTTGCTCATGGTCTGTGTTACATATCAGTGCGATAGGTCTAATTTTGTCCATGAATGTCCCTTTATATTATATTATCTTTGGAAATTGTTGTAATCCTTCATTAGGATGACATTTGTCACGAGCATACTACTAATTACTGTTAGGGTTGCGGATCGCACTAAATATAAAATATGAGAAAGTGCGATCGCAACCCGGGGTCCACCGTGCAGAGGTGGTATACTGCTGCTAGGTAATGGCGGACGCTATATGGCGGTATAAAGGAAGAACACACAAGGGTTAATGTCACCCGGTGTGTACAGTGCGAGCTCTGTTACCTCACAGAGTTGCACTACTGCAGAACATAAATGCCGGAGCCTGTTTAGCTCACAGAGCTCGGAAACGGAGCGCACAGAATGCGGTCACAGAACTCTGCCCCAAGGACACGGGGTCAGAGTCCCTCTAGACCTTCTGAGCACGTGGCATCGCACCTGTGGATGCCACTATAGACGCTGACTATGCTGGAGTGTCGAGCACGTGCACCGTGGCGTGCAGAGCCACCGGTGAACACTGATGCCAGTCTCAGACTCTGCCTCTATCTACACCTAAGCCTGGGCGCTTAACAGGCTATGCTGCACAACACATGTGTACCAAGGGTAGGGGTTTCTTAAAGAGTCATTCACCAGAGACATTCATACATGCATACAACACTCACTCCTCATAGTCTGGTAATGCAGTCTATACTAGCGCATGGCCAGGCGGCCATGCGAACCTTTTATAGCCGCATCCTTCTGGGACCTTCCTGACCCTCCTGATGGTCTAATCTGAGCTGGAGAAGGACCTGAGCATGTGACCTCCGATCTCCAATGAGAGATCGTCCCACGGGCATGCTCAGTGGACCGAATGGAGTACTTAGTCCCTGGAGTGGCAGATGACTCGGAGAGCCGGGACATGTGGACAGGCTTAAGGAGGGACACGTGGAAGGTGTCAGAGATAGCCAAGTGTGGTGGCAGGGCCAGACGGTAGACCACAGGGTTGATCTGCTCAAGGACCTTGAAGTGGCCAATGTAGCGAGGTGCGAATTTTGCAGACTCGACCCGCAGCCTGATGTTACGGGCGGAGAGCCACACTAAGTCGCTAGGAGCAAAGGTCGGAGCGGAGCGCCGGTGGTTGTCGGCGGAGGCCCTCATTCTCTCCTTGGAGGCCCGGATAACATCCTGAGTGCGATCCCAAATGTCACATGCCTCCACCGCCCAGTCTGCCACCCTGGAACCGGTGTGCGACACGGGCATGGGCACAGGGATGCGTGGATGCTGGCCGTAATTTAGGAGGAATGGGGTCTGGCCAGTGGAGTCGGCCACAGCATTGTTCAAAGCGAACTCCACCCACAGCAGCAAGGATGCCCAGTCAACCTGCC
This sequence comes from Dendrobates tinctorius, assembly GCF_039654945.1. NCBI lineage: Eukaryota > Metazoa > Chordata > Amphibia > Anura > Dendrobatidae > Dendrobates > Dendrobates tinctorius. Next base: position 14,680,123 of record NW_027361671.1, on the reverse strand, counting down.
TGGCTGAGACAAAATGTCGTAGATATGTGACCAGGGTCTGGTTGGCTCTCTCTACCAACCCGTTCTTCTCGGGATGATAGGCCGAAGAGAGATTTAGCTCAGTGCTGAGCAGGCTGCAGAGCTCTCTCCAGAACTGAGACGCAAACTGGGGACCCCGGTCGCTGACAATCTTGTCCGGCATGCCATGCAGGTGGAAAACATGCTTAATGAACAACCCTGCCAGGCTCCGTGCAGAAGGTAACCGGGAGAGAGGTACCAGGTGCACCATCTTGGAGAAATGGTTGGTGACAAGCCAAATGACTGTACTGCCACTGAACTTGGGCAGCCCCACCATAAAGTCCATACTGACCATATCCCAGGGCCTGTCTGCTACCGGCAGGGGATAAAGTAACCCAGCGTGCCACTGCCGAGAGGACCTATTCTGGGCGCAAGAGACGCAATCCTAAATACAGTCCCTGACATCACGGGCCATATGCGGCCACCAGTACGTCCTCACCAGAAGCTCAGAGGTCCATTTTGTCCCGAAATGTCCACCCACCCTGGACGAATGAGCCCAAGAGAGGATCTCTGGTCGCAGACGGGCAGGGACAAATGTCTTGCCCGGAGGTACTGACTCAAGAGCGACCGGAGCCACGGTCCTCAGGCTCTTGGATGGGACGATCAGCCGAGGCTCCTCCTCCTCCAATGACACCATGGACCGGGAGAGAGCATCGGCCTGGACGTTCTTCTCACTGGATAGGAAATGGAGGGTAAAGTGGAAGCGGGAGAAGAACAAGGACCATCTGGCCTGGCGAGAATTTAGCCGCTGGGCCGTCTGCAAATATACCAAGTTTTTGTGGTCTGTGAACACCTGGAAAGGGTGACGTGCCCCCTCCAGGAGGTGTCTCCAGTCCGAAAAGGCCAACTTCATCATTAGCAACTCCCTGTCCCTCTGTCTCACTTGTGGTAGAAGAGCTGTAGAATATTCTATTAAGGTTATAATGTCTAGATAGCGAATAGTAGTTGCAGATAATTTCCTCTGGTAGTCGGTAGAGCTGGTGGGGTAATAATAGTAGTAGTATTAAAATAACAATAAATATAGTGTAAAATTGTATTAAAACCATAAAGAATACCTACATGCTAATAAGAATTGTACGTTGCTGGTAATATTTATAATGCAGCGGTATATACAAATGAATTAAGCCTTTTGGCTTAATCACGAGATTGAGCTATATGCTTTTTAATTTTTACTTTTTAATTTTCATTTCCCCTTCGCAGTCTATGGAACTTCTAATAAAAAAATAGAGGACAAGCAAACCACAGCTACTGTATACCCCCCTTTCTAAGCGGACCATTCAGGCAAGTACCATTTAGCCATGTATAGACTACTCATTCATTAGTGCTCCCATATTGGTCGACTACAGAGTGACTACCTCATTATTTCTACTACAGACACAGTAGTAAGTGCCAGGCAAAACATTGGTATATCTTCCTAATCTGAAGTAGGCACACCTATAACTGCCTTTCTACTATCCCCCATCAGCTGCCTCAGCACCAAACCTTTTGGGGTACGTATGCTCCACTGCTATTAAATCATCAAATTCTACAAGACAATGGAATAAAATCGCCTGAAATGACTCGTGACGAGTACGGCAGACTTAGGACCTACAGTGTGGTGTATAAATATAATTTATTGTTATTTTAATACTACTACTATTATTACCCCACCAGCACTACCGACTACCAGAGGAAATTATCTGCAACTACTATTCACTATCTAGACATTACAACCTTCATAGAATATTCTACAGCTCTTCTACCACAAGTGAGTACCTATAATTTTATTAACAAATACCACTATTGCCTATCTACAACCAGGTTGTTCATATCTTCTCAGTATAGCGCGGTGAACTATACAAATAAAATATGAGAAAGTGCGATCGCAACCCGGGGTCCACTGTGCAGAGGTGGTATACTGCTGCTAGGTAATGATGGATGCTATATGGCGGTATAAAGGAAGGACACACAAGGGTTAACGTCACCCGGTGTGTACAGTGCGAGATTTGTTACCTCACAGAGAACATAAATGCCGGAGCCTGTTTAGCTCACAGAGCTCGGCAACGAAACGCACAGAATGCGGTCACAGAACTCTGCCCTAAGGACACGGGGTCAGAGTCCCTCTAGTCTCTCAAAGCAAGCATAAGCAAGGAGAAAATGGATTAAAAACACATGTAACATGCACAAATGTGAACAAGTCGGTTGGACAGTGTTCACACCTCCCACTGACTGAAACACAAAAAGAAAACACAGAATGACAAATGTGCATAAAATACTCTGCAGTAACAAATGTGACAGTAATCAGCAAGTGCTGGTAAAAAGATGGCAACAAATACAGGGTATTTAGCCGATACTTTTTTTGCAAAAAAATGTATACCAAGCTGCTTCACCACGTCAAGGTAACCCTTAATGGAACAGTCCCTACCTATCTAATGTATGTAATACCTGAACATGTGAACAGTGTCTAAATGAACAAGACCCAGACAGGCGCTTCATAGTATGGGCACGTGGTGTAAGGCAGCTTTTTATCTGCATGTCACACAATAGAGGGGTGGATTCTCTCAAACCAAGCATAAGCAAGGAGAAAATGGATTAAAAACACATGTGACATGCACAAATGTGAACAAGTCGGTCGGACAGTGTTCACACCACCCACTGACTGAAACACAAAACGAAAACACAGAATGACAAATGTGCAGAAATACCCTGCAGTAACAAATATGACAGTAATCAGCAAGTGCTGGTAAAAAGATGGCAACAAATACAGGGTATTTAGTCGATATGTTTTTTTGCAAAAAAATGTATACCAAGCTGCTCCACCACGTCAAGGTAACCCTTAATGGAACAGTCCCTATCTAATGTATTTAAAACCTGAACATGTGAACAGTGTCTAAATGAACAGGACCCAGACAGGCACTTCATAGTATGAACACTGTCCGACCGACTTGTTCACATTTGTGCATGTCACATGTGTTTTTAATCAATTTTCTCCTTGCTTATCCTTGGCTTGAGAGACCCCACCCCTCTATTGTGTGACATGCACATAAAAAGCTGCCTTGCACCACGTGCCCATACTATGAAGCGCCTGTCTGGGTCCTGTTCATTTAGACACTGTTCACATGTTCAGGTTTTAAATACATTAGATAGGGCCTGTTCCATTAAGGGTTACCTTGACGTGGTGGAGCAACTTGGTATACTGTTATGAATGAGTCACCGTAGGAGGCAAAAACAGAAGTACTAGCTAAGTCCAGAAAAACAGAGAAGTTGGCAGCTATCGGATTGCAGACCCCTGAACCTATCCACAACAACTAGCAGTAGCCGTGGGGGGTTCCTACGGTGCCCGAGACCCCTCGATCACAGCCGGAGAACTAAATAGCCTAAAGACAGAAAGGGAAATCTAAACTGCCCCAGAGCAGACCCCAAAGCAATAGGCAGCCCCCAACATATAATGACGGTGAAGCAAGATGAAAAAACACTCACACAGATAGAAAGATAGGCTGAGCAAATGATGGGGCCCAAGCTAACTAAATAGGACAGGATAGAAAAGCTGCTGTCTGCAATCCGCCAAAACCCTATCAAAACAAGAGCCAACAGACTGATAGGGAAAAAAAACCTTGAAGACGCTAGGCTTCAAAAAGACTATATCAGTACTCAGGTATTTTCTGAAGACAGAGCAAAAAGGAATTCAGCTCACCCCAGCAGGGAATGGCAGAAATCCAGAAAAACAAGGCAAAACAAAACCAAATCACAAATGCAAAAGCAGAGCAGAAAACTTAGCTTTTGAGGAGCAGGAATCAGACTGGTCTCCTAGAATCCCTCTGAGAAATCACCAGCAAGGCAGAAGGGCGTCGACTGTATTATATCCAGTCAGCAATTCCAGTCACCCAGTCATAATCATCCTGCTCAGGTGCTTGGTAATCAGCCTCACTACCTTCCTTCACCAGAAGAGGGAGTTCATCAGACCTCAATGGTGAAGGGGAAAATGAGCTCACAACATTACCTCCCCCTTGAGGAGGGGTCACCGAACCTTCATCCACACCACCAGGGCGATCAGGGTGAGCCCGATGAAAGGCACGCACCAATCTTTTGGCATGAATATCAGAGGCAGAGACCCAGGAATTATCCTCCTGACCATAACCCTTCCTCTTAACCAAATAGTGGAGTCTCTGTCTAGCCAGACGGGAATCCAGTATCTTCTCTACCTCATATTCCATGTTACCTTCAACCCATACAGGGTCCAGAGGTGCCACCCCAGGAACAACTGGTTCAACAAACCTCTTCAACAAGGACTTATGAAACACATTATGGATTTTAAATGTGACAGGAAGAGCCAAACAAAAAGAGACCGGATTAATAATCTCCAAAATCTTGTAAGGTCCAATAAATCTAGGCTTAAAGTTAGGAGAAGCCACCTTCATAGCGATATTTTTTGATGATAACCAAACCATATCACCAACCTTAAACTGGGGACCAATGGTCCTATGTCGGTTGGAAAACCGCTGGGCCTTTTCCTGGGAGAGAGATAACTTATCCACCACTTGGTCCCAGATCTGGTGCATTCTCTCCACCACAGTGTCAACACCTGGGCAGGCAGAAGGCTCCACCTGCCCTGAAGAAAATCGAGGATGAAACCCAAAGTTACAAAAAAAAGGTGACTTCAAAGTGGCAAAACTAGCTCTATCATTTAAAGCAAATTCAGCCAAGGGCAAAAATGAAACCCAATCATCCTGATCAGCGGAAATAAAACATCTCAAATACGACTCCAAGGTCTGGTTTGTTCTCTCCATCTGCCCATTGGTCTGAGGGTGAAAAGCAGAGAAGGACAACTGAATTCCCAGCTTGGAACAGAAAGTCCTCCAAAATCTAGACACAAACTGAACTCCTCTGTCAGATACAATGTTCACAGGAATCCCATGCAAGCGAACCACCTGTTGCAAAAACAGGGGTACCAACTCAGAGGAAGATGGCAACTTAGGGAGTGGTACAAGATGAACCATCTTAGAGAACCTATCACAAATCACCCAAATAACAGTCATTCTCTGAGAGACAGGCATATCAGAGATGAAATCCATTGAAATATGGGTCTATGGCCTCCTGGGGACCGGCAAAGGCATCAACAACCCACTAGAGCGAGAACAAGGTTTAGACCGGGAGCAAGTCCCACAGGACTGCACAAAATTCCTGACATCACGAGACAAGGCGGGCCACTAAAAAGACCGACTCACCAGATCTCTAGTACCAAAAATACCTGGATGACCAGCCAATGCAGAGCAATGAACTTCAGACATCACTCTCTTCTTCCACTGGTCAGGAACATACAACTTTCCACTGTGACAACGCTCAGGTTTGTCCTCCTGGAACTCTTCCAGAGCACGTCTCAAATCGGGCGAGATGACAGAAAGAACTACCCCTTCGCCTAAGATGGTAGCAGGCTTGGCCACCACAGGAGAATCAGCAAAGAAGCTCCTAGAGAGAGCGTCAGCCTTGACATTCTTAGTGCCAGGAAGAAAAGAGACCACAAAATCAAAACGTGTAAAAAAACAAGGCCCACCTAGCCTGTCTAGGGTTCAAGCGTTTGGCTGACTCCAGGTAAATCAAATTCTTGTGGTCAGTGAGGACCACGACTTGATGTTTAGCTCCCTCCAACCAATGTCTCCACTCCTCAAATGCCCATTTCATGGTTAACAGTTCCCGATTCCCCACATCATAGTTACGTTCAGATGGAGAGAACTTTCGGGAAAAGAAAGCACAGGGATTCATTTTAGATGTTACAGGATCCTTTTGGGACAAAACAGCTCCTGCACCAATCTCAGAAGTGTCCACCTCTACCTGGAACGGGAGTGAGACATCAGGTTGCCGCAAAACCAGGGCAGAAGTGAATCTTCGCTTCAGCTCCTGAAAGGAAGAAACAGCCTCCGGAGACCAATTCAACACATCAGCACCCTTCTTAGTCAGATCAGTCAATGGCTTGGCAATACTAGAAAATTTTGCTATAAATTTCCGATAAAAATTAGCAAAACCCAAAAACTTCTGGAGGGCCTTCAAAGAAGTGGGCTGAACCCAATCATAAATGGCCTGTACCTTGGCCGGGTCCATTTCAATAGTTGACGGAGACAAAATAAATCCCAAAAATGAAATCCTCTGTACCCCAAAAAGGCATTTCGATCCTTTGACATACAGGGAATTCTCCCTCAAGATCCGGAACACAGTCCGAACATGTTCCACATGAGAGTCCCAATCCTTGGAGAAGATCAAAATATCATCCAGATAGATAATCAAAAATTTATCCACAAAGTCCCGGAAAATGTCGTTCATGAAGCACTGGAAGACAGAAGGGGCATTAGTGAGCCCAAAAGGCATCACCAGGTACTCAAAATGTCCCTCCGGAGTATTAAACGCTGTCTTCCATTCATCCCCATGCTTAATGCGGATAAGATTATACGCCCCCCTGAGGTCAAGCTTGGTGAACCAGCAAGCACCTTTAACTCTGGAGAATAGATCCGAAATCAGGGGTAACGGATACTGATATTTAATAGTAATTTTGTTGAGGGCACGATAATCAATACAAGGCCTTAATGAACCATCCTTTTTGGCCACGAAGAAAAACCCGGCACCTAAGGGTGAAGAGGATGGTCTAATATGACCCTTCTCCAACGCCTCCTTAATATAGGATCGCATAGCCTCGTGCTCGGGTACAGATAAATTGAAGAGCCGACCCTTGGGAAATTTACACCCCGGGCTCAGTTCAATTGCACAGTCATATATCCTATGAGGAGGCAAAGACGTAGACTCATTCTCACTAAATACATCATAAAAGTCCGCCAAATAGTCAGGAACATCATGCGACTGAGGAGAGGTGGAAAAAAACGGAGCCTCACTAAGGGCACACCGACAACCCCAACTCACCACAGACACAGATTTCCAATCCAAGACTGGATTATGAATTTGCAACCAGGGAAACCCCAGAACAATGGTATCATGCAAATTATGCAACACCAAAAATCTGCAATTTTCTTGATGGTCTGGGGTGACCCGCATTACCACCTGGGTCCAAAACTGAGGTTTATTTTTCGCCAAAGGAGTAGCATCAATCCCCCTCAAAGGGATTGGCGTCCGCAGAGGTGTCATAGGAAATCCACAACGTTTAGCAAAATCCAAGACCATTAGGTTCAGGGCTGCTCCCGAATCCACAAAAGCCTTGGCAGAAAATGTGGACAGGGAGCAGATCAGAGTAATTGCCAGAAGAAACTTAGGTTGAACAACACCCACAGAAAACGTGTGTGCAAAACGTTTCTCTCGTTTAGGACAGACAGAAATAATATGCGAGGCATCTCCACAAAAAAAACACAGCTTATTACGCCTTCTGAACTCCTGACGTTGCTCCCTGGACAAAACTCTATCACATTGCATAGGTTCAGACACTTGTTCAACAGGTGGCAACACCTCTCGTGCAGTCCTGCGTTCACGTAAACGCCGATCAACCTGAATGGCTAATGACATAGAATCGTCAAGACCAGAGGGAACAGGAAATCCCACCATAGTATCTTTTACGGCTTCTGACAACCCCTTCTGAAAGAGAGCTGCCAATGCATTATCATTCCAGGTAGTAAGGACCTCCCACTTTCGGAATTTTTGACAGTACAATTCTGCAGAATCTCGACCCTGGCTCAATGCCAACAGGGTCTTTTCAGCCTGATCAATAGCATTAGGTTCGTCATACAACAACCCCAAGGCTTGAAAAAATGCATTCACATTAGTCAGAATAGGATCATCTGGTTTCAAAGAAAACGCCCAATCCTGGGGATCGCCACGCAGCAAAGAGATGACAATTTTAACCCGCTGCGCGGAGCTCCCTGACGAGTTAAGTTTTAAGGCAAAAAATAATTTACAATAATTTTTGAAATTCAAAAATTTAGACCGATCCCGAAAAAAACACATCAGGAGTAGGGATCTTTGGTTCAGCAGCATGTGAATGAGCAACGTTGGGGGAAATTCACTGCACTTCCGCAGCGAGCTGCTCCACATGATCAGACAATTGCTTTATCTCCATTGAGAGAAAAAAAAAATTCCCCCTACGGCCTCAGAGATATAGAGGAAAAAATATACACACTTCTTTTTTTTTTTTTTTTTACAATTCTTTCCTGCTATTGAGTACCCTAGGATCTGCGGTATGGCTGGTGATTCTGTTATGAATAAGTCACCGTAGGAGGCAAAAACAGAAATACTAGCTAAGTCCAGAAAACCAGAGAAGTTGGCAGCTATCGGATTGCAGACCCCTGAACCTATCCACAACAACTAGCAGTAGCCGTGGGGGGTTCCTACGGTGCCCTAGACCCCTCGATCACAGCCAGAGAACTAAATAGCCTAAAGACAGAAAGGGAAATGTAAACTGCCCCAGAGCAGACCCCAAAGCAATAGGCAGCCCCCAACATATAATGACGGTGAAGCAAGATGAAAAAACACTCACACAGATAGAAAGATAGGCTGAGCAAATGATGGGGCCCAAGCTAACTAAATAGGACAGGATAGAAAAGCTGCTGTCTGCAATCCGCCAAAATCCTATCAAAACAAGAGCCAACAGACTGATAGGGAAAAAAACCCTGAAGACGCTAGGCTTCAAAAAGACTATATCAGTACTCAGGTATTTTCTGAAGACATAGCAAAAAGGAATTCAGCTCACCCCAGCAGGGAATGGCAGAAATCCAGAAAAACAAGGCAAAACAAAACCAAAACACAAATGCAAAAAGCAGAGCAGAAAACTTAGCTTTTGAGGAGCAGGAATCAGACTGGTCTCCTAGAATCCCTCTGAGAAATCACCAGCAAGGCAGAAGGGCGTCGGCTGCCTTATATCCAGTCAGCAATTCCAGTCACCCAGTCATCATCATCCTGCTCAGGTGCTTGGTAATCAGCCTCACTACCTTCCTTCACCAGAAGAGGGAGTTCATCAGACCTCAATGGTGAAGGGGAAAATGAACTCACAACAGTATACTTTTTTTGCAAAAAAACCTATAGACTAAATACCCTGTATTTGTTGCCATCTTTTTACCAGCACTTGCTGATTACTGTTATATTTGTTACTGCAGGGTATTTCTACACATTTGTCATTCTGTGTTTTCTTTTTGTGTTTCAGTCAGTGGGTGTTGTGAACACTGTCCGACCAACTTGTTCACATTTGTGCATGTCACATGTGTTTTTAATCCATTTTCTCCTTACTTATACTTTTTTTGAGAAACCCCACCCCTCTATTGTGTGACATGCACATAAAAAGCTGCCTTACACCACGTGCCCATACTATGTAGCACCTGTCTGGGTCCAGTTCATTTAGACACTGTTCACATGTTCAGGTGTTAAATACATTAGATAGGGACCGTTCCATTAAGGGTTACCTTTTCGTGGTGAAGCAGCTAGGTACACATTTTTTTGCAAAAAAAATGTATCGACTAAATGCCCTGTATTTGTTGCCATCTCTTTACCAGCAATTGCTGATTACTGTCATATTTGTTACTGCAGGGTAATTCTGCACATTTGTCATTCTGTGGTTTCTTTTTGTGTTTCAGTCAGTGGGTGGTGTGAACACTGTCCGACCGACTTGTTCACATTTGTGCTTGTCACATGTGTTTTTAATCCATTTTCTCCTTGCTTATGCTTGGTTTGAGAGACCCCACCCCTCTATTGTGTGGCATGCACATAAAAAGCTGCCTTACACCACGTGCCCATACTATGAAGCGCCTGTCTGGGTCCAGTTCATTTAGACACTGTTCACATGTTCAGGTGTTAAATACATTAGATAGGGACCGTTCCATTAAGGGTTACCTTTTCGTGGTGAAGCAGCTTGGTATACATTTTTTTGCAAAAAAATGTATCGACTAAATGCCCTGTATTTGTTGCCATCTTTTTACCAGCAATTGCTGATTACTGTCATATTTGTTACTGCAGGGTAATTCTGCACATTTGTCATTCTGTGGTTTCTTTTTGTGTTTCAGTCAGTGGGTGGTGTGAACACTGTCCGACCGACTTGTTCACATTTGTGCTTGTCACATGTGTTTTTAATCCATTTTCTCCTTGCTTATGCTTGGTTTGAGAGACCCCACTCCTCTATTGTGTGGCAAGCACATAAAAAGCTGCCTTACACCATGTGCCCATACTATGAAGCGCCTGTCTGGGTCCTGTTCATTTAGATACTGTTCACATGTTCTGGTTTTAAATACATTAGATAGGGACTGTTCCATTAAGGGTTACCTTGACATGGTGGAGCAACTTGGTATACATTTTTTTACAAAAAAAGTATCGACTAAATACCCTGTATTTGTTGCCATCTTTTTATCAGCACTTGCTGATTACTGTCATATTTGTTACTGCAGGGTATTTCTGCACATTTGTCACTCTGTGTTTTCTTTTTGTGTTTCAGTCAGTGGGTGGTGTGAACACTGTCTGACCGACTTGTTCACATTTGTGCATGTCACATGTGTTTTTAATCCATTTTCTCCTTGCTTATGCTTGATTTGAGAGACCCCACCCCTCTATTGTGTGACATGCACATAAAAAGCTGCCTTACACCACGTGTCCATGCTATGAAGCGCCTGTCTGGGTCCTGTTCATTTAGACACTGTTCACATGTTCAGGTTTTAAATACATTAGATAGGGACTGTTCCATTAAGGGTTACCGTGACGTGGTGGAGCAGCTTGGTATACATTTTTTTTTGCAAAAAACGTATCAACTAATTACCCTGTATTTGTTGCCATCTTTTTACCAGCACTTGCTGATTACTGTCATATTTGTTACTGCAGGGTATTTCTGCACATTTGTCATTCTGTGTTTTCTTTTTGTGTTTCAGTCAGTGGGTGGTGTGAACACTGTCCGACCGACTTGTTCACATTTGTGCATGTCACATGTGTTTTGAATCTATTTAAAAAAATAATAAAATATATGATTCTTCTTGCCTATCTCAGGGCCACGGACCGGGTCACCGCCGCTGTGACACATCCCGCTGACACCAGCCCATTACCGAGTACCCCACAGCCCTGGGAGGGTGACCCAACTTGGCGTCACGAACAGAATGACGAGTCCGGATGCCATCGGGTTCTGTGTGCCTAAGACTTAAAGTTTTTGAAAATGTGCAGAAGACCCAATTTAATAGACTGTAAAATGAATGCTAAAAATGGCCGCTGGCTTGGTGAAGAAGGGTGTGACAACATGGGAGGTACTAAGAAAAGACCGCGAACTGTCCTGGGCCTCCCCTGCCTGAATTACTATGCGATAGCAACTTGGCCCACCCCCCGAGGGGTTCGTATACTGGCTTGGTATGGAGGAGCTGGAAGAAGACGCCGCCCCAAGAAGAAGGAGCGGAAGCTAGTGGCGGGAAAAGAGCTCAGACAGGAAGAACGCGAGAACGCCATGATGGAAGGGGGAGAGAGGCCAGAAGAACTGGGGGAGGAAAGGCAACTCGCCCCCAGGCTACCCCTGCGGAGTATACGACCGCTGAGACATCCTCTGCAGCGCCTGTCACCACCTCAAAGTAGATATTGTCACTGGCTGCGGCCTGCCCGGAGGAGGTATATGAGGGTTCCAGAGCAGAATGGAGGACCCGGCGCAGCCACGCAGGCCCCTACCGGTGGCTTTGGCAGGAACTGACCTTGCCTTGGCCCGGATTCAATTGCGACCTGCCCCCCCGGCCGCCTCGGGAGTCGCAGCTGCCACCGTTCACTACCATGTACCCGCACCGGGACCGGAATCTCATCTGGGAGCGCAAGGTATGATTACTTCACACCAAAGGCGCTATAAGAGGACACGTTCAGAAAGGCACATGTTGGCAGAGTGTTGGAAGGGAGCATTCCATCTGACCTGGAGGTTCACTGAGTCCCTGACCCGGAGGACACAGCATGGAGGCAGGCACCTGTGTGTACTACAGTCTGTGAGTAAAGCTTTGGAACTACAAGCCCTGGTGTCCTCCACTTATTCCTGTGCCAACACACCCTGTCCCGCTACATCTGGGTACCCGCTTCTACACTGCCTGCGCCTCACCTCTACCCGTACATCTACATTGCCCTGGGACTACAGCTCCATCTGTGGGGAGCTTCACCATCTTGGCTGCAACACACTACCAGCCCCAGAGGATCTGTATGCAGCATCGGCTTAACATCTCACTTGCCGAACACCACAGGTGGTGTCACGAACTATTCATTCACACAATTACATTTCACCATTTCAATTCCCCCATCACTTGGGCGCCCAGGGCCACGGACCGGGTCACCGCCGCTGTGACACATCCCGCTGACACCGGCCCGGTACCGAGTACCCCATAGCCCTGGGAGGGCGACCCAGTAACTTCCCAGAGAAAAGTTTTCTTGTATAGCCCCCATTATTTTCTTCCAAAAGTTCGAGAAGATCTCTAAACGCCTGTCTTTCATCCAGCGGGAGATTATCAATTGCAGAAGGCTGATGGTACAGAAGCTTAAAAGTTAATTGTCTGCAAAATAAATATACATCTTTAATCAATGTAAATTTATCAAGACAGTTTGGAGTGCAAAAAGAATAAGCCATGTTCCAAAACAGAAACCTCAATATCAGAGAGAGCATAGGAAGACAGATTAATAATTTGAAACTTACACGTCCCCAATAGGGAATCAGGTGCAGGTGAAGAAATTACCGTATCCGATTCTGCCTGGTGTCCCGTTTGTTTTTGGGGGACCAAGTCTTGTAGTTCCTGTATGGACTCACTGCATTACAATCCATAATGGTGACATTTCTAAGAGGGAGACCATAAGTTTGAGTTTATCAGTAGTGAAACCTTTTATATTTTTACCTTAGAAACTTTTATTGCAATGAGTTTCTTGAGCCTTGAGGAGTTAGAATAGGTTATTGTTTTTTTTTAGAATTATTATTATGATCAATATTATTACAGTTTACTGTAAATGCTTCTTGTGTGTTCATACCAGTATTAGTGATGAGCGAAAGTGCTCGTTACTAGAGGTTGCCTAGGGTGCTCAAGCATGCACCGAGTATCGCGGGTGCTCGAGTGAAATGTTTGAGTCCTGGCGTCCGCATGTTGCCAGTGCAATTCCCGCATGTTTTGAGGCTGTCTAACAACCACAAAACATGCAGGAACGGGGACTCAAGTGTGTCACTCTGCATACTCGATCACCCTAGGCAAACTCAAGTAACAAGCTATTGCGCTCATCAAAAATCAGTATCTAATATGTAGATATAATTACTTACAGGAATTGTCCTACTGGATTGAAATCATGATCAGGGCAATTTTAAGTACATGAAAACTCTACCAAGTGTACCTGCTAATTTGCAGATGCCATATTTGCCATTCATGGGACAGAAGACGTCTGCATAGGGCATGGTGGCTTAAGTTTGGTAACCTAGATTGGCATATAGATACAGTCATATGTTAAAGTTTGGGCACCCCTATTAATGTTAAACTTTTTTCTTTATAACAATTTTGGTTTTTGCAACAGCTATTTCAGTTTCATATATCTAATAACTGATGGACTCAGTTATATTTCTGGATTCAATTGAGGTTTATTGTATTAACAGAAAATGTGCAATCTGCATTTAAACAAAATTTGACCGGTGCAAAAGTATGGGCACCCTTATCATTTTCTTGATTTGAACACTCCTAACTACTTTTTACTGACTTCCTGAAGCACTAAATTGGTTTTGTAACCTCATTGAGCTTTGAACTTCATAGCCAGGTGTATCAAATCATGAGAAAAGGTATTTAAGGTGGCCACTTGCAAGTAGTTCTCCTATTTGATTCTCCTATGAAGAGTGGCATCATGGGATCCTCAAAACAACTCTCAAATGATCTGAAAACAAAGATTATTCAACATAGCTTTTCAGAGGAAGGTTACAAAAAGTTGTCTCAGAGATTTAACCTGTACAGTTCTTGTTAAGCCCAGAAGTGGCAGGCCAAGAAAAATATCAGAAAGGCAGAGAAGAAGAATGGTGAGAACAGTCAAGGACAATCCACAGACCACCTCCAAAGACCTGCAGCATCATCTTGCTGCAGATGGTGTCGCTGTGCATCGGTCAACAATACAGCGCACTTTGCACAAGGAGAAGCTGTATGGGAGAGTGATGTGAAAGAAGCCGTTTCTGCAAGCACGCCACAAACAGAGTCGCCTGAGGTATGCAAAAGCACATTTGGACAAGCCAGTTACATTTTGGAAGAAGGTCCTGTGGACTGATGAAACAAAGATTGAGTTGTTTGGTCATACAAAAAGGCGTTATGCATGGAGGCTAAAAAACACAGCATTCCAAGAAAAACACTTGCTACCCACAGTAAAATTTGTTGGAGGTTCCATCATGCTTTGGGGCTGTGTGGCCAATGCCGGCACCGGGAATCTTGTTAAAGTTGAGGGTCGCATGGATTCAACTCAGTATCAGCAGATTCTTGACAATAATGTGCAAGAATCAGTGACGAAGTTGAAGTTACGCAGGGGATGGATATTTCAGCAAGACAATGATTCAAAACACCGCTCCAAATCTACTCAGGCATTCATGCAGAGGAACAATTACAATGTTCTGGAATGGCCATCCCAGTCCCCAGATCTGAATATCATTGAACATCTGTGGGATGATTTGAAGCAGGCTGTCCATGCTCGGCGACCATCAAACTTAACTGAACTGGAATTGTTTTGTAAACAGGAATGGTCACAAATACCTTCATCCAGGATCCAGGAACTCATTAATAGCTACAGGAAGCGACTAGAGGCTGTTATTTTTGCAAAAGGAGGATCTACGAAATATTAATGTCACTTTTATGTTGAGGTGCCCATACTTTTGCACCGGTCAAATTTTGTTTAAATGCAGATTGCACATTTTCTGTTAATACAATAAACCTCATTTGAATCCAGAAATATAACTGAGTCCATCAGTTATTAGATATATGAAACTGAAATAGCTGTTGCAAAAACCAAAATTGTTATAAAGAAAAAAGGTTAACATTAATAGGGGTGCCCAAACTTTAACATATGACTGTACCATTTTATCATTCAGTCTCATGGTAGATAGAGATCTTAAAACTGTGGATTCAATGCCAGTATGCCAATGGTAGCAAACAGTGATATCAAGCCAATGTTAAAGAGGTAAGACTATGGTGCTATAATCATGTGAATGGCATTGTATCATTTGTATTGATAATTTGCTTGTTCTACATATGGGATTTATGCCAAGAAGGAAACGTCATGGAATTATGAAAATCACAAGATTGATGGACATGTTATTGACATGTAAAAGATGGAAAAATGTAAATGACTTCTTCAAAGCATCTTAATGTATTCAGTATCAAGTATGAGCACCACATGCAAAAATATATACACTTACATGCATTATCATGATGTCATTGAAATTATTAAAGGATGTCTTTAGAATTTTCTGTCATACTGAATGCATTTGGGCACGAAAATCATCAAAATCTGAAGTTCCCTTTGCAATTGCTGACTAATGACATCCCAGATGTGCTCATTGAGATATAAGTCTGGAGACATTGCAGGCCATACAGGCTACTCACAGTACCGTAAGCAACTTGCATCCTGGCATTGCCCATGTGGTCTCCAGGTACATCTCTAGCTATCATTGCATTCAAGACAAAAGCGGTACTCATCGCTGAAAAAGACAGACCTTCATCTAAGGCCTGTTTCACACATTAGTTTGTGTCCATCAGTCAAAATCCGCCGTTTTGCAAAAAAAAAAACGGATCCGCCATTTTTATTGGCGGATCCGTTTTTTTTTCCCATTGGGTTGCATTACCGGCGGCATTACCATTTTTTTGCGGATCCGCCAAAATTTTGACATCCGCCGACATGCCCGAACGGACCATGCAACTTTTTTTCGGGCGGCCGGATCCGCATTTCTCACTGCGCATGCCCGAAAGACTTCACTCAGACGCAAATTTAACCCTAAGCTCTGTTCTGGCGGCTGAAAAATTTTCTCTCTCTCTCTCCTCCTCCCCCCCCAGGCAGCGGTTCCTTTAAAATTCTTCCTTTGACAGGTCCGTTAAAATAACGGTCCGGTGCCAAGCGTTGTGGTCGGTACAGGAACGGATCCGTTATCCGCCATTTTAGCGGATTTTGACTGACCAAAAAAACTTATGTGTGAAACAGGCCTTAGCCTTCATTGCCCTTCTGCTTTGTGCCAGGATAGCCTGTGAGAGCGGTGGTGTGAGGTGAATGGAACTCCTAAACCTCGACGACTGGCTCATAGCCTATTGTCCTGCAAACACACTCTGATGGTTTTTGCAGTCATATATATAGATTTGGTATGTGATATTTAATTTCTAACTGCAGTACAGAATGGATTAACCCCTTAGTGACTGAGCCAATTTTGACCTTATCCCCTTCATGCTACAGCCCTTTTTCGTTTTTGCATTTCTGTTTTTCGCTTCCCTTCTTCCCAGAGCCATAACTTTTGTATTTTTGTGTCAATATGGCCATGTGAGGGCTTGTTTTTTGCGGCACGAGTTCTACTTTTGAATTACACCATTGATTTTAGCATATTGTGTATTCAAAAACAGGAAAAAAATTCCAAGTGCGGTGAAATTGAAAAAAAAGTGCAATTCTACAAATTTTTGGGGATTTTTCTTTACCATGTTCACCAAATGCTAAAACTGACATGCCATTATGATTCTCCAGGTCATTATGAGTTCATAGGCATCAAACATGTCTAGGTTCTTTTTTATTTTAAAAAATTGCGCCATTTTCCGTAGCGTCTCCATTTTTCGTGATCTCGGATTGAGTAAGGGCTTATTTTTTGCGTGCCGAGCTGACGTTTTTAATGATATCATATTGGTGAAGATACGATCTTTTGATTACCTGTTATTGCATTTTAATGCAATATCGCGGCGACCAAGAATTCTAGCGGTTTGACTTTTTTCTCACTATGCCTTTTAGTGATCAGTTTAATTCTTTTTTTATTGATAGATCAGGTGATTCTGAATGCGTCAAAACCAAATATGTGTATGTTTGTTTTTTTATTGTTTTATTTTGAATGGGACGAAAAGGGGGGTGATTTGAACTTTTATATTTTTTATTTTTTTATATTATTAAAAACATTATTTTTACTTTTGGCATGCTTCAATAGTCTCCATGGGAGACTAGAAGCTGCCATAACTCGATCAGCTCTGCTAGATACAGGCGATGCTCAGATCACCTGTATGTAGTAGATTTACTGACTTGCTTTGAGCGCCGACCGCCAGGTGGCGCTCATAGCAATCCAGCAGTGACAACCAGTATAGATGAACTATAACTGGCAAGGAAAGAAGCTGGCAGTGAATTTATATAGTGTAAGGGAGTGGTCGCAAGGTTCTGCAGCTGAGTACTCAAGCTTTTCTAAGTTGACAGTCAAAAGTGAAATGGTTCTCAACCCTTTCAGCATCAAATGAAAGTAAATCCACTCCAATTTAAGGTAAACAACAAACGGATCTTAAAGAGGACCTGCCATCTAATAAACGTTGTGACCGTCTGATCCCTGGTGCTCCAGGAGGCATATCAGGAACAGATACAACCATGACACAAAATTCATTGTCAGCTTCTTAAGCTTGTTGTTACCTCCTTGATGTGTGTGCCTGCCAAAAGCCGGGTGCTATTGATGGAGGTAGTCGGCCCTGGAAGCCCTGAAGCTGCAGCTGCTCTAATGCGAGTCAGCGGAAGGGTGAAACTCTGTAAGTTTGCACCATTTTGGGTATTTGTTGGGACTGTGCTATATGGTATTGCCAGTTGGTGGTTCAATAAAGTGTTTCACCCATACTCTGTGTTGTCTGGGTAGTATTATGCCCGCGGGAAAGGAGAGAGGGCGTTCATTGGTATGAGCCCTGGCCTAGAGCACCCACTGCCCCCCACCTTCCAACTCTTTTCTTTGTGATCATCTTACTGGTAGCCAAGCTGCTGCATCAAGTAGTACCTGGTCAGTGTCATCATCAATTACAACCTCTTTTACTCCACCTGCTTCTTTTCCATTGCACCGTCCATTAGCGATACCTGAAAATGTTGCTGTTGGTGCAGTCACTGCCGTTCCACTTAATGGATACCACTACCATTCAAAAAATGATGGTATACAATCAGCTTCACTCGAAGATACCCATGCACCATTATTTCTTGCAGAAAAGAATGCCCGGTCTGTGTTCTCATGTGTGGAAGAAAGTCGGTTGGTATCAAATCTTGGCATTGAGTTTGAAAGGGCACTGCACCATTGACACATGAAGCAGCAATTATGGACAGGGACAATATATGTCATTCAGGGCCAACAGGGTCAATGTTTTGAGTGGCAGTGATGCCATCAGAATGGGCGGTGGATACTCTACAGTTGGGCACTAAGTTTGATTTTAACACCAGATGGTTCTTATCTAGCTCCTTCTTCTTCCTTCTCAATAGACATGACTGCACCCCAAATAGCAGCAGGGAACAGCGTTGCACCTACTCTGCACCATCAGGCTTTTTGGTCATGTACAGTAAAGAGCTGCTAAGCAGTTTTATAGCTTGAAAGCTATCTAACACAGGATGGCTTCTCATACACTGCAACTGGGCATTTTCATGAGTAACAATGCCTGGAATATAATAGCTTCCTTAAGTTTTGGCAATATATCTCACTCTCCCTGTATGACAAATGGCCTGAATTCAGTTATGCAAAATTTCTTAAAGAAATAAACCCACATAAGGATGGTGGGTAGTCATGGCCAGGAAAATGCATGGGCATTCTAATGTAGTGTGGCTTTCCTTGTAGGCTTTGCAAGATGGAATGGTCTGCCTGAGTGCTATGTCAGAAGCTGCTGGAATTCAAAGCTGCATATTTTGAAGCATCTGTATGAGCAGTATAAAGTGGTGAAGTAAATAACTAATAAAGTAGTGCTCTATAGCATTAACTACAGCAGGATCCTACCTTCCCATAAAAATGTAAGTTTCAACGTAAGAGAGGATTCACATTAGGCATGTCCCCATTAACAAGAATTGCCTTATTGTGGCTGCTGGGTATACAAGAATTGGCCAATTTTTGCACTAAGTATTCTCAATTTTTCCACTTTTCTAGAGCAGTAATGCAATTCAAATTTCATATATTTCATTTTGCATTCTATAGCGCTACAGAATGCTACTTTACTGGATGGTTATATATGAAGATGACCACTCTTATTAAGCACCTGTACACACCTGATTTCTGTTGGAAGCAATGGTCAGTCTTTTTATATTTGCATACATAGGCTCTATGACTGAGCACTCTGCCTTTCATCCTCAGGCATTTTTTAATTACTGCAGGATCCTACCGTCCCATATAAATGTAGGTTTCAATCTAAGAGAGGATTCAC
Source organism: Dendrobates tinctorius (assembly GCF_039654945.1). NCBI lineage: Eukaryota > Metazoa > Chordata > Amphibia > Anura > Dendrobatidae > Dendrobates > Dendrobates tinctorius. Next base: position 14,660,783 of record NW_027361671.1, on the reverse strand, counting down.
ATTATGCAGGTTGCCAGTGTGGCTCCCGCAGGAGTATGGTCGCCACAGTTGCATTGCCTTCCTCCAGGGAGAGTGATGTCATGCCTGGAAGCAATGAAGGGTCTCTCTGGCAGTTAATCACTGCATGCAACACAGTTCCCACTCCGGGTCAGCAGAGGGAGCTCTGAACCCAGAACTGAGGGGAGGAGCTGTCTCTGGGGGCCAGGAAGGAGTGAGTAAGTTAGTGTGAGGAGGGCTTCATGTGCAGATGTGGAGGAGAAAAGCTGAGGAGACTGAGGAAAGTGGAGAACTCAGTCCCAGTGATAGCGCATGATCTGGAGCCTGGTCTCCAAGGGTGTATGGATACTAACGGTCCTGCACCAGAAACCAGAGGAATAGGAAGCTGTAAATGCCCTATTCCCACATAATCCTCGGAGGCACAACAGCGACGGGTGAGCCAAGAGAGATAGAAGGCTACGGCTGTCTGCCATGCGAGTGGAGTGTGGATAACATCAGAAAGGAGGAACTCCAGTGTAACTCAGTACTGGGAGTACTTCATTGAGAGCGCTAGTAAGGAGACTGCACAACCCATCTGTCAGAGTGATTTCTGATTTGCTTCCAGGCTAACCAGCTCCTGTGCCATCTGTACTCAGGACCCTGGACTGCATTTGCCAAGTAAGGCTGAGTTCACACGTGGCGTTTTTTTCGCGTTTCCGCGGTGGTTTTAACCGTGCGATTTTGCCGCGAAAACACGAAAAATAAGCATCCCATGCATTCCTATGGGATTCCGCAATGCTGTACTAATGCTGCGGTTTTTACCGCGGCGGAATCGCTTCGCAGTAAAAACCGCAGCATGCTCATTAATTTGCAGAATCGCGGCGATCCCGCACCCATAGGAATGCATTGTTCCGCTTACTTCCCGCATGTGGCTGTGCCCACCATGCGGAAAGTAAGCAGAACAATTGCGGATGGTACCCACGGTCTGGAGGAGAGGAGACTGTCCTCCGGGCTTTGGGTACCATATCCCTGTAAAAAATAGAATTTAAAAATAAAAAATATTGTTATTCTCACCTTCCGATGTCCCGCGCAGTCTTCCTGCTTCTCTCCACGCTCTCGTTCCCAGTAGTCCTTTGCAAAAATGCCCGCGATGGTGTCCGTTCTCGCGGGATCACGAAGTCTCGCGGTCATTCGCGCGACATCATCGCGAATTACCGCGAGACCTGACGTCATCGCGGGCATTTTTGCAAAGGATTACTGGGAACGGATGCGCGGGACGTCGGAGGGTAAGAATAACAGTATTTTTTATTTTTTTTTACATTCTATCTTTTACTATTGATGCCGCATAGGCGACCTCAGTAGTAAAAAGTTGGTCACACTTGTCAAACACTATGTTTGACGAGTGTGACCAACCTGTCAATCAGTTCTCCAAGCGATGCTACAGAACGCTTGGAGAACGCTAGCATTTTGCAAGCTAAATACGCTTACAAAATGCTAGTTTTTCCACGGGAAAATCGCGGGAATTTAAAATGCGATTTTCCCGCGGACTGGAATTCCGGAATTCTCGCGGTAATTTCCGCGAGAGTTCCGGTACGTGTGCACTTAGCCTAAAGGTAAGAAACTGCAACCTATTGTGTCCTTGCCTTCTTGCTACAACCTCCCTGGCACTGCTGCATCTCTGTGCCTGACACTGCACTTTCCTTCCCAACACCCATCTACACTGCCCTGGGACAACAGCCCTGCCTGTGGAGGGTTATAACATCTTGGCTGCACCACACCATCTGTCCCAGCGGATCTGTCTGCAGCGTCGGCTTAACATCTTCATTGCCGAACACCACAGGTGGCGTCACAAATCATCTATTTATAAACTTTATTCCATCACTTCACTCCCTTACATGGATGCCCAGGGCCACGGACCGGGTCACCGCTACTGTGACACTTCCCTGTGAAATACCGGTCCGGTACCGAGTACCCCACTGCTCTGACCAACATCAAGAATCTCCTTATCGTGGCTGCCTAGTAAACATGAGTTGGCCAATTTATGCGCTAATTATTCAGCTATTGACGCGGTTGCCCCTCTCGTTCATGGCAGAATCCGACGTATCAACAGACAACCCTGGCACAATAACACCACTAAAAAGCTCCGACAAGTGTCCAGGATTCCAAAGCGGCGCTGCAATAAAAAAAATTTGCAAGATGACTTCACCTCATTCAAACAGGCAACACTCGATTTCAAATCTGTCCTCACCTCTGCTAAACAGGCCTACTTCACAAGCCTCGTATCTTCCCTATCTTACAACCCCAAACAGTTATTCAAAACTTTTTACTCCCTCCTCCGCCCACCACTGCCTCCTCCAACCTCCCTCCTCTCTGCCGAGGACTTTGGCACACAGTTCAAGAACAAGATTGAGAATACAAGGCAATTCTTCATCACTCAACCACCACAACCCCTTTGTATACCAGACCAATGCGCAAACCCCATAACCTCACTCTCCAGCATCACTGAAGGGGAGCTTAATTGTCTCTTCTCCAAATCGTACCTCACAACCTGTGCACTCGACCCCATCCAATCCCACCTCCTCTCCAACCTCACCACCACACTTATCCCATCCCAAACCCACCTCTTCAACCTATCACTAACGTACGGTACCTTCCCTTCTGCTTTCAAACATGCCACAATCACGCCTATCCTTAAAAAGCCAACCCTCGACCCAACCACTATGTCCAGCTATAGCCCCAAGATCGCTGCTCCCATTCGCTTCCAAACTCCTGGAGCAGCACGTCCACGCTGAACTTTCCTCCCACCTATCATCTAACTTGCTCTTTGACAAATCTACAATCTTTTCCGCCCCCATCACTCCACTGAGACAGCCCTAACCAAAATTACTAACGACCTACTTACAGCCAAATCAAATGGACAATACTCTATACTCCTGCTTCTAGACCTGTCCTCAGCATTCGACACAGTTGACCACTGCCTCCTTCTACAGATCCTCTCCTCCATCGGCATCAAAGGCCTTGCCCTATCCTGGATCTCCTCATACCTTTCAAACCGCACATTCAGTGTCTCCCACTCCCACACCACCTCCTCATCCCACCCTCTCTCTGTTGGAGTCCCCCAAGGCTCTGTTTTAGGACCCCTACTCTTCTCAATCTATACACTTGATCTGGGGCAACTCATAAAGTCCCACGGATTCCAGTACCACCTTTATGCTGATGACACTCAGATCTCCCTCTCTGGCCCAGACATCACCTCTCTGCTGTCCAGAATCCCAGAGTGTCTATCGGCCATATCCTCCTTCTTCTCCTCTCGCTTCCTCAAGCTCAATGTGGACAAATCTGAACTCATCATCTTTCCTCCATCTAACAGATCTTCCTTACCCGACCTAGCTATAACAATTAATGACATCACACTTTCCCCAGTATCGGAAGTCCGCTGCCTCGGAGTAACCTTTGACTCTGCCCTGTCCTTCAATCCGCACATCCAAGCGCTTTCTCGCCTCCAGCTCAAAAATATTTACAGAATCCATCCTTTCCTCAATCCTCAATCTACTAAAATGCTTGCGCATGCCCTCATCACCTCCCGCCTCGACTACTGCAACATCCTTTTCTGTGGTCTCCCTGCTAACACCCTCGCACCTCTCCAGTCCATCCTTAGCTCTGCCGCTCGACTAATTCATCTCTCTCCTCGCTACTCCTCCACTTCTCCCCATTGCAAATCTCTTCACTGGCTCCCATTCCCTCAGCGTATCCAGTTCAAATTACTAATACTGACCAACAAGGCCATCTATAACCTGTCTCCCCCATATGTCTCTGAACTAATCTCCCGATACATTCCCTCACGTAATCTCCGTTCCTCCCAAGACCTCCTTCTCTCCTCCACACTTATTTGCTCCTCACCCAACCGCCTCAAAGACTTCTCCCGAATAGCACCTATTCTCTGGAATTCTTTGCCCCAACAAGTCCGACTATCAACCACATTTGGATCCTTCATACGGAACCTGAAAACCCACCTCTTCAAGAAAGCCTACAGCCTGAAATGACCCCGCTACCTCCTTCTCTCTCACCACTACCGGTGATATCACCAACACTGGAACTGCAACCCACCAACCTACTGTCTCCTTCCCCACCATCCTGTAGCATGTAATCCTGAAAGGGCAGGGTCCTCTCTCCCCTCTGTATCAGTCTGGAATTGTTAGTTTGTTTACTGTAAGTGATATCTGTAATTTGTATGTAACCCCTTCTCATGTACACCACCATGGAATCAAAGGTGCTATATAAATAAATAATAATAATAATAGCCAGTCACAGAAGAAGAAGTAAGCAGGCTCCTTGCATCTTCTCACCCAACCACTTGCATCAGTGACCCATTTCCGTCACATTTCCTCCAGTCCCTTTCCCCTGCTGTCACCCCTCACCTAACTAAAATATTTAACCTCTCTCTTCTGGTATCTTTCCCTCCTCATTTAAGCATGCCATCATACATCCACTACTTACAAAACTATCCCTCGACCAAAACTGTGCCGCTAACTATAGACCTGTCTCTAATCTTCCCTTCATCTCTAAACTCCTGGAACGCCTGGTCCACTCCCATCTTATCCGCTATCTCTTTGATAACTCTCTTCTCGACCCTCTCCAATCCGGTTTCCACTCTTTACACTCTACTGAAATTGCCCTCAATAAAGTCTCTAATGATCTACTAACAGCTAAATCAAATGGTCATTACTTCATGCTAATTCTCTTGGATCTCTCTGCAGCGTTCAACACTGTGGATCATCAGCTCCTCCTCACTATGCTCCGTTCCATTAGCCTCAAGGACACCGTTCTCTCCTGGTTCTCCTACTATCTCTCTGACCGCTCCTTTACTGTATCTTTTGCCGGTTCCTCCTCCTCTCACCTTCCCCTTACTGTTGGGGTTCCTCAATGATCGGTTCTAGGCCCCCTCCTCTTCTCCTTGTACACTGCCCACATTGGTCAAACAATCAGTTAGAGTTGAGCGAAACGGGTAGGTCAATTTCAAAAGTCGACAACTTTCGCAAAAGTCGGGTTTCATGAAACGAAACTCGACCATAGCGTGAGGTCGACCACGAGGTCGGCGACCATGGTGCCAAAGTCGCGTTTCAAAAGATGCTTCCAGCGCCCTTTTTCAGCCAATGATGGAGGACGCACACTGTGGGCAACGCGATGACATAGGCAGCGGTCACCACCATCTTTGAGAAGGGCATGCAAGTGATTGGCTTGCTTTGTGTGGCGTCACAGGGGCAATAAAAGGGGCGTGCATGCCGACCGCCATCTTACTTCTGCTGATCTCAGAATAGGGAGAGCTGCTGCTGCTGCTGATTCTGTAGGGAGAGCGTTAGGCAGGGAAGAAGATGCAAAAAACTGCTTCTGCTGCTAGCGATTTTGCCTGTACAACAAACCAGTTAGTGTGCAGTGCAAGGGGAGGCTATATTTTGGTGCATTCAGCTCTGTTGGTTATTAGGCTGCCTTATAAGGCTCCCTGATAGCTGCATTGCTGTTTTCACACTGCTGTGCAAACTGCTTTTTTTAAAAGCAAAAATACTTTTAATCCTCTTTTTTGAGCAGTTACTAAGCGTTCATTTTTCCACACTTTTGTGTGCAGCAGTCCTACTTATTAGGCTGCCTGCTGCCATACTTGGGACTGAGAGCATCATTGTCAGCTTGCTAAAATCTCTATGGAGATTCAAATTCTCCCCAGTCCTATATAGACATTTTATACACCATCCAATTTCAGCCTGTTATATTGAGGTGTAATCTACACTGGGCCTGAGATAATAGCTCAGTGTCCTCAAGTCTGTAGGGAGATTCAAATTCTCCCCAGTCCTATATAGACATTTTATACACCATCCAATTTCAGCCTGTTATATTGAGGTGTAATCTACACTGGGCCTGAGATAATAGTTCAGTGTCCTCAAGTCTGTAGGGAGATTCAAATTCTCCCCAGTCCTATACAGACATTTTATACACCATCCAATTTCAGCCTGTTATATTGAGGTGTAATCTACACTGGGCCTGAGATAATAGTTCAGTGTCCTCGAGTCTGTAGGGAGATTCAAATTCTCCCCAATACTATATACACCTTGTACCTTGTCATACACCAGCCAATTTCAAAGGATTTTGTCCCACCTTCCCCTGATGACACATAGGTTGCCAGAAAAATGGCTCGCTTTTGTCCTCCTCTTCCTCGGACTTCTCCAATTCCTCCATTTGCAGCTGCTGAATGTCCAACATCAACATATGCCATTTTTTAAACCTCCCTAACTGGGCTGCCCCCCCCATGGCCAGGGTCACCACCTAGCACACACAACCGTGCGAGTGCCATTGCCCTGGACAGGTGGGTGGGCCGACTCTTGGGCATCGGCACTGGCACAGGGTCCCTCATAGTGCAATCAAGTGTCTCTGACGGTGAGCGTGCACACCCGCCGTCAGACACACCAGCGTACTATGAGGGGCCCAGTGCCAGTACGAGTGGGCCCCCCTTGCTTGGGCAGGGCCCCAGCATTTGCAATATTTACCTCTCCCTGCTCCTCCGCTGTGTAGTCTCAAATCCTTCCCTGGGACTGCCACTACAAATTTGGTGAACTGATAGATTATGGTTAAGACATAGCTATGTCCTGTCCTGCTGGCCAGGCTCTAGCTTCAGATGATCAATGGCTTCCATTTCTTATGGACGTCGACTCACAATGAGATGCAGTGGTGGTTTATCATCAGCTTTCACAGTTTTCCTACTCACAGACGTGTGACATTCCTGCCAACATTTTTAAATGTGTCCTCTTATGCCAATCCAATAGAATCGCCTACAGCCTGAGGCTTCTGTCTTTTGCACTCCAAAGTTACCTGACAGATCATGATAGGCAGTGAGGACCATGTCTACATCTCTCCCTGTGATCAAAATTTGATGGAGATGAGTAACGGTGATGGGATCAACGGTGATAGGATCAACGGTACTGCGATACAGCAACCCTTTCTTCACAAAGAACTGTTTTCGCTGTCTCCACACACAAAGTAATTGAGGGTCAGCATCGCCTCTGAGAATTCTCCCGGGAGTTTTTCCCGTGATTAATAATTCTTAAATTTCTGCAATCACTCGACTTTATGTCTGTACTTTTATCCATCTCGTGTACTCTTGCGGTGAGTCTGGACTGTCTTACTGAGACAGAAATATATATGAAGATTTAAAAATACCCCAACAGTGTATACTGGTGTACGCTTCAAAAACATTTCCTTTTTTCTACTTTTTAGATTGTTGTCTAATCCATACTGAGGCTGTGAGTGTCTTTGTCGGACTCTGGAAATAAACACAGAGATTTTAAATGTTTAAACTATGCTATATATACCTGTTATCAGGTGATACTGTACCCTTTCTCAACTTTCTGCAATCTTGTCGAATCCATACTGTTCCTGAGACCGTCTGAGTCTGCCTCCTGATTACAGATAAGTGGTGTTTGAGTGGAACTGTTGGCCAAGTTCAAATTCTAGCTGTTTTGGGCGGTGTTAGATCTGTTCGTCGAACTACAACACTTTGATTAAAATTCGGCTGTTCGAGTTTCCGTTCGAGAACGTTTCGTTAAACAAAAGCGTATTTTTTTTTCACATTAATAATGGTTTTCAATGATAATAGACAGTTTTAGGGCATACTAGCGGTGTCTGGTAGCCAGCGGTGTAGTACACCTGTGAAGGAGCTACACCGTGTGTGTTTCTAATAATTTTTTACCACATATTGTCCTGAAAATTCTTTTCGGCCTAGTAACTGTGTCTGCTACTCAGAAGAGGAGCCCACCCGTGAACCGAGCTATGCCGCCAGTTTATGAAAGAACCAGTTTTTGACTGCATTTATACCACTTAATACTTTGGGCCTAGTAACTGTGTATGCTACTCAGCAGAGTTGGCCACCCGTGAACCAAGCTATGCCGCCTGTTTATGTAAGAACTGTGTGCTACTCAGCAGAGGAGCCCAGCTGTTAAGCAACCTACAGCACCTGTGGTTTGGACACATAATTTTTTCACATTCTTTCTGGAATGCCGTTTAGGCCTAATTCCAGAATTACGGTTGACCTGCACTTACTGACTTACTGGGAAATGCTTGTTCGCGGGGAAGAATTGTAATCCCAGATCCCCATCACTAAAGGGGTTCAGCGTGTTATCCGCACCTGTAAGCGATACATGCTGGTCCTTTCATTGAAGCACGCGTGCAGCCCCGGACATGTAAGGGCATGACAGACCTGTTATTGGCCGATCTCGCATGCCAGAGCCTCGCGTTTCCCTCTAGTAAGCTGGACGCGGACCGCGGGGGCATGCCTGAGTCTCGTTCGTTAACGGAATTAAGCTTGCAATCTGTGCAGCTTTTTTGTGGATGGCATGGTTGAGGTTGCCCGTGTTGAGTCCAATTAAGCTGCAGGCTCCACTCCTGGTGGTGCCCTTCTGGACATTTCTTTAAGGTTCAGCTTTGCAACCATACTGCCCCTGGAAACCAAACACTTTTCCTGACAGTGACATTCTGGTCAAAGAGCGCGATGACATCACGTCTGTACGCCCTCTGCCTAAACAGTCCAAGTGCAGAGAGAGGGAAGATGGAGACGACGAGGAGTCCAGAGTACAGGGATTCCTTAGCGAGGAGACTTATTTAATTGTTTTAAAGGTTTGGAGCAATTTTTGGGGAGCACGATGCTCTGGAGAATGATATCTGGGGCCCATCATACACTGGAGCATTCCAAAGGTGGACATCAGTCACTGGAGCAGCAGTTACAGGGCCCATTATACACTGGAGCATTAGAAATGGGGCCCATTATATATGGAGCATTATTTGGGCCCATAAGACACTGGAGCTTCAGCCATGGTGAACAACATATACTGTAGCATTATGTGGAGCTCATCATATACTGTATCGAACATTATATGGGACCAATGATTCTGTATGGAGAAATATATGGGCCTCATTACTCTTTATGGCGCACTATGCGGTGGCCATAATACTGTATGGAGGAATATACTGTCTGGTTTTGGAGCTATTGGAGAATTTAAAATGGATATCAGTCATGTGATGTAAGAATTGAAGTATTTTTCATTGTAGTATACCGCTATTTCTCTGCCATATCAAAGGATCATGAATTGTGTCATGTGTTAAAGGAGCCCAGTGACACTCTTTGGCCCTGGGCCCACGAAAATCTGGAGCCAGCACTACCCCTCCCACAACTTTAGCCAAATAACCCCCAGTTTTCAATGCCTAACTATTATTATAAAGTAAATTAAGGTTGACAAGCTTAAGGAATAAGAATTGATGTTTTAGGCATTAAAATGGGCACTGTAGGTAGGTTTCCTGTCCTCCACTCACTGCCGACTTTTCTTCCCCATTGACTTACATTGGGTTTCGTGTTTCAGTTGGACTTCGGCTTTTCACAATAATCGGCCGATTTCGTTCGACCCGACTTTTGCGAAAGTCGGGTTTCGTGAAACCCGACTCGACCCAAAAAAAGGCAAAGTCGCTCATCTCTACAATCAGTAGATTTGGTTTCCAGTACCATCTCTATGCTGATGACACCCAATTATACGCTTCTTCTCCTGACATCACGCCAGCTTTTCTAGAAAACACCGGCGATTGTCTAAACGCTGTGTCTAACATCATGTCCTCACTATATCTGAGACTGAACTCCTTGTGTTTCCTCCCTCTACTAATGTACCTATACCCAACATTTCTGTGTGTGGTTCCACTATTACTCCCCAGCAACATGCCCGCTGTCTTGGGGTCATACTTGACTCCGAGCTTTCCTTTGCCCCCCCATTCGATCACTGGCTCGCTCTTGTCATCTGCACCTCAAAAACATTTCTAGAATTCGACCTTTTATTAATTTTGACTATGCAAAAACTCTTACTGTTTCTCTTATTCATTCTCATCTCGACTATTGTAACTCTCTTTTAATCGGTCTCACTCTTACCATACTCTCCCCTCTCCAATCTGTCTTGAACGCTGCAGCCAGGCTCATATTCCTCACCAATCGTTACACCGATGCTTCTACCCTGTGCCAGTCATTACACTGGCTACCCATCCACTCCAGAATTCAGTATAAACTTATTACACTCACCCACAAAGCCCTCAATGGCTCAGCACCACCCTACATCTCCTCCCTTGTTTCAGTATACCACCCTACCCACGCCCTCCGTTCTGCTGATGACCTGAGGTTAGTGTGACGAGCGTCAGCTTACGCTGAGTCGTTTCTTTTTTGAATGAGTGGACCCTCTGGGCCGTGGCACCCATCCACCTAGGGCGAGCTAACCTAGTGAGAACCACCCCCTATACAGGGAGTGTCAGGGGCAAGACCAAGGGGGTGTGACACCACGGCAGCAGGACCAGATGGCCGGCTCAGGGAAACAAGACAAATCAGACGAGACGTTAGTTCAAAGAAACTTCATTTAAGGAAGGCTTCAGGGATAACATCAGGTACAAACATAACCAGAACAGGGACAGCATAGCAAGGTGCGTGCAAGGGCATGCCAGGTCCAAGCATGGTACGTGCAGATGGTAGGCGGAGGCACGATGACATCAGACTCCGGACAGCAAATGAAGATCAACGGGGACATCAGGTTCTGAAGCTCTGTAGGCAATCATCAGGATCCGGACATCCGAAAGTCAACCAGGCTTCCATGCAGGGAAACAAGACAGGGTTAACGACATGATGCGTGTCAACGGACACGCCAGGTTCGGGTTCACAGGGTGAGACCTGTGCATGCCAAGGGGCATGCCAGGGAGAGACACAAGGATGGTGGCTTGCGCGTGCAAGGGCACGCCAGGGAGAGACACAAGGACGGTGGCCTGCGCGTGCGAGGGCACGCCAGGGACAGGTACAATGGCATCGGAAACCGAGGTACTAGCATCGACCGACAGGGTCCAGGTATCTGGCTACGGACATCAGCTCCAGACATCAGGCCGCAGTCATCTAGGTCCGGACCTCTGGCAGCGGTCGGCAGGTTATGGAACCCGGCAGGCAAACTAGGGTTAAGAGCAGAGCAAAAGAGGCAAAAGGCTTTGTGCAAGCGTAGCACGAAAAGGCACAGTGCGAGAACCAGCGTGCGTGCAAGAGAGCACGGAGACCACGGCCGGGGTACTGGCAGGTGGTACCGACAATGGCAGTTGCAGGCAGGCACGACTAGAGGCGACACCGCTGCGGGGCCACACAGCCGGGAACCACTTTAGCACTGGACGGGGGCACGGCTGAGGAATACAGGCGAGCATGGCTAGAGGCGGCACGGCTGAGGCACACCAGGCAGGCACAGGTGACCAGGCATGTGCACAGAGGCACGGAGCCACAAGGCCGGGCTAGGCAAAGGTACAGGACAGAGACGCGTGCGATACCGCACGGCAAAGCCTAGTATGAAAAAGTGCAAGAGCGCACGAAACATCAGGGAAAAGACAAAGAACGAGGCAGAGACCTGTGAATGCAGAGAGCATGCCAGGGACAGGGACAGTCTAGCAGCGGAGCGTAGGCCGAAGCCCAGAGCCAGGCCAAGGCAGGGCCTTGGGACTAGACAGGGTACAGAGCGAGGCCTGCACGTGTAGAGACATGCCAGGAAGAGGTTCAGAGTGGAGCCCTGCACGTGTAGAGACACACCAGGGAGAGGTTCAGAGAGGATGCCTGCACGTGTAGAGACACGCCAGGGACAGGGACAGAGTCTAGCAGTGGAGCGTAGGCCGAAGCCCAGAGCTGGGCCAAGGGAGAACCTTGGGACTAGACAGGATACAGAGCAGAGCCTGCACATGTAGGAGACACACCAGGGAGAGGTTCAGAGCGGAGTCCTGCACGTGTAGAGACACGCCAGGGAGAGGTTCAGAGCGGAGGCCTGCACGTGTAGAGACACGCCAGGGACAGAGTCTAGCAGCGGAGCGTAGGCCGAAGCCCAGAGCCGGGCCAAGGGAGAACCTTGGGACTAGACAGGGTACAGAGCGGAGCCTGCACGTGTAGGAGACACGCCAGGGACAGGGTACAGAGATGGAGACCTGCACGTGTAGAGAGACACGTCAGGGACAGGGTACAGAGACAGGGGCCTTCTCGTATAAGGAGACACATCAGGGACAGGGCACAGAGACGGGGGCCTGCACGTGTAAGGAGACACGTCAGGGACAGGGTACAGAGGCAGGGTACCTGAAGCCACAAAGCAAAGCGAGACAGGAAACATGGAAAGAAACACGGAACAGAATCAGAGCAAACAAGGACAACAAGACAAAGCAAAGCAGAGACGAAACATGGCACGAAGGACAAACACTAGACAAGACACGAGACAAGAGACGGAATACGAGCAGGGAGCGTGTGCAGAGATGCACTACAGAGCTAGGTGCAAGGGCACAGAATAGGGGGAGCACCCCACAGACCAAGTAGCCATGCAGGGACACAACACAATACTCAGGCCCTGAGCAAAGGAATGGGTGGTCTGATATAGGGCACAGCACCTCCTCTTCCGGGTCAGGACCAGGGGAGAACTTCCTAGTTCAGATGCTCCAGGATCACAGAGCACAGTCACATGATCAGGGTTTCAGACATGACGAGATGATCACCAAACCAGACAGTGCAGGATCCTAGGAAGGACACATGATCAGGGATTCCAGACATGACGAGATGATTGCAGAACCAGACAGGGCAGGATCCTAGGAAAGGTCACATGATCAGAGTTTCAGACATGACGAGATGATTGCAGAACCAGACAGTGCAGGATCTTAGGAAATGTCACATGATCAAGGTTTCAGACATGACGAGATGATTGCAGAACCAGACAGTGCAGGATCCTAGGAAGGACACATGATCAGGGATTCTAGACATGACTAGAAGATCACAGAAGGCAAAGCAGAAATGCAGGCATCTTGCAGCTCAGCAGACATGAGGTGAGTGTGCACACTGCTCTAGGGAACAAGCAGGATAGCAGACAAGATATGCGCAGGCACATCGCTCCAGGAGTTCTTGAGACAAAACAGACATGGCAGACATGACAGCATCCTCAATAATCAGAACCTCCCACTCCCGTCTCCAAGACTTTACACGTGCTGCGCCAATTCTTTGGAATGCACTTACGATTAGTCCCCAATCCCCACAATTTTAAGCGTGCCCTGAAAATGCATTTATTCAGACTGGCCTATCGCCTCAACACATTAACCTAATCTATCCCTGTGTGGCACAGCCAAAAGTTTTACCATAACCAGGTTCCCCGCATCATGTTCCACATGCTTTATGCATCCATTAGCCCTCTGTGTCTGTACTGTTACACACTTAACATTATGGCTGGTCCATACAATCTGGGCAACTGTTACCACCCACCTTTCGTGTCTATCTCTTTCCTCATAGACTGTAAGCTTGCGAGCAGGGCCCTCATTCCTCTTGGTATTTGTTATAATCTATGTGATTATTGTTATGCTGTAATGTCTATTGTCTGTACAAATCCCATCTGAAATGTAAAGGGCTTCGGAATATGTCGGCGCTATAGAAATAAAAATAATTATTATTATTATTATTATGATTATTCTCAATTTTTCCAGTTTTCTAGACCAGTAATGCAATTACAATTTCATATATTTCATGTTTGCATTCTATATCGCTACAGAGTGCTACTTTATTTGTTGGTCATATATGGAGATGGCACCTAATTTCTGTTTGGAAGCATAAAAGCAAAATGGGGCCATTTTTTATGGCTTCCAAAGGTAAATGAAAATATGAGCATTATTGTGTATCCTGCTCTGCAAAGCCTTCACTGAGCAGATTCCTGATGACCGCATGTCTGGCCAAGTGCTTTGTCTACAACAGGTAGCCATGGCAGCAGTGCTTACAGTATTTATATTTTATCTGCCACTACGACAATCTGATGCATATCAGCAATCAGAGATACACCACCAGTTAAACAATCAGGTGCAATCATACTTGGACTATGTCCTTCTCCATCAGATACAATGAGCTCTGGCACCATGGACTTCTGGGTCAGCAGATTAGGCTAGTGGCAAGTACTGACACTGTTGGCGAGGGTCTTTCCCAACCTACAATATGGTAGGTGGACCAGATTGTCTTCCACAAGTGCGGAAAACCTTACATTTATCAAAATTAATAAGTGATAGATAAGTGGTAATTTTCATTCACCTGCAGCTGTGTATATCATCTGCCTTCTTGTTATGTTTTTCTCTATACAATTTGCTGCCATTATTGCCAATGCTGACACACAGCTGGACATCTACTGCCTGCACATTATGTTACATTTATACTGTTCTGCTGTCGCTGCAAGGGCTATCAGTGCTGACCAAAACAGCTGGATGTTTCCTTTCCCATTATATTCTATTCTGTGCTGCTGCTGTTGCTTTTACCCCTACTGATGGAAATCCACACATCTCCTACCTTATTTATTGTGTTCCATAGCTACACTACTTTTGCTGGGAACCATACCGTACACTGGGTAAATAAACCTGAAACTGATAGTAGGAATAGAGATTAGCGAACCTTCCAAGGTTCAGTTTGGTTCACCGAATGTCCCAATGTTCGCTGAACAGTTCAACAAGCATATCAAAACCCCATTAAATTCAATGGAAGGCCAAATCAAACATATACACCTTAAGGGGTGACAAAAAGATTCCCAAGGAGCTAAAATTAAGGGCAGACACCATGAAATGTGGCATCAGTTGACCCACAGTAGTGACGAAGCCAATTTTTTAAATTCTGACCGATGTCACTTTATGTGGTGATAACTCTGGGACGCTTCAACAAATCCCAGTGATTTTGAGACTGTTTTTTCGTGGCACATTGTAATTTATGATAATGGTAAATTTAGGTCGATATGTTTTGTGTTTATTTATAAAAAATATCAGAAACTTGACAAAAATGTAAAATATTGCAATTTTCACAGGCATGTTGCATGTACCCTTCCCCTCTTTCAAACTGCTGTTTCAAAACCATAGGCCCACAGCTGTTAGTCACCAGTCACTAAATGAACAATCACTATTTATTTTCTTAGATAGTGTGCCTGAAAAACACTCTGAGACCTATTGATTTTGATGAACAGATGGGGCCTTCTGATTCCTCACTTCAACACAGTTTTATCACAAAGACTTGGGTTAGCAAAGAGGGCCTCCTGGCTGAACCCCAATATTTGGCCTAACAATTTTTATGAGAAAATAGGTGTTCCTGATTCCTTACTGCAACACAATTTTATCCCAAACGATTTGGATAAGCAAATAGGGCTTTCTGGCTGAACCTCAATATTAGGCCTAATGATTTTTAAGGGTAAATGGGGCCTCCTGATTCCTCATTGCAACACAGTTTTATCCCAAACGATTTGGATGAGCAAATAGGGCTTTCTGGCTGAACCCCTATATTAGGCCTAACAATTTTTATGAGGAAATGGGGCCCCCTGACTCCACAATGCAAATGAGTTTTCGCCCAAATGGGGCCTTCTAAGTGCAACACAGTTTTAGCACAATTTAGTTAGATGCTGGAAGATCGATTTTACACAGGACAGGATCCTATCTAGCTATCTGATATGCTCACTTTCAGCAGCAGCAACAGGAGAAGCCTCTCTGTGCTGTTACACTGAGAAAATGGCACCAGCAAAACAAGTTGTCCGCTTTTTATATAGACAGGGACATGTAACTTCGGCAACCAATCACAGAAGACCTTCTGTCATGACGTTGTGGATGGTTTCTGCGCCCTGATTAGCTGTCGGAATCAACACACAAAGTTATTACAGAACAGAAATTTTTTTAAAAAAAATTTACAATCCTCCACTCTGACCTAAACAAACCTCCTCCCCTCATAAAACACGTCTTCCCTGCTCATCATACAGCACCACTATCAAAGTCAAAACAAAAGCATTAGCGGAAATGCGATCATTTACCTATCTGTGACCGAATTTTACCGATTTTGAGGAAAAATGCTCCGGAATCTGAACACGAATCCGAATGTGCTACATTCGTGCCGAATTTGAGATTGGCAAACAATTTCCAAACAAGTTCGCCCATCTCAACTCAGGAAGTCCTTATTGTTCCATACAATGGACGGTGAAGCGTAAGTTTGACATATAAACCTATCCATATATTTTAAAGTGCACGACCACTTACAGAAATAAATAATGATATTCTAATTTGAGAAGACCAAGAGTTTGCTTTCTCAATGATCACAGACAGGGATAAGGAGGACAGTATCGCATTTATCTAGGGCAGATAATTTTTCTATATAACCTACAGAGGACATAATAAACACAAAAGAATGTACTCTTTATGCTCAGGATGTATGGCGGAAAAGAAAAGCAGAGTACCTTGGTGTCCTTGGTTGCCTAGCATCGAAAACATCTTTCAGCTTCCCTGCAGCTTCTGTATAATGTTAAAATCTTTTTCCAGTTATTTTCTGAAATCTATAGATTTTATCATAGACATTTCTGTTCCCAAAAAAAAACCTGGAAGCAGTTAGTTGAACATTGAGCTTTATGTTGGGTCTGCATGTGGCATGGGTGCAGCATTTTATTGTAATTATAATGTGATTATAATGTACAATTGATAATTAATCTTTAAATTTGTTGGGTCCATTTAGTTGGGAGTTATGCAGGTTTTGCATCAAGAATCACAAACTATGTAATTGATGATGTCTTATGCCATACATGCAGTAAAAATCTGTGTGGCTAAAATGCAGAATTTTAAAAGAAAAAATATAAGAAATGAAAAAAAATCTAAAAACAAAATGAAATCTTTGGTGGTGAGGTCCACCACCCAAAATCCCCATTGATCATCTTTTTGCAACTTCTGTAGTGACCAGCTGCACACGGTGTAAAGATCTGTTCACAATGTAGTGGTTGTTTTTGGATGCTACTCCTAAGGTGTAGTGCCCCACCATCCAGGTAAGGTGGGAACTCCTTTCCACGCTCCAACACTCACACCCCAAACAACAGGGTAGTTCTGCACATGCACATTGCAGCTCAGTGCTTAGTGAGTAGCAGAGCACCTCTGGTGGTTCCCTGCATGGAACACTGGATGTGCTGGGAGGTGGGAGGTGGGTGGAGTTGAGATATATAAAAGAGTGGGAAAGTGTAGGATTAGAGGTTCAGTCTGGCAGAAGGTCAGGCGGGTAAGAAGTCACTCAGACAGGAGTGAGGATCCCTGGAAGAAGGGATGGAGGAAGGAGTGCTGCAGCTGCCTCAGTGATCTGAGCCAGCTGGCACGGGAAAGGGAAAGAAGGAGAAAGACGTAGAACTGCAACCTAAGCTTCCATAAGAGAGAAAAAGATCAGTACGGAACGAAGGAGTAAGGAGAACAGAGAGGACGTGGGTTGGAAGAGGAACCCTGCCTATAGGTTCTCAGCGCAAGGCCGGGGCCCGGTCCCCGAGGTTGTATGGACACTTATGGTTCTGCAGCAGACACCGGTGGAGTAGTAGGCTGTAAATGCACTACTCCCATCTAAGACTTGGGGCACAACAGCAACTGATTTAGAGAGCCGGGACTCAGGAGAAGGGAGTCCCCAAAGTAGGCTACAGCTGTCTGCCACACGAGTAGAGTTCTTGGGAACATCTGACAGGAGGAACTCCAGGGTACCACGGTACTGGAGATCTTCACACTTTAAGGCGCAATAGAGGAGTCGTTCAGGAAAGGTACATGTTGGCGGAGTGTGGGAGAAGAGCTTTCCATCTGGCCTGGAGGTTGGCTGAGTCTCTGACATGGCCCGGAGGCAGGCACCATTGTGTACCGCAGACTGTGAGTAAAGCTTTGGAACTGCAAGCCTCTGTGTCCTCCATTCATTCTTGCGCCAACCCGCTCAGCACCGCTACATCTGGGTACCATCTTTTACACTGCCTGCGCCTTTCCACAACCACCACAACTAGACTGAGCTGGGACATCAGCCCTGCCTGTGGAGGGCTATACCATCACTTCTGCACCATACCATCTGTCCCAGAGGATCTGTCTGCAGCGTCGGCTTAACACCTCCCTTGCCGAGCACCACAGGTGGCGTCACAAACTATTCCATTCTATTAACTACATTTCCCCCATTACTTGGGCGCCCAGGGCCACGGACCGGGTCACCGCTGCTGTGACACATTCCCCTGACACCGGCCCGGTACCGAGTACCCCACGACCCTGGGAGGGCGACCCACTTCAGCTCAGCTCACCCCATTGAAGTGAATGACAGCTGACCTGCAGTACCCCAGAATGTCCACTACACAGTGAATGAAGCCTTTCTAGCTCTTTATACTGTGTGCAACTGATCACTACAGGAGCTGCAACACAGGGGATGTTTAACCCTCTCCAAGAAGATTTTGATGACCTGTACTAAGGATAGGCAATCAATATATATGTTTTGGGTAACTCCTGTAAGCTTACATACAGTCTGTGAAAACTGATGGGTTGTTCCAAGCATCTTTAAGTTGCGACTTTGGTCATATTACAATATTACAATAGCTTAAACCTCTGCAAGTGATTGTAAACACCTGTTTCTGATAGGTCTATATGATCGTGATTATGTTTTGTGTCATTTTGATATTAGAGAGTGAAGTTGGGACAATATTGTATTATGAATAAAAATCTGTAGCTATATCTGAAGGTTATATTAATATTAATTCTGACCTGACCACATTATGAAATCCATTTCCAAAGATTTCTACTATGCTTTATCACAGACTGGCACCTATTAATTCAGTAGACCTTTTCAACTCTTCAACTTTTCAATGTACAAAGAGCCTCCAGTCTGAGCTAGATGCGATGTCCAGCTTGCCTCCTCAGTCTAGAACACTCACTGCTTTTTGGTCTGAACTCTGAACACCAGACATAATTTTTAGATGAGTCAATGTGGAATGTTTTGGTAGTAACATTTATATTCTGACATCATTCAAACTATAGAAAGATTTTTTCTAGATTCCCTAGATTTATGTGTCTTCAATATATCTGGTTATAAAGTACCAAACAAAAAAGCAGTCAAAAGATCCATAAAACTATGATATTTATTAAATATAATATTAAAACATTATTGGATATGGACACACAGTGTTTGGACAGGGAAAAGGAACAGCATATAAATGAACACGATGGTCATGAAGGGCCAACAAAGCTGCAAACACCCCGCCAGGATAATAGAATGCAGAGCTAGATGGTATAGCTAATACAAGTCAGGAGGTTATATAGAATGTAATATAACAAATCATACAGCAAGTGCTACAATCCTTCATAGGGAGTATACCCTGACAAGGTGCAAACACGCACATACAAAATTAATGTATAGTACACAACATGATGGTAACATAATAAACTGCATTACTATACCTGAAATACGGGGGGGAGAGCAGCAAGGTCGGTCCTATCCCCGACGCGCGTTTCGGAGTTAAAAGAACTCCTTCCTCAGGGGGCGTGGAGAGTAGTATACCCATCGGGCATTATATTGCACGCCCGCCGGAAGTCATCAAGGCGCGCGCTGTCCGCCATTGGCCAGCTGGTTCAGTGCTACGGCAGAGCCGGAAACACGCGGGCCCACGTGATCCAGCTCTCCGAGCAGAGACCGCCCACCGGCCAACAGACGGACAAAGCGCACGCGCAGAGATGACAGCAGGCTAAAGCGGCCATATTTAAACAGGGCAAAAGATGGGGCAAACAAAAAATAATAAAAACAACTGAATATTTTGTGGAATGTGGCGAAATGCAGTGTTAAATGACAAACCAGTAGCCACGTAGTATTAGTAACAAATAACCAAGATTTGCACTAAGTCTATAACACTGACCTATAGAAACAGCAAATGGCCAAAGCCACAAGTAGATGGTCGCATGATAGGTGCATATATATGGGCCAATTCAATGAAAGAAGATTGTTTGGCTCATAATTGACCGGATCCAAAACTAAAGCTGTAGTATACAGGACCTGGTCTCCATGTAAGAGTGCAATTATCAAAATTAGCAAGATTTGAATACAAAAATTCACTGTATGGCAAGATGTAGTAAAATCATCAAAATAAGCCACCCACACACAAGAGGTAAATTGTATGGAGAATTACCCCATAGCACGGAATGCCACAAAATACAAAACATATACAATATTACAGAGTAATACAAAATACACTGAGCTGTTATATAGCATAGCCAGTAACAGAAACAGTATCACTGCAGTATTACATATATATAGCCCCATAAACACATATTACATGTAAAAATTATGTGTTTAAATACTCTAATAAATGATACAAAAATCTCAAAATTGTGTCAAATTAAATAAGACAACAAAAATATACAGCATCCATTAAGCAGCTTGATGTTGCCAGACGATCTACGAACTCTTTCCACCGTTACGGATAACATCCAGTCATATTCAGAATACTATAATGATAAAAACAGAATTTAAAAACAAATAATAGAACCATAGTGTCCACAAATACCAACTCAAAAAGGTAACTACAAATATGGGGCATAGGAAATATTTTCATTAAGGCCACGTGGATGGATGGTGTCCAAAGTCCAAATCCATCTCGTTTCAGACCTCGCCAAGCGATTAGATAATTTGCCACCCCTTATGTTAATATTAAGAGCTTCAATGCCCCTTACTTTAAGGAGTGTAGCATTACATTGATGGAATTGCTTAAAATGCCTGGGTAAGGTCTTTAGACTTAGATCGTCATCACACGTGGCAGCAGCCACTATACCTAGGACATGTTCCCTCGTGCGTACCTTTAACTGCCGTGTGGTCATCCCCACATAGATTAGACCACAAGGGCAAGTAGCGTAATAAATCACGTACCGACTGGTGCATGATATATGCTGCTTGATAGAAAATGTCCTGGTACCATCATGATTGGTAAAAAGGGTACTCCTCTCAATATTGGGGCAAGCTATACATCTGCCACAGGGAAAACAACCATTTCTCATTGGTATATCATCCAGAAAAGTACGCAATGGACGATCAACATAGTGACTCGACACCAGCTGATCACGTAAATTCCTTGCCCTTCTAAAAGTAATGGATGGATATTCGGGGAGGAATTTATTCAAAATTGGATCAACCGCAAGGATCGGCCACGCCTTATTCATTGCGTCACGCATCATCTTATGCTGGGGGTGAAAGGAAGTGATGAATCGAACAACATCACTCCCCTCCGTCTTATTGCGCCACCTATATAATAAATCATTACGACTCATATGTTTCTGATTTCCATCAGAAGGATAATAAGGTGATCAATTTAAGTCAACATGTTCTCACAAAGGTGGATTTGTCTTTGTTGGAAAGAGGTCTTACTTTTTCACCCTCTCCTAGTTTCGATACCTTTACTGCAGTAAAGGATCTTAACTTGTTTGCTAGATCATTGTTGTTTAAAAGGTATTTCTTTAATAATGATCTCCAGTGTCTTTTTCCCACAGAAGAGGAGCAGGAGGCTATAAGAACTTTGGAGACGCTAGCGGCTGAGCATGATGATGAGGGAGGTAAGGTTCCACCCTCTATCCGGTTGAGATCAGTGAAATTCCCCCCATTTACATCATGCCCGAGTATAGACCTTTTTGTACGTGTGGTGACTGAGGAATTTAAGAAGATTCCCAAGTATGGCAGAGTTGACAATTTAACCAAAGATGAAAGGGTGAGGCTCAAATACCTTCAAAATCTTTCAGATGTGCTGTTAAAACCGGCTGATAAAGGTGGCAATGTAGTGATCTGGCCTATAGCAATGTACGAGAGGGAGGCATTACGCCAATTAAACAACTCGGTATGTTATAAAAAACTCACATATAATCCCCTTTCGGCCTTTGTTGCTAAGTTGAATGTGATCATCAACAAGGCTGTGATCAATGGCACTGTCACCAAACAATTGGCCGCAGCACTCACTGTTAAAGAGCCTACCATAGCCACATTGTACCTCCTGCCTAAAATTCATAAAGACATCAAGTCACCACCGGGCAGACCTATTATATCTGGTCGAGGGAATTTCCTTGAGAACATCAATAAATGGATTGACCATCATCTTCAGCCGTTGGTATCCAGTCTTCCGTCTTTCCTCAAGGACACTGGAGATTTATTGCGGAAGGTCGATGGACTCTGTATGGAGAGTGATTCTCTTCTTGTTTCCACTGATGTTGAGTCCCTATATACCAATATCAAGCACGCTGATGGTTTACGTGCCGTTAAATTCTTTCTAACTACTTCCACACTTTCGGTGGCACTTAGGGACCTCATCTTGGAACTTTTAGAGTTCACTCTCACACACAACTTTTTTGTGTTCAAGGGGTCCTTCTACCTGCAGCTTCAGGGGACTGCAATGGGTGCGGCCTTTGCGCCATCCTATGCCAATCTCTTCCTGGGGCTGTGGGAGAGGGACCTCTTCCTGTCTGATAAACAGGGGTTGATCGAGCGTGTCCAATTATGGGCACGCTATATCGACGATATCTTCTTTATCTTTCAGGGCAGCTCCATCGACCTTCTACAATTTATATCTGATTTGAACAACAATGATCTTAACATTAGGCTTACTCTGACCTGGGATCCGTCTAGGATCAATTTTTTGGATGTTTCCATTAGAAAAGATACAGAAGGCACCATCCAGACGGACATCCACCGTAAGGAAACATCTAGTAATACCTTACTTCACGCCTCGTCTTGCCATCCGCGTCATCTTATTAAAGCTATTCCAGTGGGGTAGTTTTTACGTCTCCGTCGTATCTGTTCCACTGATATGGATTTTGAATATCGTGCTAATGAATTGAAAGCTCGTTTTCTATCTCGTGGATACAGTAGACGGAGTGTTAAGAGGGCCTATCAACGTGCCAAACATATGAGTCGTAATGATTTATTATATAGGTGGCGCAATAAGACGGAGGGGAGTGATGTTGTTCGATTCATCACTTCCTTTCACCCCCAGCATAAGATGATGCGTGACGCAATGAATAAGGCGTGGCCGATCCTTGCGGTTGATCCAATTTTGAATAAATTCCTCCCCGAATATCCATCCATTACTTTTAGAAGGGCAAGGAATTTACGTGATCAGCTGGTGTCGAGTCACTATGTTGATCGTCCATTGCGTACTTTTCTGGATGATATACCAATGAGAAATGGTTGTTTTCCCTGTGGCAGATGTATAGCTTGCCCCAATATTGAGAGGAGTACCCTTTTTACCAATCATGATGGTACCAGGACATTTTCTATCAAGCAGCATATATCATGCACCAGTCGGTACGTGATTTATTACGCTACTTGCCCTTGTGGTCTAATCTATGTGGGGATGACCACACGGCAGTTAAAGGTACGCACGAGGGAACATGTCCTAGGTATAGTGGCTGCTGCCACGTGTGATGACGATCTAAGTCTAAAGACCTTACCCAGGCATTTTAAGCAATTCCATCAATGTAATGCTACACTCCTTAAAGTAAGGGGCATTGAAGCTCTTAATATTAACATAAGGGGTGGCAAATTATCTAATCGCTTGGCGAGGTCTGAAACGAGATGGATTTGGACTTTGGACACCATCCATCCACGTGGCCTTAATGAAAATATTTCCTATGCCCCATATTTGTAGTTACCTTTTTGAGTTGGTATTTGTGGACACTATGGTTCTATTATTTGTTTTTAAATTCTGTTTTTATCATTATAGTATTCTGAATATGACTGGATGTTATCCGTAACGGTGGAAAGAGTTCGTAGATCGTCTGGCAACATCAAGCTGCTTAATGGATGCTGTATATTTTTGTTGTCTTATTTAATTTGACACAATTTTGAGATTTTTGTATCATTTATTAGAGTATTTAAACACATAATTTTTACATGTAATATGTGTTTATGGGGCTATATATATGTAATACTGCAGTGATACTGTTTCTGTTACTGGCTATGCTATATAACAGCTCAGTGTATTTTGTATTACTCTGTAATATTGTATATGTTTTGTATTTTGTGGCATTCCGTGCTATGGGGTAATTCTCCATACAATTTACCTCTTGTGTGTGGGTGGCTTATTTTGATGATTTTACTACATCTTGCCATACAGTGAATTTTTGTATTCAAATCTTGCTAATTTTGATAATTGCACTCTTACATGGAGACCAGGTCCTGTATACTACAGCTTTAGTTTTGGATCCGGTCAATTATGAGCCAAACAATCTTCTTTCATTGAATTGGCCCATATATATGCACCTATCATGCGGCCATCTACTTGTGGCTTTGGCCATTTGCTGTTTCTATAGGTCAGTGTTATAGACTTAGTGCAAATCTTGGTTATTTGTTACTAATACTACGTGGCTACTGGTTTGTCATTTAACACTGCATTTCGCCACATTCCACAAAATATTCAGTTGTTTTTATTATTTTTTGTTTGCCCCATCTTTTGCCCTGTTTAAATATGGCCGCTTTAGCCTGCTGTCATCTCTGCGCGTGCGCTTTGTCCGTCTGTTGGCCGGTGGGCGGTCTCTGCTCGGAGAGCTGGATCACGTGGGCCCGCGTGTTTCCGGCTCTGCCGTAGCACTGAACCAGCTGGCCAATGGCGGACAGCGCGCGCCTTGATGACTTCCGGCGGGCGTGCAATATAATGCCCGATGGGTATACTACTCTCCACGCCCCCTGAGGAAGGAGTTCTTTTAACTCCGAAACGCGCGTCGGGGATAGGACCGACCTTGCTGCTCTCCCCCCCGTATTTCAGGTATAGTAATGCAGTTTATTATGTTACCATCATGTTGTGTACTATACATTAATTTTGTATGTGCGTGTTTGCACCTTGTCAGGGTATACTCCCTATGAAGGATTGTAGCACTTGCTGTATGATTTGTTATATTACATTCTATATAACCTCCTGACTTGTATTAGCTATACCATCTAGCTCTGCATTCTATTATCCTGGCGGGGTGTTTGCAGCTTTGTTGGCCCTTCATGACCATCGTGTTCATTTATATGCTGTTCCTTTTCCCTGTCCAAACACTGTGTGTCCATATCCAATAATGTTTTAATATTATATTTAATAAATATCATAGTTTTATGGATCTTTTGACTGCTTTTTTGTTTGGTACTTTTTAGTAAATGTGCAGTTGTCCTGCATTTGTCCTGTTTCAATTATGTGGATCATGATATATGGTTTATATTATTGATCCTCTTTTATGGCCATTACACATATTATTGATACTTGGCCTCCACATATGTCTACTACTCTTCTATTATAATATATCTGGTTATGTACATATTATTTTTTAAGGATGTTATATGTATATACTTAATATAAAATTCTATGAAAAAAGTTACATCTGCTTAAATTGGTAGGTATTCCAATTTACTGATACAATTGAAATCTAAAAGGTGTCCAATATTCATCCACAAGCTCTAGTCCCGGCAGGTCCTCATCTGGCTTGCATCCAGTGTAGGACAGTGTGTCTCGTGATGGCTCGTGACTGCTGTTGTGTGTAAAGGGGATGACTGACTTCTCATTTTAATGTATGTTAGCCTCTTCTCTGTTTCAGGTGATGTATAGTGTTAGAACAGTGCCGGTGTCCCTGCACGTGTCCCCTTCCTCCCCCCTGCAAGGACGTCAGCATGTTCACTTACTCATGCACTCTCCCTCGGCTGCTGTCTTCACTCAGGACTTGTGCAAGGCACGCAGGTCTCCTGGGATTGTGCTGGGGACATTTTAGCAGCATGTGCACTGGCCCTTTAAGGGGAAGGGAGCGTGCGCGCACTTCTAAAATGTTCCCAGCCAATAACTGAGAGATGTTTGGTATATAAGGCAACCTCCCATATTGGGAGGTGCCTTAGCAATTTCATGCAATCATTGTACTTTATACTTCTTTGTTGTATGTAGAGATGAGCGAATATGTTCGGAAAATGATCGTCAAACATAAATTCGGCATGAATATGGTACATTCAAATTTGTGATTGGTAACATAAGCATTTATCTTAAAATCAGAAAAAGTCGGTAACATCCGATAAAAATGCAGGAAAATAATTGCGATGCCACTAAAGTATTTTAAAGTAGATGATAGACAGATGGAATAAAAGTCGGAAATTCATCTGCCGTGTACAGTAATATCACAGCGTGACAGGATAGAAAAGAATAAATGGAATAGATATACTGTATATGTGGTAACTAGCAGGTACGCGGGATGCAGCGATGAGCAGGAGGCAGAGCAAGGGTTAAACTCAAGTTTTATATGAATATAAGGTAAAGCTGACAACGAATTCTCCACGCAGGGAGGTAAAACACAAATACACAATCTCTACATGGGATATCTAACACGGGGTGGGAGATGACCGTTATGCGGCCAGGCCAATGAGGTATGAACAGTGGGAAGTCACTTATCGGTCTCTGATGTCCTGCAGAGGTGGTGTTTACGGGAGCTGTTCCAGCTGTGCTGAAGTCGTCATGTCCAGCTGAGGAAGCATTGCTGGAGGGTGTAGAAGTCCTTGCGTTCCGGTGGTGCGGGGCGTAT
Organism: Dendrobates tinctorius; assembly: GCF_039654945.1. Lineage (NCBI taxonomy): Eukaryota > Metazoa > Chordata > Amphibia > Anura > Dendrobatidae > Dendrobates > Dendrobates tinctorius. The sequence goes on along the minus strand of NW_027361671.1, from coordinate 14,634,419 downwards.
GCAGTCCTTGTGTAGCTCTCCTGGGATCGAAGCCTCCAGGAGGGAGAGCGGAGCGGGGGAACACGCGGTTCCCGGAGTGGAAGCCGCAGCTGCGGTGAGGAGCGTCACAGCTGAGGTCGCAGATCCCAGGGAGGGAGCCGCAGCTGCGGTGAGGAGCGGCACAGGTGAGCCCGTGTATCCTGGGGAGGCTGGGCACAGTGACACCGGGCGCGATGCCCACAGGGAGGTGCTATCCAATGCATGGAAAGCACCAGACCTGTGGGCACACCGAGGGCCATGTTCTGCGGTGAGTCTGGCAGCGGTCTCTGCTCTGGTCATGCAGTATCAGTCGAACATACTGACCGGTCGGGTGCCCACGCTCCTCTGTCTAATGTGCTGACTCACTGCTGAAGGGGGAGGCTGTTATGAAAGGGTCACCGAGGAGGAGAGCAGGTCCAGGCTAAGCCACAGAAAACCAGAGAGGTTGGTACCTAAGCGGATTGCAGACCCCTGATCCTATACACACAACTAGCAGTAGCCGTGGAGCGTACCTAAGATGATCTTAGATGCCTCGACACAGCCGGAGAGCTAACTAAACCTAAAACAAGAAAGGGGAAATCTAAACTGCCCCAGAGCAGACCCCAACGGAATAGATAGACCCCAAACATATATTGTTGGTGAGATAAGATGGAAACACAAACACAGGCAGGAAAATGGACTGAGCAAATGATGGGGCCCACACTGACTAGACAGGACAGGAAAGGAAAGACACTGTCTGCAATCAGGCAAAGAACCCTGCAAAAAGTCCAACACTTCTGATGCAAAAAACACTGAAGTCCCACGACTTCGCCCCCCCACTATATCAGCACTCTGGTATATTGTGAAAGCAGAGCAAAAAGAGACCAATCAAACAGGGGATAAAACAAACTGGCACAAGCAGTAATATATGGGCGGTGATTCAGCACAGCCCCAGCCGGAGCTGGCTGACCCGCACCAAGAAGAGATAGACAAAACCAGATCAAATGCAAACAGAATAGCAAATAAACCACTTAGCTGAACATGCAGGGACAGAGCTTGAGAAATCAGACCTCAGGAGGAACAGGAAGCAAATCACCAGCAGGGATAGAGGGAGTTGGCTGTCTTAAATCCCAATCTGAAACCCCAGATCTCCAATCGTCATCATCATTATCAGGTGGCAAGCCTCTGTCAATCAGATCAGCTCCACTACCTCCAGAAACCACCAGAGGGAGCCCAGAAAGAGAACTCGCAACCCCTCTGTCGATCTGACCAGCTCCACTACCTTCAGTAATAACCAGAGGGAGGCCAAAAAGCGAATTCACAACAGGAGGCCTGCTTCGCTCCTCCCACCTATGTGCAGACTCTTTTCCTGCCAAGTTTCCCTTGTTTTCACGTGCTTCTCGTCCTAAAGTCATAGTCGACACACCCCCTCATTGCCGGGTCACCAGTTGGCCATGGCAACCATAGTCAATAAGAAGCTAAATTGGAGTGCCCAGTGTCAGGAAGCTGCCACCAAAGCAAATAGGGTCATGGGATGCATTAGAAGAGGTCTGGGGACATGAGATGAAAACATAATTCTCCCTCTGTACAAATCACTCATCAGACCACACTTGGAGTATTGTGTGCAATTTTGGACGCCGGTGCTCAAGAAAGACAATACTGAACTTGAAAGGGTTCAAAGGCAGGCTACTAAAATGATAAATGGAGTTGATTCACTACAATACCCAGAAAGGTTATCAAAATTAGGTCTATTTACTCTAGAAAAGAGAAGACTTAAGGGCGCCTTAATATATATGTACAAGTATATCAGAGGGCAATACAGAGATCTATCCAATGAACTGTTTGTACCAAGGACTGTGACAAGAACAAGGGGGCATTCTCTTCGTTTGGAGGAAAGACAATTTCTGCACCAGCATAGAAGAGGGTTCTTCATGGTAAGAGCAGTGAGGCTCTGGAATTCTCTTCCTGAGGAAGTGGTGATGGCCAACTCACTGAATGAATTTAAGAAAGGAATGGATGCTTTTCTTGTGAGTAACAGTATAGAAGGTTACGAATAACATAATATTATAGGTAGACGCAGCTTAGGGGAAGGAATTTTTTTTCCCTATGGAGAAAATTGGCTTCTACTTTGTGGGTTTTTTGTCTTCCCCAGGATCAACAATGCAGAACAGATGCACTAAAAATAGGCTGAACTAGATGGACATAAGGTCTTCCTTCAGCCTTCAAAACTATGTTACTATGTTACTATGGCCTGAAATTGTACCCCCCTGGAACACAGGTTGCAGCCCTCCTAGTTTCGGCCCAGACACACCGTTGGTCCTCTTTCCTGGACCGACTCCCCTACATATACACATAGAATACATAGGTATATAGATGTTAGCGACACACACACATATATACATATACTACCCTTCAAAAGTTTAGGGTCACTTAGAAATTTCCTTATTTATGAAAGAAAAGCACAGTTTTTTTCCAATGAAGGTAACATTAAATGATTCAGAAATACAATGTTGATGTGGTAAAAGACTATTCTAGCTGCATTCTAACTGCTCCGATATTTATGCTTATCCCTCTCCCATAATGACTATTCCGCTTCACATCACTTGTCTTAGCTATTGCGTTATTTCTGTGCCGTCTTGTGCATAAATATGTGATTCTTCAGATTTTGCATTAGGTAGCCTGATGAAGAGACCAGCATAGTCTTGAAAGCTTGCAATTTGTTACCATCTTTTCAGTTAGCCATTAAAAGGTATCAACCACTGAGGACTCTCAATTCTAAATATTCTTATATTCTAGCTGCAAACGTCTGGTTTGTAATGCAATATCTTCATAGGTATATAGAGGCCCATTTCCAACAACCATCACTCCAGTATTCGTATGCTACTTTGTGTTTGCTAACTGTGTAAGAAGGCTAATGGATGGTTAGAATAGCCTTGAAAACCCTTGTGCAAATATGTTAGCACAGCTGAAAACAGTTTGGCTGATTAGAGAAGCTATAAACCTGACCTTCCTTTGAGCTAGTTGAGAATCTGGAGCATTACATTTTTTGGTTCCATTAAACTCTCAAAATGGCCAGAAAAAAAGAACTTTCATGTGAAACTCAACAGTCTATTCTTGTTCTTAGAAATGAAAGCTATTCCGTGCGAGAAATTGTCAAGAAACTGAAGATTTCCTACAACGGTGTATACTACTGCCTTCAGAGGAGAGCACAAACAGGTTCTAACCAGAGCAGAAAGAGAAGTGGGAGGCCCCGCTGCACAACTGAGCAACAAGACACGTACATTACATTAGAGTCTGTAGTTTGAGAAATCAATGCCTCACAGGTCCTCAACTGGCAGCTTCATTAAATAGTACATGCAAAACGCCAGTGTCAACGTCTACAGTGAAGAGGCGTCTCCGGTATGCTCACCTTCAGGGCAGAGCGGCAAAGAAAAAGCTATATCTGAGACTGGCTACTAAAAGGAAAAGATTAATATGGGCAAAAGAACACAGAGATTGGACAGAGGAAGATTGGAAAAAAGTGTTATGGACAGACGAATCCAAGTTTGAGGTGTTTGGATCACACAGAAGAACATTTGTGAGACGTAGAACAACTGAAAAGATGCTGGAAGAATGCCTAACTCCATCTGTCAAGCATGGTGGAGGTAATGTGATGGTGTGGGGTTGCTTTGGTGCTCGTAACGTGGGAGATTTGTACAAGGGATTTTGAATAGGGAAGGCTATCACTCCATTTTACAATGCCATGCCAAACCCTGTAGACAGCGCTTGATTGGAGCCAACTTCATCCTACAACAGGACATTGACCTAAAGCACACCTCCAAATTATGCAAGAACTATTTAGGGAAGAAGCAGGCAGCTAGTATTCTATCTGTAATGGAGTATCTGTAATGGCCAACGCAGTCACCTGATCTCAACCCCAATGAGCGGTTGTGGGAGCAGCTTAACTGTATGGTACGCAAAAAATGCCCATCAATCCAAACCAACTTGTGGGAGGGGCTTCTGGAAGCATGGAGTGAAATTTCTCCAGATTACCTCAGCAACTTAACTGCTAGAATGCCAAAGGTATGCAATGCCTACTCTCTAGGCTCCAGTCACTAGGCATTAAGGACACTGTTCTCTCCTGGTTCTCTTCCAATCTTTCTGACCGCTCCTTCAGTGCTTTGTTCTCTGGCTCCACGTCATATCCTTTTCCTCTCACTGTCGGGGTACCTCAGGGCTCAGGGCTTGGCCCCCTTCTCTTCTCTCTCTACACGGCCCCAACTGGACAGACCATCAGCAGATTTGGCTTTCAGTACCATCTTTATGCTGATGACACACAACTATACACGTCATTCCCTGACGTTATCCCCGCTGTAATACATAACGCCAGTGACTGTCTGTCCGCAGTCTCCAACATCATGTCTGCTCTCTATCTGAAACTCAACCTCTCCAAAACTGAACTTCTTCTGCTCCCGCCATCTACTAACATCCCTAAATCTGACATTTCCCTCTCCGTGGGTGGCACTATAATAACACCCCAGCAGCAGGCGCGCTGTCTGGGTGTTATATTTGGCACCCATCTCTCCTTCACATCTCATATACAATCTCGTGCCTGCTCTTGCCGCTTACACCTAAAGAACATCTCTAGAATCTGCCCTTTTCTCACTATGGAAACAACAAAAACCCTCACTGTAGCATTGATCCACTCCCGCCTGGAAAACTGCAGCACTGTATTAATTGGCCTCCCCGTTACTCGACTATCACCTCTCCTGTCCATACTTAATGCAGCAGCCAGGGTCATCTATCTGGCTAATCAGTACTCGGACGCGTCCGCTCTTCGCCAGTCCTTTCACTGGCTGCCCATTCATTATAGGATCCAATTCAATGTACTTATTCTCACCCACAAAGCTCTCCACAGTGCAGCACCCTCCTACATCTCTTCCCTCATTTCTGTGTATCGGCCTAACCGACCGCTGCGCTCTGCAAACGACTTTTGTCTAACCTCTGCACTAATCCGTACCTTCCACTCCCGACTCCAAGACTTCTCCCATGCTGCACCAATCCTCTGGAATGCTCTACCCCAAGAAATTAGGACTATCCACAATTTGCATAGTTTTAGGCACTCTCTCAAAACACATTTGTTCAGAGCAGCCTATCACGTTCACTAATCAAAATCATTCTATGTGTACTGTAAGTGTACATGAGTAGCCCATTCACTATCTTCATCCATCCCTCACTCCCTCAAGATGGCTGGACCACCATTGTAAATACACACCTGTACTCTGTATCTCCCCCTCCTCATTGTAGATTCTAAGCTCTCACGAGCAGGGGCGGCTTATTTTGCTTTAATTATTGTATTGTTAAAGTTGTTACTTATGACTTGTGTTTTGAAACTGTTAAACTGTAAAGCGCTGCAGAATATGTTGGCGTTATATAAATAAAGATTATTATTATTATTATTATTATTAATGCTGTAATTGCTGCAAAGGGAGCATTCTTTGATGGACACAAAGTTTGAAGGAGAAAAATATTATTTCAAATAAAAATCTTTTTTTCGAACCTTTTCAAAGTCTGGATTAGATTGTAAATTAATTTGACAACTCATTTGATTAATATAAGTATGAGTTTTCATGGAAAACACAAAATTGTCTGGGTGACCTCAAACTTTTGAATGGTAGTGTATGTATCTATATTAGATAGATAGATAGAAAGAAGAAAAGTCAGCAATTCAGCAGCTGCATAGTGTAAAATAACACCAGAAGCCGAAAGGACAGAAGAGATGGTTTACATACAGTAAATACAAATAGAATCTTTAGATATACAGATGTCAGTGACAAATACAATTGGTACAGTGTGTGCAGCTTACTGTTAATTATGCAAATTGTCTCTTCAGAGAGGAAGAGGACTAGAACTCTAGTGCCACCTATTGGAAGAAGCAATCCTAAATGTCAATGCAGCTTACTGTACATGTATTTAATTAACAAAAGATAATTTTTCTGAAAAAAATGGCATGGGCTCCAGCATAATTTTTGTAACTAGCAAATGGAAAGCCGACGGCTGGGGCCGATGTTTATAGCCTGGGAAGCAAGTAATACTCATGGAGTTTCTCAGGCTATTAATGTCAACTCACAGCTGTATACTTAGCCTTTACTGGCTATTAAAATGGGGGACCCTAAAAAAAATGATGTAGGGTCTTCCTATAATTAATAACCAACAAAGGCTATGCAGACAGCTGCGGGCTGATATTAATAGTCTAGGAAGGGGCCATGGATACTGCCCCACCAGGCTAAAAAAATCATCTCTCAGCAGCCCCAGAAAAGGTGCATCTCTAAGATGCACCAATTCTGCCACTTAGCTTCGCTCTTCCCACTTGTCCTGTAGCGGTGGCAAGTGGGGTGATAATTGGGAGGGGTTGATGGCACCTTTGTATTGTCAGGTGACATCAAGCCCCAAGGATAGTAATGGAGAGGCGTCAATAAGTCACCCCCATTACTAATCCCATAGTCACATTGTATGAAAACACAGACACCCAGATAAAGGTTCTTTAGTTCAAAGAAAGACACAGACTCCATTAACCCCTTCATGACCAATCCTATTTTGACCTTAATGACCAGGACATTTTTTGCAATTCTGACCAGTGTCCCTTTATGAGGTAATAACTCAGGAACGCTTCAATGGATCCTAGCGATTCTGAGAATGCTTTTTCGTGACATATTGGGCTTCATGTTAGTGGTAAATTTAGGTTGATAATTTTTGTGTTTATTTGTGAAAAAATCAGAAATTTGGCAAAAATTTAGAAAATTTTGCAATTTTCAAATTTTGAATTTTTATTCTGTTAAACCAGAGAATTATGTGACACAAAATAGTTACTAAATAACATTTCCCACATGTCTACTTTATATCAGCAATATTTTTTTGTTAGGAAGTTATAAGGGTTAAAAGTTGACCAGCGATTTCTCATTTTTACAGCAAAATTTACAAAACCTTTTTTTTAGGGACCACCTCACATTTGAAGTCACTTTGAGGGCTCTATATGGCAGAAAATACCCAAAAGTGACACCATTCTAAAAAGTGCACCCATCAAGCTACTCAAAACTACATTCAAGAAGATTATTAACCCTTTAGGTGTTTCACAGGAACTAAAGCAACGTGGAAAGAAAATATGGACATTTTAATTTTTCCAACAAAAATTTTCTTTTAGCATCGATTTTTTCATTTTCACATGGGCAACAGGATATAATAGATCCAAATATTTGTTGGGCAATTTCTCCTGAGTACACTGATACCTCATATGTGGTCATAAACCACTGTTTGGGTGCACGGCAGAGCTCAGAAGGGAAGGAGCGCCATTTGACTTTTTGAATGGAAAATATGCTGGAATATTTAGCAGTTGCCATGTCATGTTTGGAGAGCCCCTGTGTGCCTAAACATTGGAGCTCCCCCACAAGTGACCCCATTTTGGAAACTAGGCCCCTCAAGGAACTTATCTATATGCATAATGATCACTTTCAACCCCCAGGTGCTTCACAAATTGATCTGTAAAAAAAAAAGAATTTTTTTCACAAAAATTTTCTTTTAGCCTCAGTTTTTTCATTTTCACATGGGCAACAGGATAAAATGGATGCTAAAATTTGTTGTGCAATTTCTCCTGAGCACAACGATACCTCATATGTGGTCATAAACCACTGTTTGGGCGTACGGCAGGGTCCGGAAGGGAAGGAGCATCATTTGACTTTTTGAATGGAAAATTAGCTCCAATCATATTTGGACACCATGTCGCGTTTGGAGAGCCCCTGTGCACCTAAACATTGGAGCTCCCCCACAAGTGACCCCATTTTGGAAACTAGACCCCTTATGGAACTTATCTAGATGTGTAGTGAGCACTTTGAGCCCCCAAGTGCTTCACCAAAGTTTATAACACAGAGCAGTGAAAATAAAAAATAATTTTTTTTCCTCAAAAATGATTTTTTTAGCACGCTATTTTTCACAAGGCTAACAGGATAAATTGGACCCCAAAAGTTGTTGTCCAGTTTGTCCTGAGTAAGCTGGTACCCCATATATAGGGGGAACCATTGTTTGGGCAGACGTAAGGGCTCGGAATGGAAGTAGTGACGGTTTCAAATGCAGATTTTGATGGAATGGTCTGCGGTCGTCGTTACGTTTGCAGAGCCCCTGATGTGCCTAAACAATAGAAACCCCCCACAAGTGACCCCATTTTGGAAACTAGACCCCCCAAAGAACTTATCTAGATGCCTGGTGAGCACTTTGAACCCCCAAGTGCTTCACAGAAGTTTATAACGCAGAGACGTGAAAATAAAAAAAAAAAATTTCCACAAAAATAATTTTTTAGCCCCCAATTTTTATTTTCCCAAGGGTACCAGGAGAAATTACACCCCTAAAGTTATTGTGCAATTTTTCCTAAGTACGCTGATACCCCTTATGTTGCGGTAAACCACTGTTTGGGCACACGTCGGGGCTTGGAAGGGAGGGAGCACCGTTTGACTTTTTGAATGCAAAGTTGGCTGGAATCAATGGTTGCACCATGTCGCGTTTGGAGACCCGCTGATGTGCCTAAACAGTGGAAACCCCTCAATTCTAACTCTAACCCTAACCCCAACACACCCCTAACCACAGCCCTAACCCCAACACATCCCTAATCCCAACCCTAACCATAACCCTAACCCCAACACACCCCTAACCCTAATCCCAACCCTAACCCTAACCACAAGCCTAACCCTAATTCCAACCCTAACCCTAATTCCAACCCTAACCCTAATTCTAACTCTAATTCCACCCCTAACCCTAATTCCACCCTAACCCTAATTCCTACCCTAACCCTAATTCCAACCCTAACCCTAATTTCAACCCTAACCCTATTTCCAACTCCTACCCTCTTTCCAACCCTAACCCTCTTTCCAACCCTAACCCTCTTTCCAACCCTAACCCTCTTTCCAACCCTAACCCTTATTTCAACCCTAACCCTAACCCTCTTTCCAACCCTAATGGAAAAATAAAAATAATTTCTTCATTTTATTAATTGTTCCTGCCTATGGGGGTGATAAACGGGGGGTTTATTTACTTTTCATTCTATTTTGATCACTGTGAAAGTTTATCACAGTGATCAAAATGAATGAAAGGAAATTGCAGCCGGCGGGCGCACTGCGCATGCGCCTGCCATTTTCCAATATGGCGGCGCCCATGGTCCGGGACCGCGGGACACCGGGAGCCATAGCGGCACTTGGTGAGTACTGGGTGGTGTGAGGGGGGACGATCGGAAGGTGGGGGAGCGGAGGGAAGGCGGGGGGGCAGATGATGACAGTGGCGGCACATCACCGCTGTCATTTAGTGGCTTTAGTGGCGGGGGGCAGATTGCCCCCGTTAACCGGTGGGGGGTCGGATAGGTGTCACCAGCCATGTCCAATGCTACAGCAGCCTCGGACATGGCTGGATTGTAATATTTAATCAATTATCATTGATGAAATATTACTATCGCTCTGATTGGCCGTTTCACTTTTAACAGCTAATCAGAGTGATCGTAGGCACGTGGGGGCGAAGCCATGCCCCCCGTGGTGAAGTACAAAGCCCCCTGTATCTGTGGGTCGGGTGACCTTTCAGTGACCTAGGTCACTCGACCCGCAGGGGACTTTAAAGTCATGACGCCACATAGGCGTCACTGGTCAGATTGGTACCAGTTTTCATGATGCCTATGTGGCGTCATTGGTCGTGAAGGGGTTAACAACCTTAATTAACCATACTTATGACCTCACCCATCCCCGATGCCCTCCTCATCTGCAAAAGAGGTAAAAAAACAAACAACAATAATCCTCACCTTTCCAAAGTGATGCTTTTAATTCATTTGTCCCACGACAGGTCTAGCTCTGCTATATCTATATCTCAAATGCCTCATTGCATACAGGTGTCCATCTTTCCCCAAAGAGTTCATTAACTCGGAAGTAGACCCTTTTTCTCGACTTTGAGGATTGGGCTGTCCTACTGGAAGGGGGATACCCTTGGGTAAGGGCAGTCAATGGCTTCGCAATCCGAGGAGTACTGGGGTACAAAGCTTCGGTAATAGCCACAAAAGCCTAAAAAGGACCTAAGCTCCATCAGTTTGGTGGGCTTAGGCCAGTTTACAACCGCCTCCACTTTGGCGGGATCGGTGGAAATTCCATCTCGGCTGACTATGTGCCCCACATACTTCACAGTCATCTGGCAAATTCGGCACTTGTCAAGGGACAACTTTAACCCAACCTCTTTCAACCAATACAGCACCTTGAACAACCGCTGGTTGTGTTCTTCCAGAGTCTTCCCAAAAACAATAAGATCATCCAGATAAACCAGGACCTCACGTAAGTGCATGTCCCCCACCACTTTGTCCATACATCTCTGAAAAGTTGTCGGAGCACCTGTCAGTCCTTGAGGCAGTCTCTTGAACTCGAAGAACCCAATAGGGCAGATAAAAGCGGTCTTCTCTTGATCTTCTTTTTTTACATGGGTATCTGATAGTAACCACTCTGAAGATCTAACACAGAAAACCAAAGGCTCCCTTGCAGACAATCCAAAGCTCCATCGATTCGGGGCACAGTGTACTGGTCAGGGACCGTAAGTTTATTCAAGGTGCGATAATCCACACACATCCGAATATCTCCATTTTTTTTCCACGCTATCACAATAGGGGAAGCATAGGGGCTACTAGACTCTATGATGACTCCTGTGTCCAGCATACCACGTAAATGCCGCCTGACATCTTCAATATCCGCCGGAGCCAATCTTCGGGATCTCTCTCGGAAAGGCTTTTGATCCTTCAACCGAATGCGATGCTCTACTCCTTGAGCAAGGCCCATGTCCCATTCATCCAGAGAGAACACTGCCCCCCTGCATCATCATGCCATTGATGACCAGCCTCCTGTCTTCTCCTTCCAGCTCACTTCCTTCATAACAGGGGTCAAAGCTTTCAGGCTGTAGTTCCCTCTTCTCTTCCTCCTTTTTCATATAGGCTTCCAAACAGACTGGGTGGATGGATAGGGTCTGCGAGTAATTTTCTCCCCCGACTTCCGGACACCACTGAGCTAATGTACGGAAGATGTTAGCATTTGTTCCCAAGATAAAACTGAAAAGGAAAGAGCGCAATAGGGTCTTATCTGGGTGGAAGATAGAATAAATTCAAATGGAATCTACTCACCTTTCCACGAACGAACAAACGCATGTAAATCAATGTCAGCCTGCTGCTGTGACATCTGCCTGCGGTCTGGACTGCAGCCAGACAGCACCCCGAGAAACACTGATACCCTTTACCCCTATACAGGGATCTGGATTTATAGCAGAGCCCAGGAGGCGCTGTCTGAATAGGAGCAATGACCAGAGCAGGACGGTCGCCAGAAAGGTGTTCCAATACAGGACACAGAGGCAATGATATCCGAGACTAAACCAGTCAGGCAGAAATGGTAAAAAACAGTAGACAGTAGCAGAGTCAGATTTCCAGGCCGAAGCCAGAGTCATAAACCAGGAGGGCAGCAGAGGTACAAAGTCGTTAGGCAGAAGCAGAGTCAGAATCCAGGCCAAAGTAAGAGTCATAAACCAGGAGGGCAGCAGAGGTACAGAATCGTTAGGCAGAAGCAGAGTCAGAATCCAGGCCAAAGTAAGAGTCATAAACCAGGAGGGCAGCAGAGGTACAGAATCGTTAGGCAGAAGCAGAGTCAGAATCCAGGCCAAAGTAAGAGTCATAAACCAGGAGGGCAGCAGAGGTACAGAATCGTTAGGCAGAAGCAGAGTCAGAAGTCCAGGCAAAAGTCAGAGTCAGTCAAACAGCAATTCACACAGTAACACGCAGGGGAACCAAGAATATATCCGGCGGCCTGCAAGAGCAGTCCCAAGGTATTTGAGGGATCAGATCAGCCCTCACAGGCTGCTGGACTGATGATGTCATCCGGACCGCCCCCAGGACCAGGCTGGATGGTGATGCACCAGCCCCTTCATGACTGACCGAGGAGCGAAGCCTGCGTTCAGCGGACGCCTGCGCAGGAGCCTCATGACTATCGCCGCCATCACTAGGGGTTGAAGCACAACGCCTCCCAGAGACCAAGGCCGAGACTGCAGGCCCTGAGTCTGACGGTGATGTGATAGTCCGGCGCCTCCTACAGGCCGAGGCTGGGACAGCAGGCCCTGAGTCTGACGGTGATGTGATAGTCCGGCGCCTCCTATTGGCCGAGGCCGGGACAGCAGGCCCTGAGTCTGGCGGTGCCGTGACAGTACCCCCCCTCTAAGAGGGGCCTCCGGACCCTCAAAACCCGGTTTGTCAGGGTGGAGGAGGTGAAACCTCCTAATCAACCGCTTTGCACGAATGTCACTAGCGGGGACCCAGGACCTCTCCTCTGGGCCGTAGCCCTTCCAATGCACCAAATATTGTACCGAGTTTCTCACTAGACGGGAATCAAATATGCCCTGGACCTCGTACTCCAAGGCGCCCTTGACCTAAACTGGAGGAGGAGGGGACCGGACGGGACGAATTGGGGAGCGGTATACCTTGAGGAGGGACTTATGAAAAACATTAGGAATTTTAAAAGACTGCGGGAGCCTTAACCGAAACGCTACCGGGTTAATTACCTCTAATATTTCATATGGGCCGATGAACCTGGGACCCAGTTTGGCCGACGGTACCTTAAGTTTGATGTTTCTTGTAGAGAGCCAAACCTTGTCACCAACTCCCAGGTGCGGCCCCTGGGATCGTCGTCTATTAGCTGCCGAAGTCTGTCTAATTTGAGCCCCTTTTAAATTAGAGTTTACTTCGGACCAAATAGTCTTTAGACGATGTATATTTTGCTCAACCCCTGGGATTTCCGACATCTTGGCCGAAAATGATCCAAAGCGTGGATGTAGTCCAAGGTTACAGAAGAAGGGGGTGGTTTTGATGGAGTCTTGGTATCTATTATTGAGAGCGAACTCTGCCAATGGCAAATGTTCCACCCAATCTGACTGATGTGCTGAGACATAGCAGCGGAGGTATTGCTCCAGCGTTTGGTTGGCACGCTCAGTTTGACCATTCGTCTCGGGATGGTATGCCGAGGAAAAGGACAACTCAACACCAATACGTCTACAGAACGCCCTCCAGAACTTCGAGACGAACTGGGTACCCTTGTCGGATACGATATTTGCCGGAACGCCGTGCAAACGTACAACGTGAAGAACAAACAACTTACTTAAGGTTTCAGAGTTGGGTAAGCCGGACAGGGGAACAAAGTGAGACTGTTTACTGAACCTGTCCACCACCACCCAAATACAAGTTTTCCCCTCGGAGGGTGGCAGGTCTGTAATGAAGTCCATGGAGATGTGGGTCCATGGACTTTCAGGGGTGGGCAAGGGCTGAAGCCAGCCGGCAGGACGGTTATGAGGGGACTTGGCGCGGGCACAGACTTCACACGCTGAGACGTACTCCTTACAGTCCTTGGCCACCGTTGGCCACCAAAAGTTCCTGGTTACCAGCCTAGTGGTATTATTGAGACCAGGGTGGCCTGCCAGGACGGAGTCGTGAGATTCTTTTAACACTCGTAAGCGAAAGGTAGCTGGAACGAATAATTTTTTGGGGGGCGTAGTGTCAGGAGCTTGTTCTGATGACCTACGGATCTCCTCCAGAAGGTCCAGAGATACTGCCGACACGACAATGCCATTAGCCAATATGGGAGCTGGTTCATAGTCCTCGGTGTGTGTGTGACAAAAGCTGCGGGAGAGGGCATCTGCCCTCACATTTTTGGTTCCGGGGCGAAAGGTGATTAAAAAATTGAACCTGGAGAAAAACAAGGCCCACCTGGCCTGCCTAGGGTTTAGTCTTTTAGCCGACTCTAGGTAGGTTAGGTTTTTGTGATCGGTAATAACAGTAACTTTGTGTTTGGCGCCTTCGAGGAAGTGGCGCCATTCCTCGAAGGCCCACTTGATTGCTAATAATTCTCGGTTGCCGATGTCATAGTTTCTCTCCGTGGCAGAGAATTTGCGGGAGAAAAAGGCACATGGGCGAAGCTGAGTGAGGGCTGCAGTGCCTTGTGAGAGCACTGCTCCCACTCCGACTTCGGAGGCATCTACTTCCACAATAAATGGGTGGTCCAAGTTTGGTTGAATCAACACCGGGTTGGCCACGAAGCACTCTTTTAGTGTAGAAAAAGCCCTGGTTGCCTCAGGATTCCAATTAGTCACGTCCGCCCCTTTCCGGGTAAGGTCCGTGAGTGGCTTGGCAATCTCTGAGAATCCCCTGATGAATTTGCGATAATAATTCGCAAATCCCAAAAATCGCTGTAGTGCTTTCAGCGATTTGGGTTGTACCCAATCCTTAATGGGTTGAATCTTGGCGGGATCCATGCGGAACCCCTTGCCTGAGACTATGTATCCTAAGAACTGCACCTCTTCGGCAAAAAAAACACATTTTTCAAATTTCGCGAACAAAGAGTTTTCGCGCAGTCTCTGCAGTACTGAACGGACGTGTTGAGCATGTGTCACAGGGTCAGCAGAATAAATCAAAATGTCGTCCAGATATACGACGACATACACCCCACAAATATCTCTGAAAATATCATTGACGAAGTGCTGAAATACTGCAGGAGCATTACTGAGTCCGAAGGGCATTACCAGGTACTCAAAATGGCCAAGGGGTGTATTAAAGGCCGTTTTCCATTCGTCCCCATCTCTTATGCGGACCAGGTTATATGCCCCCCGGAGGTCAAGCTTAGTAAACCAGCGAGCTCCCAGTAACTGATTAAACAGATCAGGAATGAGTGGCAGCGGGTATTGATTTTTTACGGTTATGGCGTTCAGCTCACGGTAGTCAATGCATGGTCTAAGGCCACCATCTTTTTTCTCTACAAAGAAAAACCCAGCTCCTACTGGTGAGGTGGAAGGTCTAATGAAGCCTTTTTGAAGGCTATCTGCTATGTATTCCTTCATGGCTACACGCTCAGGACCAGAGAGGTTGAATATTCTCCCCTTAGGGAGACGGGCACCAGGGACCAATTCAATAGGACAATCGTATTCTCTGTGAGGAGGTAGTTTCTTCGACTCCACTATAGAGAAAACATCTTCATAATCCCTAAACGCATAGGGAATAGAAGGTGTTTTAATTTTAATCTGGTTTACTGAAAAAGACATACAGTTACTCTGACACCGTGGACTCCAGCGCACAACGTCACCTATGCACCAGTCAATAACCGGATTATGTTGGTGCAACCATGGGATGCCTAACACAACTGGATCAGATAAATTGTATATAACAAAAAATGACATTTGCTCGTTATGTAATGTCCCCACTGACATAGAAATTTCGGCAGTAACGAATTCCACGCCTCCTTGGAATATAGATGTACCATTAATCGCAGTAGTCTGAATAGGCGCTTTAAGCCTTGACAGAGGTACACCAAGGCTCTTAGCAAATAAAAAATCCATAAGGTTGCCAGCAGCACCACAATCCACATAAGCCTTCACACACAGACGTTTCTTAGCAAAACAAAGGGAAACTGGTAACAATAGTTTGGCCGCATTTGCGGGCAATACCTGACCCCCAGAGCTGTCCAGGGGGTGATGATCCAGGAATGTGGATTTCCAACAGCCAGCATTTTCCTTGAAGCTTCCAGGCTGCAGCATGCTTGAGCCTGAGAGTGACCTTCCAGGCTGTGCAATGTAACAGGTGTTTGGGCCAAGAATCAGCTCAGTCAGGAGGAAGGAAAAAAAAAAGTGAGGAAAAACTGCTTTTATATGTGTAAGTATAGACACAAAAAGCCGTTTTATTTTTGTGGCCGGATATAATGTGACGTCTGCCTGCGGTCTGGACTGCAGCCAGACAGCACCCCGAGAAACACTGATACCCTTTACCCCTATACAGGGATCTGGATTTATAGCAGAGCCCAGGAGGTGCTGTCTGAATAGGAGCAATGACCAGAGCAGGACGGTCGCCAGAAAGGTGTTCCAATACAGGACACAGAGGCAATGATATCCGAGACTAAACCAGTCAGGCAGAAATGGTAAAAAACAGTAGACAGTAGCAGAGTCAGATTTCCAGGCCGAAGCCAGAGTCATAAACCAGGAGGGCAGCAGAGGTACAAAGTCATTAGGCAGAAGCAGAGTCAGAATCCAGGCCAAAGTAAGAGTCATAAACCAGGAGGGCAGCAGAGGTACAGAATCGTTAGGCAGAAGCAGAGTCAGAATCCAGGCCAAAGTAAGAGTCATAAACTAGGAGGGCAGCAGAGGTACAGAATCGTTAGGCAGAAGCAGAGTCAGAAGTCCAGGCAAAAGTCAGAGTCAGTCAAACAGCAATTCACACAGTAACACGCAGGGGAACCAAGAATATATCCGGCGGCCTGCAAGAGCAGTCCCAAGGTATTTGAGGGATCAGATCAGCCCTCACAGGCTGCTGGACTGATGATGTCATCCGGACCGCCCCCAGGACCAGGCTGGATGGTGATGCACCAGCCCCTTCATGACTGACCGAGGAGCGAAGCCTGCGTTCAGCGGACGCCTGCGCAGGAGCCTCATGACTATCGCCGCCATCACTCGGGGTTGAAGCACAACGCCTCCCAGAGATCAAGGCCGAGACTGCAGGCCCTGAGTCTGACGGTGATGTGATAGTCCGGCGCCTCCTACAGGCCGAGGCTGGGACAGCAGGCCCTGAGTCTGACGGTGATGTGATAGTCCGGCGCCTCCTATTGGCCGAGGCCGGGACAGCAGGCCCTGAGTCTGGCGGTGCCTTGACAGCTGCACGCCCGAGGTTCACAACCGTGACCACCAATATAGTTCCTTTTGGATAAATATTTAGGCTTACTGTGCGCTGCTGAGACCAGGATAAAGTCACCACATGAGAATCTTTTTAACTCTAGAGTTAAAAAGATTCTCATGTGGTGACTTTATCCTGGTCTCAGCAGCGCACAGTAAGCCTAAATATTTATCCAAAAGGAACAGCATTTGTTCCCACTATGACGGGTGCTGGTCTCTCATCTGCCTCTGCCTCCGGGAAGATTAACGCTATGATGGGTATCTCTTTATCCACTCCAACAGTCTTTGGGAATCGTAGTGTCACGGACACGTACCCTCTGTAGGGATAGCTGTGCTCACTCAGTCCCCACACTACGAGTCCAGACAACGGTTTCAGAGGTACGTTGGACAAATATCTCTTATACCAAAATCATGGACACTTGAGATCCGCTATCCAGCAATACTGTACAGGGTTGACCATTGATATATGTGGAGACATGTGGGGCTGGTCCCACTAAACCTTCATACAGTGTGTTTGATGAGGCACTTTTGGATGAGGCGGTAGAGTAGGTCTTAGCTGATGATGGGGGCGCAGTATGGGGTTC
Organism: Dendrobates tinctorius; assembly: GCF_039654945.1. Classification (NCBI taxonomy): domain Eukaryota; kingdom Metazoa; phylum Chordata; class Amphibia; order Anura; family Dendrobatidae; genus Dendrobates; species Dendrobates tinctorius. Next base: position 14,617,113 of record NW_027361671.1, on the reverse strand, counting down.
TACTGGCCCCCTTTCCCATTTCCTGACTGCCTCTGAGTGTGATGGGGAAGACGTCAAGAGTTCTTTGAGCTCCACTTCTTCGGACACTGACGAACCATATGGTCTAGACTCCCACAAACAAAGCACCCTTCTGGTTTGCTACTCTTTACTCTACAGAGGTCATCATTCTCGCTTCCTGAAACCAGGGTTTTCTTCTCGGCTACCTCAGCAGCATTTTGTAGCCGCTGTATTGTCTTGGCCTGGGCACTTAGCAATTGTGTAATCTGCTCCCCCTGTTTCTCGATGACTGTCAGCAGTTCCATCTCTCGGCAGTCAGCTGCCGGGTCAGGGCAACAGTAGTCACCCGAGAGGATGTCTTCTCTCTTTCTGCCAAAATAGCCTCCTCCTTGCGAACTTCCTTAAGCAGCTCATGAAAAGAACCAGGAATCTTCTCTCTATCACAAGACCTCATCCGCTGGGCAATTGGATCATGCGTGAGAGCTCCTCTGAGTACTTGTTCCAGATGACACTAATCAACTTCTTTAGGGCTGACTCCACCTTTAGATACTATTCTATGAACCAGCTTGTCTAGTTGGTAGAGATAGTCGGACATCTTCTCATTTAGCAGTTGGTAGGTGGTACGGAGTTTATAGAGAAGATCAGTAGCATCTTCAGGGGATCCAAAAGCATCTTCTAAAGCACTCATATAATCTTGATAAGTTGCTTGTGACTTGCTCCGCCAAGCAGCCTGTACCACTTCCATAGCAGTACCCCTCAAACTTTCTACTATTCTCTGCTTCTTCACAGCATCATTGCACTGCCACTCTTCTAAGCACAGCAAAGTGACATCCCTCCAAGTATCATAGCCTTCTTCTCCAGCAGGAGTGGGGTGGGTACCCGAAAAAGTTCTTAGACGACGGTAGTTCCTCTCTGGCTGCATCTTTGCGAACTGACTGACTAACTTTTCCATCGCTGTGATAAGCACATCAGCAGGGGCTGCTGTCTCTTCCTGACTGGCCCTAAATGGAGTAGAGGGCGGACTAACACTAGTCTTTCTAGGGTGAGTGGTTGATCCTAGGGATGGGCGAGTCTACTCGCTAGGACTCGTTACTCGGCGAATAGTAAGGGACTCGCTGGACTCGTTACTCGGCGAGTCTCCCAGTGATTAGTCGCACAGTAATGAGTCCAATGCAAGTCAATGGCAATCCTAGTTTTGTCAGAGTTTTTTTTTCTCACTCGCTAGACTCGCTATATCACATCGCTGTCAACAGCGAGTCTGAGCGAGTCTGAGCGAGTCTGAGCGAGTCTACGATTCCGAGTCCTGTATACTGGATTCGGGACTCGCTTATACAGAATCTGTTATGTTCCTACAAGTTTCCAAGACAGCCTATGTCAACACACAGCGATTGTGAGCGAGTCTGAGCGAGTCTACGAATCCCGAGTCCTGTATACTGGATTCGGGACTCGCAAATATAGAATCTGTTATGTTCCTACAAAGCTTCCGAGACAGCCTAGCGTGTTAGGTCAGAAAACTTTTTTAGATGGACAAGCATGTTAGCCAATCATATTCAGTAATGTTGGTTGTGGCAGGACTATGATTGGCTTCTGTCCATCGTGATGCCTATGTCATGTATGAGAGGCGAGGCTGTATATAAGCCTTTTCCACCGCCATTTCCTCTACATTCCTGAGAGATCTGAGATAGAGCACGGTGAGGTAGATGCTTGAGCAGATCATAGGAATTGTCAGTTAGTGTAGGGAAACTTCAAGATTCCTTATATTAAACCCAAACAGCTCTTCTGAGAGCTACCAGGAGGACAGAGGAGTACTGTGTAGACTGTAGGCAGGCAGGCAGGGAGGATCAAGCCTTACAGTGCAGTGCACAGTGCAGGGACTAGTGTGCAGCTTCACTGCTAGGTGTCAGCACACACACTTACCCCGCCAGCAAGTGACGCCTACAGCACCACATAACTCCATCTCGGTGACTGTGCATTTGTCAACAATGTCACAAAAACCACAATTTCCCAAAAAAGAGGTTGCAAAGGGACGAGGTCGTGGCCGTAGCAGTGCAGGGAACATCACTTGAGCGATCTCCCTCCAGGCTGTAGTCCGCTGGATGTTATGCCCATAGGCAGGGTCAGTGGGGAGCCAAAGCAGGGGCCGAGCCTCCACCAGATCAATCAACTGCAGCGTGTTGACAGTGACACGGGTCATGATTGCTCTGTATTGCTCTGTGTGTGTGTGCGTATGTCAACTCGACTCGGATTATTTCCTGTTTGCTCAAAGCATGGTGTGTGCTAGAGAAAATCGCTTCCCTCGCCTCATCGGCGCTAAATAAGACAAACAAATGCGAGTTTGGACTCGGACACAGCAGCAACAAACTGTTGCGAGTGGGGTTTACAAATCGCCAATGCAAGCGCTTTCCGAGACACATCTGCGATTTGTAAATCGCACATTACTCGCTAAGACTCGCTTCCCCATTCATTAACATTGGACTCGCTAGACTCGCAACGAGTAGCGAGTCCAGGGCTCGGACTCGCTAGAGTCAAGCGATTCCGAGTAATTTAGGACTCGCCCATCACTAGTTGATCCCTGTTGCCGGGTCTCCACTTCGGACTCAATAGGCCAAGTGATCTTCCATTGTCTACCATGCTCTGGGGACACGGTTATCATGGATGGGAAATTTTCTTTCCTTAAAATCTGCCCTGTTGAGATCAGGGCTGTGGGTAATTGTCCCCCTTTTTCCTTCCTGCGGTCAACCACTTTAGGCTGGGCAAGTTCAGCGAGTCGGTTAACTATTTTCAGTATCTCCTCAACAGACGCATCACGGAGTTCACCACTCACTGCAAAGCTTTGTTCAGCTGCAACCTCCATCTCTTCGCACCACAAATACGCTTCTTGCTCTGTTAAAGTCTCCATAGTAAATACTCCTGTGTTAGTTCTGAAATCTCAGCAGTGCCTCCACTGTAACACCCCTTTAGGGCTACCACTGTACCCTGGGTGTTATGGAGGGTCTCACCTCTTTTGTACGCAATGCCTCCACCCGAATCTTGATTGGCGCTCTGTCTCTGGGCTGCAGAAGGACAGTTATCTTCTGCCAGGGGATGATTCGGGAAACCCCTGCCACAGCTCGGTACACACTCAGGAAGCAGGAGTAAAACGGTTTAACAGATTTATTGCTATAAAGCAGAATTGAGGTGGGTTTAAAGGAATAAACTTACAATGCAATTAACTGTGCTCTATAAAAGTCATATACACATCACCGTCTAATTAAACTACAACCCTGCAAATATAACATGGCAAAGTCCCCCTCTTCTGTATTTACTCAGTCCAAACATTGGGGCCCAGTTGCCGCGGATGTTGGCATGCAAAATAACAATCGTGGGTGCACTTAGATGAACATTGATGTCAATAGTTTATGTTGCCTTGCACTCACTGTAAATAGCGCTGATAGAACGACAAGTCTCATAAGGGCACTCACTGTGTCTCTAATGACCAGTGGATTCTTTGGACTCCAGCTGGGGGCCACAGGATTTAGACCTTTATCCAATGGGAGTGCCGGCCGGACTCTCTGGATCTTTGCTCTCTCCAGCAACACAGGTATCTCCGTGGGGTCCCCCACACTCTGCAACTTAGTGGAATCAAGATCCACACAGCTCTGTCTCTCATAACCAGCAGCAGCCACATTTTTCCTCCTCTCACCATTTGCTTTCAGTTTCTCTACAGCGTCCTCCCCCAAGTCCCTCCTCCTCCCTTCTTCTATCATCTCACTGGAACAAGGATTCCTGGGAGTTGTAGTCTTCTGCCACTCAGGAGAAAAACGATTAGTGTCTGTAGGTCCCTGTTTAACAGCCACTGCAAAGCTCTTCTTAGAGTGTGTAAGCTCCAGCATGCTGGTAGAAGCTTTGACAGTTCCCTGTGCAGGTGCTACATTTGGTAAAAAAAAATTATAGCATCAAAGTAGAGTTCTGCATTAAAGTTCTGTGGTAAAGATCTGTTTAACCTGGGACAGTGAGAGTCTACTTTGCCGGAGCACAATAGATCAATCATACTTGCCTTCTGATGTGACATGAAATCCTTTGTTACACTTGCCAGTGTGACAAAGGCCAATGCTAGAGCAGGTGGCAGATCTATCAAATAGACCACAGGGTAGTTCCCATCACTTTGCTGTTCCACCACATTGTAATAGATAAATGCTAAGACATGATACATTTTAAGCAGGAGCTGACTATATCTGATTTTTATCTTAATATGAGCATTGTGATTTGCAAAGCAAACTGAATACATTTTGCATAAATTTACAAAAGACGATATGTAAGTTGTACATTGCTAATTCAACAGCATGTTTAACTTCTTGTGACCACATAACTGTAAAAGTGCTTAGAGGCCAATGCATTAATAATTTCAAATAAATAATTTCCTTAAGAATCTCTGACACAATTACACCAATGACATTAATACTAGTGACTTTACATTGTTTTTTTTCAAGTACTGCATTTTGGTCATTGAGATCAAACTTATTTTTAGCAAAAAACTTTTAGTTCCAATTTTCAAAATATAATGAATTTTATTTTAACTGTTCAGATTTTTATCATATTAATTAAAAAAATACTATAATTGAAGGTTCCCTAGGGTCCGGTCTTATGGTGTGGGATTTAGATGTGATCCTCCGAGCATAATGATTGATTAACCACTTTATCAGAAGTCCCATAATGAGACTTCACCTGGGATTTCCCTGCCACTCTCTGGCCCAATTATTGGATTATTCGTCAGCACGTCTCTTTTATACTGCGCCCAGAAAGAGTTAAATATGGGCCCCTAAATCACATGAAAGAAGTGAGCTCAATCTGTCACATTGCGGGTATGACATCATCAGATAGTCTCCACTTCTTTGTAGCTATTCACAGCACTTAGCCTTGTAGTCTTTGCTTCGAGTGCCAGTACTCTTTACAGGAGCAGTGGGCTGGAAAATTACCACACGCTGTCAAAGTTAGCTCAACCAGTCCTTGTTATCATTGTTTCCAAGAAACCTATTCATTCTGTTATTTTACATATTGGGCAGACGTCCTGCGACTCAGGCTTGGGCTGCTCTAACTTGGAGGGCCAAACGTTAATGAGCCTCTATTGTTAACAGAATAGCAGAGCAAATCGTGGGAAAAAATACCCAGACAGCTCCCTGACACTGGTGGAGGACCTCTAGACTTAGGGGGTAGACTGTGAATATCTTTTATGTAAATATTAATTCAAAAAAACAAAGATTATGTCTCGAATCAATATTCATAACTCAGAAATGAAAAATTGACCATTCAAAAGGCTTTGGAGTCTTTGTCCTTAGTAGAGACAGATCCCACACAGTTCTTTAACATGAAAAGATAACTCCTTACAGGAAGGAGAAACTAACCCAGAGAACTGGCAATGACTGAATAACAGCAATAAAAATAGATACTAGTTTTTCTACAGTTTACACAATAATGAGACACTTGAAGTACAATTTTATGACCACAGATTAGAAGATAAATGGACAAACCTCTCCCACACTGGGCTGGAAATAAAACAGGTATCTGTAATGACAAGTCATGTCCTCCATCAACAACAGATGGGTTCATTCTAATACAACATTATATCTCTCAATTTTACCAACCACCAATATAAAATGATGGTAAGACCTAATGCACAGGAATTACGGTAAATCAATTGTGATCTACAAATGCCAAGACTGGCTTGTTCAAAGTCAACATGCAAATTGCGTTTTTTTTCTTCAGATATATAGTTTTAACCAGGCCATTTTCACCTATTCATGACCGTGAAAATGTTTTATCTCTACCACACGTAAGATTATAAGCTATACATTTTTATTTTGCTTATTCATATACTTTTTGAGTCATTATTTTCTTCTTGATGCTTTATTTCAATTTTTAGGTTTGCATTTTTTATTTCTGAGGAAAAATATAAAGAAAAAATAAAAATAAATAAATAAATAAAAATAAAACGCTGAATTTCAGGAAAGCAAAGTTTGATCAGCTTAGAGAGGACATTCGCCAAATTGATTGGGACAATGTCCTCAAAAATAGGAGCACAGAAACTAAATGGGAAGTATTTAAATCAGTTTTACACACCCACTGCGAGCTAGCCATACCGTACAGAAATAAAAGGTCTAGGAACAGGAGAACACCAATGTGGCTAAATAACGTTGTAAAAAGGGCAATAAATAACAAGAGCAAGGTATTTAAGAAGCTAGAACAAGAAGGCAATGAAGAAGCATTAAAAAGTTATAGAGAAAAAAATAAAATGTGGAAAAAACAAATACATTTAGCAAAAGTGGAAACTGAGAGACTCACTGCTAAGGAAAGTAAAACAAACCCCAAACTATTCTTTAATTATAAAAACAGTAAAATGATTAAAATTGATGGTGTTGGCCCTTTAAAGAACAATGAGGGTGAAATCATAGAGAGCGATGTGGGAAAAGCAAATGTTCTAAATACTTTTTTTTCAACAGTGTTCACACAGGAAAAGGATTTGCCAGGGGAAATGCAGAGTGATAATGTAAACTCCGCATTAAGTATTACCTGCCTAACCCAGGAAGAAGTGCAGAACCGCCTTAGTAAGATTAAAATTGACAAATCACCAGGCCCTGATGGCATCCACCCTCGGGTATTAAGGGAGTTAAATAATGTGATAGACAGGCCTCTATTCCTTATATTTAAAGACTCTATAGAAACAGGGTCTGTTCCCTTTGATTTGCGGCAAGCAAATGTGGTACCAATATTCAAAAAGGGGTGTAAAAGGGAACCTGGAAACTATAGGCCGGTAAGCTTAACATCTGTTGTGTGTAAAATTTTTGAAGGGTTTCTAAGGGATACAATTATGGAATATCTCAATGTTAATAAATGTTTAACTCCATATCAACATGGATTTATGAAGGATCGCTCCTGTCAAACTAACCTTATCAGCTTCTATGAGGATGTAAGCTCTCAAATGGACCAAGGAGAATCATTGGATGTCATTTATCTCGACTTCTCTAAAGCATTTGACACTGTCCCACATAAAAAATTGGTAAGTAAGATGAGAAAGATTGGGTTAGGGGAAAATGTGTGTAGATGGGTAGGTAGCTGGCTTAGTGATAGAAAACAAAGAGTGGTTATTAATGGGGCATACTCAGATTGGGCCAGGGTTACTAGTGGGGTACCACAGGGTTCTGTAATGGGCCCCCTACTATTAAATATATTAATTAATGATCTAGTGGATGGCTTACACAGTAAAATATCAGTGTTTTCAGATGATACAAAACTATGTAAGGTAGTTAACACAAAGAAGGACAGTTTGCAACTACAGACAGATTTGAGTAAATTGGAGAATTGGGCTGAAAAATGGCAAATGAGGTTTAACACAGATAAGTGTAAGGTTATGCACATGAGAAGGAGAAACAGATGCTACAATTACTTACTAAATGGGAAACTGCTGGGGAAATCAGACATGGAAAAAGACTTAGGCATCTTAGTCAATAAGAAGGTAAATTGGAGTGCCCAGTGTCAGGCAGCTGCCACCAAAGCAAATAGGGTCATTGGATGCATTAGAAGAGGTCTGGGGACACGAGATGAAAACATAATTCTCCCTCTGTACAAATCACTCGTCAGACCACACTTGGAGTATTGTGTGCAATTTTGGACGCCGGTGCTCAAGAAAGACATTACTGAACTTGAAAGGGTTCAAAGGCGGGCTACTAAAATGATAAATGGAGTTGGTTCACTACAATACCCAGAAAGGTTATCAAAATTAGGTCTATTTACTCTAGAAAAGAGAAGACTTAGGGGAGACCTAATATATAGGTACAAGTATATCGGAGGGCAATACAGAGATCTCTCCAATTAACTGTTTGTACCAAGGACTGTGACAAGAACAAGGGGGCATTCTCTTCATTTGGAGGAAAGACAATTTCTGCACCAGCATAGAAGAGGGTTCTTCACGGTAAGAGCAGTGAGGCTCTGGAATTCTCTTCCTGAGGAAGTGGTGATGGCCAACTCACTGAATGAATTTAAGAAAGGAATGGATGCTTTTCTTGTGAGTAACAGTATAGAAGGTTACGAATAACATAATATTATAGGCAGATGATTGACCCAGCATAGGGGAAGGAATTTTTTCCCTATGGAGAAAATTGGCTTCTACTCTGTGGGTTTTTTGCCTTCCCCAGGATCAACAATGCAGAACAGCTGCACTAAAAATAGGCTGAACTAGATGGACATAAGGTCTTCCTTCAGCCTTCAAAACTATGTTACTATGTAACGCCGTATAAACTCGTGTATAATCTGAGTTTTTTCACCACTTTTTTTTGTGCTGAAAACGCTCCCCTCGGCCTATACACGAGTCATTGTCCCAGAAAACTGGCGGGGAAGCTGCAGAGCAGCGGGTCACAGAGACAGGAGCCAGCCACTGTCGCTAAAGCCTGTGCCCATTGCTAAAGAGAAATGAAAATTCACTGCACTGGCAGCGAATATTCACTTCTCTTATAGCACGCACAGTTACAGCCACAGTCGCCGGCTTCCAGCAGCTACTGCGGCCTGCCGATCATGTGTCCCTGCTCATTAAGGTAATGAATATTCACCTCTCAACACTCCCATAGGCGTGGAGTGAATAATCATTACCTTAATGAACGGGGACACATGATTGCTCAGCCGCAGGAGATACTGGCACCGGAACGAGATGCAGCTAGGGTGCGCAGGAAAGGTAAATAGGATGTGTTTTTTTATAGGAACCTTGCATATAAGGACTGGGATGGGAAGCCATGCATACAAGGACAGGGATGGGGAGACATGCATACAAGGACAGGGATGGGGAGACATGCATACAAGGACAGGGATGGGGAGACATGCATACAGGGATGGGGATGGGGAGCCATGCCCACAAGGATAGGGATGGGGAGCCATGCATACAAGGAAGGGGATAGGGGGCTATGAATACAAGGATTGAGATGAGTAGCCATGCATGGAAGGATGGTGATGAGGAACCAATGCATACCCAGTTTATAGTCGAGTCATTAAGTTTTCCCAGTGTTTTGTGGCAAAATTAGGTGCCTCGGCTTATACTTGGGTAGACTTATACACGAGTATATATGGTACTTGTCTGCATTTCAATGTTTTATATATATATATATTTATATGTATTTTTTATACTGTAAAAAAAAAGTGTCTCCACCAACATGGTGCCGGTGCAGAAGCATTGTCACGATCCATGCTTGATTGTGACAGATAAAAGCATATGTAACCTTTTTTTTTCCTTTAAGCTGTGTGCTTAAAGTTAGTTTTGCCCCCAGTGGCCATTAGGGTCATTACACAGTGGTGTCTTTAGTTCTAGTTTTGCCCCCCGTGGTGGTTAGTATTATTACACGGGAATCACTAGCAGGTGTGATTGCTCTGGCTCTTGTCTGTAAAGGAGAGTCAGGTGGTCTCACTCACTGTTGGTGATATTGGTCATTTCCAACCATCCATGGTGGAGGAAGGAGCTAGAGAAGAGTTCCTTACAGCTCAGTCAGAGTCCTGGTGTGGAAGGAGCAACAGTGAGAAGTTCCTTGCAGCTCTGACAAAGCTTTGGTGAAGTAGCAGCTATTCAGGAGGAAAGCTGCACTCAGGTGCTGGACTCTGTTGCTGGGAGCAATAGCAACAGAGCAAAGTTAAGTGGCTTTTCCCTGTTTGTATCTTTCCTTATGTGTGTTTTAGTGCAGAGGTGGGAATAGTTTCTGCACCATCCAATTCATCATCCTCGCATGGCGGGCTAGGGTTTTTAGGTATCCTGCTCGTCGCCAGGTGCGGAACCTGCCTAGGGACCGTTAGGAGTGTAGAGACACTGACTCAGGGGAGTGCAGGAGGTCTCCACGTCCCTATTGCAGGGCCCTCCATTGTATCGGTTTCTCTGGTGTTTCCCTTATCTCTGTAAATTCGCCCTGCTGGAGGCGGTGTATCCAGGGTCACAGGTGTCATAGAAATTCGCCCTGCTGGGTATCCACCTGTGACATCACAAGCAACTATCAGATCGCCTCTTTTGCTTATAGTTAGTTCACTTCCTGTGTTTTTGCACTAATATCATTCAGATCAGATGCTTCCTATATTATTTTATTTTTAATTTATTGAATGCCTTCATATTTAAAAATGTATTTAGAATTTCAGAATTTCAAACTTTTTTTGGTCATGATTATAATTGACTATTGGATTTTAGGCAGCGTCATGTAAGTTAGACATTATTAATGAGCGCTGTTGTTTTTGTTCCATCAATTGAATTTGTTAATATTTGTTCCATCGACCCTCATGTAAACTAATTGCTTGATTTATCCATTTTGTAGCAGGTTGGCCACATATATTGTGATGTGAGCCTCAGGTATATTTGATTTTAAGTGCTTGTAAATGTCTATTTGCTGACTTTTTTTTCTCCTCATTAAATGGGTTGTCTGCTGCTGGCTAAATCCTTATCAATGGCCTCTCAGCCTCTCAGTATTGATGAGTGAGTATATTCGTTACTATTCGCTATTTTCATGGATAGTGCGGTATTCGGGTTACTATAGTTACATTGCATACTCGCCTCGCTATATTCGGATATACCGCCCTGCAGTTTTGGCGCCTCCTTTGCAGCCACTAAACATGCTGTGCTTCTTAACCAATCATTTGGTTGTGGCATTACTGTGATTGGCTGGACATCCAGCTTCATAGGGTCTATTTAAGCCCTGCCACCGCCATTTTGCGCACATTGCATCTACAAGCATAGGGAGAGATTGCTCAGCTGCTAGAGAGAGTCTATAGGCATTTTGATAACTCAAAAGCACTTTTCAGGGCTACCTGTAGTGTATACTAGGTTAGTGTAGAGTAGGGAGAGAGAGATACTCAAGCAGGGACAGTTTAAAGGAGCCAGTCACTAGCTCCATCATACCACCAAAAAATAGCGCTTTTCAGAGCTGAAGACACACAGCAAAGTCAGAGTACATGGAGGGAGAGATTGTGTATTAGGTAGAGAGAGGAGAAAGTGTTCTTCCAGTGTCCATCTTAAAACAGCTCTTGTTAGAGGCAAAGCAATATTATTCCAGGACACAGAGTACTAGCATTTTGTGCTGCTTTTTTTTTAAAGCACTGGTCTATTTTCCCGCTGTTTTTGGGTTAGTGCCCTACGCAAAGCAGTAGTCCAAGCATTTCCACCTGCCTGCTATGAAGCATGCACCAAGCCATTTTCCCCACTGTTTTTGTGGTCACAGCCTGTCTTCTGCTCTCCACATTAGTTCACTTACAAATGTGTTAAGTGCCCTACGCAAAGCAATAGTCCTAACATTTCCTACTGCCTGCCACAAATCGCGCATCAAGCTATTTTCTCCACTGTTTTTGTGGTCACAGCCTGCCTTCTGCTGTCCACATAAGTCCACTGAAAAAGGCGGTTAGTGCCCTACACAAAGCAATAGTCCAAACATTTCCAACTACCTGCTAACAAGTATGCACCAGGCCATTTTCTCCTCTGTTTTAGTGGTCACAGCCTGCCTTCTGCTGTCCACATTAGTCCACTTAAAAAGGTGTTTAGTTCCCTACGCAAAGCAGTAGTCCAAACATTATCAGAGCTGTGGCAAGCTTTAAAACAACAGACCGATCAGTGGCTCTCCCCACTGCACCTCAAAGCCGGTCTGGTCGTCTGCGATAATGAGATAACCTGCTAGTGGCTTTAAAGGTCGGCAAGCTGGTACACATGCCATGCATGGCACACGTGCTGAACCTAGTTGTTCAGAAATTTCTGAAAAGTTTCCCTGCCTTGCTGTACCTACTTGAGAAGGTGCACCATATTAGTGCCCATTTCCGCCATTCCTTTACCGCTTTTGCTGGTCTTGCAGCGCTGCAAAAGTGCTTGAATTTGCCAAGTCACTGACTCATTTGCGTCTTGCCTACGCAGTGGAGCTCAACCTATCATATGTTGGCGAGGATTAGTGAGCAGCAGAGGGCAGTAGCCAAATACACATAACAACTGTTGAGTGGGTGTGGATCGCTGACATTTGTGAGGTTCTTGAGAACTTTGAGTACTGCACCAATCTCGTGAGTGGTGATCTGGCTATTATCAGCGTAACCATCCTGTTGCTGTGTCTCTTGAAACATTCTCTGCATAATCTCAAAGAGGAAGCTTTGAGTGCCCAATATGTTGGTATGGAGCCAGATTTCACAACGGGTGATACTACCCAGCACAGCCAATATTCTGAGACAACATTGGGTGATGAAGAGGATGAGGTGGAAGAGGACTTGTTTTTCTGTGCTAACGAGGTGACTCCTAATGCTACAGAGGGGACACCCAACCCAAGTTTCATGCCTGTGCAGTCTGGATGGGCTGAAGAGGAGGAGGTGTAAGAAGAGGCGAGTCAGCATGTCATATTCAGATATTATTTTGAGAATCAGAATAGGACATACTGTTCCTACTGTTGGGCACACAGAACATTTGCCTTTTATCCAATAACCAATACTGTTTGGCCACCTTTATCCATCCACAGTACAAGGAGAAATTTCCTTCTCTCCTTTTGGAGTCACCAAAGAGTTTTACAATGCAATCGTTCAAGAGATCACGTGCTAAAAACATCACCCTCAGACAATGCTGATGGCAGAGGTAGCGGATGTTTTCAACACCAAGGGATAATGGGGAGAAACACGAATACCAGGTCCAACAGAGGTGGAGGGAAAATGTGCACAAATTGGGCAATCTAATATATAAAGCTCAAGTGTGTGTATGTATGTGTGTATGTATGTATGTGTGTATGTCCGGGATTGGCATCCGCACCATCGCAGCTACAGCCACAAAATTTGGCACAGTCACACGTCTGGACCCCGAGAGCGTCATAGGCTATGTTGTGAGGTGAAATTTTAACCCTGCGCGTTCCAATTCACCAAACAATTTTGCCCCATCTACATAATGGGGAAAAAGTGTGTGTGTATCAAGCCCCGCCCCTCATTATGATGTCATAATGGTTGCCATGGCGACGCTGATGTCATCATAGGTTGCAAGCCCCACCGCTCATTATGATGTCATAATGGTTGACTATGGGATGGAGGATGTGTGATGGGTATATGGGCATTTGCCTATGGGATGGAGGATATGTATGACAGTTATATGGGCACAGGACCATGGGATGGAGGATGTGTGAAGGGAATATGGGCACTGGACTATGGGATGGAGGATATGTATGACGGGTATATGGGCACGGGACTATGGGATGCGATATGTATGATGGGTATATGGGCACGGGACTATGGGATGGAGGATATGTATGATGGGTATATGGGCATGGGACTATGAGATGAAGGATGTGTGATGGGTATAAGGGCACTCGACTATGGGATGGCGAATATGTATGATGGGTATATGGGCATGGGACTATGGGATGGAGGATGTGTGATGGATATATGGGCATGGGACTATGGGATGGAGGATGTGTGATGGGTATATGGGCACTCAACTATGGGATGGAGGATATGTATGATGGGTATATGGGCACAGGCCTATGGGATCGTGGATATGTATGATGGGATGGAGGATAATTATAATTTGCTATAACTAACCACAGTTAGATAATATGCCCGGGCAGCGCCGCGCTCTTCAGCTAGTTTTCAATAAACCAGCACAACAGCAAGGGCTATCTGTGCCTGTAACAATGACAAAGAGGGAGAAGATGCAGAACATGGTCAAGGGGTACTTAAGTGACCATACGTGCATCCTTTCTGATGCTACAGTTCTCTTTAATTATTGGGTGCCCAAGCTGAACACTTGGCCCGACCTCTCCATATACACCTTGGAGGTGCTGGCCTGCTCGGCTGCTAGTGTGTTTTCAGTTCCGCTGGGTCAGTCATCACTGACAGGTGCACACGTCTCTCCACGGAAAATACAGACAGACTTACTCTGATTGATTAAATTCAAAAACGACTGGATAACTTCACAGTTTGCAATCCCTCTAGATGACAGAAAGCCAACCTAAATTCACCAAAAATGCTGATTCATGCTACTGCTGTTAACGTCATCCCCTTCCCATAAAAGCCCATTTTTACAAACCCTGTGCACATTGTGCAGTGGACAAATCCTTACAGTATTCCTACTCTAGCCTAACTACTATTTGTGATTGGAGGCCCTTGGTATGGTTTCTTCCTGCGTCATGACTCAGCCCATAAGGCTAATTTTTACAAACCCTATGCACATTGTGCAGTGGACATATCTTGAATGTAGAGTCATCCGACCAAACTAATATTTGTCATTGGAGGCCTTTGTAACAGGTTGTTCCACATTGTGACTGAAATAGGGGATACATATTCAATAGAAATCTAGGTTTGGTAGTTGTTCTTGTGTATCTGTAAAAGTGGTGTAATACTGCGACAAACTTATTCCCAGAAACCATATGTGACTCAGAAATGCATACAGGCATATTCTTCAGGCTCTTCCCATTCTGTTTCATCACTTTCTCATCCATTTCAGCCTTTTCCTCAGGCCCCCAGACCCCTTTGTAGGGTCCAGCAGAAAATTACTCGCATTTCCCATTAACTTGCACTGTACTTGCTATTTGGAACAAATACGCTATTTTTACAAAGTACTCGTTACGAGTATAGCGATTACGAATATTATGGTACTCGCTCATCACTGCCTCTAACCGTGCTAAGAAAAGTGATTGTCAGAAGTTATTTTTTTCCATCCAAAAAAGCAAAGACAGTGCGTCTGCCTAGGCCCCTTTGGGGTTAGGTCTTTGGCTTGGAACAAATTTAATATATTATATGCTTAAATACTTACCTTTGTAATAGTTCATTGTATAATATGCTTCTGCATTATCATGTTAAATTTTTGGTATTCTTTACATTTGGACATTGTTGTCCTTCCTTTTTTCCTTCTTATCTTTCCTTCCCTCCCCTTCCCCTTCTTCCCCATTTATTAAAACTCCAATAAAATGTTTGGAAAACAAAAAAGCAAAGACAGACATCAAGGTAAGAATGATTACTCAGTACCATTCTCAATGGCGCCTTATGCATAAGATTCTGTGTCAACACTGGTCTATTCTTACCAGTGATCCTGCTTTAAAACAATATTTGCCCACACAACCAACCATCACTGCCCATCAAGGACAGAATCTACAAGACCATCTAGTAAGGAGTCTCTATCCTGTTTATAATCAATCTATTCTACTCCCCACACTTCTTCCTAAGCCCCTGCAACATTTGGGTTGCTCACCCTGTGGCAAATGTGTGGTTTGCCCTAATATTGATCATGCCACTTAGTTTTGTTACTCAGACAATAAAAATTATAAAATTACTCAAATAATTACATGTAATACAAAAGCTGTAATCTATCACTCCACTTGCCCATGTGCTAAAATTTATGTTGGTCTTACTACTAGAACAGTTAATGTATGGGTTTGTGAACACATTAGAGATATCATTGCTGCTGCTAAGGAAGAAACTTCAGAATATCTTAAGACAATTTCCATGTCACAAAGGAGGAAGAAAAAGACCTAGTTTTTCAATGTATCCGTGCTGACCACACAAGGACAGAAATATTCTTGAAGCATGAGGCTATGTGCCCACGTTAGTGTTTCAAAAGTGATAGAAAACCGGACTTCTTCACAGAAAACGCGCTTTTTTTCCACGTTTTTTTGCATAAAAGTTGCGCGTTTTTGATGTGTTTTTTTCCGCACGACTTCTGGATTCATAGGAAACAGCTAAAAATGCGTAATGAAGCGGAAAATAATGAGCATGCTGCATTTTTAGCCGCTAAGCGTTTCCTATGCGGAAAAAAATGCATCAATTGGCGCAAAAATGCAGAAATGCCTTAAAATGAATGGGATGCTTATTTTAAGCGTTTCTGAAGCGTCTGATCTGGCACAAATGCTTCAAAAATGCTTAAGAAAATGCAACGTGAGCACACAGCCTTATTGTGGAGATGCGTTTCATGGCAAATCTGCCACTTCCTCAGGGCCAAAGAATTACAGTATCTGTTTACAGCAGTGGTTTTATACAAAACCTTCATGACATCACAATTACAGATGAACAGACATCACTTCCTGTGGAAATGCCCCCTCCACAGTCAAAATGTCATACACCAGTCACAATATCTTTATATCAAGATCTAACCTCTGATGAAACATATTAAACATCTAAACAATCCATTTTTAATTTGAAAAAGTGCATGAAATCTATAATCACTACATATTAAAATTTTATAAAAATAGTGTTAACTAGATTCAAACCCACAGGTTTTCGGCAAGCCAGAACACTTAAGGCTTCTCATTACCATCATACTATCACTCCACTTGCTCGGAATGGTTGTAGACCCTCATGACATCACAAACAGACAAGCATCACTTCCTGTGAAAACACCCCCTCCAAAGTCAAAAAGTAATACTCCAGTCACAATAACTTTATATCAAAATATAACCTCTGATAAAACACGTTAAACATCTAAACAAGCAATCTTTGATTTAGAAAGTGTATAAAACCTATAATAAATATATGTTAAAATTTTATAAAAATAGAATGTTCCTGATAGTGCCATTTTGGGAAGAAAAGGTTGTGATGAAATTAGTGGTATAATATTCATCGATAGATTTTTATTGTCTGTCCCATGTATTAAACTACTTTGTGAAATTCCCTTTGCCTCTGAGTATGCTTTTTTTTTTACTAATTTTTTAGGGTATTCACGCTCTAAAAATCTCTCTCTTAGACATTTACTTTTTCCTTATAATCTTTTAATAAGGTGCCATTTTTCCTTATTCATCGATACTGATTTTTTGGTACGTGTGAACCATTTGTTGTAAAGGTTACTTTTGTAGTAAACATAGCTGTTGGCGTCATCTTTTTTGAAAAAATTCCTTGTTATTATTTTACTATTGCCATCATGTTTTATTGTTAAATCCAAAAAGTTGATTTCCATTTTACTAATCTCAGGTGTTAATTCAATTCCCCAATTATTGCACATGATAATCTCCAGGAACTCAGATACTGTGTTCCTATAATCATTAAAAATTATAAAAATATCGTCTATAAAACGCTTATAAATGATAATATCATCCCTGAATGTATTATTAAAAACATTCCAGGACTTGAAGGTGGCCATGAATAAATTTGCATACGTAGGTGCCACCCTCGAGCCCATGGCCATGCCCCGTTTCTGATGTTAAACTTTCCCCTCAAATATGAAATAATTATTTTTCAAAATGAAGGACATGCCTCTCATAATGAAATCCTTTTGACTTTCCGGGATCCTATCGTCACTAGTGACAAACAGTTCAAAACATTCCAGACCTATCACATGGTCAATATTCGTATACAGTCCTGTTATATCCATAGATATAAATAAATAGGACTCCTCCCACCTGATGTTTTCAATGGTTTGAATTAAATGTGTCAAATCTCTTAAAAATCTTTTCAACTGGCTGACTTTGGGATTCATTATTCCATCTATATATGCTGCTAAATTTGAGGTCAGTGCAGTATTCTGGCTTGCCTAAAACCTGTGGGTTTGATTCTAGTTAACTCTATTTTTATAAAATTTTAATATGTAGTGATTATAGGTTTCATGCACTTTTTCCAAATTAAAAATGGATTGTTTAGATGTTTAATGTGTTTCATCAGAGGTTAGATCTTGATATAAAGTTATTGTGACTGGTGTATGACATTTTGACTTTGGAGGGGGCGTTTCCACAGGAAGTGATGTCTGTTTGTCTGTAATTGTGATGTCATGAAGGTTTTGTATAAAACCACTGCTGTAAACAGATACTGTAATTCTTTGGCCCTGAGGAAGTGGCAGATTTGCCATGAAACGCGTCGGCACAATAAAGCTTCAAGAATATTTCTGTCCTTGTGTGGTCAGCGCGGATACATTGAAAAACCCGGTCTTTTTCTTCTTCCTTTGTGACATTGGTATCTACGGGAGTCTGCAGCGACCACTGGTTCCTTTTACATTCTACAAGGGGTTGTGACTAGAGTTGAGCGATACCGTCCGATACTTCAAAGTATCGGATCGGAATGGATCGGCCGATCTTAAAAAAAAGTATCGGTATCGCCGATTCCGATACCGGAAGTCCCATTCAAGTCTATGGGACTTCCGGTATCGGAATAAGAAAAATCCTGTTTTTCCCTTGTACAGCCTCTCTGGGGTCTGTACGGGTCTTTCGGGGGGCTGTGCCGGCCTGCCAGGGGGTCTGTGCAGGCTCCGGTGGTCTGTGCAGGCCTGCCGGGGGGCTGTGCAGGCTCCGGTGGGCTGTGCCGGCCTGCCGGGGGGCTGTGCCGGCCTGCCGGGGGGCTGTGCAGGCTCCGGTGGTCTGTGCCGGCCTGCCGGGGGTCTGTGCAGGCTCCGGTGGGCTGTGCCGGCCTGCCGGGGGGCTGTGCCGGCCTGCCGGGGGGCTGTGCAGGCTTCGGGGGTCTGTGCAGGCATCGTCCGATGGGACTACAAGTCCCATCGGGCGATGCCTGCTACCATGACAGTGATTGACACATTAGCCAATGATGGGACAGTAGTAGTCCCATCATCCGGCTAATGTGTTGAATGTAAAAAAAAAAAAAAAAAAAAATTACATGCTACATACATACAACATGCATACTACATACATGCTACATTCATACTACATACATGCTACATTCATACTACATATATACTACATGCAACATACATACTACATATATACTACATGCAACATACATACTACATATATACTACATGCATGCAACATGCATACTACATATATACTATATGCTACATACATACTACATATATGCTACATACATACTACATATATACTACATGCATGCTACATACATACTGCATGCTACATACATACTACATGCTACATACATACTACATATATGCTACATACATACTACATATATACTACATGCATGCTACATACATACTGCATGCTACATACATACTACATGCTACATACATACCACATATATACTACATACATACTGCATGCATGCTACATGCTACATACATACCACATACATACTACATACATACTACATGCTACATACATACTACATATATACTACATGCATGCTACATACATACTACATGCTACATACATACCACATATATACTACATACATACTACATGCTACATACATACTACATATATACTACATGCATGCTACATACATTCTGCATGCTACATGCATGCTACATACATACTACATACATACTACATGCTACATACATACCACATATATACTACATACATACTACATACAATACATTCATACAATACATACATAGACATACAGTACATATAACATAGAGTAACATACTTACCAATACTTGTCACATTGTTCCCCGAAGCCATTGTCTTTTACGGAATAAATATTAACATAACAAACCACAAAAATACTCACCCACGATCCGAAGCAGTCCATGAGTGTGTCCCACGACGATCTTGGGTAGAGAACTGCAGCATCAGCTGTTGCTGCCGTTCTCTACGGGCTGCAGGAATCCAATGACGGAAGGTAGGTATCCTTCCGCACTGTATTCCTCCGCCACTTAAAAAAAAAAAAAGTCCCTAGTCTCACTTTATGCCATTGCTGTGTGGGAAATTCCCACGCAGCAATGGCATAAAGTGAGACTAGGGACTTTTTTTTTTTTAAGTGGCGGAGGAATACAGTGCGGAAGGATACCTACCTTCCGTCATTGGATTCCTGCAGCCCGTAGAGAACGGCGACAACAGCTGATGCTGCAGTTCTCTACCCAAGATCGTCATGGGACACACTCGTGGACTGCTTCGGATCGTGGGTGAGTATTTTTGTGGTTTGTTATGTTAATATTTATTCCGTAAAAGACTATGGCTTCGGGGAACAATGTGACAAGTATTGGTAAGTATGTTACTCTATGTTATATGTACTGTATGTCTATGTATGTATTGTATGAATGTATTGTATGTAGTATATATGTGGTATGTATGTGGTATGTATGTAGCATGTAGTATGTATGTAGTATGTATGTAGCATGCATGTAGCATGCAGTATGTATGTAGCATGCATGTCGTATATATGTAGTATGTATGTAGCATGTAGTATGTATGTAGTATATATGTGGTATGTATGTAGCATGTAGTATGTATGTAGCATGCATGTAGTATGTATGTAGCATGCAGTATGTATATATGTAGCATGCATGTAGTATGTATGTAGTATGTATGTAGTATGTATGTAGTATGCATGTAGCATGCAGTATGTATGTAGCATGTATGTAGCATGTATGTAGTATGTATGTAGTATATATGTAGTATGTATGTAGCATGCATGTAGCATGTATGTAGTATGTATGTAGTATATATGTAGTATGTATGTAGCATGTAGTATGTATGTAGCATGCATGTAGTATATATGTAGTATGTATGTAGCATGTAGTATGTATGTAGCATGTATGTAGTATGTATGTAGTATGTATGTAGTATATATGTAGTATGTATGTAGCATGTAGTATGTATGTAGCATGCATGTAGCATGCATGTAGTATGTATGTAGCATGTAGTATGTATGTAGCATGCATGTAGTATGTATGTAGTATGTATGTAGTATATATGTGTTATGTAGTATGTATGTAGCATGTAGTATGTATGTAGCATGCATGTAGTATGTATGTAGTATTTATGTAGTATTTTTTTTTTTTTTTAACATTTAACACATTAGCCGGATGATGGGACTTCTACTGTCCCATCATTGGCTAATGTGTCAATCACTGTCATGGTAGCAGGCATCGCCAGATGGGACTTGTAGTCCCATCGGACGATGCTTGCACAGACCCCCGGACATCAGCACAGCCCCCCGGCAGGCCGGCACAGCCCCCCGGCAGGCCGGTACAGACCCCCACAGGGTGCACAGACCACCGGCAGGCCGGCACAGCCCCCCGGCAGGCCGGTACAGACCCCCACAGGGTGCACAGACCACCGGCAGGCCGGCACAGCCCCCCGGCAGGCCGGTACAGACCCCCACAGGGTGCACAGACCACCGGCAGGCCGGCACAGCCCCCCGGCAGGCCGGTACAGACCCCGGGCAGTCCACACAGCCCCCCGGCAGGTCGGCACAGCCCCCCGGCAGGCCGGCAGAGACCCCCGGAAGGCCCGAAATGACGGCGCATCATGATGCGCACACACCGCGCATCATGATGACGTCAGGCTGTCAATCAACTTTGAACTTCCGATTCCGATGCCGACTTCCGATATTGAAAAAATATCGGAAGTCGGTATCGGAATTCCGATACAGCAAGTATCGGCCGATACCCGATACTTGCAGTATCGGAATGCTCAACACTAGTTGTGACTGTTCACAACCTGTAAAGGTGAGTGCACTAACTGTGTATTGTCACCCAAAATAACACTTTTATCGCCCTATGTGCGCTCTTTTTCCTTAATTCAAGACAATTCCCAGGCATTTTAAAATGTTCCATTCACGTGATCCTTCAGTTTTCAGATTCATTGGCATTGATTGTGTTTTTTCAGAATATCGTGGTAGCAATATTAGCCGCTTGTAAGCCCAGAAGGAGACTAGGTGGATTTGGACCTTTACGGACACTTCAACCTCTTGGTCTTAACAAAACTCTTAGTTATGCATCTTTTCTGTGATTGTTTTGATCCTGCATTTCCTCTCACTGTTTTAGTTTGATTCATTATGTTTTTAATCATTACTAACTACTTTTTTATCCCTTTTTTCCTAGTTATTCATGGCCATTATTTAATATCTGGCAGGCATGCACCAATCTGACTGATCGTTGTTCATTCCTGGGTTGCGATTTATCTCCAACTTCCTTATCTTCAAGACCACATACACAGAAAATAATTTAACATTTTTATAAAATTAGTTTTGTATTATTGTTGTGCATAATAATATATATATATTGCATCTATATGGTGTATATTCTTCATTTGGATATTCACATCTTTTAAAATTTATATGTGTAATTTACCACATTCCTTTTCTTTTTTTTCCTCACATTTTAATATATTTTTTTACACAGTCTTATACATTTTACCACATATTATTTTTATTTGCATTCATATATTTTTTTTTTACTTTGCCTATATTCATTTATTATTATACACTCATATTATTTATTTCTCCAACACACATTATCTTTTAATATACAATTTTGTATTATCACTTCACATCACTTCACTCTTTTTTCTTCAGTATTTCATAATCTCCATACAGAATAGGGATCTGTTCCATTTCAGCTTGCTGCTTAATATCGCCATGTTTCTCTTCCTTTCTTTTATATTTACCCATCACCATAGACAATATCCAGTGCTGGGTGTGAGTGTGCGGGCTGCTTCCCTCCTCGCTCTTTATCCTGGTGGCGTCTTCCTGTGACTGCTCTACACATGCGGCAAGCCATTGCGCTCACGTGACCATCTTGGGCGGGTTGGCTCTCTGTGTGCGCATGGCGTCACCATGACGCCTCTGGGATTGAGACCGTGTGCGGGTCCTTCCCTCATGCGCCAATCAAGCCCAGTGTTAGGGAAACTTTATATGTGAGATCATACGCCATTGGCCACCATTACATATAAAATTCTGGCCCTGTTCAATCATTACCATGTCCCCCGGAAGAAGGCACAGCGCCGAAACATGCGTAGGGGACCCGGTCACACACATCTATGCTTGGGTAATTATCTCTTATAAGAACTTTATTTACCTCCCTCTGCACTGGCACCTTACCTTAAGTATACGCTCAGTACATATATGGACTAAAGGGGGTTTTACACTAAGCGATATCGCTAGCAATATCGCTAAAACGTCACTGGTTTTGTGACGTTATAGCGATATTGCTAGTGATATCGCTAAGTGTGATACTTACCAACGACCGGCTCCCCCGCTGTCCATCGCTAATTGCGTGAGAATGTCCGGCTCCATTTCTCGTCGGGCGCTTCCTGCTGAGACTTCCTGCTGTGACGTCCAGCGACGCGTGGAGGCGAGCGGGAGGACGCAGGATCGCTGTGTGTGAATGGTAAGTATCGTTCTCTGCGTCGCTGCTGCATCGCTGTGAGGTCTTTCTGTATGAAAGCTCACTAGCGATCATTTAGCGATGCACCAGCGATCCTGACCGGGTCGGATCGCCGGTCGGATCGCTGGTGCATCGCTAAATGTAAAAGGGCCTTAAGATTTACACTTTATCTTGTGGCTCTCTGGTGCTATTTACCATATACTATCTCATATTGATATATTGGCACATTTAAAGCTGTTCACTTTCTTTTATTGTCCTTTGTACTTTATGCAATTTTTGGAGGTTATATTGCAATTTATAGTACCCCAAGCATATTATCTATGTTGTGTACCACTGCATTGCTTCAGCTAGTTAATTTTTTACAGCACATTTTTATAACGTATTTTAATAATTATTACTCAATAAACTTTTGTATTTCATTCTTATACATGGTCTTATCTGCACTATTTTTTGTATACGATCCATAATTATAAATTTGTGCTTGACCCCCTGATCTTTACTATCCCATTTAGGCATATTTGAGGTTGCCTTTCATGTTCAATTTAGGTACATTCATAACACTGTGCTCAGTATACTGATCAAAAGAGGTGAAGGGAACGCTGGCAAGTTGGAGGCGATGGAATGGAATAATAACACAGCTTTTGGACCAGCATCTTGTGAATTTATTCACTCCTCTCTACATCACGTACACACACGGCTCTGCTCCGTATACCTCATACACACAGGGCTCCACTCCGACCTCAAACACACAGGGATCCGCTCCGTACACCTTGTACACACACAGCTCTGCTCCGTACACCTCATACACACACAGCTCTGCTGCATCCATACTGTAAACCCTCCCTGACCCCACACATAAACTTACCCTCTCCCAGCACCATGACAACCAGCACAGCAGAGTCCTGCATACACGGAGCCTCGGAGGCTCCTGATCATGTGACCCCTGACTCCTCCCCTCCTGTGACCTCATCAAACGTTCTGTGCACACAGAGCAGCCATCGTGCGGGCCTTCCCCCTGCACTCTGTAGTCATATGTGACTGATCACTGAGGTGTTGGCTTTGATTGATGGCAGCAGGTCTCATCCTCCATCACGTGAGACACTGGGGGGTGGAGTGCAGAGCTCAGGGGGTGGAATAACCGAGTCCATGCTGGAGGAGGGGGCGCAGGACATGATCGAAGCCCAGGTCCCACATGAAGCCGGCTGCTTTTTTGCTGGACTGGGTGGGCCCCTAACCACTCCGCGGCCCCGTCGCAGCTGCGACCCCTGCGACCTCAGTAGTTACACCCCTGCCTTTAGAAAATGCACATGGTAAGACAGACACAGTGAAGTAAACTGGACCATGCCTGGAGATTAGCAGTTTGATCTTGGGTCAAGTTGACATGGAAGTGTGGCAGCTACTACTGTCCTAACCAAAGAAATACCGTTTGCATCCTTGTAGCAGACCAAGAAGCTGGGTGTTTGACTGCATACAGAACAGAGCAGCAGTATGTTACATACTAAGGGTTTTGAAGAACCTTGTCAAGATGCTGTACCGGGGCCAGGGTGATAGTCAGGCGAGGGTCTGTTGTTGTTTCCTCTTCACACCCCGATGCTCCGCTACAGAATTGAAGTGTCCATCTCGTAATGTACTGTGTGTGTCATGCAGTTCACCCACCTGTGGGTCAGAGTCCTTCTCAGCATGCAGAGCGCACAATCCGTCGCACACACAAATGTTATCATAGTCCAAGTTCATTTTTGTTAAAACTTTAATCCAACAGTAGAGAGGAGCGACTTTGCCTTTTTTAGGGTCGAGTCGGGTTTCATGAAACCCGACTTTCGCAAAAGTCGGGTCGAACGAAATCGGCCGATTTTTGTGAAAAGTCGAAGGCCGACTGAAACACGAAACCCAATGCAAGACAATGGGGAAGCAAAGTCGGCAGGGAGTGGAGGACAGGAAACACACCTACAGTGCCCTTTTGAATGCCAAAAACATCAATTCTTATTACTGAAACATTTCAACCTTAATTTACTTCATAATACTAGTTACGCACTGAAAAATGGGGGTTATTTGGCTAAATTTGTGGGGGGGTAGGGCTAGCTTCAGGTTTTCATGTGCCCTGGGCCAAAGAGCGCACCTTTAACACATAGCACAACTCATGATGCTCCGATACGGCAGAGAAATAGCGGTATAGTACAATGAAAAATATTTCACTTTTTACATCTCATGACTGATATCGATTTTAAATTCTCCAATAGCTCAAAAAACGGACAGTATATTACTCCATACAGTATTATGGGCACCGCATAGTGCGCTATACAGAGTAATGAGGCCCATATATTTCTCCATACAGAATCATTGGTCCCATATAATGTTTGAAACAGTATATGATGAGCTCCACATAATGCTACAGTATATGTTGGTCCCCATGAATGAAGCTCCACTGTCTTATGGGCCCAAATAATGCTCCATATACAGTGGGGCAAAAAAGTATTTAGTCAGTCAGCAATAGTGCAAGTTCCACCACTTAAAAAGATGAGAGGCGTCTGTAATTTACATCATAGGTAGACCTCAACTATGGGAGACAAACTGAGAAAAAAAATCCAGAAAATCACATTGTCTGTTTTTTTTTCATTTTATTTGCATATTATGGTGGAAAATAAGTATTTGGTCAGAAACAAGCAATCAAGATTTCTGGCTCTCACAGACCTGTAACTTCTTCTTTAAGAGTCTCCTCTTTCCTCCACTCATTACCTGTAGTAATGGCACCTGTTTAAACTTGTTATCAGTATAAAAAGACACCTGTGCACACCCTCAAACAGTCTGACTCCAAACTCCACTATGGTGAAGACCAAAGAGCTGTCAAAGGACACCAGAAACAAAATTGTAGCCCTGCACCAGGCTGGGAAGACTGAATCTGCAATAGCCAACCAGCTTGGAGTGAAGAAATCAACTGTGGGAGCAATAATTAGAAAATGGAAGACATACAAGACCACTGATAATCTCCCTCGATCTGGTGCTCCACGCAAAATCCCACCCCGTGGGGTCAGAATGATCACAAGAACGGTGAGCAAAAATCCCAGAACCACGCGGGGGGACCTAGTGAATGAACTGCAGAGAGCTGGGACCAATGTAACAAGGCCTACCATAAGTAACACACTACGCCACCATGGACTCAGATCCTGCAGTGCCAGACGTGTCCCACTGCTTAAGCCTGTACATATCCGGGCCCGTCTGAAGTTTGCTAGAGAGCATTTGGATGATCCAGAGGAGTTTTAGGAGAATGTCCTATGGTCTGATGAAACCAAACTGGAACTGTTTGGTAGAAACACAACTTGTCGTGTTTGGAGGAAAAAGAATACTGAGTTGCATCCATCAAACACCATACCTACTGTAAAGCATGGTGGTGGAAACATCATGCTTTGGGGCTGTTTCTCTGCAAAGGGGCCAGGACGACTGATCCGGGTACATGAAAGAATGAATGGGGCCATGTATCGTGAGATTTTGAGTGCAAACCTCCTTCCATCAGCAAGGGCATTGAATATGAAACGTGGCTGGGTCTTTCAACATGACAATGATCCAAAGCACACCGCCAGGGC
The DNA here is from genome assembly GCF_039654945.1 of Dendrobates tinctorius. Classification (NCBI taxonomy): domain Eukaryota; kingdom Metazoa; phylum Chordata; class Amphibia; order Anura; family Dendrobatidae; genus Dendrobates; species Dendrobates tinctorius. The sequence goes on along the minus strand of NW_027361671.1, from coordinate 14,590,593 downwards.
AACGAAGGAGTGGCTTCGTAAGAAGCATTTCAAGGTCCTGGAGTGGCCTAGCCAGTCTCCAGATCTCAACCCTATAGAAAACCTTTGGAGGGAGTTGAAAGTCCGTGTTGCCAAGCGAAAAGCCAAAAACATCACTGATCTAGAGGAGATCTGCATGGAGGAATGGGCCAACATACCAACAACAGTGTGTGGCAACCTTGTGCAGACTTACAGAAAACGTTTGACCTCTGTCATTGCCAACAAAGGATATATCACAAAGTATTGAGATGAAATTTTGTTTCTGACCAAATACTTATTTTCCACCATAATATGCAAATAAAATGAAAAAAAAACAGACAATGTTATTTTCTGGATTTTTTTTTCTCAGTTTGTCTCCCATAGTTGAGGTCTACCTATGATGTAAATTACAGACGCCTCTCATCTTTTTAAGTGGTGGAACTTGCACTATTGCTGACTGACTAAATACTTTTTTGCCCCACTGTATAATGGGCCCCATTTCTAATGCTCTAGTGTATAATGGGCCCTGTAAATGCTGCTCCAGTGTCTGATGTCCACCTTTGGAATGCTCCAGTGTATGGTGGGCCCCATATATCATTCTCCAGAGTATAGTGCTCCCCAAAAATTGCTGTCCCAACATTGAAAACAATTAAATAAGTCTCCTCAAATAAGTCTCCTTGCTAGGGAATCAGTCTGGGTGTACAGACGTGATGTCATTGCGCTCTCTGATCAGAATATCACTGTCAGGAAATGCAGAAGACGTCATGGCGGTGGAGCAGGGAGAGGTAAGTATTTCAACTTTGCAAGTTCTGTGATCCTGAGCAAGCAGGGGGGGCCCACTCGTTGGCGACAGCACTGGCACAGGGCCCCTCATAGTACGGTGGTGTGTCTGACGGCGGGTGGGCCGAACCTGCACTTTCATCTGCACATTCCTCTTTGTCACCGTGTAAGGTGGTACAGTATATGGGAAGGGTAACCTGAGTTTCATCAGGGTCAGATTCTGGCTGTGTAGAGTGCGAGGGGAATGTAGTGGTCTGGGTCAATGTACCAGCAGAATCATCTAGCAGTGGCTGGGCATCAGTGCACTTGTGGCGCCCCCAGCAGTACGGTCGCCACAGTGGCATTACCTTCCTCCTAGGGAGTGTGATGTCATGCTTGGGAGCACCGAAGGATCTCTCTAGCAGTTAAACCAACACACAACAAATTTCCTACTCCAGGCCAGCAGGGAGACCTCTGAACCTGACTGCTGAGGAGCTGCTCTTTGTGGTCGGGAGGAGGTAAATTAGGGCAGTCTGTGAAAGGAAGGGGAAGTGTGTGGACGTGAGAAGGGGAGCTGGAGGATGAGCAGAGTTAAGGCTCACTCCTAGCTGGAGTGCATGGTCCGGATTCCGGTCTCCGAATTTGTAGGAACACTGACGTTCCTGCAGCCGAAACCGGAGGAAGAAGCAGTTGTAAATGCTCTGTACACAACTAAGGCTCAGAGGCCCCAGCAGTGACGTGTGGGAGCCAGAAGGAAAAGGCTATGGCTGCCTGCCATATGAGAAAGTTCCAAAAGAGAGTCAACAGGGGGAACTTCATTGAACTCAGCACTGCGAGTACCTCAGATAAGCGCTAGAACGGAGGCCACACTCCCTATCTGCAGAGAGAGAATTCCAAATTGGCTTCCAGGCTGACCAATTCCTTCTCCATCTGTACTCTGGGTCCTGGACGGCACTTACCAAGTACAGGTAAAGGAACTGCACGACTGTGTCTGTCATCTTTCTCCTGCGCCTGGCACACGGCTCTGCTACATCCTGCACTGCACACCATCTATCAACTCTTTCATCTGCCCTGCAACTATGGCCCTACCTGTGCAGGGCTTCTACATCTTAGCTGCACCACAACATCTGTCCCAGAGAAGCGACACTGCAGCGCTGGTCAATCTAATCAGAAACCACAGGTGGCATCACATATCATTCACCTATAAATGTAATTCACCTCTTTGCATGGACGCCCAGGGCCACGGAACGGGTCACCACCACCGTGACACATCACTGTGAGACACCGGCCCTGTACCGATTAACCCCACTGCCCTGGCTGGCCACCCACACTCCATGTCAGATTCATCTAGGACTGGGGAATTCACGATTTGACTTGATAACCCAGGCATGGTATAATAGAAAGAGCTACATGGACTAATGTGAAGTGTGACCTGCTGCATCATTCACTTTTGGTGGGGGTGCAGGACACAAGGAAAGGGGTTCATCCTGACCAGGAGCCAGCACTTGACAACTCAGTGATTGCATTTTTTGAAACTTCAGAAGAGTAGGGCATATTTGCTGGAGTCTGTTTCGGCAATGTAAGCCAAAACCAGTTCCTCATGCTCCGCCTTTAAAAGCGGTTAACCTACTCCCAGAAAAGGTAGCCTTCCTGGCGTTCCGGAGCCAGAACATGACGCAGGCTCAACACCTCCTGCCTTAGCTGCTATTGTGCTTTTGCCACTACCAGCAGATGCACCACCACCATCAGCACCAGCTGGCCCCCCCACGCCCACGTCCGCGGCCTCTTCCACCAAACTTCAAAATTTAGCACAAAATAGACACAAAATAACATCAGATATATGGCACTGTATCAGAAGCGTACTAGATTAGACAAGAATATAAAAAGTAGACAAAGTGTACAGTATCATCAGATAGCAGGTATATATAGCATAGTTTAAACATTAACAATGTACGTCTATATATCAGGAGTAGAGTTGAGCGATACCGTCCGATACTTCAAAGTATCGTATCGGATGGTATTGGCCGATCTTTAAAAAAAGTATCGGTATCGCCGATTCCGATACCGGAAGTCCCATTCAAGTCTATGGGACTTCCGGTATCGGAATAAGAAAAACCCTTTCCTGCCCTTGTACAGCCTCTCTGGGGTCTGTACGGGCCTTTCGGGGGGCTGTGCCGGCCTGCCAGGGGGTCTGTGCAGGCTCCGGTGGTCTGTGCCGGCCTGCCGGGGGGCTGTGCCGGCCTGCCGGTGGTCTGTGCAGGCTCCGGTGGGCTGTGCCGGCCTGCCGGGGGGCTGTGCCGGCCTGCCGGGGGGCTGTGCAGGCTCCGGGGGGCTGTGCCGGCCTGCCGGGGGGCTGTGCCGGCCTGCCGGTGGTCTGTGCAGGCTCCGGGGGGCTGTGCCGGCCTGCCGGGGGGCTGTGCCGGCCTGCCGGTGGTCTGTGCAGGCTTCGGGGGTCTGTGCAGGCATCGTCCGATGGGACTACAAGTCCCATCGGGCAATGCCTGCTACCATGACAGTGATTGACACATTAGCCAATGATGGGACAGTAATAGTCCTATCATCCGGCTAATGTGTTGAATGTAAAAAAAAAAAAAAAAAATTACATGCTACATACATACAACATGCATACTACATACATGCTACATTCATACTACATACTACATACATGCTACATACATGCTACATTCATACTACATAAATACTACATGCAACATACATACTACATATATACTACATACATACTACATATATACTACATGCATGCTACATACATACTGCATGCTACATACATACTACATGCTACATACATACTACATGCTACATACATACCACATATATACTACATACATACTACATACATACTACATGCATGCTACATGCATGCTACATGCTACATACATAACACATATATACTACATGCATGCTACATACATAGTACATGCTACATGCATGCTACATACATACTACATGCTACATACTACATATATACTACATGCATGCTACATACATACTACATGCTACATACTACATATATACTACATGCATGCTACATACATACTACATGCTACATACATACTACATATATACTACATGCATGCTACATACATACTACATGCTACATACATACTACATATATACTACATGCATGCTACATACATACTACATGCTACATACATACTACGTATATACTACATGCATGCTACATACATACTACATGCTACATACATACCACATACATACTACATACATGCTACATGCTACATATATACTACATGCATGCTACATACATACTACATGCTACATACATACTACATATATACTACATACATACTACATACATACTACATGCTACATACATACTACATATATACTACATGCATGCTACATACATACTACATGCTACATACATACCACATACATACTACATACATGCTACATGCTACATATATACTACATATATACTACATGCATGCTACATACATACTACATGCTACATACATACTACATATATACTACATACATACTACATACATACTACATGCATGCTACATACATACTACATACATACTACATGCTACATACATACCACATACATACTACATACATACTACATGCTACATACATTCATACATATATACTACATGCATGCTACATACATACTACATATATACTACATGCATGCTACATACATACTGCATGCTACATGCATGCTACATACATACTACATACATACTACATGCTACATACATACCACATATATACTACATACATACAATACATTCATACAATACATACATAGACATACAGTACATATAACATAGAGTAACATACTTACCAATACTTGTCACATTGTTCCCCGAAGCCATTGTCTTTTCCGGAATAAATATTAACATAACAAACCACAAAAATACTCACCCACGATCCGAAGCAGTCCACGAGTGTGTCCCACGACGATCTTGGGTAGAGAACTGCAGCATCAGCTGATGCTGCCGTTCTCTACGGGCTGCAGGAATCCAATGACGGAAGGTAGGTATCCTTCCGCACTGTATTCCTCCGCCACTTAAAAAAAAAAAAAGTCCCTAGTCTCACTTTATGCCATTGCTGTGTGGGAAATTCCATCTGATGCTGCAGTTCTCTACCCAAGATCGTCGTGGGACACACTCGTGGACTGCTTCGGATCGTGGGTGAGTATTTTTGTGGTTTGTTATGTTAATATTTATTCCGGAAAAGACAATGGCTTCGGGGAACAATGTGACAAGTATTGGTAAGTATGTTACTCTATGTTATATGTACTGTATGTCTATGTATGTATTGTATGAATGTATTGTATGTCTGTAGTATATATGTGGTATGTATGTAGCATGTAGTATGTATGTAGTATGTATGTAGCATGCATGTAGCATGCAGTATGTATGTAGCATGCATGTAGTATATATGTAGTATGTATGTAGCATGCATGTAGTATATATGTAGTATGTATGTAGCATGTATGTAGTATGTATGTGGTATGTATGTAGCATGTAGTATGTATGTAGCATGCATGTAGTATATATGTAGTATGTATGTAGCATGTAGTATGTATGCAGTATGTATGTAGTATGTATGTGGTATGTATGTAGCATGTAGTATGTATGTAGCATGCATGTAGTATGTATGTAGTATGCATGTAGTATGCATGTAGTATGTATGTAGCATGTATGTGGTATGTATGTGGTATGTATGTAGCATGTAGTATGTATGTAGCATGCATGTAGTATATATGTAGTATGTATGTAGCATGTAGTATGTATGTAGTATGTATGTAGTATGTATGTGGTATGTATGTAGCATGTAGTATGTATGTAGCATGCATGTAGTATGTATGTAGTATGTATGTAGTATATATGTAGTATGTATGTAGCATGTATGTGGTATGTATGTAGCATGTAGTATGTATGTAGCATGTAGTATGTATGTAACATGCATGTAGTATATATGTAGTATGTATTATGTATGTAGTATGTATGTGGTATGTATGTAGCATGTAGTATGTATGTAGCATGCATGTAGTATGTATGTAGCATGCATGTAGTATGTATGTAGTATGCATGTAGTATGCATGTAGTATGTATGTAGTATGTATGTAGTATGTATGTAGTATATATGTAGTATGTATGTAGCATGTATGTGGTATGTATGTAGCATGTAGTATGTATGTAGCATGCATGTAGTATATATGTAGTATGTAGTATGTATGTAGTATGTATGTGGTATGTATGTAGCATGTAGTATGTATGTAGCATGCATGTAGTATGTATGTAGCATGCATGTAGTATGTATGTAGCATGCATGTATGTATGTAGCATGCATGTAGCATGCATGTAGTATGTATGTAGTATGTATGTAGTATGTATGTAGCATGCAGCATGTATGTAGCATGTATGTAGCATGTATGTAGTATGTATGTAGTATATATGTAGTATGTATGTAGCATGTAGTATGTATGTAGCATGTAGTATGTATGTAGTATTTTTTTTTTTAACATTTAACACATTAGCCGGATGATGGGACTACTACTGTCCCATCATTGGCTAATGTGTCAATCACTGTCATGGTAGCAGGCATCGCCAGATGGGACTTGTAGTCCCATCGGACGATGCTTGCACAGACCCCCGGACATCAGCACAGCCCCCCGGCAGGCCGGCACAGCCCCCCGGCAGGCCGGTACAGACCCCCACAGGGTGCACAGACCACCGGCAGGCCGGCACAGCCCCCCGGCAGGCCGGTACAGACCCCCACAGGGTGCACAGACCACCGGCAGGCCGGCACAGCCCCCCGGCAGGCCGGTACAGACGCCCACAGGGTGCACAGACCACCGGCAGGCCGGCACAGCCCCCCGGCAGGCCGGTACAGACCCCCGGCAGGCCGGCACAGCCCCCCGGCAGGCCGGCAGAGACCCCCGGAAGGCCCGAAATGACGGCGCATCATGATGCGCACACACCGCGCATCATGATGACGTCAGGCTGTCAATCAACTGAACTTCCGATTCCGATGCCGAATTCCGATATTGAAAAAATATCGGAAGTCGGTATCGGAATTCCGATACAGCAAGTATCGGCCGATACCCGATACTTGCGGTATCGGAATGCTCAACACTAATCAGGAGTAGTTTTGAGCCACCCCGCTAGTGTTTTGGTTCGTCGCACAGGAGGCAAGTTCGTCGAATGTTCGTCGAACCACATTGAAAACAATGGCAGGCAAACACAAACACATAGAAAACAATTACAAAACACCTTAAAAGGTGTCCCAAAGCCGAAAAAATGCTCAGAAGACAAAAATTAACATATGGAAAAGGTCAACTACATTTAGAAAAGAGGTGGAGGAGTAAAAGGAGGAGGTGGAGGAGACACAGATATAGGCTTGTCATGCCCTTATGAAGTCAAGAAAGGCTGGAATAAAAATGTAAAATACAAACCAAAAAAAAAAAATTCTCAAATCGAACACGATCATATACCGTCGGACTTCCCACCAATAAATTATGCCAACTGGCGATCGGGCGGCGTTATTCCCACGAACCTCCAAACAGCGTCGATGAAGGCAAAGTGTTTTCTTTCCGGGGGCAGTATGATTGCAAAGCTGAACCTTAAAGAAATGTCCAAAAGGGCATCACCAGGAGTGGAGCCTGCGGCTTAATTGGACTCCACCCGGGAAACCACAACCATGTCAACTCAAGAAAAGATGCACACATTGAAAGTTTTGTCGATTCTGTGTGTGGTGTGGTATGTCCATTTGTAGTTGTGCTAGCGATTTGTCAGCTTTATTCCGTTAATGATCGAGACTCCGGCATGCCCCCGCGGTACGCATCAAGCTTACTAGAGGGATACGCGAGGCTCTGGCACGCGAGATCGAGCAATAACAGGTCTATCATGGCCTTACATGTCCGGGGCTGCATGCGTGCTACACTGAAAGGACGAGCTTTTGTCGCTTACAGGTGCAGATAACCCGTTGAACACAGTTAGTGATGGGGATCTGTGATTCCAATTATTCCCCGCGAACGATGATTTCCCAGTAAGTGCAGGTCAAGCGCAATTCCAGAATTAGGCCTAACCGGCATTCCTGAAAAAATGCAAAAAATTACGTGTCCAAACCACAGCTTGGCAGCCGTTCTCAGGCCGAGTATGGATTCGACAAGATTCTAGAAAGTTGATAAAGGGTACAGTTTCACCGGATAACATGTATATATGTAGCATAGTTTACACATTAAAAACCTATGTCTATATATCAGGAGGTAGGCTCAGACGGTATCAGGCCCAGTATGGATTAGACGTGATTGGACAAAGGTGAGAAAGGGTACCGTATCACTGGATAACAGGTATGTATACCATAGTTTACACATTAAAAACCTATGTCTATAGATCAGGAGGCAGGCTCAGACGGTCTCAGGCCCAGTATGGATTAGACGTCATTGGACAAAGGTGACAAATGTTACCGTATCACTGGATAACAGGTATGTATAGCATAGTTTACACATTAAAAATATCTGTCTATAGATCAGGAGGCAGACTCAGACGTTCTCAGGTCCAGTTTGGATTTGACCAGATTGTACAAAGTTGAGAAAGGGTACATTATCACTGGATAGCAGGTATATATAGCATAGTTTAAACATTTAAAATCTCCGTGTTCTCAGTATGGATTAGACAACAATCTAAAAAGTCGAAAAAAGAAATGTATTTGAAGCGTACACCAGTATGCACTTTTGGTGGTATTTTTTAATCTTCATATATATTTCTGTCTCAGTAAGACAGTCCAGACTCTCCGCAATAGGAAATGAGATGCATACAATTACTGACATAAAGTCTAGTGATTGCAGAAATCTAGGAATTATTCACGGGAAAAACTTCTGTCACAATTCTCAGAGGCGATGCTGACCCTCAATTAATTAGTGTGTGGAGACAGCAAAAACCTTTCTTTGTGAAGAAAGTGCTGCTGTATCGCAGGACCGTTGATCCCAACGCCGTTACTCATATATATCCAATTTTGATCACAGGGAGACATGTAAACATGGTGCTCACTGCCTATCACGATATATCACGTAACTTTGGAGTGCAAAACACAGAAGCCACAGGCTGTAGGCGATTCAATTGGATTGGCATGAGAGGGCACATTTAAAAATGTGCACTGGAATGTCACATGTCTGTGGGTAGGAAAACTGTGAAAGCTGATGAGAAACTACCACTGCATCTCATTGTGAGTTGACGTCCATAAGAAATGGAAGCCATTGATCATCTGAAGCTAGAGCCCGGCCAGCGGGACAGGGCATAGCTACGTCTTAACCATCATCTTCTATCAGTTCACCAAATTTGTAGTGGCAGTCCCAGTGAAGGATTTGACAGCCCAGACTACACAGCGGAGGAGCAGGGAGAGGTAAACATTGCAAATGCTGGGGCCCTGCCCAAGCAAGGGGGGCCCACTCATGGGCATCAGTACTGGCACTGGGCCCCTCATAGTACGGCGGTGAGTCTGACGGTGGGTGTGCATCCCCACCGTCAGAGACACTTGATTGCACTATGAGGGACCCTGTGCCAGTGCCCGTGCCCAAGAGTCGGCCCACCCACCTGTCCAGGACAACGGCACTTGCACAGTTGCATGCGCTAGGTGGTGTCCCCGGCCATGGGGGGAGGAGGCAGCCCAGTTAGGGAGGTTTACAAAATGGCATATGTTGATGTGGGACATTCACTTGCTGCTAAAGGAGAAATTGGTCAAGTCCCAGGAAGAGGAGGACCAAAGAAAGCCATTTTTCTGGCAACCTATGTGTCATCAGGGTAAGGTGTGACAAAATCCTTGGAAACCCATGCATGGTTCATTTTAATGAACTTTAGATCATCCACATTTTGGGTCGAGAGACGGGTCGTTTTTTCTGTCAGGATTGATCCAGCAGCACTGAAGAATCTTTCCGATAGCACACTTGCAGCTGGGCAAGCGAGCTCCTGTAAGGCATATTGTGCTAATTCAGGCCAGGTGTCCAGTTTTGCAGCCCAATAGTCAAATGGGAATGACCTGTGAGGGAGAGCATCGATATGGCATGAGAAGTAGTTTGTAACCATAGTTGACAAGTGCTGTCTCCTGTCACTTTCAATCGATGCAGTATTACCAGTCGTGTGAGCGGGATGCAAAAAATCAGTCCACAACATGGTCATGAAACCCCTGTCTCCAATGCCAGTCCTGATGTGTGCACCACCAACACCTCTTCCAAGTTGCCCCCGGCCCCTACGGCTCGTGTGAGAACCATCACCGCTGCTGTGTGCTGGGAATGCCTCAACCAACCAGTTTACCAGAGTTGCTTGTTAGCCAATATTAGGTCAAGGTTCTCCTGTGGCATGATGTTTTGGAATTTGCCTTTATAGCGTGGATCCAGGATGCTGGCCAACTAGTAGTTGTCATCGTTCATCATTTTGGCAATGTGGGGGTCCCTTTTTAGGATCTGCAAGGCATAATCTGACATGTGGGCCAAAGTTCCCGGTGTCAATGATGCACTGCGAGTGCTGGGTGGAGGAGCACTTTCTAGCAAATCCACATCCCTCCAGTCACGCACAAAGCATGTACTAGACCTTGCCACGCCAACATTTTCTCTTGCCCCACGAGAAGCATCCTCCTCCCCTAAATAATCATCCCCATCATCATCCTCCTCCTCCTCCTCTTCCTCTTCTTCCTCCACCTCGTCCAGGAGAGTTCCCGGAGCAGACAATGGCTTACTGTCATCAAGGCTTCCCTCCTCCTCATCCTCCTCGGCTGCAGACGCCTGCTCCTTAATGTGCATCAAAGTTTGCATGAGCAGAAGCATAAGTGGGATGCTCATGCTTATGATGGCATCGTCTGTGCTTACCAGCCATGTGCATTCCTCAAAACACTGAAGGACTTTACAGAGGTCTTTCAGCTTCGACCACTGCACACCTGTCAACTCCATGTCTGCCCTCAAAGTGCCTGCCCGTGTATCCTCCCACAAATGCATTACGGCCTGCCTCTGTTCACACAGCCGCTCAACCATGTGCAGGGTGGAGTTCCACCTTGTTGCAACGTCGATAATTAGGCAGTGCTTGGGAAGGTGTAGCAATCGCTGCAGCTTCTGCATACGACTGGAGTGTACCGGCAACCGGCGGATGTGCGAGCACAGTCTTCGGACCTTCTGGAGCAGGCCTGTTAACTCTGGATAATTATTGAGGAAGCACTGCACCACCAGGTTCAAGGTGTGAGCCAAGCAGGGTATGTGTCTGAATTTTGAAAGGGCTATGGCTGCCACAAAATTCCGGCCATTATCACTAACTACCTTGCCTGCCTCAAGATGTAGACTGCCCAGCCATGACTCAGTTTGTCGCTGAAAGTAGTCGGCCAGTACCACCGCGGTGTGTCTGTCGCCCAAACACATCATCTTCAACACAGCCTGCTGACACTTTCCACTAGCTGATCGATAGGGGGATACCTCGTGTGCAACACTGGCAGCTGCGGATGGAGTGCTCATGCGACTGCGTTCTGTGGACGAGCTTTCGCTTCTGGAGGAGGAGGAGGGTCAAACGCCTACAGTCAACTGTTTCCTATACCGTGGGCTAGGCAGCACTGTCCCACCACCGCTGTCCCCTGTGGACCCTGCATCCACCACATTAACCCAGTGCGCAGTGATGGACACGTAACGGCCATGGCCATGCCTACTGGATCATGCATCAGTTGTGAGGTGCACCTTTCCACTCACTGATTGCTTGAGTGCATGGACAATGCGGTCTTTCACATGAAGGTGGAGGGCTGGGATGGCTTTGCGAGAAAAGAAGTGGCGACTGGGTAGGTCACAGCGTGGTACTGTGTAGGCCATGAGTTCGCGGAAAGCTGCGCTTTCAACCAACCGATAGCGCATCATCTCTAACGAGATTAGTTTGGCAATGTGGGCATTCGCGGATGAGAGGATGAGTACTTTCTTGTCCTACTCATAGTGTCTGGTAGGGTGAGCTGGACTTGAGAGCTGCATATGGTCGAACTAGCGGTGGACATGGAGGACAGAGAGAAGGTTGATGATGGTGATGGAGTTGGTGTTCTTTCTGATGGCCTAGATTCAGTCTGTTGCAATAACAGTGTGATTCCCTGACTGATTTGCCCTTGCGACGACAACTCAACATTTGCTGCTGGTGGTGTGCTAACCGGTGGGCTTACTGTGGCTGAAACAATGTAGTGTTGCTGACTACCTTCTTTGGGAGCAGTTGCACAAGTGGTGCGTGAGTTTTGGTAGTCCGTCTACGCTTGCAAGTGCATGGTGGTTAAATGTCTTAGCATGCAACTGGTATTCAAATTTCTCAGATTTTTCCCTCGGCTAAAGGTCTTTGCGCACTTCTTACAGATAACCTTTGCCTGATCATTAGGATTTTGTTCAAAAAAGTGCCGCACTGCACTCTTCCTACTATGGAAGACATTTTGAGGCCTTGCACGCTGTGCTATTTTGACCGTCTGGCCAAGCTGTCCTGCAATCCTTTTGGTTTTTGTAACCTGTTTTTGGACTGCTCCGGGCCTGTCAGATAACAGCTGTTGTGATGTCGATGCCCGCTGCGGATGCTCCTCCTCCTCTCCTGAGCTTCTCCCAATGGATTCCAATCTGGGTCAACAACTGGGTCATCCATCACCTCCTCTTCAATGTCATGTGCACCTTCCTGTGTGTCACCGTGTATGGTGGTGTAGTATGCGGGAAGGGGCACCTGAGTTTCATCAGGGTCAGATTCTGGCTCAGTTCACTGCGAGGACAATGTAGTGCTCTGAGTGAATGTACCAGCAGAATCATCTATCAGTGGCTGTGCATCAGTGCACTCCATGTCAGATTCATCTTGGCCTGGGTAATTCACTATTTGACTTGATAACCCAGGCATGGTATGTGAAAATAGCTCCATGGAGTAATCTGTAGTGTGGCCTGCCGCATCCTTCAATTTTGGGTGGGGTGAAGGACACAAGGAAAGGTGTGGTTCATGACCATAAGCCTCCAATGTCGACTCAGTGCTTTTATTTTTTAAAACTTCAGAAGAGGAGGCGATAGAGCTGGAGGCTGAGTCAGCAATGTAAGCCAAAACTTGTTCTTGAAGCTCCGGCTTTAGAAGCGGTTTACCTACTCCCAGAAAAGGGAGCCTTCGAGGCCTTGTGGAGCCAGACGATGACGCAGGCTCAACACCTCCTGCATTAGGTGCTATTTTGCTTTTGCCACTACCAGCAGATCCACCACCAACACCATCATTACCAGCTGCCAACCCCTGCCCACTTCCACGGACTTTTCCACCACACTCATTTTTGGGGAAAATCTACCCAAAAAACCACCAACTATATGGTACTGTAAAACAAGGTACAAGGTGTATATAGTAGTGAGGAGAATTTTAATCTCTCTAGACTTCAGGACACAGTTGGATTCTGTCAGGCCCTGTTTATATTACACCGCAATATGACAGACAGATTCTGGATGGTGTAAGAAAGGTGTATAGAGGACTGGGGAGAATTGGAATCTCTCTAGACTTCAGGACACAGTTGGATTCTGTCAGGCCCTGTTTATATTACACTGCAATGTGACAGGCAGATTCTGGATGGTGTAAGAAAGGTGTATAGAGGACTGGGGAGAATTGTAATCTCTCTAGACTTCAAGACACAGTTGGATTCTGTCAGGCCCTGTTTATATTACACCGCAATTTGACAGGCAGATTCTGGATGGTGTAAGAAAGGTGTATAGAGGACTGGGGAGAATTGTAATCTCTCTAGACTTCAAGACACAGTTGGATTCTGTCAGGCCCTGTTTATATTACACCGCAATGAGACAGGCAGATTCTGGATGGTGTAAGACAGGTGTATAGAGGACTGGGGAGAATTGGAATCTCTCTAGACTTCAGGACACAGTTGGATTCTGTCAGGCCCTGTTTATATTACACCGCAATGTGACAGGCAGATTCTGGATGGTGTAAGAAAGGTGTATAGAGGACTGGGGAGAATTGTGATCTCTCTAGACTTCAAGACACAGTTGGATTCTGTCAGGCCCTGTTTATATTACACCGCAATGAGACAGGCAGATTCTGGATGGTGTAAGACAGGTGTATAGAGGACTGGGGAGAATTGTAATCTCTCTAGACTTCAGGACACAGTTGGATTCTGTCAGGCCCTGTTTATATTACACCACAATGTGACAGGCAGATTCTGGATGGTGTAAGAAAGGTGTATAGAGGACTGGGGAGAATTGTGATCTCTCTAGACTTCAAGACACAGTTGGATTCTGTCAGGCCCTGTTTATATTACACCGCAATGAGACAGGCAGATTCTGGATGGTGTAAGAAAGGTGTATAGAGGACTGGGGAGAATTGTGATCTCTCTAGACTTCAAGACACAGTTGGATTCTGTCAGGCCCTGTTTATATTACACCGCAATGAGACAGGCAGATTCTGGATGGTGTAAGACAGGTGTATAGAGGACTGGGGAGAATTGGAATCTCTCTAGACTTCAGGACACAGTTGGATTCTGTCAGGCCCTGTTTATATTACACCGCAATGTGACAGGCAGATTCTGGATGGTGTAAGAAAGGTGTATAGAGGACTGGGGAGAATTGTGATCTCTCTAGACTTCAAGACACAGTTGGATTCTGTCAGGCCCTGTTTATATTACACCGCAATGTGACAGGCAGATTCTGGATGGTGTAAGAAAGGTGTATAGAGGACTGGGGAGAATTGTAATCTCTCTAGACTTCAAGACAGTTGGATTCTGTCAGGCCCTGTTTATATTACACCGCAATGTGACAGGCAGATTCTGGATGGTGTAAGACAGGTGTATAGAGGACTGTGGAGAATTGGAATCTCTCTAGACTTCAGGACACAGTTGGATTCTGACAGGCCCTGTTTATATTACACCGCAATGTGACAGGCAGAAATTATCTAGTGTATGACAAACTACAAGGTGTATATAGAATTGGGCAGAATTGGAATCTCCCTAGAGTGTAGGTCTGTAAGAACGGACAAACTCCTCAGCTTTTCCTTACAGAGTCACACACTTAGCTTCAATTTGGCCATGATAACAGCCGTTACACGGTACTGTGTGAGGAGCGTACACCGTACACCGCTGTACGGTGTGTGAAAAAATGAACGCTCAGTACCTCACCAGGACAAAACAATAAAATTTGGATTGCTTTTAAAAAAGCAGTTTGAACACCAGTGTGCACACAGCAATGCAGCTAACCTTAAAAACTAACCTTAAAAGGCAGGCTAATCATCACCAGCGCTGCTGCACAAAAGCAAAAATCTTCACCTTTCACTACACAGTAACTACAGTGAAAAGCGCTATCAGCAGAAGCATTTTTTTTTCTTTTTTCCTTCCTAACGCTCTCCCTACAGAATCAGCAGCAGCAGCAGCTCTCCCTATTGTGAGATCAGCATAAGTAACATGGCGTTCGGCGTGCACGCCATTTTATACCCCCTGTGATGCCCCACAAAGCAAAGCAAATCACTTGCATGCCCTTCTCCAAGATGGTGGTGACCGCTGCCTATGTCATCACGTTGCCCACAGTGTCCGTTCTTCCTGATTGGCTGAAAAAGGGCGCTAAAGCATCTTTTGAAATACGACTTTGGCGCTAAAGTCGCAGACCTCGTGGCCGACCTCACGCTAAGGTCAGGTTTCGTTTCATGAAACCCGACTTTGGCGAAAGTCGGCGGCTTTTGAATTTTTTCGACCCGTTTCGCTCAACTCTATCCAACAGTCTTCAAACGTCATCAGAACTTCTTCTCCTGAGTGCTCGCTCATCTTTTCTGTCATCACAATTTCCGGCAACACGGTGTCCAGTTGTAATGTAGTACCATGGCCGCCGGGGGGTAGCTTGTGCGGCCGCTCCAGTACTCACTGTGCTGGAGGCTGTTTCGTCACCCATATGCTGTTCACTTTGGGGACCCAATTGACTGCAGAAAGAGGCTGGAATCAACTTTAACAACTCAGCTTTATTCTCTTCAGGGCACAGCACGTCCAATACAGCAACACGACTCTTTACTTGGTAACAGCAATACATCTTCATATACAGCAGTATGACACTTCTTCCTTCACTTCACACATATGCACCACACAGGCAAGCTGACACGTCACGCGGAGCACGATGAACACGGAACACTTCCCTTCTTCCAGAGCCTGGCTTCAGCCCAGCGAAGGTACTCGACTTTTCCGTTAAAGCTCACCCCCTAAAGGCACTGTTGCTCGTGTGCATACTGCACACAACAATATCAACATTCGCAGGGCAAAGCCCTTCCCCTCCTTACATTCCCCCTTCCTGAGATCATTGCTGTCCTCGGCAATGCGGGGGTGTACCAAAACAAAACACACATTTTAAACTATGCATTATAAACAGTTCTATACCTTTGCTAAGAAAAATTCCTTTTATTTTTCACACATTTTTTTTACACAAGTTTTCTTTTAATTACTCCTATAAAGTATAAACATCTCTATTTCAAAAACCATTTTTTTCAGTTTCCTTTCTATAAATATAGCAATTTTTGTACCCTATAAACACAGTTATTCTGTACATTCTTCACATCAAAATTCTTATTACTTTTACAAAATTATGTCACACGAGAAAAAAAACAATAATGTCATGTCCATTTTTTCTTTGTAATACGATGACATATGTGTCCATATATAAAACTTCTTCAAGGAAAAACAAAAAGTGTCTTGTCCCCCCCTTCCTGTGAGGGGAGCACCACTTATTTTTATACCACACACTGGTGCGCTGAAACAGTCCTCCCAGGTACACCTTCAGTCCATCTTTGTAACATATCCACATTTTAGCAGTTCTTAAAGGGGTACACCCCCTTCCTGGGTGTACTGCACAGTCCGGTGCTACACGTGCAGGCTGCCTGGTAATCATACGCAGTCTGTTGCTGCAGATGGACTTGGTCCAAAAGTCCATGGACCTATGGCCCCATGCAAGGAAAGTCTCAAAATTCAGTAGAAGGGCTATCACTACAATATATACAAGATAATGTTCTCCATAGGCCGTACCGGCCGTATTGCTCCCAAACTTGAGAGCGCATCCATGTTTTTAGAAAAACTTAAGACAAAGGGAGAAAAAACAAACATTTTTACAAAAAGGTCCCGTAGACCATCATAGGCTGTCATCTTAAGAGGGTTGCAGGGTTCCCTTTTCCCTGAGGGGACGCGGAACAGTCCCAAATGGTGCAACAGGCACTTTAAAGGGTTAAGCACAGTCAGTTCAGCAGTGTGCATTCTGTGGCACGGGCTAAAAAGGACTCTGCAGCCACAGAATCTCCATACTGAGGGGAAAAAATCAAGGGCCGAGGGGCCCTCAGTTGCCTCTGCACGCGGATCCACATCAGCTCAAGGGATACAGTGGTTTCAGGGGACGCCTGGCTGAAGCGCTGCTGCTCAGGGGCTTTGGGGGACGCCAGGCTGGAGCGTGGGTGCACGGTGGCGCAGACCTTGGGCTGCATGTCCCCGCAGTGGGACAGCGTTGGGGCAGCATGGTCCACCACCGGTTGAGGCTGAGTAGCACTCACCTCCTTTATTTGCACAGCTCCACTCGATCTGGCTCTCTGCTCCTCCTCACGGACATCAGCAGCACTTTCAGACATGGCAGCGGCCTCCTCCTCCAGTTGGGTGAGCTCCATCAGCTCACGGTCACTGTCGGTACTGGTTTCCAGGGTGCACTCGTGTTTCATCTCCAGCGGTCCGACGGGAACAGCTTTTGGGTACGATGGTTCTGGCACGGCCAGTTCTTCCGGTCTTGGCCCCGCTGACGTGGTCACGGATGCCTGTGAAGGGGAGAGATGTTCTAGCTCCTGACATTGCGGCCCAGACCCCGGCGGTCTCCTTGGTACCTCCGCCAGGTCGCCGTCGCTACCGGAACAGACGTCAGGGGTGCACTGGGGTTCTTCCCCCTGCCGTCCGGCAGGAGCAACTTCCGGGCTTTTTGCTTCCTCCGGGTGAAAAGCGGGCTCTGCTTCTCGATATCTGGTATTGTGGCCTGCGGTGAGTGCGGGCATCTCTCCGGTGCAGCAGGGCCAGGTGTCGGCGGCTCCGTGGGCAGCGAGTCTCCGGTCCAGGTAAGAGCTCGGCACTCCTGCAGCTGCTGCTCCCAGCTCTGAGTGACACGTCCGGCCTCCTCCTCCCATCGCCACCACCACTCCGCACCTTCTGCAGGGCCACTCCTGTTCCAGGGTGGTGCTCTGTCCGGCCTCTCCACCCACTTCTCAGCATTCAGGGGGAGAGGGTGCTGCACATACCACTCCTTCCAGGGGCGGACCCGACATTGCTGACAGCTCACATTTGGCGCCATCCAAACTCTGTCATGCCCACAAAGTGCTCCTTGCTGACAAGGACACTCAATTTTGGCACCAGAATTCTCCATCTTTGTAGTCGTCATCTTGGGGTTCACAGAGTCACTTTGCAGTTCTTCTTCTTGGGTCACAATTAGTCTCTTAGTCTCATTTTCCAGCATTTTTCCAGTCACAATCGGTAGTTTAGTCATCTTCACTTGCCCATCACTGCTCTCTTCAATTTGCATCTTATAGGGCGCTGCAGTCACTGTTAGACTGTCTTCTCTCTTCACCTCCGCTGTGGTCTCGCCGCCGTTTTTGGCAGCGAGATCCTGCAAACTACGCCAAAAGTAGTACCATGGCCGCCTGGGGGTAGCTTGTGCGGCCGCTCCAGTACTCACTGTGCTGGAGGCTGTTTCGTCACCCATATGCTGTTCACTTTGGGGACCCAATTGACTGCAGACAGAGGCTGGAATCAACTTTAACAACTCAGCTTTATTCTCTTCAGGGCACAGCACGTCCAATACAGCAACTGGACTCTACTTGGTAACAGCAATACATCTTCATCTACAGCAGTACGACACTTCTTCCTTCACTTCACACATATGCACCACACAGGCAAGTTGACACGTCACATGGAGCACGATGAACACGGAACACTTCCCTTCTTCCAGAGCCCGGCTTCAGCCCAACGAAGGTACCCGACTTTTCCATTAAAGCTCACCCCCTAAAGTCATTGTTGCTCCTTTTAGTGTCCTAGTTTCACAGCTCACTGAACCCTCCACAAAGCTCCCGTACTCCAGCTGCTACTCCCACAGGGACTCTTCCTGTTAGGAACGGCGGAACACACTAACTAAAATAATAATAAAGTCGTTCGCCGCTCGGGGTCCACAGTGCAGTAGGTGGTATAACTGCTGCTAAGTGGTAGCAGACAAGCAATATGGCGGTAAGATGCATACGGGTTATACTTCACCCAGAGTGCGCAGAGTGGCCTCTGCTCACACACAGAGGTGCCGCAACAAAAAACATACAAAACGCTGAACCTGTTAGTGACACAGGCTTCAGGTAGATGTACACACGGTATCTGGTCACAGGAGCAGGACCCAAGACAGAGGAGCTGCGTCCCTCTAGACCTACCGTGTCTCTGACTGCAAGGCCTCCAGCACCGCCACGTGCTGACTACCGCTGTAGACACTCCGCTGTTCTGCACTCTTGTCCTGTCCTGTACACTACCCCCCAGCTCAGCTAACTCTTGGAGGGAAATCTATCTCCTTTCCTCCTGTCTAGCCACTCCTCTAAGTTAACCCCTAAGCAGTCTTCTCACTAGTTGATCTCAGTGTCCCCATCTAGTGGCCTTTTCTAATACTACACCTAACTATCTAACTAATGTTGTGTGGACACAAACACACACACAACATCCATACTGCACACAACAATATCAACATTCGCAGGGCAAAGCCCTTGCCCTCCTTACACAGTCCCGCAGTTCCCTGGGTAATCAAACTAGCTGATTCTAGGTGCTCCCCGTCCACATTCTCCAATTTCCTACAGACTAGTCACTGATCCTTTCAGGCTGCCTAGATCCACCTGTGCCCCTCAGTCTTTCATGCGTCAGAGCTCTCCTTTTCAGTTCTTCTTGTCTCTGTCACTCAGCAATAACTGACTACTTTTCACAAAACTTCCCCTAACCTCTAGCTAACTCCTCCCATACTATCTTCCTATTGGCCTAACACTATCTTATCTTAATCTAATCTCCATTTCTGCCTCTATAGTGCTCCCCTTAGCACTAACTCGAAAGTACACTATAATAACTCTTACCAATGCTGACCTAACTCTAACACTTACCAATGTTACATGCTAAACCTATCTGAGTTATTAATTGTCCCTATTCTCATCCCTAGCACAGTATAATATGAAAGACATTAGCACATGACACATTATGTTATTTATAGTGACATATTACTACTCACAACATACAGTATACTTTACACAGTATAACAAGTAGCCGCATATTCACCCTGTACCCGGATTCACCAGGTGGGCATGCATAAGGATGCAGGGTACAAAGCAGCCGCCTGCACACCCCCTACAATGCAGAATAATCAAAAATGTCAAGATCTGACTCAGCAACTTTGGTTTGAGGTGCTGATAATTGGAGTAGAGGCAAGAACCTGCAAGCATTATAAGTAGGAGCATGTTTTGTGACGTGAGTCGGCAGCAACAGAATATTCAGCTCTGTATAGGAGGTGATACAATGGAACATCTATCTCAATGGTGTTCTTTTATTTATTGAATTTAAATAGCATCAACACTGTCTGCGGCATTTTACAGGTATTATCTTACCCATACTGGGGCTCACAATCTAAATTCCCTATCAGTATATTATGCCTTCAAAAACTCTAGGATAACCTATAAATTCCATGGGGATGTTGTTGAACAAGTGTGGTTAAAAGCAGCCGACACTGATGCAGTAACAGCATAGTGGAGTTATAAAGATGAGAATTTCTAATACAGGGCTGTCATGACTCTGTTGTCAGGTTTCTTGGGACCAGGGGCTCCTTCCCTGTCTAGGGGGCGCTATAGCTCGCCCTGTTCCTCAGGTTACTTCTGAAAGTGAAAGTGTCGGGGCCACATATCTTGCCTTATCACCTGAATATGCATTCTGTCTGTACCCTCCCCCCACCTAGGGAAGAGAGGAGTAGCAGTGCACCATATCACACATCAGATGAACAAGGTAACACGAACAGGGGACACGGAAAATACCAGGCATACAAATATAAGCTCTCATATAACAGAGGAATGCACAGGGGAGTGGAGTATGGGCTACAACCAAAGTAGGAGAAGAAGGGGAATTATTACACTCGCTAAACCAAGCAACAGTCACTGATTAATCCACCAAATGACTACTCTTAAAACCACCAACTACTATCCTTTTAGCCATGCAGCATAAGCTAACTCTGACAATGTGTGACAGTCAGGACCCAGATTATATAGGGGATAGCAGTAGCTAATCGTGCCCAACTGAGAGCCCTAGCTCCCAGATCTCTCAACATGGTTGATTAACTGTTGTACTGCCAAAAGAAATTTACACAGTTTCAAAAGAAGGTGAAGTGCTGCAGTCTTCTGGCTCCTCTCTGTTGCGGTAACCCCGTGACAAGGGCCAGAAAACAATTCAACAGTTTTTATAGCTAGTTAGTAGGATATTCAGTTGGGGGCAACTGTTGCTTAGTTGGGAAAGAGATGGCACCAGATGGTACTATGGGAAAAAGGCCAGTCGGCAGAGGCAACGTGATGCTCTAGGCAATGTTCTGCTGGGTCTTGGGTCCTGACACACTCTTCCTGCAGCTGTTATTTTGACAAATACGACTTTCCGAAACAATGTTACAAATCAGGTTAACCACATTATGGACACTGGATGTCCCAAAGCTGGCAAATCAAGGCCTTTAAAGGTTTATTCTTCAACTGTTTCACATGTCATTTTTCACAGAGAAGTATATCTTTCTACATCACAACTTTCTTGGTAATTGAGAGCAAATAATATTATTTGGAATTTTTTTACTTTTGTTTGTTCTTCAATCTTCAGAAAATTATCATAATGTTTGTCACAGTATACATGGACACATATAGCTGCATATATTTTTTACAATTTGACAGAATGCGACAACACTTTCTGATGATAATTTCATTGCATGTTAACACAACAGGTTTAAAGGGTGAGCATTGGATTTCTGCTACAAACATACTATAGATCTCCATGAGGATTAGCTCCATTCTCATTCAATAGAACAAACCACTGAAATTTCTGTTCAGAATTCAATGGAAATATGTAGCAAAATGCAGAACAAAATCTGTATGAAAAAATAGTGATTTTTGGGTACTCACCATAAAATCCTTTTCTCCGAGCCAATCAATATATTAGAAAATCTTTTTATATCATTCATATCTGGTTCCTGTTCCACAAGTAAGTAAGGCAAGTGGAAATTCCCTTTAATAGGGTATTCCTAAATATATCCTAAGGGTATGTTCACACAGCATTTCTCCTTCGCCTCATTGGGGGACACAGACCGTGGGTGTTATGCTGCTGCCAATAGGAGGCTGGACCAGACGAGGGAAGGACAATGTCTTCAATAAGGTGGAAAGATGAGATCATGTTGTGTAAAAAGATGAAAATGGTCTGAGGACCACCTTGTCCTGGTGGAAAAAAAGAACGAGACAGGACTGAGCAGTCAGCTCCAAGACTCACCAGATAAATGGCACTGCAACAAGAAGGCGACTTCCCAAAACAGAACTGTCAGCGAAACGACCAGCAACGGTTTTAAAAAAGGTGTCACCTGAAGAGTGCCTAGGATGAAATTAACGCCATAGGCCTGTAACGACATTCTATAGGGGAGGTACCATCTGTAAGACCCCCTGAATGAAAAACCTCATTTGCAGTTTGGAAACAATGCTGCGCTGGAATAAAAAAACAGATAAGGCCAAGATCTAGCCCTTGCGGAAGCTCAGCGCTGAACCCGAGTCCAGGCCTGTCTGGAGAAATTCCAAAATGGAGGGAATGGGGAGACACGAGGAGGATGTCCATGGACCGTGCACCATGCAACAAAGGATTTCAAGTGCGGTGATAAATGGAAGCTGATGCTGGCTTTCAAGCGCTAATCATGGTGGGAACCATCTGTTGAGAAAAACCTAGCTTGAGGTAGAACCGAGGCTTCAATGGCCAAGTCATTAAAAACAGGGCCCCTGAGTTCTGGTGGCAAATTGGACTTTGGTAAAGGTGATCTGGATGATCTGGCAGTTGCTAGGAGACAACGATGGGGATCTTCCCTAACTCTGCATAACACGCCAGGCGTGACTATCCAGGGCGACTAGGACTACTGGAACCCCCTCTGCCTTGAGCTTCCTGATGACCCTCGAGAGTAAAGAAAAAATGGGGGAACCACGTACAGAAAACGAAACTGATGCCACGGAGTAACCATTGCGTCCACCCCGAGGACTTTGGATCGCAAGATCAAACTATGAAGTTGGATGCCTTGACATTCACTCTTGAAGCCAACAGATCCAAATCCGGAGTCCTCCG
This sequence comes from Dendrobates tinctorius, assembly GCF_039654945.1. NCBI lineage: Eukaryota > Metazoa > Chordata > Amphibia > Anura > Dendrobatidae > Dendrobates > Dendrobates tinctorius. Next base: position 14,567,478 of record NW_027361671.1, on the reverse strand, counting down.
GAAATTACCGAGTAGTTCCTCCCTGCCCATCGGGGAATGTGTGCTACCTCTCGCATGGCCACCCTGCTGCGGTTACCCCTTTGATGATTGCTATATACCACAGCTGTGGTGATATGCAATTGAATTCGGATGGGGTGACCAGCCAGAGAATAAGGAACTGCTGCAGGGCCAGCCAGATCACTCGGATTTCCAGGACATTGATCGGGAGTAGTGATGAGCGAGCATACTCGTTGCTCAGGTTTCCCCAAGCATACTCAAGTGGTCTCCGAGTATTTTGGCGTGCTCGGAGATTTAGTTTTCGTTGTTTCAGCTGCGTGAATTGTGACTGCTAGACAGGCTGATTTCATGTGTGGAATGCCTGTTAGGGAATTCCTACATGTATTCAGCTTGTCTAGCAGCAACAAATCATGCAGCTGAGACGACGAAATCTAAATCTTCGAGCACGCCAAAATACTCAGAGATCACCCGAGCAACAATGCTACTCACCCATCACTAATCGGGAGGCTCGACTCCCGAGTAGACCTGTGTACCTGAGCGGTGTGGTGATGAAAGACCGCTCCCCAGTTAAAGAGACTGGCGTCGGTAGACGCCACTAGCCATTGAGCTGGGAGAAAGGATGTTCCCTGGATAAGAGAAGACCTCAATGTCCTTCACCTGAGGGGCCGCCTGATCCGCATGGGCAAGCCGCACCGGAGGTTGAGGGAGAATGGATTTCTGTCTCAAGCCGCTAGAAGAGCATGCTGCAGGGGACGGAGATGCAACTGAGCGAAAGGGACTGCTTCCATTGCTGCCACCATTTTTCCCAGTACTCTCATGACAAACCAAATGGAATGGGAGGATGAGTGGACAAGTGCATGGGCTCCTTGTTGAAGGGCTAGGACCTTGTCTTGAGGGAGAATCACCAACCCTCCTCAGGTGGTGTCCATTGTCATCCCTAAAAGGGGATATCTGCTGGGCTGAAACAGGGGAAGACTTGCATAAGTTTATAAGCTAGCCAAGACAAGGAAAGAGTATTGCCAAAGTAGGGTGGAATGACCACTCCCTGAGACTGCAAGATGGACATGACAGTCGCCACCTTTGAGAACACTCTGGGAATGGTAGCGAGGCCGAAGGGTGAAGCCATGACTTAAAAATACTGTTCACGAATGGTGAAGTGCAGGAATTCTCAGTGGGAAGGAAAACAATGGAATATCCACAAACATGTGCCAGAATGGGTCATACCATTTAATCTTTCTTCGTGCCGGAGGTAGAGAAAGAAAACTCCAAGTTGTATCTGGAAGACACCTAGTCTCTGACCCCTTATAAGAACGATGGAGAGTCAGATAAGACGAAAATAGGAATAGAAATCTGCCTACCCTACTGGAGTAGACCAGATAAGACAGTTCTTTGGCCAAAAATCTGTGGGACTTGTGTCCCCTAGTTTACCTGAATCCATCCTACTAAGCTTAGTCGGTTTTAAAAACAAGACCTGTGCTACTCCTGTCCCCACAAGAGGCACACCCCGAGCAAGAATAAATGGATGCATTGGCTCGGCTGGAAATGCCATGAAAAAAAACAGCACGAAACAATCAGTGATTGTTTCGTGATGTTGGTCTACTAGGCATTGCTCCCACCTAGCCAGAATCCTACTCCACACTGATGAGGGGCAACACCCCGAAACAGCTGTCTGTGGATGGATACCTGGCCTTGGTATTTCCCTTGTCATATCTGTAAACTCTTAAAGAGCTGGATATTGACTTAAAGGGCCACTTAATATGGTGGTAATGGTGGTTTCCGAAAGGAGCCACCCCTTGGCTGGGTTCTTCCCTGGAGGAAGATCTGGCTAGTCCCGTGTTTGAGACTCTTAAATGAGGCTCCATCGACTTTATTTGCATGAAAAAAACAGGAAATGTGCCTGATGATGACTAAAAAAGACATCTAGACTTTTAGAATCAGAAGCTACTCTCCATTCCTTGAATCACAGTGCTCATTGATGGTGATGGCATTAATGTAGTAAGTGCAGCCCAGGTAGCCGCGTGTAGCAAATATACCCCGTCTCATTAGAACTGAATGCTGCTTCCTGAGGAAGGAGTCCATTCCTTCCGCAAAACATGGGAAAAGAGGAGGTATCTCACCTCTATAGTCTGCTGACTTTTTAAAAAAGCACCGCGTGACCTGAGACAGAACTAGAGATGGGTCCAGATAAAGATAGGCGGAGGTGGCACTCGCGGTTACCATCTGTTGTTGGAGTGGGAAGAACGGTACCCTGCAGGGGTCCATCGGCCTGGAACAACACCGGCATGGCAATAACACACAAGAACAGTGTAGGAGGGGGAACGTGGAGAAGAGACTCTGCGTTGCCACCTGTTGTGGGTTTTGTGAGATCGAAACTCTGAAGGGATCTGTAGCCCCTCTGCAATCTGTGGATTCTTCACCTGATAACATGCTCTGCTGACCGAGTTCGCATGATCTTTGGTGGGAACTGAACCCAGGATCCCAGTGCTGCAAGGCTGTAGTGCTAATCACTGAATCAACGTGCTGCGCTAAATATGGAGGAGACATCCGAGGCAGGCTGGCGAAGACCCTGACCAATAGAGGAGGGATCATGAAAGGAATGTTTCACTGTGACCAGCGACGCCATGGGCTGCGACAGCGACGAAGCCCACTGGGAGGGCTATAGTGCAGTGTAGATACCAGTCCCTGCAAAATAAGGCTGTACCACAGAATACCCCTTCACATGTTAATCCATGTATCCTCTGCAGGGAAAAACAATGGGACTACAGGGTCAGAGCACTTACCACGGACTGTTGTCCGTTGGTGCTCCAGGTCCGATAAATCCATGGTGGGATTTTGATCCCAGGACACCATGCTGCCAAGTGCCTTCCAGTGATCTACTGTGGATGTGATGTGCCCCTTTAAGTTGGGCACTGCTCAGCATTCAGGCATGTAATCCCCTGTATCCTGAGCGAGAAGAGTTCGGGGGTCGGGGCCTACGGGTGCAGCGTCATCCAGTGGGCTGAGCGTCGGGATTGCTCCGTGAATAGGCCCAAGCCAAGGCCTAAATTTATGTGGCCGGCATAAGCATTACTCGGGGGGAGGGGAATGCTCGAGGGAGCGCACTGCAGCCAGACACAATCACAGAAGAGAGCACAGCAGTGGGTGAATGGAGCTCTGGGAATGAATCCCTCAGACATTTGTGTGCCATGTTTGCGCTCGGAGCTGTTCTTGGGGTGCGCACCACGTGTAGGGCTTATGACACCCTATGCACATAAATTTGGCCAGACACCGATGTTGCCAACGTCATCCGGTAGGCTTAGCCTCGAGAATGTTCCGTGACTAGACCTAAGACGGGACCTAAATTTTGAGACTGGCCGGAGCGTTACCTCATGGAGGTGGGGCCACAGGGAAGCCATGGCAGAGGCTGCCTGTCAGCATGGCGCTGGTCCCACTGCAGAGGCCCACCGCCGACTGGATCCACTCACCATGGATGCGTGTCCCGGCATGAAGCCGCAGCAGAATGACTGGGTTTCAGCACCAAGAAAAGTGCATGCACTCTACTGTTCTGCTGCAAGTCAGGTATTGCAACATGGACGGTGCAGGGGAAAAAACCTCCATCCACCATTTCCTTGTTAGGTGGAGAGGAACCGTCCGCCTCCTTCCATCATCTGCTTTACCAGTGGTGATGCAGTGGGGGCTGCAAGGATGCCATAAGGGGGTGCCTCTGTACATTCACGGAGTTCAATACCCCGGGTGGACAGGGCCAGATGTCCGGCATTAGGCCTGGCTGCAGAAGAGGATAAATGGAGGCGTTATTCCATGTGCTCATCTGTTGATGGTGCGGAGAGATCGGTGACCTTTAAGGGACCCGTCGCCCCTAAAATCAGTCCAGGCAATGGCATCCCACGTCGCAGGAGAGGATACGTGGAGGCGACACTCCACGTGCTCACCTGTTGATGGTTCGGGGAGATCGGAGCCTTGAAAGGTTCCGTTGCCCCTTCATGTAAAGGAAAAGTAAAAAAGTAAAAAATTGAAAAATAAAATTAAAAAGTATGGTCTGGATAGCAGACCCCAGTGTGCCTCCTATGGACGCTAAGCATGAACTGGTTCAATTGGAGCCAGCATGAGAGTGTATACTGAAAGGGAGGAGCTAACTCTTTTTGTCTCAACTTAGTGTCAGCCTCCTAGTGGCAGCAGCATAACACCCATGGTCTGTGTCCCCCAATGAGGCGAAGGAAAAATGCTGTGTGAACATACCCTTAGGATATAGAGTATATAGGAATACCCTATTAAAGGGAATTTCCGCTTGCCTTACTTACTTGTGGAACAGGAACCAGATATGAATGATATAAAAAGATTTTCTAATATATTAATCCTAAGGATATGTTTTAAATGTGTAATTAATCAAGACTATTGTAATGAACCAGCGATATGCAACAGCAATAAGGTTAGCACGTAAGTTTATTGGACTCCCAGCATAACTACCATTCATTAGAATAATCATTTTAATACGAACATTTAATTTTGCTAAAATTTGAGGAGAATATTTGTTTTGCAGGAGTTTTGGTGTATTGATATAATTGGTGTATACAGTATATATTTCTAAACTGCCAGAACAGCTCAATATCCAGGTCTGTAGAAAAAAATTGCAAAAAATTGACCAAATTGGCTTTTTGACACTTCCAGCGTCATCTAAACAGTAAGCAGTGATATGTTGCGTGCTACCAACGGTAATGCATTATTGGTTAAGTTGTAATAGATTTTAAGCAAAGACACTTTTTTTTTTTTAAAGTACTTGACTTACCGTATGTATTAAGTTATTATTTAGAAATATATGGACTTAGTATTTTTAAAATATTTTATAATTGAAGATTTTAATACAAAAAAAGAATAAAGCAAGAAAAATTCAAGACCAAGTCTGAGTTCACATGTCTTGAAAACTTCAGTAATTCTGTCAGTTATGACAATACGAATGCTGCACTATTCTTGCTCAAGATGGAAACGATGACAGAACCACGACTAGGCCTGCCTGTAAGACTTATGCCTGGAGTCAAATGATGAATCCAGGACCACACAGAATTTTTTATAGGATCTATGACAGATACGTCATGTTCATCATAATCTATCATAATGCTTTATGATGCATTTTGATGGATCTGTCTAGTATGATCTGTTGGGATCCCTTTTTCTTGCCACAATTAAAATTATAGTGGGTTTGTCAAGCATCAAATTTCTAGTTATCAAATCAAGCCCTGTAATACTCATGGATCCATGAAAAATGGATCAGGAATAAAATATTTTATTTTTTCATTAATCACATGATTAACCCTCTAATAATGAGCTTAAAATCATAACAAACATAATTTATCAGCTTTTTTGCCTGGATTGCTAAATTTTACCTTTTATCCTAACAATAGATTTCTTCATGGTGGGTTTTATTAATGTTGAAATATACCAAGTAACCAAATGGACTGACTGCTACCACAAAACTTAATTTATTTCTTTAGCGTAAAGCTAAATTAAGCTGACAATTTAAATGTCATCCATTGACTTTGATTTCTAAGAAAAGTTTTACAAGTGTCACATGGGTTAGCAGAAATTTTTCATATTTTGAATGTCAAATCATTAATTTTTTTCTAAAAATGATGAAGGCCCCTAGGAGTCAAGAATGACTTAGATGACTGCATTGATATGGAAAGGAATGTTTCTGGAGGTTCATTTCAGCGAGAACCTTTATGTAATGTGTAAATGTATTTTTTACTTGATGTACTAACATTCATGCTATGTGAAGAGGAATTCTGAAAAAAAATATTTAATATCACAATATACAGTCTTTATAGGCCCAAGTCTCCACTTTCCTGTCTCGATTTAGTTTTGCAATATTATAATAAGGCACCAGAAAGTGCCCTTGATGAAGCTACATGTCCTATACGCAGGACATCGTGGCACAGATAGCGTCAACCCTGGCACACTCTGCATACATGGTTTCTCTAGCGATGCTCTAGGTGTTTAGAATATCATTTTCAACAGAAGACATCTTTCATTATAAGTTTTTAAATATAAAACACTGACCACATCTTGTCAGATAAGTCAACTTCATCACCTCACTATCCAACTCACTATTAATTGTCACCTCACTGTCCAACAATCTAAAGCAACTCTTTGAAATTGTTCACTCCCTGTTAAGTCCTAAAATGCAGGGTCCTATCACCAACCTCATTACTTACAATTTAGCCACTAATTATAAATAAAAAAATAACCATATCTAGCAGGAAGTTTTCTACCAATGTCATAAAAGAATGGATCTCCTTCCCTCTGGCACTTCATCTAGTAAACTTTCTGTCTTTGAACCAGTACCAGAAGAAGGTACCAGGTTCCTTGCTTCTTCCCGCATATATTTCTGCAACAGTAACCCAATTCCATCACATTTCCTTCAGTCTCTTTCCCTGGCTGTCACTAACCACCTTAAATATTTTTTACTTTTCTTATTTTTTTCCGGTATCTATTGCTCTTCCTTCAAAGATGTCATTATAAACCCTTTACTAAAAAAAAATACCTCAACCAGAACTATATATGTGTCCCCAATATCCTATTAATCTCTAAACTCCTGAAATGCTTGATCTACTCTTGTCTACTCTGCTATCTTTCAGATAATTAACTTCTTGATTTGCTTAGATTTTTTTTTTGCATACTTCTGAAGCTGAATTTTATGGTGAGGACACTCTATAGGTTTTCTTCTGATGACTCTTCCATGAAAGTCATATTTGTGCAGGTGTCTCTGAACAGTAGAACAATGTGCCACAAATCCAGAGTCTGCTAAATATTTTTGAAGGTCTTTTTCAGTCAAGAGGGGGTTTTGATTTGCCTTTCTAGCAATCCTACGAGCAGCTGTCACTGAAATTTTGCTTGGTGTTCCAGACCTTATCTTGACTTCCACTATTCATAATAACTGCCATTTTTTAATTACATTTCAAACTGAGGCAAGGCAACTTGAAAACTCTTTGCTATCTTCTTATAGCCTTCTCCTGCTTTGTGGGCCTCCACCATTTTAATTTTCAGAGTACTAAGCAGTAGAGATGAGAGAATTTGTTCAGATTCGATTCCAACTATGATCGGAATCAAATATTGTTTTTGAAATATTTGTCAAACACAGCCAAAGGTCATTAGAGTCAATGGGAGTAGACATTACTGAATATGTTCGGAACCGATCATAAGACATACAGTTGGCACGAATATTATTCGAATATGTCAAAATCAGATTCGGGGACAAAATCCAAACAAATTCACTCATCTCTACTAGGTAGCTGCTTAGAAGGACCCATGGCTGCTGTTTTTTGGCACTAGGTTAGAGGAGGCTGGGTTTTTATAAAGCTGGGAAATTTGCATCACCTGTCCTTTCCTAATAATGATAGTGAATAAACCATAGCCCTAATACGCTTATTAAGGTCTGAAACCTTGGTCAAAGTCAACTGAGCACACAAATCTCCAAACTTTTGTATTGGCCCTTTTTCCTTTTTGTAATGTTTAAAATGTAAAAAATGACTATAAATATTTTTTGTCTAAAATACAAATGAAATGTGTCATCTTTAACTTTAGCCCTTTTAGAGATCATTTCATTTTCAATTTGCTTAACTATTCACAATAACAGTAATTTTGACCGAGGTTCCCCAAAGTTTTATATGAAACTGGGCCCTGAGAGAAAGTGTGTCAGTGGAACCCTTAAACACATATCACGATTCATGATACACACTTAAGAAATGTAGATATAGTACAATGCCAAATATTTTACTTATATCTTACATTACATGAGTGATATCTATTGTAAATTCTGAACAAAAAGAATTTCATTATTTACATTTATTGTAAATTCTACAATAGCTCAGAAACTGGCGATTCCTCCCAGTGCCCAAAGTGTACGCTCGGGAGATTCAAATGTCTGCAGTAACACAGAGTGTGACAGTATAGTCCTCCATACAGTATTATGGGCATCATATATTCCTCTATACAGTATTATGGGCACCACATAGTCCTTCATACAGTTTTATGGGCATCATATAGTCCTTCTTACAGTATTATGAGTATAACGGGCACCATATATTGCTCCATATACTATTGTGGGCCCCAAATATTGCTTCATACAGTATAATGGGCCCCATATAATGCTCCATACAGTATATTGACCCCCATATAATGCTCCATACAGAATTATGGGCCCCATATATTGCTCCATACATTATAATGGGTCCCATATATTGCTCCATACAGTATAATGGGCCCACATAGTATTCCATACAATATAATGGACCCCATATAATGTTCCATAAAGAATAAAGGGGCTGCAAATAATGCTCCATAAAAAATAGTAGACCCCATATAATGCTTCATACAGTATAATGGCCTCATGTTTTTCTCCATACAGTATAATGGGCTCCATATATTACTCTATACAGAATAATGACCCCATATAGTGCTCCACACAGTATACAATGTCCTCATATATTGCTCCATACAGTATAATTGGCCCCAAATAGTGCTCCATACAGTATAATGGACCCATATAATACTCCACACAGTATAATGGGCTCCATATATTACTCTATACAGAATAATGACCCCATATAGTGCTCCACACAGTATATAATGTCCTCATATATTGCTCCATACAGTATAATGGCCCCATATAATGCTCCATACAGTATAATGGTCCCATATAATGCTCCATACAGTATAATGGTACCATATATTGCTCCATACAGTATAATGGGCCCTATATATTGATCCATACAGTATAATGGACCCATATATTGCTCCATACAGTATAATGGCCTCATATAATGTTGCATACAGTATAATGGCCCCATATAATGCTCCATACATAAAATAATAAATAATCAAATACTCATCTTTCCTCGTTCCCCGCTGCTGCGGTCACCTCAGCGTCTTTTGGCTCTCTGCACTGCATGTCAGAGGACGCTCTGTTGTGATATCATCATGCCCTCTACCCATCAAAAGTGTCAAAAGAAGCTGAAGTGACCGGAGCAGCGTGGAAGGGGGAGAGGTGAGGATTTGAGGGTGGAGGGCAGTGCTAATTTTGGCACTGGGCTTCCCTGACTCACTGACTCCATATCATGCTGGTGTCCCCGACGGCGAGTGGGTTCACCTGTTCATCCAGGGCCTCGACACTCACCCGGGTGCGCCTGATGATGACGCCAGCCCAGACTGTGCTCATGATATTATAAGTAAATACTATTGCTATTGTATTGAAATTGATATTGCTTTGATGAAAAAAATGAAATAAATTGAAATATCTTGAAATGGACCAAGAATATGTTACATTTGAGAGAAAAGAAGAGGAATGGAAGCAAAGATGAAATAATTGGGTGATAAAAAGAAGTACAAGGATACATAGAATCATAGAATCGTAGAGTTGGAAGGGACCTCCTGGGCCATCAGGTCCAACCCCCTGCTCAAAGCAGGATTTGCTAAATCATCCCAGACAGATGTCTGTCCAGCCTCTCTCTGAAGACTACTATTGATGGAGGACTCACCACCTCTAGTGGCAGCCTGTTCCAATCATTGATCACTCTAACTGTCAAAAAGTTTTTACTATTTTCTAATCTGTGTCTCCTCCCATTGTATAGATGAAGGCAAATGGAAATGATGTCTGATGTCTAGTCATGAACTGAATTCATTAACTAATCAAGCAGGCATAGTCTACCTCTCATAAAATGTAAAGAAAAATGTTAGTGAAGTTAGTTGAGCCTTAGTAAGTTTTTGCAATTGTCCTTTGCTTTGCCTATTTCACAGCTTTACATTTGAAAGAAGGCACAATTCCATCCAGTTCAACCTATAATCTTAATGGATCCAGAAAGAGAAGAACCCTATGATGAAGAGCTAGAGGATGTGCCCTTGTCATCACTGAAGGCCCAAATCATTAGAGAGATCTCTGTATGTACTGCCCCTTCACAGATTTGTACATTCTACTTAGATCGTCTCTAAGTCTTCATCTTACCAACGAAATTAACTCCAAATTTGCTAACTTTTCTTGGTACAGCAGTCCATCTATTCTTTTAAAGTGGTTATCTGGAACAGAGAAAAAATTCTATTGTCATTCTATGTGACTGTCGACTAGTAAATCCTTGTACATTGCATACTTGATTCCCCAATTGCTAGATCGAGTGGGCAGTCACGTGACCACCAATATGTGATCTGCATATTAGCGGTCATGTGCTAGCTAGATTCTCATCCGCTTCTCTCAATATTCTGTGGAGAGAAGCAGATTAGAATCTAACCACACCACTACTTCCCGGCTTAATGCTCGCAGTGTGCTCTTATTTAGTATTATTCATTTATTATGCTTTACTTATGTAGCACTATCATATTCCACAGTGCTTTATAGACATCATCATCACTGTCCCTATCAGCATGTCTTTGGAGTGGGGGAAGAAACCAGAGGAAACCCACGCAAACACGGGGAGAACATGCAAACTCCTTGCAGATGCTGTCCTTGATGCACTACAAAGCATCAGCACTAACCACTGAGCCACCGCACCATGCTGTCCTTGAAGATTTGCAGTTTAGGCCGATAACATGGCTGAGCCTCTGGCCCGAACAGCCCACTATTTGATGATGCCAGCAAACATCTGCAACATCATTGCAGTGTAGAGGTGGGCCGAGCTGGGGGGGTGGTCCCGCCTTATACCACGCAGAGATGTAACAGAGACACGATGGAGGCAAATGTTGGGTACAACAGGTCCAAGCTTTATTCTCTGGCCGCCCACTTGACAGCCTCCACAGTACACCGCACTTCAATGCAATACACTTTACTTCACTTTACTTGTCGGCCCTCCGTTTCCAGAGCCGCTTCCCGCACACCGTACTTTACACTGGGGACGTGTATGCGTACACCGTCCCCTCTTCACTCGTTAACACTCCTGTCAGATACTTCACTGTGGCCGCCCTAGGCCTGCAACCAACAGTACTTTTACTGAACAGTAGTCTCTCTCAGTACGGTATGCTTTACCTTGATGCCTCGTCTATTCTGCGGTACTTTCCTGTCAGGACCACCCCCCTGACGTTCTCTCTCCTCAGTCCCCCTGGTTTGGTTTTCCTCAGAGTGCCCAGACTGTCGTAGTCCTCCTGTCACTTGAACTCCCCCTGGGGACTGGAACTTTCTGGAACCCTCCCTCAGTATTTATATCTCTCCCGGTCCCCTGTCACTGTAACTCCGCCCCCATGACCAACGGTTTCTAAAGCCTTAAGCTGATGTCAAGTCCTTTGCTCACACTCCTCCCTGCCATCTAATGGTCAACCCAAGGTACTGTATGTCCACTACACTTTCCTAGCTGTTTCCCCACTGTAGTAACTGACACCTGTCTAAACTGTGCAAACCTATCTTTCTCTATTCTGACACTCTCCCTTCCTTTGTCTATTGTCATCCTCGACAATTCGTAATCCCTGCCTTCGTCATTCTGAAGCTTCACCTACACTCTGTTGTCGGACCAGCTATTGGGCCAAACCCACTTCCTGTGGGGGCCGAACCATACTGGGAGCACCATGCTCTGAGCAGCGTACTGCTACTCCCCAGCGCGCACGCCACATGACAACGTCTTTCAAATTGGACTAGGTACACCCATATTCTCTCTATGGCATGTACCTTCCCCTACTCTCCCCTTCTGTCACCTTCCACTATCCGGTACGCCATGATCGAGGCTTCACACCTACCAGATCATTGTCGGCGCCCGCCTTCCTTCTTCCGGGTGTCCGTGGTGTCAGGGACCTGACCTAGGACGGCTGTCTTTCTCACGTCTTCAATCTCTTTTACCTTTCTTTCAGTTATATGTCATGGTCGGCGTCTCGGTCTCCCAGACCTCCTCCACATCTAGACCCCTTTTCGGATTGCACACTTTCCTTTGGTCCCATAGACCTTCCCTTGCCCGGATCTGTTGCATTTACTTTTGCATATTATACAACAAAACAACTTTATAATAGCAATAGTACCCCTTTTTCTATTTTTTTTTTTTTCATTTACCATTTTTTTCTTTTTAACAAAACAAGCAAACAAAAAAATATAACAGGCTTTCTCCCCCTTCCTTTAACATTGGCACTTTTCTTTTTGCATCCCCGCTATGTCAGGCAAACCAATTTCAACACTTATAACAAGAAAAACATTTTTGTTTTAACCTGGACGCAAACTGTCCCAATTACACCGTTATAGAGATAGCGAATTCCCAACAGTTCAAGCCATCTCCTGGTGGCTGGTAGCAAGGGACCCCACAACCGTGGAGCTCCCAGGATGCAAGAAGTGTCCCTTTCTGCAAGTTAGTATAAACGAGCCGTCCCGGGGATCGTGCAGCCGCCATGCCAGCCTCTCCCCTCTCATGGAGCAGGTTCCAGACTTCCTGCTCCCTGGCCCTCTTCTTCTTTATAACTCCTGCGACTGAAACAGAGGTTCGGTACGAGCCACTGGGGCCGGGTGGCGGGCAGGGACAGCCGCATTTCTCGCAGGTTGGGCCACAGGGCCTGACACATAGGCCGCAGCCGGCTCCAACGCTGGCATAGCCGCGGCCGCGGGATAGGCCGCACCCGGAGTTCCAGACGGAGCCGGAGTAGCTGCCGATTCCGGGAATGAGGTCGCTACCGGCAAGGGACATGCAGCAGCGCCTTTTGTAGACAGTCTCCGCATCGGCGACACCAGATGTGGCGCCACCGGGCATGATGAATCAAGAACTGTAACGGAGGCCCTGCTCAGCTCAGCGTAAACAGTAAGGGCCTCCTCGGCCAGACTTTCGGATACACAGGGGGCCGCGTTCTGCGGCTGAGTAGCGGGGACTTCTTGCGGAGCCGCTGGCAGAGTCGGGGGAACTCTCACCTTACCCGATGTCGCGGCCTCTGTCGCATCTTCCCGCGGCTTCTCCCGCAGTCTCTGTTCTTCACCCCGCCGTCCGGCGGGGCTGGCCTCCAGGCTCAGGGGGTCCACGGGGAGGCTTCCCGGTGATGTCTTTGGCGGTCGCTCCTGTAGGGTCCGCAAACACTCTTCTCCTCCTGAGATCTGGAAGACTGTCCATGACTCCCAGCGGGACTCGATCTCCCGACGCCATCGCCACTCCAGGCGCCCGAGGCCTCCTGGCACATAGCGTTTCCCCCAGGAGTACGTTGGAGGGGGCCCCAGTCCATCTGGAACCATGGCAAACACCCGGACCTCTCTCCTGCGTAGGAGTAATACCGCCATCTTGGGCAGAATCAGCTGCTGCCTTGAATCCTCTGCAGCAACGCAGATCCGCCACAGCGTCCCAATTTGTAATCCACAGGTCAGTGTTTGGTAGTCCACAGGTGTTTATAATCCAAAATAGAGCAGCCCAAGTTTTTCTCAGTCCTTCAGACGCAGACCTGCCGACTACGCCAAATGTAGAGATGGGCCGAGCTGGGGGGGTGGTCCCTCCTTATACCGCGCAGAGATGTAACAGAGACACGATGGAGGCAAATGTCGGGTACCACAGGTCCAAGCTTTATTCTCTGGCCGCCCACTTGACAGCCTCCGCTGTACACCGCACTTCAATGCAATACACTTTACTTCGCTTTACTTGTCGGCCCTCCGTTTCCAGAGCCGCTTCCCGCACACCGTAGTTTACACTGGGGATGTGTATGCGTACACCGTCCCCTCTTCACTCATTGACACTCCTGTCAGATCCGTCACTGTGGCCGCCCTAGGCCTGTAACCAACAGTACTTTTACTGAAAAGTACTCTCTCAGTACGGTATGCTTTACCTCGATGCCTCGTCTATTCTGCGGTACTTTTCTGTCAGGACCACCCCCCTGATGTTCTCTCTCCTCAGTCCCCCTGGTTTGGTTTTCCTCAGAGTGCCCAGACTGTCGTAGTCCTCCTGTCACTTGAGCTCCCCCTGGGGACTGGAACTTTCTGGAACTTTCCCTCAGTATTTATATCTCTCCCGGTCCCCTGTCACTGTAACTCCGCCCTCCATGACCAACGGTTTAAAAAGCCCTAAGCTGATGTCAAGTCCTTTGCTCACACTCCTCCCTGCCATCTAATGGTCAACCCAAGGTACTGCACGTCCACTACACTTTCCTAGCTGTTTCCCCACTGTAGTAACTGACACCTGTCTAAACTGTGCAAACCTATCTTTCTCTATTCTGACACGTCCGTCCATCAGGTCACCTTCCCTACAGCAGCACAAGGCCTCTGAGTCTGACTGCATTGTGATCCAGCCAGTTTCATAGTAGAACTTTCAAGCGGCATAGTAAACGGCTTGCAAGCACATGCTCCTTGCCCAGAAAATTGGTAACCTTGACAGCAAGCTGTACGCTATAAAATAAAGAAACTCTCTATTCCTAAGAGCCAACAGGACTGAGATAAGCTGCACATTTACAAATTTACAAAATCGATAACACAAGACAGCCCCTGAATGTTATGGTTTTATCACCTTAGCACCGATCATTCTTTGTCTCGTCTCTGATCACCAGCAGATGATGTAGCTACTTATGACCAGGCTGCATAACCTGTGCTGCCTTCACAGTCTTTCCCTAGCCTGTACGCGATCACTCTTCCCTTCTATCTTCCTTAACCTTGAAAAACAGAGATCCAACAAGTCCAAGTGTTTCCATCCAATCTATCAGCAACTTGAATGCTTCATCTTTTATTAATTGGAACCTGTCACCAGGTTTTTTTCTACCTCATCTGAGAGCAGCATAATGTAGGAAATAGACCCTGATTCCAATCATGTATCACTTAGTTTACTGGGTGCAGCAGTTGTGACATAATCAGAGTTTTTAGCTGTAGCATGTATCAGAGCTCAGAAAGATAACCCAGCCCGCACCACAGATTTCAGTGTACATTGTTTAGTGACAGCAAGCTGCTAATCAGTGGTGGGGGTGTGGTTGGACCAGGAGGAGGACACCTAGTCCGGAAGTGATAGTCTCCTGCTGATAACACACTCATTGTAATGAAACAACAGCACACAGCCTAATAAGTGAGGCATCACTGAAATCAGTGTCTAAGCCTCTACCTCATAGCAAAAACCTGATGACAGATTCCTTTTATGTATCTTTGTATAGCTCTTATTTAAAGGATTTCTTCAGGAATACAGTTGATCTGATCTCCAAATAATAGTTTAAAAGTGATGTCAAGATACATAGACGGAATAGCCTAGGCAGCTTATTGACATTGAAACCCTCAATGGAAACGTAGATCTGCTCATCTGTCAAATAGTAGATACTTTTTTAAAGCTATCTCACTATTTTGTGTGTACAGCAGTTACGAAGACTCACAGTGTATGTGTATGTGCATACAGACTACGATCTCTGTGTTTAGTCTGTTCCTGCTGTCATTATCTCTTCTATCTGTCCTCTACAGTCTGTAAGAAAGCAAGACATGGAGTAACACATAGAATACAGAACTAATGGTTTGTAGTCTGTGTTCAGGGAGACACATTATTTATTTCTCTTGCTTATATAGCACCAACATATTACACAGCGCTTAGCAATTATGATGATTTACAAGAAAGAAATGGCCGGAGCGAGCCTCCCAACCTCCCATAAGAGGCGTGTGCGGAGACCAACATGACGGGGGGGTTGGAGGGTTTAGTGGGGGGAGCCGATACTAATGAGGGGGGAGTTACGGGGTATATAGGGGATGGTTGGGGGCGTTTCCTTCCTCTGTTCCCGCTCTTCCACCCAAGAAGCAGTTGCACTCACCCAGCATGTCAGGAGTGGATCAGGCTCTGGAGCGGTTGCGGGCTGCAGCCCTTTTGCAGCCTCCGGGCTGGCTAGAAGCGCAGGTGGCCGGGATGATTCCAGGTACCGCCAGGCAGTCCGCCCCGTCCGAAGTGAGGGAGCGCCAATCAAGATGGGTGAGGCCTCCTGAGCGGCTCTCACCCGATGCAGCTCCCCGGGCCTCACATCGCCGCAGGAGCCCCTCCCGGGACCCTCCAGGCCTGACGACGCGCAATTCCCCCACCAACGCGTCACGGCCTGGGAGGAATCCTCAGGCCCGGCGAGGCCCTGCGGCGGTGACTAGGCCTCCGCCTTGCTCCTGGCTGGGGGCGGAGCCAGCACGTGCTGGATGACGCACTTTCCCTGCTTCTTCGGGGGCCGTGGTGGTAGCAGGCATGCCACGCGGCCTGCCTCTTCCTCCAGGCTGACGTCGTCCGTCGTCAGAGTGGCTGCCTGTCGGGCAGCAGGGCAGGAGATACCATCCCCCAACGGCGTTGGGGCATCGCATTCTGTGGGGGGTCGCTGCTGCGGAGGCCCCGCAGCTGGGCTCGCTTCGGCGCATAGATCCGGGAGCTCCAGTATTCTGGCGTGGCGTGAGTGGCCTGCAGCACTGTGAGGCAGGCGCCAGCTACCCCCTCAGATGGAGGCAGGACGAATGTTTCGGGCTCCCAGGCAGCACAGGGGGCCATCGACGCCTCGCTCCAGCATGATGGGACACTGGCAGGAGCATGCGGCAGGGTGACCCAGGCGGTATCGTTATCCGGGGTCCGGCAATCTGTGGGGATTCTTGGTGGTCAGCAACTCGCCGGTGAGGCAGTCATCGTCGGGCGTGAAGTCCATGATGCATCTGGGGATCCAGGCTTTCCGGCTGGAGGGCACACAGCCCCCTCGCAGCCTGGTGAGTATGCTTCTGTGTCCACTGTTTGTCACCCACTTTTGTCATCTTCGCAGGTAGAAGGGGGGCTGTTGGTGGAATCTATTGGTGTTGGGGGCGGGTCGGGGTTGAGTGGTTTAGCCACGGTGGGGGGTGTGAGTGATATGCTCTCGGATGTGCGTAATTTGCTGTCACGCTTGGAGCGGGGCTTTGTCGCGCCATCACCGGTAGCGGCTTGGGTTGGGTCGTAGGCCGGGGGGGTTGTCAGCTCAGATCAGGCTAGAGCCGGCTGTCCGCGCTGGCGAACCAGTGTCGGTGCAAACCAAAAAGGAGAAGGAGTGTCGTGTGCATTTGGACGACCAGGCGCATGGTGAGGTGTATGAAATATTTTCTTTGTTGCCTCTTGAGAGATTTAACCTGGATAAGAGCAAGAAAGAGGATAGCAAGAAGGAGGAAGAAAAGTGCAAGTGGCGTCTGATCCCTCAGACATTTGTCATTTGGCAGCAAGCTTTTGCCATTTTGGCAATCGTCATTGGGGAAAAAGCCCCTGACAATTGCTCTGCTCTGTTTTGTTACCTGGACGCTATAGGGGAGGCTTACAGAGTGTATGGGGGTCAGGCGTGGCTGAGGTATGATGAGCAATTCCGGCAGAGGAAGGCCGTGCGTCAGGCTATTCGCTTGGACCAGAAAGATATTGGATTGTGGATGTGTGTTATAGCCCCAAACAAGTTGGGGCACTCTTTTCATGGGGGGACTGGGAGCACCAGCCAGAGTAGCAGCAACTCCAGCACCACAAGTGGAAGCAGGCAAGGGCAGACAGGGACGCACACGGTGGGGGTGTGCTGGCAATTTAACGACGGCCATTGTACACTGTGTTCCAAATTATTATGCAAATTGGATTTAAGTGTCATAAAGTTGTAATTTTTTGTTTATCAAATAAACTCATAGATGGTATTGTGTATCAGGGCTCTTTGGATCACTGAAATCAATCTCAAATGCCTGTGATAATTAGTTTATACAATGCCTACAAGTAGTATTCAACCCCCTTCAGATTTAGCAGGTTTGATAAGATGCAAATAAGTTAGAGCCTTCAAACATCACACAAGAGCAGGATTTATTAACAGATGCATAAATCTTACAAACCAAAAAGTTATGTTGCTCAGTTAAATTTTAATAAATTTTAAACATAAAAGTGTGGGTCAATTATTATTCAACCCCTAGGTTTAATATTTTGTGGAATAACCCTTGTTTGAAATTACAGCTAATAATCGTCTTTTATAAGACCTGATCAGGCCGGCACAGGTCTCTGGAGTTATCTTGGCCTACTCCTCCATGCAGATCTTCTCCAAGTTATCTAGGTTCTTTGGGTGTCTCATGTGGACTTTAATCTTGAGCTCCTTCCACAAGTTTTCAATTGGGTTAAGGTCAGGAGACTGACTAGGCCACTGCAACACCTTGATTTTTTCCCTCTTGAACCAGGCCTTGGTTTTCTTGGCTGTGTGCTTTGGGTCGTTGTCTTGTTGGAAGATGAAATGACGACCCATCTTAAGATCCTTGATGGAGGAGCAGAGGTTCTTGGCCAAAATCTCCAGGTAGGCCGTGCTATCCATCTTCCCATGGATGCGGACCAGATGGCCAGGCCCCTTGGCTGAGAAACAGCCCCACAGCATGATGCTGCCACCACCATGCTTGACTGTAGGGATGGTATTCTTGGGGTCATATGCAGTGCCATCCAGTCTCCAAACGTCACGTGTGTGGTTGGCACCAAAGATCTCGATCTTGGTCTCATCAGACCAGAGAACCTTGAACCAGTCTGTCTCAGAGTCCTCCAAGTGATCATGAGCAAACTGTAGACGAGCCTTGACATGACGCTTTGAAAGTAAAGGTACATTACGGGCTCGTCTGGAACGGAGACCATTGCGGTGGAGTACGTTACTTATGGTATTGACTGAAACCAATGTCCCCACTGCCATGAGATCTTCCCGGAGCTCCTTCCTTGTTGTCCTTGGGTTAGCCTTGACTCTTCGGACAAGCCTGGCCTCGGCACGGGAGGAAACTTTCAAAGGCTGTCCAGGCCGTGGAAGGCTAACAGTAGTTCCATAAGCCTTCCACTTCCGGATGATGCTCCCAACAGTGGAGACAGGTAGGCCCAACTCCTTGGAAAGGGTTTTGCACCCCTTGCCAGCCTTGTGACCCTCCACGATCTTGTCTCTGATGGCCTTGGAATGCTCCTTTGTCTTTCCCATGTTGACCATGTATGAGTGCTGTTCACAAGTTTGGGGAGGGTCTTAAATAGTCAGAAAAGGCTGGAAAAAGAGATAATTAATCCAAACATGTGAAGCTCATTGTTCTTTGTGCCTGAAATACTTCTTAATACTTTAGGGGAACCAAACAGAATTCTGGTGGTTTGAGGGGTTGCATAATAAATGACCCTCTGAATAAACTTTTCACAATTTAAATAAAAAATTAAACAAAGAAATAACATTCTTTTTTGCTGCAGTGCATTTCACACTTCCAGGCTGATCTACAGTCCAAATGTCACAATTAGAGTTGAGCGAAACGGGTCGAAAAAATTCAAAAGTCGCCGACTTTTGGCAAAGTCGGGTTTCATGAAACGAAACCCGACCCTAGGATGAGGTCGGCCACGAGGTCGGCGACTTACGCGCCAAAGTCGCGTTTCAAAAGTTTGTTTTGCGCTCTTTTTCAACCAATCAGGATCCACGGACACTGTGGGCAACGTGATGACATAGGCAGGGGTCACCACCATCTTTCAGAAGGGCATGCAAGTGATTGGCTTGCTTTGGTGGGCGTCACAGGGGGTATAAAAGGGCGTGCACGCCGACCGCCATCTTACTTCTGCCGATCTTAGCATAGGGAGAGATTGCTGCTGATTCTGTAGGGAGAGCGTTAGGCAGGGAAGAAGACAGAAAAACTGCTTCTGCTGCTAGCGATTTGGCCTGCACAACACACCAGTCACTGTGTGTGCAGTGCAAGGGGAGGCTATATAGTGGTGTATCAGTGGTGTTGGTTGTTGGGCTGCCTTCTAAGGCTTCCTGACAGGCTGGCATTGCTGTTTACCCACTGCTCCGCAAACTGCTTTTTTAAAAGCAATCCAATCTCCCTTATCCTCTAGTCACTTTGGTCACAGCTGCGCCATCGAGCCTGTCACATAGCGCTCAGATATTCATTGGGCCTCAAACTGCTTTTTTAAAAGCAAGCCCAATTTTTTTTTTTTGTCCTGCTGAGAAGAAAAAAAAACTGCTTCTGCTGCTGATAGCAATTTGGCCTGCACAACACACCAGTCACTGTGTGTGCAGTGCAAGGGGAGGCTATATTGTGGTGTATCAGTAGTGTTGGTTGTTGGGCTGCCTTTTAAGGCTTCCTGACAGGCTGGCATTGCTGTTTACCCACTGCTCCGCAAACTGCTTTTTTAAAAGCAATCCAATCTCCCTTATCCTCTAGTCACTTTGGTCACAGCTGTGCCATCGAGCCTGTCACATAGCGCTCAGATATTCATTGGGCCTCACACAATCCAAAAGTGTCCAGTGTCCAAAAGTGTGTGCAGAGATTCAAAATCTCACTTATCCTCTAGTCACTTAGGTCACAGCTGTGCCATCGAGCCTGTCTCATAGTGCTCAGATATTCATTGGGCCTCACACAATCCAAAAGTGTCCAGTGTCCAAAAGTGTGTGCAGAGATTCAAAATCTCCCTTATCCTCTAGTCACTTAGGTCACAGCTGTGCCATCGAGCCTGTCTCATAGTGCTCAGATATTCATTGGGCCTCACACAATCCAAAAGTGTCCAGTGTCCAAAAGTGTGTGCAGAGATTCAAAATCTCCCTTATCCTCTAGTCACTTAGGTCACAGCTGTGCCATCGAGCCTGTCACATAGCGCTCAGATATCAGTGGGCCTCACACAATCCAAAAGTGTCCAGTGTCCAAAAGTGTGTGCAGAGATTCAAAATCTCCCTTATCCTCTAGTCACTTAGGTCACAGCTGTGCCATCGAGCCTGTCATATAGCGCTCAGATATCAGTGGGCCTCACACAATCCAAAAGTGTCCAGTGTCCAAAAGTGTGTGCAGAGATTCAAAATCTCACTTATCCTCTAGTCACTTAGGTCACAGCTGTGCCATCGAGCCTGTCACATAGCGCTCAGATATTCATTGGGCCTCACACAATCCAAAAGTGTCCAGTGTCCAAAAGTGTGTGCAGAGATTCAAAATCTCACTTATCCTCTAGTCACTTAGGTCAAAGCTGTGCCATCGAGCCTGTCTCATAGTGCTCAGATATTCATTGGGCCTCACACAATCCAAAAGTGTCCAGTGTCCAAAAGTGTGTGCAGAGATTCAAAATCTCACTTATCCTCTAGTCACTTAGGTCACAGCTGTGCCATCGAGCCTGTCACATAGCGCTCAGATATTCATTGGGCCTCACACAATCCAAAAGTGTCCAGTGTCCAAAAGTGTGTGCAGAGATTCAAAATCTCACTTATCCTCTAGTCACTTAGGTCACAGCTGTGCCATCGAGCCTGTCACATAGCGCTCAGATATTCATTGGGCCTCACACAATCCAAAAGTGTCCAGTGTCCAAAAGTGTGTGCAGAGATTCAAAATCTCACTTATCCTCTAGTCACTTAGGTCACAGCTGTGCCATCGAGCCTGTCACATAGCGCTCAGATATCAGTGGGCCTCACACAATCCAAAAGTGTCCAGTGTCCAAAAGTGTGTGCAGAGATTCAAAATGTCACTTATCCTCTAGTCACTTAGGTCACAGCTGTGCCATCGAGCCTGTCACATAGCGCTCAGATATCAGTGGGCCTCACACAATCCAAAAGTGTCCAGTGTCCAAAAGTGTGTGCAGAGATTCAAAATCTCACTTATCCTCTAGTCACTTAGGTCACAGCTGTGCCATCGAGCCTGTCACATAGCGCTCAGATATCAGTGGGCCTCACACAATCCAAAAGTGTCCAGTGTCCAAAAGTGTGTGCAGAGATTCAAAATCTCACTTATCCTCTAGTCACTTAGGTCACAGCTGTGCCATCGAGCCTGTCACATAGCGCTCAGATATCAGTGGGCCTCACACAATCCAAAAGTGTCCAGTGTCCAAAAGTGTGTGCAGAGATTCAAAATCTCACTTATCCTCTAGTCACTTAGGTCACAGCTGTGCCATCGAGCCTGTCACATAGCGCTCAGATATTCATTGGGCCTCACACAATCCAAAAGTGTCCAGTGTCCAAAAGTGTGTGCAGAGATTCAAAATCTCACTTATCCTCTAGTCACTTAGGTCACAGCTGTGCCATCGAGCCTGTCTCATAGTGCTCAGATATTCATTGGGCCTCACACAATCCAAAAGTGTCCAGTGTCCAAAAGTGTGTGCAGAGATTCAAAATCTCCCTTATCCTCTAGTCACTTAGGTCACAGCTGTGCCATCGAGCCTGTCACATAGCGCTCAGATATTCATTGGGCCTCACACAATCCAAAAGTGTCCAGTGTCCAAAAGTGTGTGCAGAAATTCAAAATCTCCCCTGCCCTATAGACACCTTGTACCTTGTTTTACATACTATATAGTTTGTTGGATTTTGTCTACATTTCTACCAAAAATGAGGAAGGCTGGTGGAAGAGGCCGTGGAATTTGGCGGGGGTTGGCAGCTGGTAATGATGGTGTTGGTGGTGGATCTGATGGTAGTGGCAAGAGCAAAATAGGACCGAATGCAGGAGGTGTTGAGCCTGCGTCATCGTCTGGCTACATAAGGCCTCGAACGCTTAGTTTTCTAGGAGTTGGCAAACCGCTTTTAAAGCCAGAGCATCAGGAAAAAGTTTTGTCTTACATTGCTGACTCAGCCTCCAGCTCTATCGCCTCCTCTTCTTCAGTTGTAAAAAGTAAAAGCACTGAGTCGTCATTGGAGGCTCATGTTCATGAACCACACCTTTCCTTGTGTCCTTCACCCCAACCAAGATTGAAGGATGACGCAGGCCATACTACTGATTACTCCATGGAGCTGTTTTCACATACCATGCCTGGATTATCAAGTGAAATGGTGAATTACCCAGGCCAAGATGAATCTGACATGGAGTGCACTGATGCACAGCCGCTGATGGATGATTCTGCTGGTGCATTCACTCAGAGCACTACATTGTCCTCGCAGTGTACAGAGCCAGATTCTGACCCTGATGAGACTCAGGTGCCCCTTCCCGCACACTATACCACCATACACGGTGACACAGAGGAAGGTGCACATGACATAGAAGAGGAGGTGATGGATGACCCAGTTGTTGACCCAGATTGGCATCCATTGGGGGAAGAGGGTGCTGCTTCCAATAGCTCAGATGAGGAGCATCCACAGCAGACATCGACATCGCAACAGCTGTTATCTGGCAGGCCCGGAGCACTCCAAAGACAGGTTCCAAACATCAAAAGAGTTGCTGGACAGCTTGTCCAGAGGGTCAAAAGATCACAGCGTGCTAGGCCGCAAAATGTCTGCCAAAGTAGGAAGAGTGCAGTGTGGCACTTTTTTGAACAAAATCCTCATGATCAGGCCAAGGTTATCTGTAAGAAGTGCGCAAAGACCTTTAGCCGAGGGAAAAATCTGAAAAATTTGAATACCAGTTGCATGCTTAGACATTTAACCAGCATGCACTTGCAAGCGTGGACACAACACCAAACCTCAAGTGCCACATGTGCAACTGATCACAACGAAGGTAGTCAGCAACGCTACATTGTTTCCCCCACTGTAAGCCCACCGGTTAGCACAGCAGCAAATGTTGAGGTGTCGTTGCAAGGCCACAGCAGTCAGGGAATCCCACTGTTATATCAACGAAAGACTGATTCTAGGCCATCAGAAAGAACACCAACTCCATCACCATCATCAACCCTCTCTCAGTCCGCCCTGTCCACCGCTACTCCCACCATATGCAGCTCTCAAGTCCAGCTCACCCTCCCAGACACTATGAGTAGGTCAAGAAAGTACTCAGTCTCTCATCCGCGTACACTGGGTTTGAACGCCCACATTGCCAAACTAATCTCGTTTGAGATGATGCCCTTTCGGTTGGTGGAAAGCACAGCTTTCCGCGAACTCATGGCCTATGCAGTACCACGCTATGACCTACCCAGTCGCCACTTCTTCTCTCGCAAAGCCATCCCAGCCCTCCACCATCATGTGAAAGACCGCATTGTCCATGCACTCAAGCAGTCAGTGAGCGGAAAGGTGCACCTCACTACTGATGCATGGTCCAGTCGGCATGGCCAGGGCCGTTACGTGTCCATCACTGCGCACTGGGTTAATGTGGTGGATGCAGGGTCCACAGGGGACAGCGGTGGTGGGACAGTGCTGCCTAGCCCACGGTATAGGAAACAGTTGGCTGTAGGCGTTCCACCCTCCTCCAGAAGCGAAAGCTCGTCCACAGAGCGCAGTCGTACGAGCACTCCATCTGCAGCTGCCACTGTTGCACACGATGTGTCCCCCTATCAAGCAGCTAGTGGAAAGCGTCAGCAGGCTGTGTTGCAGATGATGTGTTTGGGCGACAGACATACCGCCGAGGTGCTGGCCGAGTACTTGAAGCGACAAACTGAGTCATGGCTGGGCAGTGTACATCTTGAGGCAGGCAAGGTAGTTAGTGATAACGGCCGTAATTTTGTGGCAGCCATAGCCCTTTCAAAACTCAGCCACATACCTTGCTTGGCTCACACCTTGAACCTGGTGGTGCAGTGCTTCCTCAAAAATTATCCGGAGTTAACAGCCCTGCTCCAGAAGGTGCGAAGACTGTGCGCGCACATCCGCCAGTCGCCTGTACACTCCGTTCGTATGCAGAAGCTGCAGCGATTGCTCCACCTTCCCAACCACCGCCTCATTATCGACATTGCAACAAGGTGGAACTCCACCCTGCACATGGTGGAGCGGCTGTGCGAGCAGAGGCAGGCCATAATGCATTTGTGGGAGGATACACGGCCAGGCACTTTGAGAGCAGACATGGAGTTGACAGGTGTGCAGTGGTCGAAGCTGAAAGACCTCTGTAAAGTCCTTCAGTGTTTTGAGGAATGCACACGGCTGGTAAGCGCAGACGACGCCATCCTAAGCATGAGCATCCCACTTATGCATCTGCTCATGCAAACTTTGACGCACCTTAAGGAGCAGGCGTCTGCAGCCAATGTTGATGAGGAGGAAGAGGAGGAGGGAATCCTTGATGACATTCAGCCATTGTCTGCTCAGGGACCTCTCCTGGACGAGGTGGAGGAAGAAGAGGAGGAGGAGGATGATGATGGGGATGATTACTTAGGGGAGGAGGATGCATCTCGTGGGGCAAGTGAAAATGTTGGCGTGGCAAGGTCTGGTACAGGGTTTGTGCGTGACTGGAGGGATGTGGATTTGCCAGAAAGTGCTCCTCCAACCAGCACTCGCAGTGCATCATTGACACCGGGAACATTGGCCCACATGTCAGATTATGCCTTGCGGATTCTAAAAAGGGACCCCCGCATTGCCAAAATGATGAACGATGACGACTACTGGTTGGCCAGCATCCTGGATCCACGCTATAAAGGCAAATTACAAAACATCATGCCACAGGAGAACCTTGACCTAATATTGGCTAATAAACAAGCAACTCTGGTAAATCGGTTGCTTGAGGCATTCCCCGCACACAGCAGCGGTGATGGTTCTCACACGAGCCGTACGGGCCGGGGGCAGCTTGGCAGAGGTGTTCGTGGTGCACACAGCAGAAGTGGCGTTGGAGACAGGGGTTTCATGACAATGTTGTGGACTGATTTTTCAAATACCGCTCACACAACTGGTAATACTGCATCGATGGAAAGTGACAGGAGACAGCAGTTGTCAACCATGGTTACAAACTACTTTTCCTCCCATATCGATGTTCTCCCACACAGGTCATTCCCCTTTGACTATTGGGCCGCTAAACTGGACACCTGGCCTGAATTGGCCCAATATGCCTTACAGGAGCTCGCTTGCCCAGCTGCAAGTGTGCTATCGGAAAGAGTCTTCAGTGCAGCTGGATCAATCCTGACAGAAAAAAGGACCCGTCTGTCAACCCAAAATGTGGATGATCTAACCTTCATTAAAATGAACCATGCATGGGTTTCCAAGGATTTTGTCCCACCTTCCCCTGATGACACATAGGGTGACAGAAAAATGGCTTGCTTTGGTCCACCTCTTCCTGGGACTTGACCTATTTCGCCTTTTGCATCAGCTGAATGTCCAACATCAACATATGCCACTTTCTAAAACTCCCTAACTGTGCTGCCTCCCCCCCCATGGCCGGGGTCACCACCTAGCGCACGACACCGTGCGAGTGCCGTTGCCCTGGACAGGTGGGTAGGCCGACTCTTGGGCGCGGGCACTGGCACAGGGTCCCTCATAGTGCAATCAAGTGTCTCTGACGGTGGTGGTGCACACCCGCCGTCAGACACACCGCTGTACTATGAGGGGCCCAGTGCCAGTACCGACGCCCACGAGTGGGCCCCCCTTGCTTGGGCAGGGCCCCAGCATTTGCAATCTTTACCTCTCCCTGCTCCTCCGCTGTGTAATCTGGGCCGTCAAATCCATACTGTGCCTGACACCGTCTGAGCCTGCCTCCTGAGACATATATTTTGAATGTGTACGCTATCCATACATGTTATCCGGGGATACGGTACCCTTTCTAACCTTTGTGCAATCACGTGCAATCCATACTGGGCCTAACACCGTCTGAGCCTGCATCCTGAGAAATATATTTTGAATGTGTACGCTATCCATACATGTTATCCGGGGATACGGTACCCTTTCTAACCTTAGTGCAATCACGTGCAATCCATACTGGGCCTAACACCGTCTGAGCCTGCCTCCTGAGACATATATTTTGAATGTGTACGCTATCCATACATGTTATCTGGGGATACGGTACCCTTTCTAACCTTTGTGCAATCACGTGCAATCCATACTGGGCCTAACACCGTCTGAGGCTGCCTCCTGAGACATATATTTTGAATGTGTACGCTATCCATACATGTTATCCGGGGATACGGTACCCTTTCTAACCTTTGTGCAATCACGTGCAATCCATACTGGGCCTAACACTGTCTGAGCCTGCCTCCTGAGACATATATTTTGAATGCGTACGCTATCCATACATGTTATCCGGGGATACGGTACCCTTTCTAACCTTTGTGCAATCACGTGCAATCCATACTGGGCCTAACACCGTCTGAGCCTGCCTCCTGAGACATATATTTTGAATGTGTACGCTATCCATACATGTTATCCGGGGATACGGTACCCTTTCTAACCTTTGTGCAATCACGTGCAATCCATACTGGGCCTAACACCGTCTGAGCCTGCCTCCTGAGACATATATTTTGAATGTGTACGCTATCCATACATGTTATCCGGGGATACGGTACCCTTTCTAACCTTTGTGCAATCATGTGCAATCCATACTGGGCCTAACACCGTCTGAGCCTGCCTCCTGAGACATATATTTTGAATGTGTACGCTATCCATACATGTTATCCGGGGATACGGTACCCTTTCTAACCTTTGTGCAATCATGTGCAATCCATACTGGGCCTAACACCGTCTGAGCCTGCCTCCTGAGACATATATTTTGAATGTGTACGCTATCCATACATGTTATCCGGGGATACGGTACCCTTTCTAACCTTTGTGCAATCACGTGCAATCCATACTGGGCCTAACACCGTCTGAGCCTGCCTCCTGAGACATATATTTTGAATGTGTACGCTATCCATACATGTTATCCGGGGATACGGTACCCTTTCTAACCTTTGTGCAATCACGTGCAATCCATACTGGGCCTAACACCGTCTGAGCCTGCCTCCTGAGACATATATTTTGAATGTGTACGCTATCCATACATGTTATCCGGGGATACGGTACCCTTTCTAACCTTTGTGCAATCACGTGTAATCCATACTGGGCGTGAGAACGGCTGGCGAGCTGTTAAGCAAGCTACAGCACCTGTGGTTTGCACACGTAAGTTTTTCATTTTTTCAGGAATGACGGTTAGGCCTAATTCTGGAACTGCAGTTGACCTGCACTTACTGGGAAATCATTGTTCGCGGGTAATAATTGTAATCAGTGATCCCCATCACTAACGTTGTTCAGCGGGTTATCTGCACCTGTAAGCGACAAACGCTGGCCTTTTCAGTGTAGCGCACATGCAGCCACGGACATGTAAGGGCATGACACACCAGTTATTGGCCAATCTCATGTTCCAGAGCCTCACGTGTCCCTCTAGTAAGCCGGACTCGGACCGCGGGGCATGACAGAGTCTCGTTCGTTAACGGAATTAAGCTTGCAATGTGTGCATCTGTTCTGTAGCTGGCATGGTTGAGGTTTCCCAGGTGGAGTCGAATTTAACCGTAGGCTCCACTCCTGGTGGTGCCCTTCTGGACATTCCTTTAAGGTTCAGCTTTGCAACCATACTGCCCACGTAAAACAAACAATTTGCCTTCATGAACGCTGTTTGGAGGGTCATAACTCGTGGGAATAACGCCGCCCAATCAGTTAACCTGCTAGAGAGATCCTTCGTTGCTCCCAAGCATGACATCACACTCCCTATGAGGAAGGTAATGCCACTGTGGCGACCGTACTCCTGGGGGCGACACAAGTGCACTGATGCCCAGCCACTGCTCGATGAATCTGCTGGTACATTGACCCAGACCACTACATTCCCCTCGCACGCTACACGGCCTGAATCTGACCCTGATGAAACTCAGGTTACCCTTCCCATATACAGTTCCATCTTACACGGTGACAAAGAGGAAGCTGCAGATGAAAGTGCAGGTTCGGCCCACCCGCCATCAGACACACCACCATACTATCAGGGGCCCTGTGCCAGTGCCGTCGCCAACGAGTGGGCCCCCCTGCTAGCTCAGGATCACAGCACTTGCAAGGTTGAAATACTGTGCAGTGAGATGGAAGATGGGGACGACGAGGAGTCCAGACTAGTACAGGGATTCCCTAGCGAGGAGACTTATTTGATTGTTTTCAATGTTGGGACAGCAATTTTTGGGGAGCACGTTACTCTGGAGAATGATAGATGGGGCCCACCATACACTGGAACATTCCAAAGGTGGACATCAGACACTGGAGCAGCATTTACTGTTTCAAACATTATATGGGACCAATGATTCTGTATGGAGAAATAGATGGGCCTCGTCATGAGATGTAAAAAGTGAAGTATTTTTCATTGTACTATACCGCTATTTCTCTGCCGTATCGGAGCATGATGAGTTTTGGTATGTGTTAAAGGGGCGCTCTTTCGCCCAGGGCACATGAAAACCTGGAGCCAGCCCCCCCCCACAACTTTAGCCAAATAACCCCCATTTTTCAGTGCGTAACTTGTATTATGAAGTTAATTAAGGTTGACAAGCTTAAGTAAGAAGAATTGATGCTTTTGGCATTCAAATGGGCACTGTAGGTGTGTTTCCTGTCCTCCTCTCACTGCCGACTTTTATTCCCCATTGACTTACATTGGGTTTCGTGTTTCGGGACGACCCCGACTTTTCCCTATAATCGGACGATCTTGCTCGACCCGACTTTTGGAAAAGTCGGGTTTCACGAAACGAAACGCGACCCTAAAAAACCAAAAGTCGCTCAACTCTAGTCACAATGCCAAGTTAATTCCGAATGTGTAAACCTGCTAAATCTGCAGGGGGTTGAATACTACTTGTAGGCACTGTAAGATGAGCTCAATTAAAGGAAAGCTACTTAAGAATGATGTTCCACATTATTAAGCAGGGCACAGGTTTCAATGAATTTAGGAATTAAAAATGATCTCTCTGCTGCTGAAAAGCATCAAATAGTGCAATGACTTGGTCAAGAGAGGAAAGCATTAGATATTTCCCAAAAACTTAAACGTGATCATTGTACTGTTAAGAGATTTGTGGTTGATTCTGAGCACAGACATGTTTGTGCTGATAAAGGCAGAATGAGGAAGGTTTCTGCCAGGCAAGTTCATCGGATTAAGAGAGTGGTTGCTAAAAAGCCATTACAAACCAGCAAACAGATATTTAAAGCTGCTGGTGCCTCTGGAGTCCCTCGAACCTCAAGGTGTAGGATCCTTCAAAGGCTTGCTGTGGTGCACAAATCTACTATTCGGCCACCCCTAAACAGTGTTCACAAGCAGAAATGGTTGCAGTGGGCCCAGACATACATGAAGACTAATTTTCAAACAGTCTTGTTTACTGATGAGTGTCGAGCAACCCTGGATGGTCCAGATGGATGGAGTAGTGGATGGCTGGTGGATGGCCACTATGTCCCAACAAGGCTGCGACGTCAGCAAGGAGGTGAAGGAGTCATGTTTTGGGCCGGAATCATGGGGACACAGTTGGTGGGGCCCTTTAAGGTTCCTGAAGGTGTTAAAATGAACTCTGCAAAGTATATAGAGTTTCTGACTGACAGCTGTCTTCCATGGTATAAAAAGCAGAAACATGCCTTCAGGAGCAAAATCCTCTTCATGCATGACAATGCACCATCTCATGCTGCAAAGAATACCTCGGATCATTGGCTGCAATGGGCATAAGAGGAGATAAACTCATGGTGTGGCCACCATCTTCCCCTGACCTCAACCCTATAGAGAACCTTTGGAGTATCATCAAGCAAAAGATCTATGACGGTGGGAGGCCGGTCACATCAGAACAGCAGCTCTGGGAGGCTATTCTGACTTCATGCAAAGAAATCCAAGCAGTAACTCTCCAAAAACTCACAAGTTCAATGGATGCAAGAATTGTGAAGGTGATATCAAAGAAGGGTTCCTATGTTAACATGTAACTTGGCCTGTTAAGCTATTTAACTCCAAAATATCCTTTTTGTTCAGTAAATGTGACCTCCTAATGCTGCAAATTCCACAAATGAGCATTTTCAGTTCTTTAAAACATATCAAATGTTTAGAAATTCTACTGTACCTAATAATTTGGAACAGTGCAATTTGAGTTTTTATTCATTTTGGAGATTATACTGTTATCATTGGGAGGTTTCTTCAATAAAATTTGATGTACACTCTAATGGGTGATGACTTTTATTAGACTGACTGTCATTTGTACTGACTATTTAGGAAAATCAGAGAAAAATGTCATTTGCATAATAATTTGGAACACAGTGTAAGTTTGGGACAAATTGTAAATTCAAACACCTCTGCTCCAAATGTAACGGCGCCTCACATGGAGCGTCCAAGTGTTTCAAGAAAGAGAAGCTCAGAACCGGGGGCGGGAAATCGCAAGGGGGAGACTCCAGTGAATCTGGAAAGGATGGTCCCCTATCTAAATAGGTATCAGGATAGGGATGAAGCGGCATTGCTGTACGCGGGATTTAAGAATGGTTTTCTTATCCCTTGTCCCCCGTTCGATATTCCGCTAGTTTTGAAGAATTTGCGTTCAGCTCTGTCGCATGCTGCGGTTGTTTCAAAAAAACTCGAAAAAGAAGTTTCATTGGGCCGTATGGCTGGCCCTTTCATTTCCCCTCCTTTTCCAGACTAGGTGGTTTCCCCTTTGTGAGTCGTTCCGAAGAAGGAGACGAATAACTTTCGGCTTAACCAGCATTTGTCCTACCCACGCGGGAGGTGGGGTAATGATGGTATTGATCCAGAGATCTGTTCGGTGGTATACTCCTCGTTTGATGAGGCCGCTCGGTGGGTGCGAAAATGTGGTCGTGGAGCCCTTATGGCAAAAACTGACGTTGAATCCGCTTTTCGTCTTTTACCGGTTCACCCTGATAGCATGAAGCTGCTGGGTTGTTTTTGGGAAAGCATGTTTTTTGTGGATAGGTGTTTACCTATGGGATGTTCGTTGTCCTGTGCATATTTTGAGGCCTTCAGTTGCTTTCTTGAGTGGGTTGTGCGCGATGTTTCCGGTTTTGAATCGGTTATTCATTATTTGGATGACTTTTTGTGCGTCGGTCCTGCGGATTCATCGCGTTGTCACAGGATCTTGAAAACCATTAATTGGGTGGCTGACCGTTTTGGAGTCCCTTTGGCGCCCGGCGAAACGGAGGGCCCAAGTACGTGTTTGCGTTTTTTGCGGATTGTCATCGACACTGTGGAGTGGGAGTTCAGGCTGCCTGAGGACAAGCTAGTGGATTTGCGGATGGAAGTGGTCCGAGCGCGCAGTTTGAGAAAAATATCGCTGCACGATCTCCAGTCGCTGTTGGGGAAGCTTAACTTTGCTTGTCATGTTATGCCGATGGGGCGAGTTTTTTCACGTAGGCTGGCTAGCGCTACTGCGAGGATTCGGGCTCCCCATCATTTCGTCAGGTTGTCGTCAGAGCTCAGGGCAGATTTGGCGGTTTAGGAGTCCTTTTTGGAGGAGTACAATGGCCGCTCGTTGGTAATTGCGGAGGTTGTAGGTAACGATGCACTGGAGTTGTTTACGGATGCTGCTGGCGTTATCGGTTTCGGGGCCTATTTCAGAGGTCAATGGTGTTCTGCTCAATGGCCTGACGAGTGGATTTCGGCCGGCCTGGTGCACAACATCATGTTGTTGGAGATTTTTCCGATTCTTGAGGCTGTGCCTTTGTGGGGGCAGGATTTTAGGAACTGGCGAGTTTGTTTCAATTGCAACAACATGGGCATTGTGAGTGCGATTAATGGCCTTACCGCGTTGTCCCCCCCAGTCATTTGAGTTTTACAACAGTTGGTGCTATTATGTTTGTCCTTGAATGCGCATGTGACTGCGACACATGTTCCTGGTGTCAGGAATGAGATAACTGACTCTCTCTCTCGTTTGCAGTGGGATCGTTTTCGTTCTTTGGCTCCAGAAGCAGAGATCGAGGGTTTAGCCTGTCCAGAAGAGCTGTGGAAGGTGGCTTACGGGCCACAGAGTCGCTGATTGAATCTTCTTGGGCCCCAAAAACATGGAAGGCCTACCAGGCAGTTTGGCAGATGTGGGAGGAGGTGCTTACGGCCGGCCAGGCCAGCGGGTCTGGGCTGGATCAGGAGGGAATTTTGTTGTCCTGGTTGGGGCGTGGTGCTACTGAGGGTTGGTCTTGTGCAAAAGTCAAGCACTTATTGGTCGGTTTGACTTTTGGTTTTTGATGTGGATGGATTTACTTTTGATTTGGGTAGATTTACCCCTGTGCATACTGTGGCCTGTCCTAATTAGACAGAGTCTTATTGAGCGCTCAAGGAAGGAAAGACGCCAGACTTGGTTGGCAGCAATACCTCCCTGAAAAACTCTGGAAGTTTATTGAATATACTTGGTTTTATCAGTTGTAGAGAAAGGAGTGGTTACTCATTAACATAAAGGCTTTACTTCTTAGCTAATTGGTCAGTTTTAATGCATAAACATATATGGGCGTCGACCTAAGGTGACTTAAGCATCAGATGATATATTGCTCTTTGTCTTACAATGTCAGCAATGTTCTGATATCGGCTGGCACATCTGGCCTAAACTTCCTCTTTCTATGTCTGGGACAAATATCACAAGACAATGCTATCATAAGATACCATCTGCTCCCCAGACTCTCTCATGGGGGGGCAGTAGGTCATTTCCACCAACTAGTTACAAGGTTCAAACTGTGAATATATATCTGTGTGCAGTATATATGAGTATATAGCAGTATATAGCCTATATAAGAGTACATTAGTATATAGCCTATAGCAGGCAAGTGAGATCTATATGAAATACATATATATTTCCATATCAATCCCCCCTTAGATATCACTTGCCCTAAAACCCTGCTCCTGGCCCAAAGCGCTGCAACTCTTTTATGCTGCCAGTGGACTGACATATGCCTAGTGCATACATCCTCCTCTGTACAGACTTTCGCAAATGGGCGGTCAGGAGATCTGTCCCTAAAGTGGGTGTGGTGCAATGTAATCAAAGTCTCTTAGTTGGCAGTCTATGCAGTCAGTGCATGTGTATTCTCTTTCAGGTAAGTAATTTATTCAGTCAGGGAGGTCATCCACAGCATCATTCCAGCTCAGGTGTATCTTCTGGTATGAATGCCTTTTCCTGCAATGTGATGCGTGGATCCAGGCGGGGTTTTCCTTCCAGGTCGGTGGCGTCAGCACTTGGAGAAGGGCCATCGGATCTGGGATCGAGTGCTTCTCTTTACGGACCTTTTTTTACCAACACTCAGCAGTCTCCTGACTTCAGGGCGTGCATACCAGGCACCGAATCTAGACCTGGCAATGAAGGAGAAAACTCGAGAATGGACATTAGCAAGAATCTTGGTAAATTCAATTACACATGCAGACAAAGTATCATATTGCACAGTCAACTGCTAAGTAAAGAATACCCCTAAACAGGTTTTTTTTACCCAAATAAAGTTTCATATTGGTGACAGCTTTCTCTGAGCCTACCAGAGTGTCTAATGCCAGGGTTTGTCTGTCTCTTGGGCAAATTTTTTAGCATGCTGCTCTTAAGTGTCCCACCTAGTCTATGGTGTGGGATGGTGAGAAGTGTGTAGGCCTACGTCTGACCCTACTGCTTATCAGATCCCTTGTGTAAGGTTTACTGTGTATGCGGATCCCTGATCACTTGCTATTGCTTCTGTAAACCCCATATCTGCACACTATTTTTGAGAGTAGCTTCTTTGCAGTAGTCTTCGCCAACTGGTTCCTTACTGGGAAGTCTTCAGGCCAGATGATGTGGGGGAACTTTTCCCGCTTGTCCGATGTTAAATTTGTCGGTGGCCGAACAGCTGCTGGGAATCTTCGCTGTTTAGGTGTGAGTTGAGTCCAATCAGGTCATTCATCTGTGTCTTCAATTCTGTGTGGGGGCCATGTGCCCATTGAACCACCGTAGGGTACACACTTTGAGATAGACTGGGTCTGTCTTGAGGTAGATGGTTTGAGGTAGACGGTATGAGGTAGACGGTTCGAGGTAGACTAGGCCTGTCTTGAGGTAGGCGTTTTGGTGTAGACGGTTTCTTGGAGCCCAGTGCTTTTGGCCTTCAGCATCCAGCTTTCCTTCTCCTCCTTCCGAGTCTGATCCTGTTACTTCTTGTACAGGTTTCAGGAAGTCATTTTGTCAGGTTTAGTGACTGGGTTGTGGTAATTGACATTCTCTGAGCTGATGGTGGGATTTTAGCTGAGGTTTCGTCTCTGTCCGCGCCTCCCTCTGTATGAAGACTCGGGTTAGACTGTGTCAGAGGAGGACTTGGGACTCTTTGCATTGGTACAGGTCCAGCCGGTAGCCGGTATTCTCCGGGGATGAGGGGGAAGGTCAAACTGCTGTAGCCTTGGGATGCCTTCGGACTCATGCAGCTCGTCTCGGGGGGACGGGATAAGTGTTGCCGTGGACTGCTGACCGTAGGACTGTGCTGGAGAAGAAGCTTCCCCACGAGAGGGTGGTGGAGGACAATCTTCTGGAATGTTCTCCATCAAATACGTCCTTTCTGGAAAGGTAGGCACCATTCTTCTGCCTCAGAATTCATATCCACGTCAGAGTCTTCGTCCTGGAAGTGATTCAGCTTGTTGGCTGGTGGAGGAGGAGGCAGCACTTCTGTCCAATTCAGAGATGGCATCTTCAACGGTTTTCCCATTGACTTCTGTTTGCCAGGTTTTCTCGTCTTCAGTCGTCATGTAGTAGCCGTCCGGCTCTACGACCTCTCCCATTTTCCATATTGTCTTCCTCTGGCTGCTTCTTTGGCTGCAAAGTCTGCTGTTGATGCCCCATGTCTCTACTGTGTTCAGTTTTCCGTGTGCCTTGGCATTCAGCACTGCCACCACTTTTATTAGTTGAAAGGCGTCCAGCAGGTCTCTGATGGCTCCATGGTGCTTCACGGTCGATCCGCTTGCTGTGATGAAGTTTCTTGCAGCCCAGATGGGTCCGAAGTCGGGTGCCATGTCATGCGAGTACCTGGAAGTTTTTGTTCTTAGCAACCTGGCAGGTCTTTCATCAGCTCTATCAGCTCCGCTTCTTGGGCTCTTGGGCTGACGACCTTCTGGATCATAGAATGTCTTGATTGCTGGTCGCTGCACATCCCATGTGGAATCTTCCTTCATCATCTGCAAAACTGTAGTCATCTACGGTATCTTGCAGATTTTTCATCCGAGGGTCGGTATCCGCATCCCCCCTTGGGAGTGGGAGTAGAAACAGGTAACGGCTGAGCGCACTGAAGAGTGGTGGAGAGCAGCCTTATCAGGAGGGCGTGTGCTGCGGGTATTGCTTTCATGCAGGAGGGCCCCCCCCTTGCAACTGGATCCAGGCCGGCTGAGAGGTAGTCTAGAGACCTCTGGTTTTCCTCCGTGGGTCTGTTTTAAGCCTGGCCAGTAGCATGACCTTCTCCGTCTTGGTCCTTCTTTTTCCGTTTGGTCAGGACGGGATGGCTTCTCGTACTCAGTGAGGCCTAGAGTTGGTGCAGAGACTATGAAGTCTTTCAGTTTCCTGTACGAGATGAAGGCTTCAATGCATTGATGCAATTGTACAGAGGCTGCTTTAAGCCTGGAGCACCAGGGATCCAAGTTCTGCAGTACGAGACTAGACCAAGGAGGGCCTGCATCTTCGGAGTTGTTGAGGGAGCCATCTTCTCCTCCGCGGTCCCCCGGTCATCTGTCAAGTGTTTCGTCTAGTGGGCGATACGGTGTCTTCAGGAACTTGCTTTTGACACCACTGGACTCTGTTTTGCAGAACTTACGTTGCTGCTCCATCAGGCAGGGTAGAGGAGACATGGAAAGCGCTGTGCAGGTAGCGGTGTCGATGACTTCTGCATGCTCCGCAATCCAGCTAATGGGGATGGAGGACAATGCTCAGGGGAGCTGTGAAAAGCTGTTCTGGGCCCTCTTGGGCCTCACTGTCCATATGTTCCGCAACCCCCCCTTTGTGCGTTTTCAGGAACTGGTCGTCCAGGTGAGGGGGAACATTGAGGGGAGCTTCGGGCAGATCCATTGCCGTGAGCACCAAGGCTGTGGCTGGCACGTTTGTCAGCAGAGTGTGCAGATCTGGCACAACTGGGGTTTCAAACACGGTTGCTTCGCTCACAGCCCTCAGGTTATGCACCATTCAATCTGGTCTGGTTCTCCTTTCACAGTCTTCCTCTTGATCGAGAGAAGCTGGGACCGCATGATGATTCCCATGGGTGAGGCGGCTCAATCTGGCCTTGCTCTTCACAGTGCCATGAGTGACTCCCATCTTTTGGCACAGGGCTGGCAGGAAACCAAACCGTTTGCTGGGGTCCTTTTTTCATCAGAGGTGACGTCCAGCTGAGCTTTCTTGCTCTCACAGGGGGTTTTCTTGCTGGGGCGTCTTCTTTACCAGCCAGCAGCAGTTCCTTTCACCCAGCTTGATTTCTGGTCAGCATCTTGTTAACCAATTTGAGGAGCTGAGTGGCTGTCTTCTGGTCCAGTGCCTGGATTAACTTCAGGGAGCACCTTCAGAATCTTATCCAAGATGATCCTCTGGCGCTGGAGCCGGAAGCAGTGCAGCCATTTCCCGAAGCGGGTGTGGTCCCTCTGGGTTGAGAGTTTTCCTGGCCCATGTCAAAGTTCTTAGGCTGTTTCTTGAACAGCAGTTCCACTTAGACCTCCAGGGCAGTCAGAGGCAGTTTAGCTCTGGGTGATGAGCTGCGGATGCTGGGCCTTCGGAGCGTCTGGGGTTGTAGACTTGAGTGACACCCGCACTGGCGCAACTTGAAGTCTCCCCTTGGGCCATAGGCTTCCGGGTGCTATGTCCAGCACCTCCTTGGGTAGGCTTGCACCGGTTATTCGAGCGAGGCTCATGTAGGGCCACCAGCATGGGCGTGATTGATTCTTCTTGGGTCTGAGGTGGAGAAGAGATCAAGGTCACATCTTCATGGGACACTTTGGTCACCTTCAGTTACTGCAGTAGGTCTGCGCTCATCAGGTGGGGTGGGCAGGTCTCCACCGTAAACTGGAACAAGATGGAGTGTCCTGGCTGTGTCCACATGCTCAGGGGCTTGCAAGCTGGGGAACGTCTGTCTTGACCTTAAATCCCCATACAAGACACAGAGTGTTCTGATAGACTGGTGGGGTCGGGGATTTTCACTTCTGACTGCACCAGTGTCCACAAGGAAAGATATGACAGCCCCCAGTGATTTGAGATATTGGGTCCGCTGATGGGGTTTCACATGTCAGGGGCGTGTCGTCTGGCGGACCTGATTTGCCTCTGTCCTATGGACAGGGTTCTTCATTGTCTTCTGTGTTTCTTTCTTGGCCTACTCCTCTGCGGGATGACCTGGGTTGCCGGGGTGCTGTGCACTGGTTCTGGAAATGGCCAAAGTTGCCACAGTTGAAACACCTGACAGGTCTTCTGTCTCTGCAGGGTGGTTGCTCCTCCACGTCAGTGGCCATCACGGGAGGGCCTGTCCTCCGTACTCCTGGGAGGGACTCAATTCTTCTGGCTACTGTAAGCAGGACGTCTACTGCTATTGTCCTGTACTCAGGCCTGGCCACTATCAGTAGTTTCTTGATTGTTTCTCTTAGTCCATGCACAAAGGCCTGTGCCAACATCTGTCCATGTATCTAATCATGAATAGTGAAGCCTAAAATTTGGAATACTTGCTTCACTCTGCCATGAAACTCGTCTACAGACTCTGTCTCGGCTTGGCTCATGTTATGCAGGCTGAGTGCTTGTCTGGCGTTGGCCCACTCTCTAAGCTGTTCAATTAGCTTTGATCCTGATTCCCAGGAATGCACATCTAATTCTGATGGAAGCTTGAAGTGTTCCTTCATGATTTTAGAATACTGAACACCTGACTAGGGGTGAAGGGCACATAGTGTAAGAGTTCTGGCTCTATCTGCCCCTAGTACTATGCAGCATAATCTCCTCTTCCTGTTCATCAGAGGAGGAACTGTGCCACTGTGTGATTGTCTTTCTGTGTGTGTATAGCACTCCCCCCTTCTGAGACTGCAGCTCCGTTTGGCACATAGGATCTCCAGTCTCAGCAAGTGCAGTGTCTGATGGCCCACACCTCCCTTCTGCTATCTGTTGTATCGGGAGAGCACCTGTGTTGTCATGTGTGGGGAGTGATTCACTTTTTTCTCCCAGAGACATAACAGTCTCTTTAGAGAGAGTCCCCTGTGGAACTAGGGACACTTCATTGTCTTGATCTGGCACTGGGCCAGCGGGTGACAATGAACTGAGAGGTGCGTGAGAAAAAGAAAGAGAGGGAAGGGTGGAGGAGAGAGATGGGAGGAGAGTGGGGAGGAGATAGGAGGAGAGATAGATGAGAGAGGGGGAGGAGAGAGATGGGAGGGGGGAAGAGTGAGGAGAGAGGAGATGGGGGGGCGGACTGCTTCCCCCCCCTGCCGTCACAGAAGGCATTCTTAGACCTGTGGTCCTTCTCAGACGGCACAGATTAGTATGAAAACACTTTTTCCTACACGTAAAACAAAAAAAACAATCCTTTCTTATTCACACTATCTGCTATCACCTTCTGCGCTGTTAAAACCCTCTGTCACTTTAAGAAATGCAGACGGCAATTGCTAGCTACTTCCCTTTTTCCTTTCAGTACATCATACCATGCTGCAGCATATGGAGCTGCCCATAGAAAATGACATGCTTAACTTTCTGAATAACACCTACTGTGTCTGTTCCAAAAACTTCAAAAAAGTGAGTGATTAAACCTTTAAACACTTTGCAACTCCTTTTAACCTGCTTAAAAGGGAACAAAACAAGAATATTTAGTGAATGCCCCAACGCAGGTAAAAATTCTCTTTTTAACAAAACTGAAAGAAAGAAGTGAAAACTAAACCTAAAAACTGATAAAAATGTCACAAAAAACGTGGAAGAAAACCTCGGAAGAAAAATTAAAAGACATAAAAAAAGGAAAAAAGGAAAAATTTGTAAAAGATTTTAAAAGGATAATAAACCAAAAAGTTGATAAGATCAAAACGTATATAAACTTTGAAAAAAGAATCCACTTAGAAAAACCAAAAAGACCAAATATATGGAAAAATGGATGGAAAAAAGAAAGAAAGAACACAAAATTTAGGAAACCTTGGTAAAACGCTGCAAAAATAAAAATAAAAATCTAAAAATTAATACAGCCTCCAACAAAAAAGTGTTAATTCAGAATGCAGGCACTCAACTTCCTCTTTTTATGCCTGCGTCTCTGCAAAATCTGAGAACAATGTAATGGGAGGGGGGGTGAAGTGCTCACAGACTCAGCTTTCCCAAACCTTCTAACCCTGCAGTAACTACCAAAAATGCAAAATAAAACATAAAATAGGGAAAAGCAGAGTAAAAAATATAACAATATGAAAAAAAAAAAAAATATATATATATCAGGGGCACACAGTGCAGGCAAAAGAGGAAGTTTACAATAAAAAAGGCAAAACTCTTTCTGCTTCAGATCTTTGCGGAAACCTGCAATGAATTCACATATAGACGTCCAGGGAGAGAGATTGAAAGCCCTTGTCTTGTGATACGTATGTGAAACAGCTGCTGGTAACCGATAACTGCCAACCACACTGGGTGCACTGCGCTGGTGACCCGGGAATGTTAACACGCTGTATCGGACGTCCTGACTGGCTCGTCAGTATCAGTAATGTGATAACTCCCACTATGTTGCCACCACCTGATGCCTGGGCCGGCTTCTCCTGTCCTTCCCTGTGACCAGGTGTGTTGGTGGCAACCTGTCAAGTGGTTTGGCTTGCAATATCTCCCCTAAGCTAACACCACCGCGTGTTGTCCCTTCCTGTGCACGGGTGTTTGTTGTGATAGCTTGATGTGAGATTTGCCTCGTGATATCTCCGTAAGGCCCCCTCCACCTGTCCCTGGGCAAGGCTTCACCTGTCCTCCCCCTGTGTCCAGGTGTATTTGTGAGGACCTATCTGAGTGGGTCAAACTCCCCCGTTATCTGTCTACCATCAACCATAAACACAAGTCTGTCACAATTTCCAACCAACTCTCCCACCCGGATCTTAGACACTCAGGACCACAGTAGACACTTAGCTTATCCCAAGGTTTGGATTTCCTCGTGGACTTTTCAACACTACCTGGGTTTGGTGACCACACTGACCGGCTAGAGTTGCTGACCCGGACTGGGCACAGGGAACATTCAGGTAAGATAACTAGATTTTCTTACCTTACTTATGGAGTTGCGCAAATCTCCGTTCAGATGAGCCAAGACCTTGGCCAGCACCTCTGTCCTCTCCGGTCAGCAGGATCCCCGTGCGTTTTCGTCCACGGCCCCACGTTGGGCGCCACTTGATGTGGATGGATTTACTTTTGATTTGGGTAGATTTACCCCTGTGCATACTGTGGCCTGTCCTAATTAGACAGAGTCTTATTGAGCGCTCAAGGAAGGAAAGACGCCAGACTTGGTTGGCAGCAATACCTCCCAGCAAAACTCTGGAAGTTTATTGAATATACTTGGTTTTATCAGTTGTACAGAAAGGAGTGGTTACTCATTAACATAAAGGCTTTACTTCTTAGCTAATTGGTCAGTTTTAATGCATAAACATATATGGGCGTCGACCTAAGGTGACTTAAGCATCAGATGATATACTGCTCTTTGTCTTACAATGTCAGCAATGTTCTGATATCGGCTGGCACATCTGGCCTAAACTTCCTCTTTCTATGTCTGGGACAAATATCACAAGACAATGCTATCATAAGATACCATCTGCTCCCCAGACTCTCTCATGGGGGGGCAGTAGGTCATTTCCACCAACTAGTTACAAGGTTCAAACTGTGAATATGTATCTGTGTGCAGTATATATGAGTATATAGCCTATATAAGAGTACATGAGTATATAGCCTATAGCAGGCAAGTGAGATCTATATGAAATACATATATATTTCCATAACAGCGCGGGAGTAGGGATTTGACAAAGACATTTTTGGTAAAACAGGCGGCAAAGGGTTTCCGTCGTTTCAAATGTGGGGCGATTTAAGGCGGCCAGTATCTTTTAATTTATTACAGCAGTTGGGCCATATTTTGGAGTCGGTTTGTTCTTCGCGCTATGAGGTTTTATTGTTTCGTCTAGCTTTCTCGTTTGCATTTTTTGGGGCCTTGCGGGTGGGGGAGCTTGTTTCCCCCAACAAAGAGTCGATAGGTGGCCAGGGATGTTGTTTTGACCTCACAGGGTGTTGAATTCTGGCTGTGACAGTCCAAGATGGACCAGTCCAGGAAAGGCCGCCGAGTGATGCTGGGTGGCGTGCCTGGTTCCTCAATGTGCCCCATTCATTGTTTGCAGAGTTTTTGGGAACTTTGTCCCAGCAGGAGCGGTTCCCTGTTGTGCCACGTCGATAGCGGCAGTTTGTCTCGGTACCAGTTTGGCGCTGATTTTAAGAAGTCCATTCAGTTGTTGGGTCTGGATGATTCCCGCTTTGCTTCTCATTCATTTAGGATAGGAGCGGCGACCGAAGTGGCGGCGGGGGGTCTGGGTCCTGCTTCAATACATCACATTGGTGGGTGGAAGTCCAATCGGTACCACAGTTACATTCGGCCTCAGCTTTGGGGGGTGTGGTTCGAATAGATCATGAGGATGGGGAGGGATGCAGTGTGGGTTGCTGTAAATTATTCTTCAAGTATATTTTGATTTTAGAATTGCATTTTTGTTTCAGGTGCCGAGTTGCTGCTTGTCTGGATTTTTGGTCACTCCTTCGTTTATTGGGGAGCATTGCGAACCAATGTCAGGAATGAAGACAGACAACTGGGGTTTCCCAGGATCATGGTGGTGGTGCGGTGGCTCGGTTTCAGGGGCCTGGTGTGGCGAAGGGTGTTGCAGGAGATACACGAATGTATCCGTTTACCAGATATTCTCGTTCTTCACGCTGGGGGCAACGATCTGGCGGTTCACCCTTTTTCGGGAATTGGTTAAGGATATGAAGCAGGATTGCTTGAGGTTATGGTTGCTGTACTGGGGGGTCACTATCGTGTGGTCTGAGATTGTTCCGCGCAGGCGATGGTGGTCTATGAGATCTTTGGCGAAGGTCAATAGGGCTAGGATAAAAGTCAACAGGGCGGTGTCTTCTTTTGTTGTTAGGAACGGGGGAGTGGCCATGCGGCATTTTGACTTGGAAAAGGGCGAGGGCGATTTTGGGTTGGTGGACGGTATCAATTTAAATGCAGTTGGTTCCGATATTTGGGCCCTCGGCCTTCAGGAGGGCATAGAGAGGGCTGTAGCATGGTGGGTTGGGGGGTCTCGGGTCGTTGAGGTGTTCAAGGGCCCCTCGTTGTGGCGGTTTTGGAGGAGCGGGGAGTCCTTGAAGTCGGTTGAAATTGGTTTTGGAGACTCGGTGTATAGGGTCTCCTCCGTTAAAAGGTATGTTGGTGGTGATCTGGTGAAAGGTGGATGGGGAGTTTTCCGTCAGAAGTGGGTGGATCTTCAAGTAGTTTGAGGACAATATTTCTCAGTGTGCTGGTGCTCCTGAGCCTGTGGGGTAACGGCTGGGAGCAAATTGATGGAGTTTTGTTCACAGCATTTTGGGCTACTTCACCAAGATCTTGTGGCTTCAAGGACTCCTCCTTCAGTGTTCAAGTCATTGTACTTGTTATTTATAATACAGTGTTTATTGTTGTTTGTTGGTTTAATAAAAGGCTGCTGTGGCCATATAAATTCCAAAGATAAAATACTAGTGTCCGTGTTTTAGATTGCACCGGCATGGGTTTTTTTATATTCATGCTGGGGTAAGGGGATGTCGAGATGCTTGGTCGCGCCTGAGGTAAACTACTTGACAATACCAATGTCAAGAAATGACCGGAGCGAGCCTCCCAATCTCCCATAAGAGGCGTGGGCGGAGGTCAACATGACGGGGGGGTTGGAGGGTTTAGTGGGGGGAGCCGATACTAATGAGGGGGGAGTTACGGGGTATATAGGGGATGGTTGGGGGCGTTTCCTTCCTCTCCTCCCGCTCTTCCACCCAAGAAGCAGTCCCTCCCTCCCTCCCTGTATTTTGGCAGCAGGTGTCATCTTTTTAATTTTGGGTCATGGCGGTTTTGGAGGAGGGGGGAGTCCTTGAAGTCGGTTGAAATTGGTTTTGGAGACTGGGTGTATAGGGTCTCCTCCGTTAAAAGGTATGTTGGTGGTGATCTGGTGAAAGGTGGATGGGGAGTTTTGCATTGGAAATATATTTGTTGCACATGATGTTTTTTTTTTTTTACATAGAAAGTTATATGTAGCAGTTAAGTTGTACTAATCCAAAACTGACCATAAAAGAGAGGAAAAGTCATGACCTCCATTCAGCATTAACATTTTCATTCATTTTAATTATCAAGGATATTAAATTGAAATACAGCGCCATTCATAGTTATACCTACTGTATCCTAGACCAGTGAGTCATTGGAATCAACACTCAGATTGCAGTAAGTCTTGGCATACCAAAAACCCCCCAAAATTTTATCATTTACATATGAAATGAGTTTATTTTTATATCGGTCCTTCACCTTCAGTAAATTATACTTCATGAAGTAGAAATTCATATTTATATTTCTAGGATCCATATACCTTTTTCATAAGTAAGAGAAAGTGCTGTTTTCTAATCAAAGGGTAAAGTAGGGCATAATGAACATATGGATGAGGAGGACTTCAAGTAGGGAAGGGGGTCTTCAAAAGAAATGGCTAATTAGTATGCATTTGATGTTCACTATACCAATTTTAAGACTATGGCTTGAATAAATTGCTATGTTGGGTTTTACAAGGGGGGTGAGATTAGCATTTACAATAGGTGGCAATTTTCTGTCTTCTTGACTCTGTTAAATGGAGGAAATAACTTTCAAGGCTGGAGCAGTGGTTAGAACATCAATCATTCTCACAGCTGGAAACTGGGGATCCCAAATGCTGGGATCAGTTAATCTGTCAGCTAATAAGTTCATAGTGGCACCATATGGCGTGGGGCCACTCCACACAGGAGCTGGGACAGTTCAGTGTACACAGACATGCTGTTTTCTCAGGTAACACCCCGCTGACTTACGGCTTTGTTCCATAGCATAAATTTACTCTGCAAAGTAAATTGACTGAATTGATCAGCTCAGAGCATATAATTGTTTGCTAATTTAGTGGAATCATGTCCCATTTCTATGGTATGGACAAAAGTGCTAACTATGGGTTAGTTAATTGCTCCATTGCTTACAGTCCAACCACTAGATAAGATGAACCCCAAGTAGACTTACCATTATTAGTTGGCGGCAAGTTTACTGGAAAAATTGGTATCACATATGTGCCTTTTTCTTAGTGTTAATCTGAAAAATAAAAAAATAACTAAATGAGCAAATCTATTACAATTTGGATTTGTATGCTTTGCTGAATTTATAAAAAAAATTGATTTGCAGCAAATTAATTTCCCTACAATTGCCCGGAAAAGACTTGTCACACGCTGAGGTCTCCTAGGACAGCACCTATCCTTTTTAGAGCGCTTTAACAC
This sequence comes from Dendrobates tinctorius, assembly GCF_039654945.1. Classification (NCBI taxonomy): domain Eukaryota; kingdom Metazoa; phylum Chordata; class Amphibia; order Anura; family Dendrobatidae; genus Dendrobates; species Dendrobates tinctorius. The sequence continues at coordinate 14,522,620 of NW_027361671.1, read as the reverse complement.
AAACACAGCCTTAGTAATGGCAAAGTAACATCACAATTTAAAAAATGGTAACCAACAGTCTTTTTAATAACACACTGCACTGACAGAGCTGATATGCTAAAAAAAAAACCTGTCCAAAAATTATCCCTTTTTCTCTTTTGTAATCAGGTAGGTCATTCAGTTGTTGCCTTAGATCCAAGAGAGTGAGTAAAATATCTTACACAAAAGCCTGCTAAGAATTCACACTAAGGCCACGTTCTCACTGCACTATGGCAGTCTGTTTAACGCTGTCAAACACCACCATTATGTGGCGCATCGCGACGTATGCTGTAAAGCGGCACACGTTCACGAAGTGCCGTTAAGCACTGACGGAGCCTCAGACGCAGCCTGCAGTGTCTGAGGCTCCGTCACAGCTAGCACTGATGATTCATCAGTGCTAGCGGTATAGCATGTCACCGCTAGCGCTGATGAATCATCAGCACTAGCAGTATAGCATAATGCATATCGCGTTATGCTATAGCGTTAACGCAGCCCGTCAACGCTATAGGTTGATAGGGCTGGTTAGAATCATAGAATCGTAGAGTTGGAAGGGACCTCCTGGGCCATCTGGTCCAACCCCCTGCTCAAAGCAGGATTCGCTAAATCATCCCAGTCAGATGTCTGTCCAGCCTCTGTTTGAAGACTTCCATTGAAGGAGAACTCACCACTTCTCGTGGCAGCCTGTTCCACTCATTGATCACTCTAACTGTCAAAAAGTTTTTTCTAATATCTAATCTGTGTCTCCTCCCATTCAGTTTCATCCCATTGCTTCTAGTCTTTCCTTGTGCAAATGAGAATAAAGTTGATCCTTCTACAATGTGACAGCCCTTTAGATATTTGTAGACAGCAATTAAGTCTCCTCTCAGTCTTCTCTTTTGCAAACTAAACATTCCCAAATCCTGCAACCTTTCCTCATAAGACAGGGTTTGCAGACCGGTCACCATTCTGGTCGCTCTTTTCTGAACTTGCTCCAGTTTGTTGATGTCTTTTTTAAAATGTGGTGCCCAAAACTGGACACAATATTCCAGATGAGGTCTGACCAAAGAGGAGTAGAGGGAAATAATGACTTCACGTGATCTAGACTGTATGCTTCTGTTAATACATCCTAGAACTGCATTTGCCTTTTTTGCTGCTGCATCACACTGTTGACTCATATTCAGTCTGTGATCTATTAGTATACCCAAGTCTTTTTCACATGTGCTGTCACTTAGCCCTATTCCTCCCATTCTATATATGCTTTTTTCATTTTTATTGCCCAGATGTAGTACTTTGCATTTCTCCCTGTTAAAAACCATTCTGTTAGTTACTGCCCACTTCTCCAGTTTATTTAAATCTTTTTGAATCCTCTCTCTCTCTTCTCTAGTATTAGCTATCCCTCCTAGCTTTGTGTCATCAGCAAATTTAATCAGTTTACCCTCAATTCCTTCATCTAAATCGTTGATAAAGATGTTGAACAATACAGGGCCCAGGACAGAGCCCTGTGGTACCCCACTTGAGACATTCTTCCAACTGGATGTGCAGCCATTTACGACCACTCTTTGGGTCCGATCACTAAGCCAGCTATGAATCCACCTAACAGTTGCCTTGTCCATTCCATACTTAGTCATTTTTTCAATAAGGATTGTATGAGAGACTTTGTCAAATGCTTTGCTGAAGTCAAGATATACTATATCTACAGCATTTCCTTGATCCACCCAATCAGTGATACCGTCATAGAAGGAAATTAAGTTAGTCTGACATGACTTATTAGTTACAAACCCATGCTGACTCTGTTTGATCACTTCATTATTATCCAGGTATTGACTTACATGTTGTTTAATAATTTGTTCAAAGATCTTTCCTGGTATAGAAGTCAGACTCACCGGCCTATAGTTGCCTGGGTCCACCTTCTTCCCCTTTTTGAAGATAGGAACAACATTTGCTCTTCTCCAGTCTTCTGGCACTTCTCCTGTTCTCCAAGAATTTTCAAAGATTATGGAGAGTGGTTCAGAAATTTCTTCTGCTATCTCCTTCAGTACTCTGGGGTGTAATTCATCTGGACCTGGAGACTTGAATTCATTTAGGTTAGCTAAGTGTTTCCTCACTATCTTTCTGTTTATAGATATCCTGGATTCTTCTATTCCCTTAATAGGACAGTGAATAACAGTTGGTGTTACATTTCCTTTCTGAGAGAAAACAGATGCAAAATAGGAATTTAAAAGTTCAGCCTTCTCAACATCCTGTCTTACCATTTCATCATTTTCATCCTGTAAAAATCCTATAGCATCTTTGACTTTTCTTTTACTTTTGACATATCCCCAAAATCCTTTATTATTGCTTTTGACATCTCTTGCAAGCCTCAATTCATTTTCAGCTTTAGATAATCTGATTTGTGCCCTGCAGATTCTGCAGACAGCATTATATTCTTCTTTAGATATGCCTCCCTCTTTCCATTTTATAAACATTTTTTTCTTCCTTTTTAGCATGTGCTTAAGTTCTGTGTTCACCCATCCTGGTTTCCTTAAATGCTTCCTATTCTTCCCTCTTTTCGGAATTGTTAACAACTGTGCTTTGAGAATTTCATTTTTCAAGATTTCCCATCCTTCCTGGACATTTTTGTCTTTAAGGATATCCAGCCATTGGATCCCTCCAATTATCTTTCTGAATCCCTTAAAATCTGCCTTTCTGAAATCTAACCTTGACGTCTGAGTCTTCACAGGTCTTCCGCCTCTAGTTATCCAAAATTCTAAAATAGCATGGTCGCTACCTCCTAGGGTTCCAGCCACTTTTACCTCCTCAACCATTTCCTCCCTGTTTATAAGGATTAGATCCAAGGTAGCAGTTCCCCTTGTTTTCTCCCCTACCTTTTGGAAGATAAAGTTGTCAGCAAGAGAGGATAAGAATTTCCTTGACCTGTTAGTTTTGCCTGAGAGAGATTCCCAACAAATGTCTGGTTAACGCTATGTGAACCTGGCCTAAGGCTGATAGACCACACATTTTATAAATCATGCATGCAGGGTTTTTGACTTTATGATGACCAAAGATTCTTGTGTCACACTGTGTCTTATCAATTTTGTTTTTTACTTTCTGAGCCTAAAATCGTGTCCTGATCATGGAATTCAATAAAGTCAGTGTCTGTTTACTGATTTGATCTCTTCTTCAACCATATGAGATAGTGATGTAAAATAACTCTATAACAACCTTTTCAGGTCCTGGATAGGGGGCTAAATCCTTTACAAATTGCAGTCAAGGAAAACCAACAATTTTTGTCTGAAAATGTTTTAGCCTTTTCTGGTCAACCCTGCTCAATGGTTCAATTGTGCACAAAATTCTTCTAGAGGGATTCACACTAGTTCACACTAGTTGATGCCCAAAAATGTATTTTTACTTGAGAATGCAGCCCAGCTACCAGAAACACCATAAAGAAAATAATAGCATCTTGATCATTGCTCACATTGCTGGCTGGTTTGGTTTCCCCATGACCCATACCCAGACCCATACTTCTGAGTTGATTTGTTTTGGGAAGTCCATGACTTATTTTTATTTATTTACTTACTGTGGCAACTTGGAAAGAGTGTTCGGGTTCTATTGAACCTCCTAAAACAAAAGCAGTGTCAACTACTCTCAAACTGACCGGAGAAAAAGCATATTTGCCTGTGGAAGATCTTTTGGCCGAACGTTGGATAAGCTCTTTATGGCTGATGCTACCAAACTACCTCTCCTATGACATCACCTTCTCAGCAACCCAAACTAGTTCCAAGGTCTATCCACCACACAATCTCACCACCCTGAGGTCTATACACCACCCTGTTTTTAACTCAGGGTGGGGAATGTCATGAACTCATTTCCCCCTTTATTCTCACCTCTAGATTTACCCTGTGCCACTATCACCATGGCTAACAGAGTCAAAAACACTGCTAACTGTTTGAACAATGTCCTCCACCGACTCCAACCCAATGTCATTTGAGTACAAAGGCTGACTGGTCATCTCATACAGTTATTCAAGAAGGAAGAAGTTGTAGTGAAATATCATTCTTAGTCCACGGAGTGCTGTGGCTCAGGTGACAAAGGGGCAAAACAGATAAAAATTTCATTAATGGAATTGTAAGTCCACAGTGTAAAAGATTAGCTATTACGGTGGCTAAGGAAGATGAGTTTGAAGAACAATAACTCAAACATACAGTGTTACTATCACAGGTGGCATTATCTTGCAGTGACTGAGATGAGTGATTTGCCATATATTCCAGAACACTCTATACTCCCCCAAACTAATACGCTTGCTGGAGTTAAAAAAGGCCAATTGTGACCTGCATTTAGTAGTACTACTTCCCAGATGGCTGATACCAGTGGTGGTGGTGGAGCTTCTGCTGCTGCTAGCTGCTCTCATATTATTAACCCCTATTATTACGCCTGATGTCGGACACCATCCCTTTGATGTGGGCTCCGGCGCTGAGCCCACATGCTTCCTGGCACATGTCAGCTGTTTTGAACAGCTGACATGTGCCCGGAACAGCTGCGGGTGGAATCGCAATCCACCCGAGGATATTAACCCATTAAATGCAGCTGTCAAACTCTGATAGTGGCATTTAACATGCGGTCCGGAAATCACGCTGAAAATCCACCCATTAGTGACCCTGTCACATGATCACAGGTCACTGAAGGGTTGACATGACAACCAGAGGTCTCCTGTAGACCTCTATGGTTGTTACTGCTGGATTGCTATGAGCGCCAACCAGTGGTCGACGCTCATAGCAAGTCAACAATTCTACTACATACAGGTGATCTGATCATCGCCTGTACTGTATTCATCCCCACTAATTGAACCTTTTCCAAAAAGGACATAATAATAAATGTGAGACAGGTGCACTTTCAAAAAGCCTAATGCAGGACGCTGTATATGTGTGATGAGTATGTGTGTGTAGGAAAGTGGCGGGCTTAAGAATCTGCTAAGTCAACAAGAGGGTTAATTGTGTTTTACTAAGTGTGCTGTGATACGTTAATAGTTTGTGTGATAAAAGTGTGTTGCGTTCTATCCCTATGGCCTGTGTTGTACCTTGGTTCTCTTTAGGCTTCAACTGTAAGGCTGTTCGTGGGAATGTGGTAGGTCTAACCACTACTAGGGGAACCATACAGCAGATAGGGATACAGTTTGCATTACACTGCATAGGAGACTAGATAGTTAACATTGGGTTTAGCTCACCAGTTGAGACGGGTAAGAGCAGTTTTATAGAAAAGCTATTTTAAAGGTTGCACAGTCAGTCAGAGTCTAGGACTCAATCAACTACAAGTCTAGTTAGCACAGGTTCAATTTCAAGTTCAGTGAAGGAGAATGGAGTGAAGGAAGGCTAAATAGACATGGAAGAAGGTTCTAAGAATCAGATGCAGCTGAGCTGGAAGTGTTTATTCAGTGCAAGTTTCTTAACAGAATGAGAACACGTATAAAGCTTTATCTGAAGATCAGGAAAGTCTTGGACACAAGGTCTGGAAGAGGTACTGACAGTCAGAACTCTGTCTCCATCGCAGAGAAAGGGGAAGATGGTGGGCCTCAGGGCAGGATAGGGGCAAACACTGAAAAGGCACAAAACCAAGAGTGCATCACTAACAAGAGACTATGTCTTAATCTGTATGCTGCAGTCAAGTGTAACCAAAGCGTATAGTAAAGTCAAATCTGTAAATCCAGACCCAAGGTCTCCTGTCTTGCTTGTAGCTGGATCCGGTCCCAAGGACAACAAGGTAACGAGGACTCTTGACATAAAAGTAAATATAGAACCAACTCCATCACACAACACACTCCACTCTCACTCCTGTTTAGAAGAGAGCCCTGTGTCCCCCTTCAAGTGGTGCTGTGAGCTGGATTCCACATCCTTCACTGAGGACTGTGTCCAATTTCAAATAAGGATTGTATGGACTGTGCTCCCATCCTGTGGACTGATGGGGAACAAGGGACTGTACCCTCCATGGACTGTGTCCTTGATCGTAAGGACCAATGGTTGGGGGAGGAGTTAAGGATGGCCTGATGTTCCAGCAAGGTTAGAAACATTAAGGACTGTGCCCTTGGACATGTAGGGCCGCTGCTGTGTTGGCTTACTAGACTCCGTTAAATATGGATGTGGACACTTTGTTCCGGGGTCCCTACCCAGTGGGACCGGGGTCATGCTGACCCGAAGAAACAGGAAAGAACACATCTGTCTTCTGGAGAAGCAAAGAATTAATTTTTTTTGTATTGTGTTGCATTGGTGTCTTTTAGGTTCCTGGATGGTCGAAGATGACCATCATTAAAGAAGTGAGGAATATAAGAAGGTGGATCAGCTTCCATGTTCCCTCCTGAAGACCTCAATGATACTGTCATGTATAATGTGAATAATGTTTTGTTCATGATGTTTCCTGGTTATAAAAATTGTAATTCTCCTGTGGGCTGCAGTAATAACTAATGGTCACAAGATGTCACTGTCTAGAATGTTGGTGAAAGGTGAAGTTTGCCCAGCAACAAAGACAGCAGGTATAAAGACAGTGAGAGGGTTAACTTGAAGTACAGCCCTTAGTGGGAGTGAGATTGTGGATTCTGGAAAAAGGGGATCCATTTAAGTCTGTCTAGAAGAGGGAGTGATAGAGACAGGACATGTTTTTCCGAGTGTGGAAATACAATGCTCATGAGGAAAAGGATCTAGTTAGAGAGGCAGCAAGATGACACAAGCAAAGGAGAACCCTGCAAGAGATAGGCTTGGAAGTCCAGGAAGCGTAGTGTCTAGCAATAAGGGGACCATAGGGTGAAGTAGCGCCCTGCTGTGGGTACTGAAGGTACTGTCCAGTGAGAAAGGGACCTTGGGACAAGACATAACCCTCCAGTGGGTACTGGAACAGGGAGCACGTTTCTACGAGCGGCTCCTGAAATGAATATGACAGGTCACAGGTTATCAGGACATAGCGAGATACATAGATCAGTATGACCCTACCCCTAAGGCAGGCATTAAAGATCTCTCCTTATTACTTTGCCGTACCTGTTGCCAGAAACAAATTGGAAACTGTAACTCTTAGAGCCGGTGTGCTGTGTTAGAAGTGATGACAAATGCATAACCTATTACTCCCTGTTCACTTGTTTGACAATGCATAAAAAAACACTGTTTATAACATCTGGATTGATTTATTGACTGAGAGGGTTAAATGGATGCTTCTGCACCCAGTGTATTACCATGGACTGTGGAGATCTCAGATCTCGATGCATTGTCACAAACCCTCAGTACACAATTTCCTATAGATGTCTGGGATGCCAAAGTGACATTCCGACATGACTACCACTCTGCTCCCTGTTACATGTGTAAAACTGAACTCGTAAAATAGGTATGCGAAAACTGACTTGCAGAGTTAAATGTCTAGATTTTTTGGTCTTTTATAGGATCTGGTCTTTTACAGGATCAACATTGACTTTTAGGATTGTTACTAGTGATGAGCGAGTACCGAAATATTCGTAATCGCTATACTCGTAACGAGTACTTTGTAAAAAACTGCGTAATCGTTCCGAATAACAAGTACATTGCAAGTCAATAGGAAATGCAAGTAATTTTCTGCTGGAAAAATGTTCTATTTTATTTTAATTAGGTATCCAACGGCTCATAATCAAAAAACTATTTATTAAAAGATACTTTATTAACAATTCATTTTAAAATTGAAAAATTCTCAAGAAAATAGGCACAAAAAATGCTGATCATACTTCAAAATCCAGCTTATTTATGGATGTTGGAATCCATGGAGAGAAAGTGGTCGCACTCAACGGAAGGTGAAGAATCTGTTTATTGAAGCGCTGCAATAGCGCGAAACGGCCGTTGTCAGCCTTTATGCACTCATGCTACCACTCCCCCCACTGTGACATGTAACCAGATGTGTCAATAAACAGATTCTTCACCTTCCGTTGAGTGCGACCACTTTCTCTCCATGGATTCCAAGATTTGAGTACTACAAGGTCAAGCACCCGGGAGTCCAAGCTGTTGGTTTTCTGCCTGCCACACACCATTAGTCCAGTCACGGTAACAGCGGTGCCGTCGGCTCTTTTTTCTTATTTATGGATGTATATTATAAATCACAATGCCAGGTGGGGGATAAACACTCTAATTATCCCTATAGGGCCCTATAACTCCCCCCAACCTGACAGCAGAGGTTGGCACCACGACGGCTGTCCCTGCTCACCCTGTTAAGTTCTATGTATGGAATACCCAAACAATAATTCTTAATCATTACCTGGTTTGTTTGTAGGCCCTATTATCCCCTTCAATGTCATTTCAGAGACATGGAATTATTGTAAGGGTCAGTAAGGGATAGCCTATGTGGAGTGGGGGCACCAGAACAACTTAGGGTGAAACAGCTCTGCTGTTAGGCAGGGTTATCTTTAAATAGGGACCTTTAGTATAGTATTTTTCCTCCACATATATTTTCCCACTAAGTAATTTTTTATCCGGCTACTGGTTTCACCCTTTCCCCATTTGTGGTGGTTTGTGGTGTGGTGTATCTACAGTATTTTTGATTGTGATTTATTGAACCCAGCCATCTGTTGTTCCTGAGTTTGGGTATTCCATACATAGAACTTAACAGGGTGAACAGGGACAGCCGCCATGGAGCGGGGGCGCCATTTGCGTTTCAAGAGGGTGCCAACGTCCGCTGTCAGGTAGAGGGGAGTTATAGGGCCCTATAGGGATAATTAGAGTGTTTACCCCCCACCTGGCATTGTGATTTATCATATACATCCATAAATAAGCTGGATTTTGAAGTATGATCAGCATTTTTTGTGCCTATTTTCATGAGAATTTTTCAATTTTAAAATGAATTGTTAATAAAGTACCTTTTAAAAATTAGTTTTTTGTTTATAATTTTCTGCTGGACCCTACAAAGGGGTCTGGGGTCCTGAGGAAAAGGCTGAAATGGATGGGAAAGTGATGAAACAGAATGGGAGAATTGGAAGAGTTTGGAGAATATTTCTGCTTTCATTTCTGACTCACATATGGTTTCTAGGGGGTCTAGTTTCCAAAATGGGGTCATTTGTGGGGGGTTTCCACTGTTTAGGTACATTAGGGGCTCTCCAAAGGCAACATGACACCTGCAGACCATTCCAAGTGACATGCATGTGAATAAGGGCTGAGAAGGACTGGACTCAGCTACTGGACACACAGCCATGGGGAACCACATCAATATAATGTCCAGCTAAAAGAAAAGGCAGGCCATACCTTTATATACACATGGGGCAAACAGACTGAAAAAAACCTAAATATATGAACTGGGATACAGACTGGTGTGCATGCAGCATGTAAGTGCCAGTTCAAACAGGCTACTGAACAGAAAAAAATGAAGACAGAAACATAAGGCTGGAGTCACACTAATCAGCGCAAAATACGGTCCGTAGTTTACATGCGTAATACGGATGAATGACCCCTAAATAGTGCTCCGTAGGTCATCCGTAAGCCAGGTGCGGTCGCGTATTTTGCGCATGTCTGCATCCGTATGTAATCCGTATGGCATCCGTATGCAATCCGTATGGCGAGATTTTCTCGCAGCCTTGCAAAATGGACATTTAATGGTTTTGAGGCCTGCTTACAATTTAAATCGTTAGCCTGCACCCTATTTATACACTCAGAAACAGGTGGCTGTCTCCATTCTGTCCATTTGTGAGTTTGCTTTCACGAGGTGTGTTGGTGTTCTTTGTGCAACATGGCAGAGGGTCTGAGATTCAATACAACTGAGCAGGTTCTCTTCAACTGGCTTTTGGCACGGCGCTTTGGGCAACCATACCCAGTGATAGTGGATCCGCGGAGGAGGAGACGCATGTGGGTCCATCCACTTTTGAGGCAATGACTCACAAGAGGTCATTTTCACCGCCTCTATTCTTCTCTGCTGGAGCATCCTGAGAAATTTTACCAGTACTGTCGCATGAGCATTTCCACATTTGATCGACTCTTGGAGACAGTGCGCCCTGGGATAACCTTTCAGGACGCAAGGATGCGCAAAGCGATATCTGCAGAGGAGCGACTTCTACTCACAATACGGTATGTACTACACAACCACATTCTCTATGTTCATAATGTGTGTGCTAAAGTATGTTTTTTTTGCCTTCTTGGACAAAGTTTTATGCCCTTATCTTACTCCAAATATGTTTCAACTTACACACCAGAATGTTAGCTCTAATATGTCCTGCATATCACTTAGTCATTGTGCAACCAAATATGTGTGTGTTATTCTATCTCAATTCATACCAAGTTTGGTCGGCATGTAACTGATGTTTTTGGACTTTATGCATTTTAAACTTATCAATTTATGTTGTTCTACAGCTTCCTGTCCACTGGCGTGTCTTATGCCGCCCTCCACCATGAGTTTCTCATTGGAAGATCAACCATTTCAGGCATAGTGAGGTCTACATGTACAGAAATCTGGACAAGACTCCATCAAGTGGTCATGCCCGAGCCCAGGATGGAAGACTGGTTGAGGATATCAAGGGACTTTGAGGAGGACTGCCAGTTTCCAAATTGTATTGGGGCCCTGGATGGCAAACATATCCGGGTATGTAAGCCGCCGAACTCTGGCTCCCAATTCTTCAATTATAAACAATACTTTTCTGTTGTATTGTTGGCTCTGGTAGACCCTCAATACAAGTTTATAATTGTTGACATTGGGGCCTATGGAAGGACGGGAGACTCTAGAGTCTTCAATACTTCCATAATGGTTCGGCGGCTACGCACCAACCAGTTGGATCTACCACCACCACGCCAGCTACCAGGCTGCCCTGAAGAATCAGTCCCTTATGTCCTTGTGGCAGATGAGGCCTTTCAGTTATCGTGCAATGTCATGAGGCCATATCCCCGGCGCAACCTTGACCACAGGCGCAGAATTTTTAACTTGCGCCTATCACGTGCTAGGCGACTGGTGGAGTGTTCCTTTGGGATTCTTTGTCCCAAATGGTGGGTACTCCATTCTGCCATTCAGTGAACAAAATGTGAATGAAGTTGTGAAAGCCTGTGTTGTTCTGCATAACTTTACCAGGATACATGATTGTTCCTCCTCTGATGGTGTTGTGCGTAGGCCGGACAATGTGCGCAGGGTGAGACCACCTATGAACCCTCAACGTAGACCGCTCTCTGGCCTCAAAGTGCGTGATATTTTCACTAATTACTTTATCTCACCTGAGGGGGCAACTTCTTGGCAAGAGCATGCTGTGTCTATGTTATAATTTGTTTCTTTAAGTGTGTCTAAATATATATTACTCAACCCCTTATGATTCTATGACTGTTTCATTGCATTGGTTAGTGTATGTTAGTATGTTGACAGGGTTTTTGAAAAATCACACAGAGACGTTAACTATAGTAGACAAATTTTTAGTTTTGCCTTTTTTCACAATGTTTTCCAATCATAGAAATATTCCACCATGACAGGCAAGGCTACCTCACGGCTTTCAGAGAGATATTACCTGTCTGTAGAACAGAGAATATTTAACCATGCTATACTGGAAAGGATGAAAAAACAAAACTCACTTGTTAAGACATAGAGAGAGCGTGATATTCTGAAGGCTGGTCGCCTTGATTTGTTTTACTATAGATTGCTAGCAAAAAAGGTGACTACTTCACTAAGGCCAGCACGCCCTTCCTAGGCATTAGCAAGTGAGTAGTGTATTTTCATCCTTTGACTTTACAGTATAGCGCGTTGAAATATTCTCTTTTGTACACACATGTAATATCTGTCTGAATGGCGTGAGGTAGCCTTGCCTGTCATGATGGATTCTTTCATATGATTGGAAAACATTGTGAAAAAATTAGAATGTTAAATTAGGTAACAAAGTTTGGTGATGGAGAACACCTGTTTTTTCCTTTGTATTTGGAGCACCAGTTAAACCGCACTGGACATCTACGGCCATCAGACTTATAAATCCTCATAGGTTGGGGAAGGGGAACGTGGAAGAGCAGCCTGTGGGTGCTGCTGGACATTGTGGCCAATATCGCCCTGTGTGGGGCCATACTGTTGCCCATGATGCTGGAATTGTCCTGCCTCCTGGGACTGTTGGGGATACTGGCCAGAGTAATGATGATGGTGAGGGGCATCTTGTTGGCTGTGGTAGGCACGTGGCTCATACCCACCAAGATAGCCAGATCGTCCCCAACCAGGTTGGGACCAGCCTCCAACACTGGGTGGGTACAAGTGGCCATATTGGTGGGGTTGGCTAGAGGCTGACATTTGTGGCTGCTGAATAGAAGGTTGGGTAGTGGGAGGAAGGGGTTGAGGTGTTGGCCCACGTATTAGGGGATGTTCGGACCCTGCTTGAGCAAGCATCTGTGTGGATGGTCTCATGCGCATTAGATTTCGGGGGGAGAGCTGCCACCTCTCCAGATATTCGAATAGCTCATATGGGGTATTGGGGGGGTGCTTGCATCAAGCAGGATCTGAAAACATCCCTTAATACGGAGCCTGACCTCACGGGTAAGGGCACGGAGATAAAGGGTGAGGCTACGTGAGTAGGCCACCTCCCCATCATCTGTAGTTACTCTTGATAAATAATTGAGCACCCCTGTGTCCACATTGGTCCTGCTCTCTTGAATACTGGCGCCTTCTTCGTGTTCGCCGTGATGTAAGAGCAGCCTGTAGGGAGGCCCTGATCTGGCCAGTTGGGCTGCTGCTCAAGTTGCCCGGCTCTTCCAGGATGGGTGATGGGGCAGCAGCAGACCGTCCTGGTGGTGTTGTGTGTTGGGCAGCCATTGGGTTGTCCTGTGATGCCTCATCTTCCGCCATCCTTCTTGTAGGGGGAGAAGATGGGCCAGCCACCTCATCCCCTACAGGATCTATTATGGGCTCTGCCTCTTAGGCTGTTCCTCGGTCCGTAAGGTTGGATTGAGTTCTGTTATGAAATAGAACAGAGGCAAAAATACATCAATATTTTTGGCCCTGTAAAGTATTTGTGTAATGTGGTGTGAGGTATCTACTTATGGTCTCAGATCCAGAATTGGGGCGAGGAAGGACAGCCGGTCATAGTAGATGTACTTCCTTTTAACATATCCAGCATCCCCACTCCTGGACCGCTGCTGGCGTTCCCAGCGGTACTGGTCCCGGATGCTTCGCCAGCGTTTCATCACATCTTCCACTGCAATGTGACAGGAAATATTGTCAAATTCACATATTTGAGAGGTCACATTTTCTACCAGTAGTCTAGGCATGGGGCCTTCTGGGGTGTGCTTTCTACCCATGGTGGCATATGTAATTGGGCAGATACACAGGGTCTCTTTAGCTACACTTAATAATTGTTTTGTCTATGAGGATGAGGAGCTTGTGGCCTAACCCCAAATTATGGCTGTGAGAAGCCACGTGTCACATCAAAATCTAACGGCCTCATGAGGCAAAAAGTACATGCACAGGAAGGGGGGGTGCTGATTCTATATTCCTTTTTTGTTGCGCGCTAAGGTTACTCATGTTTTGAGTTGTACTTATGAATTTTATGCTGCTCCTCACGTGGTCGGTCACAAAAGTCATGGTACATCTGGCGACAGATGCGCCTCCATGACGCCTCCTTTCTTGCCCGGTTTGCATAATTTGCATCGCGTTGGTCCCAGATTTCGGGACGCTCCTGCACCAGGACAATGAGCTTCTCCACATTTATGTATGTGGACGCCATGCTGCTGCTGTACTCCGTGGAGGCGTACTTCCTGGATGTCTGGAGCGCTTTTTGAGCTCATTTGCATGTCTAGGCTTCCTGATGATGGATTGGCCAATTTCCTGTCACTAGCCAAAAGACCTGCGTATTGCTCGCAGGTCACACGTCTGGTCTGTGTGTAATCCATATTTTTTGCGCGCCCATAGACTTGCATTGGCGTACTACGGGCATAGTATGCTGACAATCGCAGCATGCTGCGATTGGCACGGAGCGTAGGATACGGATGAGAAATATACGCCTGGTGCGAGTGACCCCATAGAGAATCATTTGTCCGTGTCTAATGCGTGCTTTTAGCGCCTCTCACTCGGCCGTATTCCTCGCCAGTGTGACCCAGGCCTAATGATTAAATACCCTGCAGTAAATTAATATACAGCAGAGTGCGTGAAAATAATATAGGGTACTTAGTTAACTTGTTTTTTGATAAAAAAATGCAAAAACCAACCCACCACTTCGTGGTGACCATAATTTGAACGGTTCTAACTCTAATATTAAAAACCTTACCGTTTGTCAAGTGATTTGCATGTGGATAAGGGCTGAGAAGGACTAAATCCAGCTAGTGGACACACAGCCATGGGGAACATCAATATTTTCTCAAAGAAAAAGCAAACTGCACCTTTATATGCACATGGTGCAAACAGTGAAAAATGATAGAATAAAATAATTTTTTCGGCCCACAAATGGGAAAGAGAAGACTGCACAGTAGAACTTTATTTTAGACGCAAAAAGTGTTTATTTGCAAAAACATGTTGCAGTGTACACTTATTTTTTTCACACACTACTCGCAAAAAATCGCTGCAGAGTACAATAATTTTTTACATACACTACTTGCAAAACAATGCTGCACAGTGCAATAATTTTTTACACACACTGTTTACATAAAAACACTACAGCGAATAACAATGTTTTGCACACACAACTCGCAAATAGCGCTGCAGAGTACAATAATTTTTTACACACGCTACTCGTATAGACTCAGTGGAACAGTAAAACTATTAGTTTGGCCTACAAATGGCAACGAGATTGCTGATGCCAATTGTTTATTTGCAACACTACTAGAAAACACACAGCGGTCCTGAAAAATTATTTCTCTGGCCTCTAAATGGTAACTAGATGGCTGATGCTAATTATTTTTTCCCAGACTTCTAGAAAAGACACAACAGTACTGAAAAGTTATTTTTTTGGCTTACAAATGGCAATGACATAGCTGATGCAAATTATTTATTTGCCACACTACTAGAAAAGACACAGCAGTACTGAAAAATTATTTCTTTGTCTTACAAATGGCAATTAGACATCGGATGCGATTTATTTATTTGGTAAACTACTAGAAAATACATAGCAGTCCTGAAAAATAATTTCTTTGTCCTAGAACTGGCTGGCAGCTATATAGCTGATGCCAATTATTTATTTTACAGAATAGTAAAAAAAAGCACACAGTCCAGAAAAATAAATTTTTCGGCCTAGAAATGGCAATAAGATAGCTGATATCTGATATAATTTCTTTGGAAAACTACTGATAAACCCACAGTGGTCCTGCCATTTTTTTTCTTTGAACTACTAATGGCAGTGAGATGGCTGATGCCAATTATATATTTCTCTGATTACTAGAAAACACACTTCGGCTTAAAGGACAGTACTCCCACAGGCAGGGGGTGCAGAGTACACACAGCGGTTTTTAGCACAGTACTCTCACAGATGGGTTTGCAGAGTACACAAGGCGGCTAAACCACTTAACCCCCATGCTATTTTCCATTTTTAAGTTTTCATTTTTTGCTTCCCTTCTTCCCAGAGCTGTAATTTTTTTATTTATTGGTCAAAATGGCCATGTGAGGGATTTTTTTTGCAAGACGAGTTGTACTTTTGAACGACACCATTGGTTTTAACATATCGAGTACTTACAAACTGGAGAAAAAAATCCATGTGTTGTGAAATTGCAAAAAAGTACAATCAAACAGTCGTTTTTTTTGTTTTTTTTTACCATGTTCACTAGATACTAAAACTGACCTTCCAATATGATTCTCCAGGTCATTACTAGTTCACAGACACCAAACATGTAAAAGTTCTTTTTTACAAAATAAAAATTGTGCCATTTTCCGAGACCTGTAGCGTCTCCATTTTTCATGATCTCGGGTTGGGTGAGGGCTAATTTTTGCATGCCGAGCTTACGCTTTTAATGATACCATTTCGGTGCAGATATGATCTTTTGAATGCCCGCTATTGGATTTTAATGCAATGTTGCGGCCCAGTTAATTCTTATTTTATATTGATCGGGCGATTCTGAACGTGATACCAAATATATGCATATTTCATTTTTTTACAGTTTTATTTTGAATGGGGAGGAAGGGGGTTGATTTCAACTTTTATATTTTTTATATTTTTTAAAACTTTTTTTTACTTTTTGCATGCTTCAATAGTCTCCATGGGAGACTAGAAGCTGCAGTTGTCTGATTGGCTTTGCTACATACCCGCAATGATCTGTTCGTTGTATCTAGCAGAAATGCTCACTTGCTATGTGCACCGACCCCCGGCCATCTCTCATAGCAATATGGCTATGACAACCATAGAGGTCTGCTGGAGACCTCTAGTTGTCATGCCATCCCATTGGTGACCCACGATCACGTGATGGGGTCACCAATGGGCGGGATTTCCGGCGCACTTGACAGAAGCGTGAATTAAATGCCGCTGTCTGAAATTGACAGCAGCATTTAACTAGTTAACAGCCGCAAGTGGAATCGCGATCCACCCACGGCTGTTGCGAGCACATGTCAGCTGTATATATCAACTGTCATGTGCCCGGAAAGGTGCAGGCTTCGGCACTGAGTAAGGGGGGTCCGACATTGGTGTTTTACTATGCCTGATGTTGGAAAGGGGTTACAAGACAGTACACCCACAGGCACGGGGGTGCAAGGTGCACACAGTGGATTTTAGCACAGCACTCCAGTACTTTCACAGACGGGTTAGCAAAGTACACACAGCGGCTTAAAGGACAGTACTCCCACAGGCAGGGGGTGCAGAGCACACACAGCAGATTTCAGCACAGTACTCTCACAGACAGGTTTGCAGATTTTAGCACAATACTCTCACAGATGGGTTTGCTGAGTACACACAGTGGCTTGAAGGACAATACTCCCACAGACAGGGAGTTGCAGAGTACACACTGCAGATTTTAGCACAGTACTCTCACAGACAGGTTCGCAGAATACATACAGCAGCTTAAAGGACAGCACTCCCACAGTCAGGGGGTGCAGATTGCACACAGCAGCTTAAAGGACAGTACTCCCACAGACGGGGGGTGCAGAGTACACACAGCAGATTTTAGCACAGTACTTTCACAGATGGGTTTACAGAAAACACACAGCGGCTTAAAAGACAATACTCCCACAGGCAGGGGGTGCAGAGTGCACACAAGAGCTTAAAATACAATACTCCCACAGGTGGGGGATGCTGAGTACACACAGTGGATTTTAGCACAGTACTCCAGTACTCTGACAGATGGGTTAGCAGAGTACACACAGTGGCTTAAAGGACAGTACTCCTCCAGGCAGGGGGTTTAATACAGTAGTTGCACAGTACTAGCAGACGTATGGGTTGCAGAGTGCACACAGCAATTTTTTTGCAGAGTGTGAAGTCAGAATCTGTCTATCACTCTAGCTGCATCTTTTTTCCTACACTAATGAGAGCCTAATGGCAGCAGCACTCGTGATCTGGCCTATACACAGGCTGGGTCACGTGCTGCGTCGGCCAATCACAGCCATGCCAATACTTGGCATAACTGTGATGGCTCCAGAAAGGCTCACAGTATAAAAGCATGTTGATTGACTTCCCTGCAGTATTTCAACAAGCTTTATTAGACTGCTGAACTTGAACAGGAAACCGGACATACAGTAAATAGTCAATGTGTCATGATCCAGACTGGGTTTTGAGTTCTGTCTTTCCATTTTCCTGGTCTGGTCATTTCAGGGGTTAGCTTTTCTCAGCCTCAGTCTGGTTTTAGGTTTGATATTTACCTCTTGCAGGTGGTGTTAGCTATAGTTCTGCCTTTGGCATGTGTATCTGACCCTGGTATATGCTGATTTGTCCTGCTGTGATCCCTGACTTGCCCCATGTTTGTTTATTCCCTTTGTCTGCCCTGACTCATTGTTTCCTTGTAAGTTTGTTGTCTCCCTTGTTTTGATTTGGCTTGCATTCGGACCTGCTTCTGTCTTTTGTCTGTGTCTTATCCGCTTCCGACCATTGCTGATCCCCCGACTTGTTTCTGACCACGTGAACTGCTGTACTTCTGCTCCTGACTGTTTCTGACTCGTGCGTCTGACCACTCTTTCACCACCAGGTGGCGCTTGTGCTGCTGCTCAGTGTTGCTCCGCTGTGTGTGCAACTTCTCTTCCCAGTGGAGGTTGCACTATACTGCACTGCAGTAGCATGACACTATGTTCTAGGTTTCCGGTACGAACTCCAAACTTTACATTTCTAGTTAGTAATTATTCTTTCTGCTGAATTTACTCTGTGCTCTTCTGTGAGTTATTCATTTATCCAAGGAGTATGGTTTAGAGTCTTTAGTTATTTTTCAGGTAGATATGTATTTCGTGTTCTACATTTATTCCATGATCTGGTTTTTTTTTTCTAAAATCCATATTTTTCATTGGTTTCTATTGTGGGATTTGATTTGAGGTCTGTATTTTTTCTATGGTATGTGTTTTATTTAAACAGTCTAGTCTGGAGTCTGTATTTATCAAAGGGGCCTGGCATGATCTGGGTACAGGGGGTCCTTAGAATCATAGAATCGTAGAGTTGGAAGGGACCTCCTGGGCCATCTGGTCCAACCCCCTGCTCAAAGCAGGATTCGCTAAATCATCCCAGACAGATATCTGTCCAGCCTCTGTTTAAAGACTTCTATTGAAGGAGAACTCACCACCTCTCATGGCAGCCTGTTCCACTCATTGATCACTCTGTCAAAAAGTTTTTTCTGATATCTAATCTGTGTCTCCTCCCATTCAGCTTCATCCCATTGCTTCTAGTCTTTCCTTGTGCAAATGAGAATAAAGATGATCCTTCTGCAATGTGACAGCCCTTGAGATATTTGTAGACAGTTATTAAGTCTCCTCTCAGTCTTCTCTTTTGCAGGCTACACATTCCCAAATCCTGCAACCTTTACTCATAAGCCCGGGTTTGCAGACCGGTCACCATTCTGGTCGCTTCTTTTCTGAACTTGCTCCAGTTTGTTGATGTCTTTTTTAAAATGTGGCACTCAAAACTGGACACAGTATTCCAGATGAGGTCTGACCAAAGAGGAGTAGAGGGCAATAATGACTTCACGTGATCTAGACTGAATGCTTCTGTTAATACATCCTAGAATTGCATTTGCCTTTTTTGCTGCTGCATCACACTGTTGACTCTTATTCAGTCTGTGATCTATTAGTATACCCAAATCTTTTTCACATGTGCTGTTGCTTAGCCCTATTCCTCCCATTCAGTATATGCTTTTTTCATTTTTATTGACCAGATGTAGCACTTTGCATTTTTCCCTGTTAAAAACCATTCTGTTAGTTGCTGACCACTGCTCCAGTTTATTTATATCTTTTTGAATCCTCTTTCTCTCTTCTCTAGTATTAGCTATCCCTCCTAGCTTTGTGTCATCAGCAAATTTAATCAGTTTACCCTCAATACCTTCATCTAAATTGTTGATAAAGATGTTGAACAATACAGGGCCCAGGACAGAGCCCTGTGGTACCCCACTTGAGACATTCTTCCAATTGGAAGTGCAGCCATTTACGACCACTCTTTGGGTCCGATCACTAAGCCAGTTATGAATCCACCTAACAGTTGCCTTGTCCATTCCATACTTAGTCATATTTTCAATAAGGATTGTGTGAGATACTTTGTCAAATGCTTTGCTGAAGTCAAGATATACTATATCTATAGCATTTCCCTGATCCACCCAATCAGTGATTCGGTCATGGAAGGAAATTAAGTTAGTCTGACATGACTTATTAGTTACAATTTATTTACTTATTTATTAGTTTACCTAGTTTACCTTATTTACTTTGCAGTCTACTCTGTACTATATATTTATTTTGGGCTCTGGTTGGGTCTTTTATTGGGTGCAGTTGGGGTTATCAGGCTGAGATGAAGGACATATGACTACTTGTGAGTGGAAAGCAGCAGTTTAACGGTGTTTAGAGGCATGATTACCAATATAGATGGTGGCTGTATGGTAAAAAAAAATGAGAGATGCCCATCACACCTCACCTTAGAAACTCAAAACCTCATGTTTTAAGTGATCCAGGAACAACCAATAAATTTGAATCATTCCCACAGTATTCAGCATACGGTTAAGAGAACTTTTCAAGATTGTTGGGAAATGTCATATTGCAATTCTTTAGTGAAAAGTCTTGTGTGGTAAGGTTTCAATTTACATCAAAGTAGACATTTCTATTACATTATACTAGTCTGGTTTCTTTTAAAGTCTACATTATTAATAATATGAACTCTTACTACAGACTTTGCAATCTATTCCACATTTATTGCCTTCAGTATTACTTAGGGTCTCATCTTACTAGGCTTCACTGGACACTTCAGAAGCATTGTCTTCTCAAAAAGTCGTTATAAGAGGGGGCTGAATGTTACAGCAATTGTACATTCAATAATATAACCTTACCTCCTTCAATATTGTTTTCTTATGTTCAAATTGCAACTTAATGTAAAAAGGTAATGTTGCCTATCTGGTTCCACTGGAAATCTATTCTTGACCTAGGTGCATTATAAGCTCTTGCAAAAAAATATGAAATTACCACACTTAGAAAACGCAATGGGAAGCAAATAGTGATGAGTGAACGTGCACGGATAATGTCTTATATGAGGACACTCGGGTGTTATCTGAGCATCTGGGAGTGCTCGTATATTATGTAGGGGATGCCTGTTTGTACTGTTAAATTGTAAAGCGCTGCGGAAAATGTTGGCGCTATATAAATAAAGATTATTATTATTATTATTATTATTATAGGGAATCCCCACATGTGTTCAGGTTGTCTACCAGCTGCAAATCAAACATAATACTGTTTATGAGCACTTCCGGATGCTCAGATCACACCCGAGAATGCTCTGATAAGATGTTATCTGAGCACGTTCGCTCACTACTAGAAGCAAAGTATGATGAAGCTTGGTTGATTGGTGATTTATCACAAAATACATTTTCATGCAATCTAGAACTTTTCTCTGATAACGTTCTAATGCTATATGTAAATCGAATTTCCCCAGTTATCCATGATATCGAGCTGCAGATCAGGTAAATGAACAGGGTAAAAGGCAAACAATAATTCAACAGACAATGCAGTGGACTACATAGAAGTTTCAGAATTTTTGTTATTACATTAATAGAAAATAGGGTTTTTTATAACATTTTTTTAAGAGTATAAAATGTTAAAACTTTTTTCACAAAGACATATTAACTCAATGAAATGAACAGCAATCATTCAATATAGTAATTTGATTAAAAAAGTATTGAAATGTAGAACATTTTCATCAACCAGTTCAAATTGTTCCATGACAAGTCACAATTTTGCAGTACCAGATAGAAGGAAACATTGATATTACCCACGTTGACTTCATTATATTAAGAGGATAAAAAGTTTGAGAGGAGTGCATCATAAAAAAAAAGCAAATAAAAAAAACAGGTGGGCTTGTAATATGTACAACCCACGGATAAAATTCAGTAATCCCTGCACATGGAGGATATTCACATAGTTTGGCAACTTTTCAGCAAATACACAAAACATACCTCAAATTAAAGTAGATTGTTTTAACTAATGTCATAGGGTTTTCCAGATCAAGTAGAAAAAATTCTGGAATCACTCAAATGTTAAAGAAAAATTATAGAATCTCTTCAGTTAAAAGATGGTTACCCTGCTTTTTTGTGTTTATGGGAAACAAACAAGTTACACTTATGACATAAACCAATGTTTATTCAATATCTGAACATTTTATCTGCTTGAAATATACTGCACTTTGTCCAGTTCAAAAACTGGAAAAAAATAATGAACCTTTACGTTTTCAGAAAAAAACAATTTTTTTGAGTCGTCGACAACAAAAAAATCACAATAAATACTTAGTTGCTGGTTCTTGGGTTTTTATCATGGCTTTAACTGTGTTTCCAAGATCCTGACTTACAGAAACACTGTGACTGCCCTCACTAAAGTCTCTAATGATCTTCTAACAGCTAAATCTAATGGTCACTTCTCCATGCTATTTCTCTTGGATCTTTCCTCAGCATTCGACACTGTGGATCATCAGCTCTTCCTCACTATGCTCCGCTCCATTGGCCTCAAGGACACCGTTCTCTCCTGGTTCTCCTCCTGTCACTCTGACCGCTCCTTTACTGTATCTTTTGCTGGCTGATCCACCTCTCATCTTCCCCTTACTGTTGGGGTTCCTCAAGGATCGGTTCTAGGCCCCCTCCTCTTCTCTTTGTATACTGTCAAGCAATCAGTAGATTTGGGTTCCAGTACCATCTCTATGCTGATGACACCCAGTTATACACTTAATAATAATAATAATAACAAATTTTATTTCTATAGCGCCGACATATTCCGCAGCACTTTACATTTCAGAGGGGACTTGTACAGACAATAGACGTTACAGCATAACAATAATGACATAGATCATAACAGATACCAAGAGGAAAGAGGGCCCTGCTCGCAAGCTTGCAGTCTATGAGGAAAGAGGTAGACACGAAAGGTGAGTGGTAACAATTGCCCTGATTGTATGGACCAGCCATAATGTTAAGTGTGTAACAGTACAGACACAGAGGGCTAATGGATGCATAAAGCATGTGGGAACATGATGCAGGGAACCATGGTAAAACTTTTGGCTGTACCACACAGGGATAGATTAGGTTAATGTGCTGAGGTGGTAGGCCAGTCTGAATAAATGCGTTTTTAGGGCACGCTTAAAATTGTGGGGATTGGGGACTAATTGTTTTGACCTGGGAAGTGCATTCCAAAGAACTGGCGCAGCATGTGTATAGTCTTGGAGATGGGAGTGGGAGGTTCTGATTATTGAGGATGCTAACCTCAGGTCATCAGCAGAACGGAGGGCGTGGGTAGGGTGGTATACTGAAAAAAGGGAGGAGATGTAGGGTGGTGCTGAGCCATGGAGAGCTTTGAGGGTGAGGGTAGTAAGTTTTTACTGGATTCTGGAGTGGATGGGTAACCAGTGTAATGACTGGCACAAGGTAGAGGCGTCGGTGTAACAATTGGCAAGGAATATGATCCTGGCTGCAGCATTCAAGTGTCATGATCCAGGACAGGGTTTCGCTTTGGCCCGTCCTGGTCAGACTGGGGGTTAATTGTTTCTGCCTCTCTCTGGCAGAGGGTGGCTATTTAATGCTCACTGGACCTAGGCCCGGTGTAAGTTATACTCCTGCCCTCAGCTGAGTTAAGTGACCTCTTGTATACGTGTGCCTTGTGCCTGATAACTTGCTTGCTTGTTTGGTTGTGATCCGATTCTGTCCCTGTTACGAGTTCTGCCTGACCCTCTTGTACTGCGCTACCTCTCGTGTATGACCCTCTGCTTGTGACTCGACTGCTCTCTGCTCTTCCCTTTGGTACCGCACCGCCCTCTTGTATATGACCTTTGGCTTCGTCTGACCTCCCATCTGCTTGTCCCTCCTGTACCTCGTTCGCCCGTATTGTGTATGATCTCTGGTTTGCCTGACTCTGAGTGTTCTTCCATCTTAGCAAGCAGGACGCTAAGCCCTGCCCCCTTGTGGTCACATGACCGTAGGTCCTGTGCCTGCTTGCTAATACTTCAGCGTGCAGGTCCTGTGCGTCTGTACTTTCCAGCTGTTACTGTCCCCGGGACCCATACAGCACTGGTGAGTCCCTGCTCAGCTGAGGCTGCATGCCGGCGCTGTCAGGATCCTGACAAAAAGACAGATTGGAGGGGGGAGAGTTTGGTCTTCTCCTGATATCACGCCTGCCTTTTTGCAAAACACCAGTGATTGTCTTTCTGCTGTCTCTAACATCATGTCCTCCCTCTATCTGAAACTGAACCTGTCAAAAACTGAACTCCTCGTGTTTCCTCCCTCTACTGACCTACCTATGCCTGACATTGCCATTTCCGTGTGTGGTTCCACCATTACTCCCCAGCAACACGCCCGCTGTCTTGGGGTCATACTTGATTCCAAGCTTTCATTCACCTCCCACATCCGAACACTGTCTCGGTCTTGTTATCTGCACCTCAAAAACATTTCTAGAATTCGACCCTTTCTTACTTTCGACTCTGCAAAAACTCTTACTGTTTCTCTTATTCATTCTCGTCTCGACTATTGTAACTCTCTACTAATTGGTCTCCCTCTTACCAAACTCTCCACTCTCCAATCCACCCTGAATGCTGCAGCCAGGATCATATTCCTCACCAATCGTTTTACCGATGCCTCTACCTTGTCCCAGTCCTTACACTGATTACCCATCCACTCCAGAATTCAGTAAAAACTTATAACCCTCACCCAGAAAGCACTCCATGGCTCAGCACCACCCTGCATCTCCCTCGTCTCAGACTACCACCCTACCCGTGCCCTCCGTTCTGCTGAAGACCTGAGGTTAGCATCCTCATTAATCAGAACCTCCCACTCCCGTCTCCAAGGCTATACATGTGCTGTACCAATTCTTTGGACTGTTAACTGGTTCATGCAGCAACAGGAACAACCGATTCTTACACTATAAAACAAAAAACACAAATATCCTGAACTAAAAAGTAAAAAATATACTGCAAATAATGCATAAAGGTAATAATAATAATAAGGGTATTTACTAAACATAATTTTGATCAAAATAATGTACAAGCCATCCCGCCACGTCACGGCAACCCTTGTGGGACAGTCCCTACTCTAGTATTTAAAACCTTTTCACTTGCCAAGTGGCGTGAATGTGAATAAGGGTCGAGCGGCTGAACCACTAGTAACAGCTTAGGCCAGACTGGATGGCTTTCCCAGCTCAGAAAGAGGGCGGTCACACCCATATATGCACTGAATGCACAATGAAATGAATAAAAGACAAATCTGAACTGAGAAAAGTAAGTTAATGTGTATGCACAATGTAAGTGCATATTAACACATGACCATTAATCAGAGAAAACAAAAAACACAAATATCCTGAACTAAAAAGTAAAAAATATATTGCAAATAATGCATAAAGGTAATAATAATAATAAGGGTATTTAGTAAACATAATTTTGATCAAAATAATGTACAAGTCATCCCGCCATGTCACGGCAACCCTTGTGGGACAGTCCCTACTCTAGTATTTAAAACCTTTTCACTTGCCAAGTGGCGTGAATGTGAATAAGGGTCGAGCGGCTGAACCACTAGTAACAGCTTAGGCCAGACAGGATGGTTTTCCCAGCTCAGAAAGAGGGCGGTCACACCCATATATGCACTGAATGCAAAATGAAATGAATAAAAGACAAATCTGAACTGAGAAAAGTAAGTTAATGTGTATGCAGTGCATATATGGGTGTGACCGCCCTCTTTCTGAGCTGGGAAAGCCATCCAGTCTGGCCTAAGCTGTTACTAGTGGTTCAGCCGCTCGACCCTTATTCACATTCACGCCACTTGGCAAGTGAAAAGGTTTTAAATACTAGAGTAGGGACTGTCCCACAAGGGTTGCCGTGACGTGGCGGGATGGCTTGTACATTATTTTGATCAAAATTATGTTTACTAAATACCCTTATTATTATTATTACCTTTATGCATTATTTGCAATATATTTTTTACTTTTTAGTTCAGGATATTTGTGTTTTTTGTTTTCTCTGATTAATGGTCATGTGTTAATATGCACTTACATTGTGCATACACATTAAATTACTTTTCTCAGTTCAGATTTGTCTTTTATTCGATTCTTACACTATGGCTGGTCCAAACAATAAAAGCAATTGTTACCATCCACCTTTCGTGTCTCCCCTTTTTCCTTATAGATTGTAAGCTTGCGAGCAGGGCCCTCATTCCTCTTGGTATCTGTTTTGATCTATGTGTTTATTGCTATGCTGCAATGTCTATTGTCTGTAGAAGTCTCCTCTATAATGTAAAGTGCTGCGGAATATGTTGGCGCTATAGAAATAAAATGAATATTATTATCATTATTATTATTATTATTATTAAAAGCACCAATAGGGTCTTATCTGTTGATAATTTTTAGAAATAATTTTAGCTTGCACTAACCTAATCTTCCGCAATGCAAAGGCATATAGGAATCATCAGAGCCAACAGCTGCTGTGGATCCACAGGTCGAACCATTGACCGATTCACAGTACCAGATAGAAGGAAACGTGGATATTACCCACGCTGCTGTAACAATAATGATCCAGGCTTGTAGATAGAAAAAGATGGTATTTTATTCACTATTCTCTCAACATGTTTCGAAGTGCATATGACTTCTTCCTCAGGAGAGGCATGTGTACAATATCTTTACATACCGTTTAAATAGATACAGACATTAAAAATCTGGCACCAAGGAACAAATCACATGTCTAACAGTGTCAAAGTTCATAGGGCTGGCGCATAAAATGACAATCTAGGTTGGAAAGATACAATTAGATTAAAAGTGAAAAAAATCATCGTCATAATATTAATACATCCTTATTCTCTTTTTACAGTAGGTATATTAAAAAAGAAGAAAATGGTCAAAAAGAAAAATAAAAGTAGACTGAAGAAAAAAACAGAAAAAAATATTTTTTTATATGTATTTGACGGCGCAGCAAACACACCTTCTGATCGGTGGTGAAATCATCCCTGCCAGTCAGAGAGCCACGGTTCCAACGCTGTCAAAAGACAGCGTGAGTGCTCAGCTGTGATTGGAGGTATAAAGCTTACCTCCAGTCACTGGTGTCAGCTGATGAAATTACTGATCCCATCATCCAACACCTGCTACCGCTAAGTACAGTGAGAGCAGGAGCGGCAGATAGGAGAATTCATTGGCTGTGGGTTTCCCTGTACAACTCACACCTGGGGACTACAACCCTCAGCTGTCAGCTTCAGCAAGGCTAATTATCAAAAATAGAGTGGCCCCCAGGCTGTTTTTTTAATTATTTAAATAAATAATTAAAAAAAAACAGCATCGGTTCCCCCTCATTTTTGACAACCAGCCTTGCTAAAGCTGACAGCTGGGGGCTGGTATTCTCAGGCTGGTAAGGGGCCATGGATATTGGCCTCCCCAGCCTAAAAATAGCAGCTTGCAGCTGCACAGAAAAGGCACATCTATTACATGGGCCAATTCTGATGCTTTTCTCAGCACTTCCCATTTGCCCTGTAGTGATGGCAAGTGGGGTTCATATTTGTGGGGTTGATGTCAGTGTGGGAACCGCGGCTCTCTAACCAGCGTGGATGATTTCACCGCCGATCAGAAGCAGTGTTTGCCGCGCTGTCAGGCACATGACAGCGCAGCAAACACTAGATGTTCGGGCACCCCATTCAAGTGAATCAGGTCCAGGTTTGGGTCTGGGTACTGTTTTGGTACCCGAACCCGAACTTTTTGTAACTGTTCGGTCGAACCCGCCTGACCCGAATATCCAGGTGTCCACCCATCTCTAATTGTAAGTATAAATTTGGATCAGAGTGTGGTCATGGTGGAGATCAAATTCTCTCGGATGAGAACATGGAAAAAACATTTATCCATGTTCTCCATTTTGTCAGGCAGTGGAATTCAGACAGCATTCAGATGTCTTTGGAGTGCAGTCCTATGTTTTCCACGCACTCATTGATTTGCATGGCCGAGCGCTATCTGAATATTGGATCAAACTTGGGCATAAGTCAGTTTTGATGAATGAGGCCTGATAAATGTTATCCTGCCCACATCAATCAACCACACTGTCTATTGTGGCCCACCTTGTACTATGGAAAATACAATTAGCACACTATATAGAAAAAAATGACCTCATTTTTAACTTAAGCTTAAAACCTGTGGGTTCTCTTATCTACCATCTTTTGTAATGGAAATATTCAAAAATCCTATGCAGAAAGAAAGAGGGCAGGAACTCTGGTACCACCTATTGGATATAGCAAAAAACTCCATTTTCAGACACTTGTTTTGCCCCTCATCAGCAAAGCAGGAGATCTCATTTGACTGGATGAGAGGCCTCTGACAGGGGGTCTAAGAGGTAATGTTTCTCCTTGCGAAAAGTACCCAGTTGGCGTAAGGGGACTTATAGGCCATGCAAACACCCTGAAATGTGAGCAAATGGAGTTTCTGGTATTGCTTCTTCTAAGTTAATAATAAGTTTTAGGTTTGTCACAATAAATAGGTGGCACCACAGTTGCAGTCCTCTTCCTCTTTGTAGAAGCTATTTGCTAAGTAAAATTCTTAGAGGAACATTGCTTGCTCTATAAGTCTTCTTGCTCAGATTTGACACTATCTAAGAGAGACATTACCCTTTAAATACCTTGCAATAGAAATTGATATATGGTCCCATATGGATCAAAGCCACCTCCCCCCATTTTAAATATACAAAATATAAAACAGAATTCTCATTTCAAACATTTTCACTTGTTTCCTAATGAACAAAACCATTGCAGACTTCAGTACTCACATAGACAGTCTATACTTTTATGTTTTCAACATCGATATTCTCATGCACTAGGTTGACATCTCGTTCTATAGAACTGTGGTGTAAAACAGAAAATGTGAATGGAAAGCTATTAAAGAAGGTCAAAATTGTTAAGATTAAAGTATCTGATAGAATGTATATTATATTATCCAAAACCTGACAAACAGTGGGGAATGTATTGATATTTAAAATGAAGGTATTCCATAGAATAGAGCAATGAGGGGCACGTGAAGTGCTGGGACTGCATATATGCAATTACCACCGCATAAGACTACACCAGTCACTTTCTTACAGTACAAGCACTTTGATGAAACAGTTAAAGGATGAAAATGCTTTTGTTGTTTTCCACTTCCCTGCTGAGCTCTGGCGAAACTTCCTAGTTAGTGATGAGCGAGTATACTCATTCTTCGAGACTTCCCGAGTATGCTCAGGTGATCACCGAGTATTTGGAAGTGCTCTGAGATTCGTTTCTGTCGCCGTAGCTGCATGATTTGTGGCTGCTAGCCAGCCTGAATACATGTGGGGATTGCCTGTTAGTTAGGAAATCCTCACATGTATTCAGGCTGTCTAGCATCTGCAAATCATGCAGCTACGGAGACAGAATCTAAATCTCCAAGCACATCCAAATGCTTGGAGATCACCCGAGCATGCTCTGGAAATCTTGATTAATCCCTTTACCCCCAAGGGTGGTTTGCACGTTCATGACTGGGACAATTTTTACTATTCTGACCCCTGTCCCTTTATGAGGTAATAACTCTGGAACGCTTCCATGGATCCCGGTGATTCTGAGATTGCTTTCTCGTGACATATTGTACTTCGTGTTAGTAGTAAAATTTCATTGATATAACTTGCGTTTATTTGTGAAAAAAATGGAAATTTGGTGAAAATTTTGAAAATTTCGCAATTTTCCAAATTTGAATTTTTATGCCCTTAAATAACAGAGATATGGCACACAAAAAACTTAATAAATAACATTTTACATATGTTTACTTTACATCAGCACAATTTTGGAACCAATATATTTTTTGGTAGGAAGCTATAAGGGTTAAAAGTTGACCAACGATTTCTCATTTTTGCAACACTATTTTATTTTTACGGACCACATCACATTTGAAGTCACTTTGAGGGGTCTATATGATAGAAAATACCCAGAAGTGACACCATTCTAAAAACTGCACCCCTCAAGGTGCTCAAACCACATTCAAGAAGTTTATTAACCCTTCAGGTACTTCACAGGAATTTTTTGAATGCTTTTAAAAAAAAATGAACATTTAACTTTTTTTCACAAAAAAATTACTTCAGGTCCAATTTTTTTTATTTTACCAAGGGTAACAGGAGAATTTGTGCAATTTGTCCTGAGCACGCTGATACCTGATATGTTGGGGGAACCACTGTTTCAGCACATGGAAGAGCTCAGAAGGGAAGGAGCGCCATTTGACTTTTTCAATGCAAAATTGGCTGGAATTGAGATCGGACGCCATGTCACGTTTGGAGAGCCCCTGATGTGCCTAAACAGTGGAAACCCCCACAAGTGACCCCATTTTGGAAACTAGACCCCCAAGGAACTTATCTAGATATGTGATGAGAACTTTGAACCCCCAAGGGCTTCACATAAGTTTATAACGCAGTCGTACAATTACAAAATCATATTTTCACCCTCAATTTTTATTTTCCCAAGGGTAACATGAACCCAACAGAAATTGTGCAATTTGTCCTGAGTACGCTGATACCCCATATGTAAGGGTAAACCACTATTTGGGCGCATGGCAGAGTTCAGAAGGGAGGCAGCGCCATTTGACTTTTATGGCTGCAATTGAGTTCGGACGCCATGTTCCGTTTGGAAAGCCCCTGATGTGCCAAAACAGTGGAAACCCCAAAAAAATGACACCATTTTGGAAACTAGACACCCCCAAGCAACTTATCTAGATGTGTGGTGAGAACTTTGAACCTCCCAGGGCTTCACAGAAATTTATAACATACAGCTGTAAAATTAAAAAATCATATTTTTTCCTCAAAAGTGATCTTTTCACCCCCAATTTTTATGTTCCCAAGGGTAACAGGACACCAAAAGTTATTTTCTAATTTGTCCTGAGTACGCTGATACCCTACATGTGGGGGTAAACCACTATTTGGGCTCATGGCAGAGCTCAGAAGGGAAGCAGCGCCATTTGACTTTTTTGGCTGGAATTGGAATTGGATGCCATGCCGCGCTTGGAAAGTCCCTGATGTGCCTAAACAGAGGAAACCCCCCACAAATGACACCATTTTGGAAACTAGACCCCCCAGTAACCTTATCTAGATGTGTGGTGAGCACTTTGAACCCCCAAGGGCTTCACAGAAGATTATAACGGCCGGGCGTGAAAATAAAAAAATATTATAATAATATTTTTTCCACAAACATGATCTTTTAGTCCCCAATTTTTTTTATTTTGCCAAGGGTAACAGGTGAAATTGGACCCAAAAAGTTGTTGTCCAATTTGTCCTGAGTACGCTGATACCCCATATGTGGGAGAAAACTACTGTATGGGCACATGTCGGGGCTTGGAAGGGAAGTAGTGAGGTTTTGGAATGCAGACTTTGATGGAAAGGTCTGTGAGTGTCATGTTGCCTTTGGAGAGCCCCTGATTTACCTAAACTGTGGAAAAACCCCACAATTGACCCCATTCTGGAAACTAGACCCCCCAAGGAACTTATCTACAGTAGATGTGTGGTGAGCACTTTGAACCCCCCAGTGCTTCACAGAAGTTTATAACACCCGGGCGTGAAAAGAACAAAATCATATTTTTTCCACAAACATGATCTTTTAGTCCCCAATTTTTTTATTTTCCCAAGGGTAACAGGAGAAATTGGACCCCAGAAGTTGCTTTCCAATTTGTCCTGAGTCCTGAGTACGCTGATACCCCATATGTAGGAGAAAACTACTGTATGGGCACACGTCGGGGCTTGGAAGGGAAGTAGTGATGTTTGGGAATGCAGATTTTGATGGAATTGTTTGCGGGTGTCATGTTGCGTTTCGAGAGCCTCTGATGTGCCTAAACTGTTGAAACTCCCTACTAGTGACCCCATTTTGTACACTACACCCCCCAAGGAACTTATCTAGATGTGTCGTGAGTAGAGTTGAGCAACTTTTGGTTTTTTATGGCCGAGTTTCGTTTCGTGAAACCCGACTTTTGGAAAAGTCGGGTCGAGCAAGATCGGCCGATTATAGGGAAAAGTCGGGGTCGTCCCGAAACACGAAACCCAATGTAAGTCAATGGGGAATAAAAGTCGGCAGTGAGAGGAGGACAGGAAACACACCTACAGTGCTCATTTGAATGCCAAAAGCATCAATTCTTCTTACTTAAGCTGGTCAACCTTAATTAACTGAATAATACAAGTTACGCACTGAAAAATGGGGGTTTTTTGGCTAAAGTAGTGGGGGGTAGGGCTGGCTCCAGGTTTTCATGTGCCCTGGGCAAAAGAGCGCCCCTTTAACACATACCACAACTCATCATGCTCCGATACGGCAGAGAAATAGCGGTATAGTACAATGAAAAATACTTCACTTTTTACATCTCATGACGAGGCCCATCTATTTCTCCATACAGAATCATTGGTCCTATATAATGTTTGAAACAGTATATGATGCGCTCCACATAATGCTACAGTATATGTTGGTCCCCATGGATGAAGCTCCACTGTCTTATGGGCCCAAATAATGCTCCAAACATAATGGGCCCCATTTCTAATGCTCTAGTGTATAATGAGCCCTGTAAATGCTGCTCCAGTGTCTGATGTCCACCTATGGAATGTTCCAGTGTATGGTGGGCCCCATCTATCATTCTCCAGAGTATAGTGCTC
Organism: Dendrobates tinctorius; assembly: GCF_039654945.1. NCBI lineage: Eukaryota > Metazoa > Chordata > Amphibia > Anura > Dendrobatidae > Dendrobates > Dendrobates tinctorius. Next base: position 14,490,519 of record NW_027361671.1, on the reverse strand, counting down.
CCAAAAAATTGCTGTTCCAACATTGAAAACAATCAAATAAGTCTCCTCGCTAGGGAATCCTTGTACTAGTCTGGACTTCTCGTCGTCCCCATCTTCCATCTCACTGCACAGTATTTCAACCTTGCAAGTGCTGTGATCCTGAGCAAGCAGGGGGGGCCCACTCATTGGCGACGGCACTGGCACAGGGCCCCTGATAGTACGGTGGTGTGTCTGATGGCAGGGGGGCCGAACCTGTACTTTCATCTGCAGCTTCCTCTTTGTCACCGTGTAAGATGGAACTGTATATGGGAAGGGTAACCTGAGTTTCATCAGGGTCAGATTCAAGCCGGGTAACGTGCGAGGGGAATGTAGTCGTCTGGGTCAATGTACCAGCTGATTCATCGAGCAGTGACTGGGCATCAGTGCACTTGTGTCGCCCCCAGGAGTACGGTCGCCACAGTGGCATTACCTTCCTCCTAGGGAGTGTGATGTCATGCTTGGGAGCAACGAAGGATCTCTCTAGTGGGTTAACTGATTGGGCGGCGTTATTCCCACGAGTCATGACCCTCCAAACAGCGTTCATGAAGGCAAAGTGTTTGTTTTACGTGGGCAGCATGGTTGCAAAGCTGAACCTTAAAGGAATGTCCAGAAGGGCACCACCAGGAGTGGAGCCTACGGCGTAATTTGACTCAACACGGGCAACCTCAACCATGCCAGCTACAGAAAAGATGCACACATTGCAAGCTTAATTCTGTTAACGAACGAGACTCCGTCATGCCCCGCGGTCCGAGTCCGGCTTACTAGAGGGACACGTGAGGCTCTGGCACATGAGATTGGCCAATAACTGGTGTGTCATGCCCTTACATGTCCGTGGCTGCATGTGCGCTACACTGAAAAGGCCAGCGTTTGTCGCTTACAGGTGCAGATAACCCACTGAACAACGTTAGTGATGGGGATCACTGATTACAATTATTACCCGCGAACTATGATTTCCCAGTAAGTGCAGGTCAACCGCAGTTCCGGAATTAGGCCTAACCGTCATTCCTGAAAAAATGAAAAACTTACATGTGCAAACCACAGGTGCTGTAGCTTGCCTAACAGCTCGCCAGCCGTTCTCACGCCCAGTATGGATTACACGTGATTGCACAAAGGTGAGAAAGGGTACCGTATCCCCGGATAACATGTATGGATAGCGTACACATTCAAAATATATGTCTATACATCAGGAGGCAGGCTCAGATGGTGTTAGGCCCAGTATGGCTTGCACGTGATTTCACAAAGGTGAGAAAGGGTACCGTATCCCCGGATAACATGTATGGATAGCGTACACATTCAAAATATATGTCTATACATCAGGAGGCAGGCTCAGACGGTGTTAGGCCCAGTATGGCTTGCAAGTGATTGCACAAAGGTGAGAAAGGGTACCGTATCCCCAGATAACATGTATGGATAGCGTACACATTCAAAATATATGTCTATACATCAGGAGGCAGGCTCAGACGGTGTTAGGCCCAGTATGGCTTGCACGTGATTGCACAAAGGTGAGAAAGGGTACCGTATCCCCGGATAACATGTATGGATAGCGTACACATTCAAAATATATGTCTATACATCAGGAGGCAGGCTCAGACGGTGTTAGTCCCAGTATGGCTTGCACGTGATTGCACATAGGTGAGAAAGGGTACCGTATCCCCGGATAACATGTATGGATAGCGTACACATTCAAAAGATATGTCTATACATCAGGAGGCAGGCTCAGACGGTGTTAGGCCCAGTATGGATTGCACGTGATTGCACAAAGGTGAGAAAGGGTACCGTATCCCCGGATAACATGTATGGATAGCGTACACATTCAAAATATATGTCTATACATCAGGAGGCAGGCTCAGACGGTGTCAGGCACAGTATGGATTTGATGGCCCAGACTACACAGCGGAGGAGTAGGGAGAGGTAAAGATTGCAAATGCTGGGGCCCTGCCCAAGCAAGGGGGGCCCACTCGTGGGCGTCGGTACTGGCACTGGGCCCCTCATAGTACGGCGGTGTGTCTGACGGCGGGTGTGCACCACCACCGTCAGAGACACTTGATTGCACTATGAGGGACCCTGTGCCAGTGCCTGCGCCCAAGAGTCGGCCTACCCACCTGTCCAGGGCAACGGCACTCGCACGGTGTCGTGCGCTAGGTGGTGACCCCGGCCATGGAGGGGGGGAGGCAGCACAGTTAGGGAGTTTTAGAAAGTGGCATATGTTGATGTTGGACATTCAGCTGATGCAAAAGGCGAAATAGTCCCAGGAAGAGGTGGACCAAAGCAAGCCATTTTTCTGTCACCCTATGTGTCATCAGGGGAAGGTGGGACAAAATCCTTGGAAACCCATGCATGGTTCATTTTAATGAAGGTTAGATCATCAACATTTTGGGTTGACAGACGGGTCCTTTTTTCTGTCAGGATTGATCCAGCTGCACTGAAGACTCTTTCCGATAGCAGACTTGCAGCTGGGCAAGCGAGCTCCTGTAAGGCATATTGTGCCAATTCAGGCCAGGTGTCCAGTTTAGCGGCCCAATAGTCAAAGGGGAATGACCTGTGTGGGAGAACATCGATATGGGAGGAAAAGTAGTTTGTAACCATAGTTGACAACTGCTGTCTCCTGTCACTTTCCATCGATGCAGTATTACCAGTTGTGTGAGCGGTACTTGAAAAATCAGTCCACAACATTGTCATGAAACCCCTGTCTCCAACGCCACTTCTGCTGTGTGCACCATGAACACCTCTGCCAAGCTGCCCCCGGCCCGTACGGCTCGTGTGAGAACCATCACCGCTGCTGTGTGCTGGGAATGCCTCAAGCAACCGATTTACCAGAGTTGCTTGTTTATTAGCCAATATTAGGTCAAGGTTCTCCTGTGGCATGATGTTTTGTAATTTGCCTTTATAGCGTGGATCCAGGATGCTGGCCAACCAGTAGTCGTCATCGTTCATCATTTTGGCAATGCGGGGGTCCCTTTTTAGGATCTGCAAGTCATAATCTGACATGTGAGCCAATGTTCCCGGTGTCAATGATGCACTGCGAGTGCTGGTTGGAGGAGCACTTTCTGTCAAATCCACATCCCTCCAGTCACGCACAAACCCTGTACCAGACCTTGCCACGCCAACATTTTCACTTGCCCCACGAGATGCATCCTCCTCCCCTAAGTAATCATCCCCATCATCATCCTCCTCCTCCTCTTCTTCCTCCACCTCGTCCAGGAGAGGTCCCTGAGCAGACAATGGCTGAATGTCATCAAGGATTCCCTCCTCCTCTTCCTCCTCATCAACATTGGCTGCAGACGCCTGCTCCTTAAGGTGCGTCAAAGTTTGCATGAGCAGACGCATAAGTGGGATGCTCATGCTTATGATGACATCGTCTGCGCTTACCAGCCGTGTGCATTCCTCAAAACACTGAAGGACTTTACAGAGGTCTTTCAGCTTCGACCACTGCACACCTGTCAACTCCATGTCTGCTCTCAAAGTGCCTGGCCGTGTATCCTCCCACAAATGCATTATGGCCTGCCTCTGCTCGCACAGCCGCTCCACCATGTGCAGGGTGGAGTTCCACCTTGTTGCAATGTCGATAATGAGGCGGTGGTTGGCAAGGTGAAGCAATCGCTGCAGCTTCTGCATACGAACGGAGTGTACAGGCGACCGGCGGATGTGCGCGCACAGTCTTCGCACCTTATGGAGCAGGGCTGATAACTCCGGATAATTTTTGAGGAAGCACTGCACCACCAGGTTCAAGGTGTGAGCCAAGCAAGGTATGTGGCTGAGTTTTGAAAGGGCTATGGCTGCCACAAAATTACGGCCGTTATCACTAACTACCTTGCCTGCCTCAAGATGTACACTGCCCAGCCATGACTCAGTTTGTCGCATCAAGTACTCGGCCAGCACCTCGGCGGTGTGTCTGTCGCCCAAACACATCATCTGCAACACAGCCTTCTGACGCTTTCCACTAGCTGCTCGATAGGGGGACACCTCGTGTGCAACAGTGGCAGCTGCAGATGGAGTGCTCGTACGACTGTGCTCTGTGGACGAGCTTTCGCTTCTGGAGGAGGAGGAGGAGGTGGAACGCCTACAGCCAACTGTTTCCTATACCGTGGGCTAGGCAGCACTGTCCCACCACCGCTGTCCCCTGTGGACCCTGCATCCACCACATTAACCCAGTGCGCAGTGATGGACACGTAACGGCCCTGGCCATGCCGACTGGACCATGCATCAGTTGTGAGGTGCACCTTTCCACTCACTGATTGCTTGAGTGCATGGACAATGCTGTCTTTTACATGATGGTGGAGGGCTGGGATGGCTTTGCGAGAGAAGAAGTAGCGACTGGGTAGGTCATAGCGTGGTACTGCATAGGCCATGAGTTCGCGGAAAGCTGCGCTTTCCACCAACCGATAGGGCATCATCTCAAACGAGATTAGTTTGGCAATGTGGGCGTTCAAACCCAGTGTACGCGGATGAGAGACTGAGTACTTTCTTGACCTACTCATAGTGTCTGGGAGGGTGAGCTGGACTTGAGAGCTGCATATGGTGGAAGTAGCGGTGGACAGGGCGGACTGAGAGAGGGTTGATGATGGTGATGGAGTTGGTGTTCTTTCTGATGGCCTAGATTCAGTATTTCGTTGATATAACAGTGGGATTCCCTGACTGCTGTGGCCTTGCAACGACACCTCAACATTTGCTGCTGTGCTAACCGGTGGGCTTACAGTGGGGGAAACAATGTAGCGTTGCTGACTACCTTCTTTGTGATCAGTTGCACATGTGGCACTTGAGGTTTGGTGTTGTGTCCACGCTTGCAAGTGCATGGTGGTTAAATGTCTAAGCATGCAACTGGTATTCAAATTTTTCAGATTTTTCCCTCGGCTAAAGGTCTTTGCGCACTTCTTACAGATAACCTTGGCCTGATCATGAGGATTTTGTTCAAAAAAGTGCCACACTGCACTCTTCCTACTTTGGAAGACATTTTGCGGCCTAGCACGCTGTGATCTTTTGACCCTCTGGACAAGCTGTCCAGCAGCTCTTTTGATTTTTGGAACCTGTCTTTGGAGTGATCCGGGCCTGCCAGATTACAGCTGTTGCGATGTCAATGTCTGTTGTGGATGCTCCTCATCTGAGCTATTGGAAGCAGCACCCTCTTCCCCCAATGGATGCCAATCTGGGTCAACAACTGGGTCGTCCATCACCTCCTCTTCAATGTCATGTGCACCTTCCTCTGTGTCACCGTGTATGGTGGTATAGTGTGCGGGAAGGGGCACCTGAGTCTCATCAGGGTCAGAATCTGGCTCTGTTCACTGCGAGGACAATGTAGTGCTCTGAGTGAATGTACCAGCAGACTCATCTATCAGCGGCTGTGCATCAGTGCACTCCATGTCAGATTCATCTTGGCCTGGGTAATTCACCATTTCACTTGATAATCCAGGCATGGTATGTGAAAACAGCTCCATGGAGTAATCAGTAGTATGGCCTGCGTCATCCTTCAATCTTGGTTGGGGTGAAGGACACAAGGAAAGGTGTGGTTCATGAACATGAGCCTCCAATGACGACTCAGTGCTTTTACTTTTTACAACTTCAGAAGAGGAGGCGATAGAGCTGGAGGCTGAGTCAGCAATGTAAGACAAACTTTTTCATGATGCTCTGGCGTTAAAAGCGGTTTGCCAACTCCTAGAAAACTAAGCCTTCGAAGCCTTATTGAGCCAGACGATGACGCAGGCTCAACACCTCCTGCATTCGGTCTTATTTTGCTCTTGCCACTACCATCAGATCCACCACCAACACCATCATTACCAGCTGCCAACCCCCGCCCAATTCCACGGCCTCTTCCACCAGACTTCCTCATTTTTTGTAGAAATGTAGACAAAATCCCACAAACTATATAGTAATGTAAAACAAGGTGTCTATAGGACAGGGGAGATTTTGAATTTCTGCACACACTTGTGGACACTGGACACTTATGGATTGTGTGAGGCCCACTGAATATCAGAGCGCTATGTCACAGGCTCGATGGCACAGGTGTGAAAAAAGTGACTACAGGATAAGGGAGATTTTGAATTTCTGCACACACTAGTGGACACTGGACACTTTTGGATTGTGTGAGGCCCACTGAATATCTGAGCGCTATGTCACAGGCTCGATGGCACAGGTGTGAAAAAAGTGACTACAGGATCACAGAGATTTTGAATTTCTGAAAACACTTGTGGACACTGGACACTTATGGATTGTGTGAGGCCCACTGAATATCAGAGCGCTATGTCACAGGCTCGATGGCACAGGTGTGAAAAAAGTGACTACAGGATAAGGGAGATTTTGAATTTCTGCACACACTAGTGGACACTGGACACTTTTGGATTGTGTGAGGCCCACTGAATATCAGAGCGCTATGTCACAGGCTCGATGGCACAGGTGTGAAAAAAGTGACTACAGGATCACAGAGATTTTGAATTTCTGCACACACTTGTGGACACTGGACACTTATGGATTGTGTGAGGCCCACTGAATATCAGAGCGCTATGTCATAGGCTCGATGGCACAGGTGTGAAAAAAGTGACTACAGGATAAGGGAGATTTTGAATTTCTGCACACACTAGTGGACACTGGACACTTTTGGATTGTGTGAGGCCCACTGAATATCACAGCTCTATGTCACAGGCTCGATGGCACAGGTGTGAAAAAAGTGACTACAGGATAAGGGAGATTTTGAATTTCTGCACACACTAGTGGACACTGGACACTTTTGGATTGTGTGAGGCCCACTGAATATCAGAGCGCTATGTCACAGGCTCAATGGCACAGGTGTGAAAAAAGTGACTACAGGATCACAGAGATTTTGAATTTCTGCACACACTTGTGGACACTGGACACTTATGGATTGTGTGAGGCCCACTGAATATCACAGCGCTATGTCACAGGCTCGATGGCACAGGTGTGAAAAAAGTGACTACAGGATAAGGGAGATTTTGAATTTCTGCACACACTAGTGGACACTGGACACTTTTGGATTGTGTGAGGCCCACTGAATATCTGAGCGCTATGTCACAGGCAGAAATTGGCTAGTGTATCACAAACTACAAGGTGTATGTAGAATTGGGCAGAATAGGAATCTCTCTAGAGTGTAGGTCTGTAAGAACGGAACAAGTCCTCCACTTATCCTTCCACAGTGACACACAGATAGCTTCACTGTGGCCGTGATAACAGCCGTTACACGGTACTGAGAGGAGCGTGCACGTACACGGCTGTCCGGTGTACGTAAAATTGTCAAGCTCCGTGTTTTTTAAGTATACGGACTGACACATGCTGTCTCTCTATAGTTTTGAATGTGATCAAACAGCAAATATATTTAACTGTTTGAAAGCTAGACAAAACTAGTAGGTGCAGGTCTGTAATAACGGAACATGTCCTCGACTTATTCTCGCAGAGTGACACACAGATAGCTTCACTGTGGCCGTGATAACAGCCGTTACACGGTACTGAGAGGAGCGTGCACGTACACGGCTGTCCGGTGTACGTAAAATTGTCAAGCTCCGTGTTTTTTAAGTATACGGACTGACACACGCTGTCTCTCTATAGTTTTGAATGTGATCAAACAGCAAATATATTTAACTGTTTGAAAGCTAGACAAAACTAGTAGGTGCAGGTCTGTAAGAACGGAACATGTCCTCGACTTATTCTCACAGAGTGACACACAGATAGCTTCACTGTGGCTGTGATAACAGCCGTTACACGGTACTGTGTGAGGAGCGTACACCGCTGTATGGTGTGAAAAAATGCATGCTCAGTACCTCAGCAGGACAAAAAAAAAAATTGGGATTGCTTTTAAAAAAGCAGTTTGCAGAGCAGTGGGTAAACAGCAATGCAGCTGTCAGGAAGCCTTAGAAGGCAGCCTAACAACCAACACCGCTGATCCACCACAATATAGCCTCCCCTTGCACTGCACACACAGTGACTGGTGTGTTGTACAGGCAAAATCGTTAGCAGCAGAAGCAGTTTTTTTTTCTTCTTCCCTGCCTAACGCTCTCCCTACAGAATCAGCAGCAGCAACCTCTCCCTATGCTAAGATTGGCAGAAGTAAGATGGCGGTCGGCGTGCACGCCCTTTTATAACCCCTGTGACGCCCACCAAAGCAAGCCAATCACTTGCATGCCCTTCTGAAAGATGGTGGTGACCCCTGCCTATGTCATCACGTTGCCCACAGTGTCCGTGGATCCTGATTGGCTGAAAAAGAGCGCAAAACAAACTTTTGAAACTCGACTTTGGTGCGTAAGTCGCCAACCTCGTGGCCGACCTCATCCTAGGGTCGGGTTTCGTTTCATGAAACCCGACTTTGCCAAAAGTCGGCGACTTTTGAAATTTTTCGACCCGTTTCGCTCAACTCTAGTGATGAGCAAGCACTAAAATGTAAATAAATAAAGTCAGGCCTCATACACATCTAATATATAAAGTTCAATGTGTGTGTGTATGTTTGTATGTATGCATGTGTGGCGCCCCTGAGGCTCAGTTGCCACAGAGGTACTGCACCTTCCTCTCTCTTTAAAGGTGTGGTACCCCACCATCCAGGTAAGGTGGGAACTCCTTTCCACACTCCAACACTCGCACCCCACACAACAGGGTAGTTCTGCACAACCACATTGCAGCTCAGTGCTTAGAGAGTAGCAGAGCACCTTTGGTGGTTCCCTGCTTGGAACACTGGATGTGCTGGGAGGTGGGTGGAGTTGAGATATATAAAAGAGTGGGAAAGTGTAGGATTACTGGTTCAGTCTGACAGAAGGTCAGTCGGGAAGGAAGCCACTCGGGAGGAGTGGGGATCCCTGGAAGAAGGGATGGAGGAAGGAGTGCTGCAGCTGCCTCAGTGATCTGAGCCAGCTGGCACGGGAAAGAAAAAGAAGGAGAAAGACGTAGAACTGCAAGCTAAGCTTCCATAAGAGAGAGAAAGATCAGTACAGAACGAAGGAGTAGGAGAACAGAGAGGATGTGGGTTAGAAGAGGAACCCTGCCTATAGGTTCTCAGCGCAAGGCCGGGCCCCAAGGTTGTATGGACACTTATAGTTCTGCAGCAGACACTGCTGGAGTAGTAGGTTGTAAATGCACTACTGCCATCTAAGACTTGGGGCACAACAGCAATCGGATAGAAAGCCGGGACTCAGGAGATGGGAGTCCCCGAAGCAGGCTACAGCTGTCTGCCGTACAAGTAGAGTTCTTGAGAACATCTGACAGGAGGAACTCCAGAGTACCACAGTACTGGAGATCTTCACATTTTAAGGCGCAATAGAAGAGTCGTTCAGGAAAGGTACATGTTGGCGGAGTGTTGGAGAGGAGCTTTCCATCTGGCCTGGAGGTTGGCTGAGTCTCTGACCCAGAGGACATGGCCCGGAGGCAGGCACCCTTGTGTACCGCAGACTGTGAGTAAAGCATTGGAACTGCAAGCCTCGGTGTCCTCCATTCATTCTTGCGCCAACCCGTTCAGCACCGCCACATCTGGGTACCATCTTTTACACTGCTTGCACCTTTCCACAACCAATACAACTGCACTGCCCTGGGACATCAGCCCTGCCTGTGGAGGGCTATATCATCACTGCTGCATCATACCATCTGTCCCAGAGGATCTGTCTGCAGCGTCGGCTTAACACCTCCCTTGCCGAGCACCACAAGTGGAGTCACGAACTATTCCAATCCATTAACTACATTCCCCCATTACTTGGGCGCCCAGGGCCACGGACTGGGTCACCGCTGCTCTGACACATCCCCCTGACACCAGCCCAGTACCGAGTACCCCACAGCCCTGGGAGGGCGAGCCAACTGTGTGTATGTCCGGGATTGACATCTGCACCGTCGCAGCTACAGCCACAAAATTTTGCACAGTCACACGTTTGGACCCCGAGAGCGTCATAGGCTATGTTGTGAGGCAAAATTTTAACCCTGCACGTTCCAATTCACCAAACAATTTGGCCTATTATTCATATCATTTCTATGGTGTCATCGTCCTTCTGTAAAGCTGGAAATAACACAATTTATTACCGTGCCAACACAGACCACCCTCTGACACAGACTGCATGGGGAGCCCAGTATCACACAGGACAGGATTAGATACATGGCTCAGCAGTCAGTATCACACAGGAGAGGATTAGACACATGGCTCAGCAGTCAGTATCACACTGGATAGGATTAGATACACAGCTCAGCAGTCAGTATCACACAGGATAGGATTAGATACATGGCTCAGCAGTCAGTATCACACAGGATAGGATTCGATACACAGCTCAGCAGTCAGTATCACACAGGATAGGATTAGATATACAGCTCAGTAGTCAGTATCACACAGGATAGGATTAGATACATGGCTCAGCAGATGGTTTCACACAGGATAGGATTAGATACACTGCTCAGCAGTCAGTATCAAACAGGATAGGATTAGATACTTGGCTGAGCAGTCAGTAACACACGATAGGATTAGATACACAGCTCAGCAGAAAATATCACACAGGAGAGGATTAGGTACACAGCTTAGCAGACATTATCACACAGGATAGCATTAGATACACAGCTTAGCACACAGTATCACACAGAATAGTATTAGATACACGGCTCAGCAGACAATATCACACAGAATAGGATTAGATGCACGGCTCAGCAGTCAGTATCACACAGGATAGGATTAGATACACAGCTGAGCAGTCAGTAACACACATGATAGGATTAGGTACATGACTCAGCAGTCTGTATCACACAGGATAGGGTTAGATACACGGCTCAGCAGACGGTATCACACAGGATAGGATTAGATACACTGCTCAGCAGTCAGTATCACACAGGATAGGATTAGATACATGGCTCAGCAGTCAGTATCACACAGGATAGGATTCGATACACAGCTCAGCAGTCAGTATCACACAGGATAGGATTAGATACACAGCTCAGTAGTCAGTATCACACAGGATAGGATTAGATACTCGGCTGAGCAGTCAGGAACACACGATAGGATTAGATACACAGCTCAGCAGAAAATATCACACAGGAGAGGATTAGGTACACAGCTCAGCAGACATTATCACACAGGATAGGGTTAGATACACAGCTCAGAAACAGGATGTGCCAAAGGAGAGGACATTTTCATTCCAAGAATTCCACTCACTACATCTGATTTGTTTTTTTATTTTAAACACCTCCAGTTTCCAGTTCAACTGCTATTTGCAATGTCCATTAACAATGCTCAGGGACAGTCCTTGAAAGTAGTAGGGATCGATTTGCAATCTCCATGCTTATCTCATGGTCAACTTGACGTGGTCTGTTCAAGAGTTGGAACTGCCAAAAATCTGTTCATCTTTGCACGGAAAGGAAAAACCAAAAATCTCGAATAAATTGAAAATAAAATACTATCAATACTTGAGTAATCATTTGGTTAATTTGTGCAGAAAATCTGTAGTGTTGAATATATGATGTGAAATGTTTTTATGTGCAATATAATCATTATAATTTGTTATAACTAACCACAGTTAGTTACTATGCCCAGGCAACGCCGGGCTCTTCAGCTAGTTCTGTATAAATTGTCATGTATTGGTACTCCTAGACTCATAAAGGATATGCACTTTTGAAGGTTATATACCAAGGAAATGTACTCCAGACCATGAAATAGTCTTTGGGTGAGCGATATAATACTGACAAGAATATATGGGCACGTTGAGTAAAATTTTGTCACTATTTCTGCCTTGGCAGGAAAAACGCAGCAGCAAAAATGTGCATTTTTACCACGTCTTTGCCGCTGCGTTATTGATTGATTTGAGTGAAGACAATAGTAAAAAACGCAGGGCAAAAACACACAAAGAATTGACATGCTGTAGATTATTTTCTGCACTAAATTTGCAACTCACAAATACTTAACGTGTGCATGACACTTTAGGTTTCTCATTCACTTTGCTGGCATCAGGTTTTGATCAAATCTGCACCAAAAAAATGCGACAAAAATGCACCATAGCCAAGAGTATGTAAAAGTCTATGGATGGGCAATAAAACACCGAGAAATTTTTTGAGGCTTATATAGCAGCGAAATGTACCCAAGAAGATGTAATACCCTATGGATGAGCAATATAATACCAACACATTTTTATTATTATCATTATTTATATAGCGTCAATAATTCCATGGTGCTGTACATGAGAAGGGGGGATACATACAAAGTTATATATATCGTTAACAGTAAACAAATTTACAATGACAGACTGGTGCAGAGGGAAGAAGACCCTGTCCTTGCGGACTTACATTCTACGGGATATTGGGGAAGAGACAGAAGGTCGGGGTGCAGCAGCTCTGGTGGTGATGAGGCAATGGCTCGGGCGGTGGTGAGGTGGCAGAATGGTTATTGCAGGCTGTAAGCTTTCCTGAAAAGATGGGTTTTCAGGTTCCATTTGAAGGATCCGATGGTGGTGGATAATCAGACGTGTTGAGGCATGGAATTCGAGAGGATGAGGGATATTTGGGAGGCGGTTGTGTGAGAATCGAATAAGTGTGGAGGAGAGTAGGAGGTCTTGGGAGGATCGAAGATTACATGAGGGAAGATATTGGGAGATTAGTTCAGAGATATAGGGAAGGGACAGGTTGTGGATGGCTTTGTAGGTCAGTGTTAGTAGTTTGAACTGGATTCATTGGGAATTGAGAGCCAGTGGAGGGATTTTCAGAGGGGAGAGACAGGGCAGTAGCGAGGAGAGAGGTGGATTAGTCGGGCAGCAGAGTTGAGGACAGACTGGAGTGGTGCAAGAGAGTTAGCAGGGAGGCCACAGAGGAGAGTGTTGCAATAGTCAAGGCGAGAGATGATAAGGGAATGTACAAGATTTTTAGTAGATTGATGGCAGAAAAAGGGACGGATTCTGGAAATATTTTTGAGTTGGAGGCGATAGGAGGTGGCAAGAGTTTGTACATGTGGTTTGAAGAACAGGGCAGAGTCGAGAGTTACTCCGAGGAAGCGGATTTTAGGTGCGAGAGAGAGCGTGATGCCGTTTACCATAATAATAATAAACATTAATAAACAAGTTTTTTGAGGGTTATTTATCAAAAAAAATGTACTCCAGACCATGGAATAGTTTATGGATGAGCAATAGAATATCAAATTTTGAAAAAAATTTTTTAGTTTTACATAGCACCGAAATGTACCCAAGAACATGTAATAGCATATGGATGATCAATGTTATACTAATAAAGGGCTATATTCAAACAAAATGCAATCCAGACCACCAAATAGTCTATAGGTGAGCAATATAATAAAGATACATTTTTAAACAAGTTTTTTAAGGGTTATAGAACAACGAAGTGTAACCCAGAAGATGGAAAGGTATATGGGTGATAAATTTAACGCTGCAAAAATTTTTAATGCTTTTTGGAATGTTATATATCATAAAAAATGTAAAAAAATGTACCCCAGAACACGAAATAGTGTGTTGGTGAGAATTGTAACTCAGCTAAATTTTTAACACTTTTTGGAAGTATTATACAGCATATCATAGAAATGTACTCAATAGAGTTGAGCGAAACAGATCGGTCAGATTCAAAAGTCGCCAAATTTCGCCAAAGTCGGGTTTCATGAAACGAAACCCGACCACAGTGTGAAGTTGGCCATGAGGTTGGCGACCCAAGCGCCAAAGTCGGGTTTCGCCGAATGCTTGCACGTGACTTTTTTCAGCCAATGAGAGAAGCGTAGCTTAGCGTAGCGGGAGCATAGCTGGAGTGGGGGTGGGAGTGGGAGAGAGAGAGAGGGAGAAGGAGAGGCAGAGAGAGAAGAGAAGAAAGAGAGTGAGATTTTGCAGCCTCTAGGGTTAAAATTCATGCCAGGTGTGTTTACAGTCTTTCACTCACTGCCGACTTTTCTCCCCATTGACTTGCATTGGGTTTAGTGTTTCCCGACTTTTCCCGACTTTTCCTTAAAGTCGGCCGATTTCGTTCATGAAACCCGACTCGACCCTAAAAAGTGCAAAGTCGCTCATCTCTAGTACCCAACCCTTTATGGCTGCAAAATTTAACGCAGCAAAATTTGTTTTTTTTAGAGTGTTATATACAGTCAGGGAAGTAATTATTTGATCCCTTGCTGATTTTGTAAGTTTGCCCACTGACAAAGACATGAACAGTCTATGATTTTAAGGGTAGGCTAATTTTAACAATGAGAGATAGAATATCAAAAATAAAATCCAGAAAATCACATTGTATAAATTCTATGAACTTATTTTCATTTTGCATTGAAAAATAAGTATTTGATCTTGAAAACAAGACTTAGTACTTGGTGGCAAAACCTTTGTTGGTAAGCACACTAGTTGGATGTTTTTTGTAGTTGGTGATGATGTTTTCGCACATGTCAGGAGGAATTTTGGTCCACTCCTCTTTGCAGATCATCTCTAAATCATTGATTTTGAGGTTATCGTTTGGCAACTTGGAGCTTCAACTCCCTTCATAAGTTTTCTATGGGATTAAGGTCTGCAGACGGGCAAGGCCACTCCATGACCTTAACCCCTTTCTGAACTTGGACGCAATAGGTTTTGAACAGCTGACAATAGGCGTAGGTGGAATCGTGATCCACCGGCACCTATTAACTAGCTAAATGCTGCTGTCAAACGCTGACAGCGGCATTCAACAAGCACTTCTGGCCACTGGGCCAGAAATACATGCATTGCCAACCCCCGTCACGTGATTGGGGGTAAGTGATGCGTTGTCATAACAACCAGCGGTCTCTTAGAGACTTCTATGGTTGTTGATGCCGATTGCTATGAGCGCCACTCGGTGGTCGGCGCTCATAGCAATACTGTAATTCTGCTACATATAGGCGATCTGCTCATCACCTATATGTAGCAGAGCCGATCAAGTTGTGGCAGCTTCTAGCCTCCCATGGAGGCTGTTGAAGCATGCCAAAATTAAAAAAAGTTTTAAAAAATATGAAAAAAAATAAAAGTTTAAATCGCCCCCCTTTCGCCTCATTCAAAATAAAAAAATAAAAAACACACATGCACATATAGGTATCACCGCATTCAGAATCGCCGATCTATAAATTAAAAAAAGGATTAACCTGATCGCTAAACGGCGTAGTGGGAAAAGAAAATCAAAACATCAGAATTACATTTTTTTTGGTTGCTGCGACATTGCATTAAAATGCAATAACGGGCGATCAAAAGATTGTATCTGCGCATAAATGGTATCCTTAAAAACGTCAGCTCTGCATGCAAAAAATAAGGCCTCACCCAACCCCTGATCACAAAAACTGGAGAAGCTATGGGTATCGGAAAATGGCGCAATTTTTTTTTTTTAGCAAACTTTGGAATTTTTTTTCACCACATAGATGAAAAAGAACAGGTCAGTTTTAGCATTTAGTGAGCCTAGGAAAAAATCCAAACAAAAAACATGTGTGAGATTGCACTTTTTTTTGCAATTTCTCCGCACTTGGAATTTTTTTCCCGTTTTCAAGCACACGACATGCTAAAATGAATGATGTCTTTCAAAAGTACAACTCGTCCCGCAAAAAAATAAGCCATGGCCATATTGACAAAAAATAAAAAAGTTATGGCTCTGGGAAGAAGGGGAGCGAAAAATGAAAACGCAAAACCGAAAAAAGCCCCAGTCATTAAGGGGTTAATGTACTTCAATTGAGCTACTCATTCATTTGTTGCCTTGGCTGTATGTTTTGGGTCATTGTCTTGCTGGAAGACCCAGCCACGACCCATTTTTATGTCCTGGTGGAGGGAAGGAGGTTATCACTCAGGATTTTACGGTACGTGGCTCCATCCATTCTACCATTAATGCGGTGAAGTAGTCCTGTCCCCTTAGCTGAGAAACACCCCCCAGTAGTGTTGAGCGATACCTTCCGATATCGGGAAATATCTGATCAGATTGGATCGGACCGATACCCCAAAAATATCGGATATCACCGATTCCGATACCAGAAACCATTGCAAGTCAATGGGACACAAATATCGAAATGAAAATAAACCCTTACTTTCCTTGTAGGTTAATTCTACATGAAGGTAAACAACTAAGAATAATGTAGAATGTATTGGGGGAGGTGGAGGAGACATTAAAGGCATAGAGGTTTAGCCCAATCAAATGGAATAGCAGGAATCAATTTTTTTAAGACGTTCGGAGATAGATATTGACTATGCTAAGCTTTTCTCTATTTTGTCAGATATTTATGTTTCACTACTTCCATGCTCTTCACCTTCTTTTTTACTTCTCCCACACTTTCTCCTTCATCATTCTCAGCAGCAGCATCTTTTTCATCAACTTCTTCTTCACCTTATTCATCTTCTTCTTCCTATTATTCTTTTTTTTTACATTCTTCATATTCTTCTAATTCAACTATTATTCTTCTTCATATTCTACTTCTTCATCTTCTTCATATTCTTTTTCTTCATCATATTCTTATTTGTGACAGGCATTCCTGTAGTTGTTATCTATAAAAGTTTGAAGATTACACCTTCCGTTCTGCCTGTCACAAAAGATATAAAACAGGATTTGTCCGCGTTCAGTTTTGCATGCAGCAGCAGGTATTTTCCAGGGGCACCACGAGGAGGAACGGACTCACCCCCATACACTGCTTAGTCTTCTTCTGCTTATAATTTAGATAATATCTTTTGCTCTGATTTTTAGTCTTATGTTTAATGTTCTTCTGCTTTTTGTTCTTCTGCTTTTTGTTCTTCTGCTTCTTGGTCTTCTGTCTCTTGTTCTTCTGAATCTTGGTGGTTGTCTTCTTGTTCTTTGTCCTCTTGGTCATCTTCTTCAGGGTCATCTTCTTGGTCTTCTTCGGGGTGGTCTTCAGGGTCGTCGTCTTCGGGGTCGTCGTCTTCTTCAGGGTGGTCTTCAGGGTCGTCATCTCCAGGGTCGTCGTTTTTGGGGTCGTCGTCTTCTTCGGGGTGGTCTTCAGGGTCGTCGTCTTTAGGATCATCGTCAGGGAGATCCAGAGTGATTACAAAAAACCATTTCAAAAAGCTTGAACTTGGAAATGTAGCAGAAGGTACAAGAAGGCTGAGGAACTGCTGACAACCATTTGACGGTACTAGAACCTGGATGGGTAGCCGAAGGTACAAGAGTCAATGGAACTACCGAGGACCAGCTGATGGTACTGGAACCCGGTTACTAAGCAGGAGGTACCTGTGCCAGAAAGCACTACCAAGGACCAGCAGACGTTGGTGGAAGTCGGATACCGAGAAGGAGGCACCTAAGCCAAAGGCTCTGCCTGGAACCAGCTGACGATACTGGAACCCAGGGGGACATATTCAAGATTGACTTCCCAAGATCCAGCTAATGCTAATGGAACTCAGATAGGCAGCAGAAGGTACACATGAAAAAAAAAGTTGCAAGGCCGCGATCCGGCCGGAGTTACCGAAACCCACAGTCCTACAGGGGGAACTTGTCCTATTGGCACTACAGAACCAGCATTCATTGCCAGATCCCACAGCCCACATAGGAAGCACATAAACTGCAGGCACCATAGAGTCGGCTAACCTGACCGCAACACAACAGGACAACGTATTGGAGGCAAAGTGACGTTGACACTACCCGGAAACAGCTGGTGTGCTGGAACCAGGCAGGGCAGGAGGGAGTACCCGTGCCAAAGACACTTCTGAGCAGCAACTGGCGGTGTTGGAGCCCAGGGATTACAGTAGAAACAGAGTGTAGCCAGAGGCCTAATTTGAGAAAGTTTAATATCTGTAGTAGTGTGAGTGTGGTCGGAGCAGGAGAAATTGCCGGACACACAGCAGGGGATCAGCTGACGTTACAGAACCCCAATAACACAGGAGCAAGTGTTGACTGTGCAGACAGCACTTCTGAGCAGCAACTGGCGGTGTTGGAGCCCAGGGATTACAGGAGAAACAGAGTGTAGTCAGAGGCCTAATTGGAGCAAGTTTAAGATCTGTAGTAGTGTGAGTGTGGTCGGAGCAGCCGAAATTGCCAGACACACAGCAGGGGATCAGCTGACGTTACTGAACCCCAATAACACTGGAGCATGTGTTGACTGTGCAGACTGTGTTGAAGCATGCCAAAATTAAAAAAAGTTTTAAAAAATATGAAAAAAAATAAAATTTTAAATCGCCCCCCTTTCGCCTCATTCAAAATAAAAAAATAAAAAACACACATGCACATATAGGTATCACCGCATTCAGAATCGCCGATCTATAAATTAAAAAAAGGATTAACCTGATCGCTAAACGGCGTAGTGGGAAAAGAAAATCAAAACATCAGAATTACATTTTTTTTGGTTGCTGCGACATTGCATTAAAATGCAATAACGGGCGATCAAAAGATTGTATCTGCGCATAAATGGTATCCTTAAAAACGTCAGCTCTGCATGCAAAAAATAAGGCCTCACCCAACCCCTGATCACAAAAACTGGAGAAGCTATGGGTATCGGAAAATGGCGCAATTTTTTTTTTTTAGCAAACTTTGGAATTTTTTTTCACCACTTAGATAAAAAAGAACAGGTCAGTTTTAGCATTTAGTGAACCTAGGAAAAAATCCAAACAAAAAACATGTGTGAGATTGCACTTTTTTTTGCAATTTCTCCGCACTTGGAATTTTTTTCCCGTTTTCAAGCACACGACATGCTAAAATGAATGATGTCTTTCAAAAGTACAACTCGTCCCGCAAAAAAATAAGCCATGGCCATATTGACAAAAAATAAAAAAGTTATGGCTCTGGGAAGAAGGGGAGCGAAAAATGAAAACGCAAAACCGAAAAAAGCCCCAGTCATTAAGGGGTTAATGTACTTCAATTGAGCTACTCATTTGTTGCCTTGGCTGTATGTTTTGGGTCATTGTCTTGCTGGAAGACCCAGCCACGACCCATTTTTATGTCCTGGTGGAGGGAAGGAGGTTATCACTCAGGATTTTACGGTACGTGGCTCCATCCATTCTACCATTAATGCGGTGAAGTAGTCCTGTCCCCTTAGCTGAGAAACACCCCCCAGTAGTGTTGAGCGATACCTTCCGATATCGGGAAATATCTGATCAGATTGGATCGGACCAATACCCCAAAAATATCGGATATCACCGATTCCGATACCAGAAACCATTGCAAGTCAATGGGACACAAATATCGAAATGAAAATAAACCCTTACTTTCCTTGTAGGTTAATTCTACATGAAGGTAAACAACTAAGAATAATGTAGAATGTATTGGGGGAGGTGGAGGAGACATTAAAGGCATAGAGGTTTAGCCCAATCAAATGGAATAGCAGGAATCAATTTTTTTAAGACGTTCGGAGATAGATATTGACTATGCTAAGCTTTTCTCTATTTTGTCAGATATTTATGTTTCACTACTTCCATGCTCTTCACCTTCTTTTTTACTTCTCCCACACTTTCTCCTTCATCATCCTCAGCAGCAGCATCTTTTTCATCAACTTCTTCTTCACCTTATTCATCTTCTTCTTCCTATTATTCTTTTTTTTTTACATTCTTCATATTCTTCTAATTCAACTATTATTCTTCTTCATATTCTACTTCTTCATCTTCTTCATATTCTTTTTCTTCATCATATTCTTATTTGTGACAGGCATTCCTGTAGTTGTTATCTATAAAAGTTTGAAGATTACACCTTCCGTTCTGCCTGTCACAAAAGATATAAAACAGGATTTGTCCGCGTTCAGTTTTGCATGCAGCAGCAGGTATTTTCCAGGGGCACCACGAGGAGGAACGGACTCACCCCCATACACTGCTTAGTCTTCTTCTGCTTATAATTTAGATAATATCTTTTGCTCTGATTTTTAGTCTTATGTTTAATGTTCTTCTGCTTTTTGTTCTTCTGCTTTTTGTTCTTCTGCTTCTTGGTCTTCTGTCTCTTGTTCTTCTGAATCTTGGTGGTTGTCTTCTTGTTCTTTGTCCTCTTGGTCATCTTCTTCAGGGTCATCTTCTTGGTCTTCTTCGGGGTGGTCTTCAGGGTCGTCGTCTTCGGGGTCGTCGTCTTCTTCAGGGTGGTCTTCAGGGTCGTCATCTCCAGGGTCGTCGTTTTTGGGGTCGTCGTCTTCTTCGGGGTGGTCTTCAGGGTCGTCGTCTTTAGGATCATCGTCAGGGAGATCCAGAGTGATTACAAAAAACCATTTCAAAAAGCTTGAACTTGGAAATGTAGCAGAAGGTACAAGAAGGCTGAGGAACTGCTGACAACCATTTGACGGTACTAGAACCTGGATGGGTAGCCGAAGGTACAAGAGTCAATGGAACTACCGAGGACCAGCTGATGGTACTGGAACCCGGTTACTAAGCAGGAGGTACCTGTGCCAGAAAGCACTACCAAGGACCAGCAGACGTTGGTGGAAGTCGGATACCGAGAAGGAGGCACCTAAGCCAAAGGCTCTGCCTGGAACCAGCTGACGATACTGGAACCCAGGGGGACATATTCAAGATTGACAAGGTTTTCAAACAGACCCTCAGATGTTAAATGCCGTTTTCCACTCATCACCCTTCCAGATGCATATCAAATTGTAAGCCCCTCTATGATCAAGTTGAGAAAACACCCTGCCCCCCAGAAGTTGATTATATAGGTTGGGCATGAGTTGAAGTGGGTAGGTATTTTTAACCATGATCTTGTTTAGCTCTTGGAAATCTAGGCAAGGACGGAGACCCCCATCTTTATTTTTAACAAAGAAAAATCCAGCAGCTACAGGGGAGGAGGAAGGACAGATATGAATGACCCTTCAGTAAACTTTCATTAACATATTCTTTCATGACTGTCCATTCAGGTCAAGACAAATTGTAAAGGCGAGCTTTTAGCAATTTGGTTCAAGGAATAAGAGCAATAGCACAATCATAGGGACAATGGAGAGGTAGTATCTCCACCTCTTTTTCTGAGAACACATCTACAAAGTCCTTCAGGTACCTCGGAAGACCCTCCAGACTAGCAGAGCATATTTGTACATTTTTTAGACATTTATTAGAACAGTTGGGGCTCCATTTCACAATCTCTTTCAGACACCAATCAATAACAGGATTGTGTGTTATGATGAGTCACCGAAGGAGGAAAAAACAAAATACCAGCTAAGTCCAGAAAAACCAGAGAGGTTGGCAGCTATTGGATTGCAGACCCCTGAACCTATCCACAACAACTAGCAGTAGCCGTGGGGGGTTCCTACGGTGCCCTAGACCCCTCGATCACAGCCGAAGAACTACATAGCCTAAAGACAGAAATTGGAAAAACTAAACTGCCCCAGAGCAGACCCCAAAGCAATAGGCAGCCCCCAACATATAATGATGGTGAAGCAAGATGAAGACACTAACACAGATAGAAAGATAGGTTGAGCAAATGATGGGGCCCAAGCTAACTACATAGGACAGGATAGGAAAGCTGCTGTCTGCCATCCACAAAAACCCTATCAAAATGAGCCAACCGACTGATAGGAAAAACAGGCCCTGAAGTCGCTAGGCTTCAAAAGACTATATCAGCACTCAGGTATATTCTGAAGACAGAGCAAAAGATCAACAGATCAGAGACAAAAATGGAATTCAGCTCACCCCCGGCCGGGGATGGCAGAACTCCCAAAAAACAAGGCAAAACAAAACTGAAGAGTACAAAGCAGAGCAGAAAAACTTAGCTTTGAGATGCAGGAATCAGACTGGTCTCCAAGAATCCAGCAGGAAAATCACCAGCCAGGAAGAAGGGTGTCGGCAGCCTTATATCCAGTCCTCAATTCCAGCCACCCAGTCATCATCTAGCTGCCCAGATGTTTGGTAATCAGTCTCACTACCTTCCTTCACTAGAGGAGGGAGTTCATCAGACCTCAATGGTGAAGGAAAAATGAACTCACAACAATTGTGAGTCTGCAACCATGAAAATCCCAGTACCAATCCAGCAGGTAAATTATCCAACGCCAAACAGGAGATGGATTCAGAGTGGAGTGACCCCACCTGGAGTGTGAAATCCACCATTGCTCTCTTGACCACTGTTACGCAGCCATCTGCCCCCCCAGCTCTGGGATACTTACCTCGCTCCTCGGCGTGATGCTGGCTGGGTTCCTCTGGGTGTCTCTCCTCCTTCTGGCTTGGCAGGTGCGTCGAGGGTTCCATCCATCCGGCACGCGCACACGGCTGCATAAGGCCATGGCTGCGCGCCTCCTCTGCTTCTTATGCAGCCTGACCCGGAAATACCTTCCGCCAGGCGGCTGCAACAGGTATATCAGGCTGCTTCCTGTTTTAGGAAGTGCCTGATTATTATCTTTGCACCTGTACTGGACAAGTCATGGTTCCAGCAAGGGTGTTCCTCTGTATTCAGGTCCCAGTGTGCTTCATAGTGAGCTTTGCTCTCCTATTTCCAGTGTGCTTCACAGTGCACTTTCTGCACTCTCCTGTATCCAGCATACTTCCCAGTGCGCACTCTGCACTCTCCTGTATCCAGCTTGCTTCCGATTGCGCGCTCTGCACTCTCCTGTATCCAGCGTGCTTCCCAGTGCACGATCTGCACTCTCCTCTTTCCAGCATGCTTCCCAGTGCGTGCTCTGCACTCTACTGTATCCAACGTGCTTCCCAGTGCGTGATCTGCACTCTCTTGTATTCAGCGTACTTCCCAGTGCACGCTCTGCACGTTCCTGTGTCCAGCGTGCTTCCCAGTGCGCAATCTGCACTCTCCTGTATCCAGCGTGCTTCCCAGTGTGCGCTCTGTGCTCCCCTGTATCCTATCCAGCGAGCTTCCCAGTGTGCACCCTGCACTCTCCTGTACCCGATGTACTTCCCAGCACATGCTCCACACTATCCCGTACGCATTCTGCATGCTTCTGTACTCCACATGCTTTCTCCAGAACCCAGTGTGCTTCTCCGTACTCGCCCTGCTAACTTCGGTTTCTCGCATGCCTTTTTTCTTAGCCTCCTTCGAGCCGGCTTCCTGGTACCAGCAATCGTGGTACTTTACCCCCTGGGTGTGCCCCTGATGCTCCCTGTATAAGGGGTGGTCCTCATTAGGTCAGCTCGCCCAGGATGGGGTTGGTATCACAGCCCAGAGGGTCCACTCCAGGAGAGATAACAGAATAATCAGGCCATGGATCCTACTGGTGCCTCTGCTGCCACTCAAAAAGAGTTGGTAAATTTGCGGGAGAATCAGTCACATTATGCCCTTCATGAAGGCCGCTGACCCAGGGAATGCGACAGCTTGCTAGTCTCCAGCAGGTGCTTGTTCAGCAGCACGACACTCAGGCCCATATATTGAGTTATATGGCCTCGATGGATGACCATCTGATGTCTCTTCAGTCTGCTGCCTCAGCTTCGGCGCAGGCATCGTCCCGTACCCCTGACTCTACACCTCTTCCCCCACCTTGCCATAGTAAACTGCCTCGATATAATGGCGATCCCAATCTCTCCAGGGGTTTTTTAAATCAGTGTTGCCTTCTCTTTGAGTTGTTGCCTCAGCAATACCCTACTGATCAGGCTAAGGTGGCGTTTGTGGCTTCACTTCTGGAGGGTGAGGCTTTGGCAGTAAATCCCTTTTGGGAGCGTGATGGTCCCATAGTCTCTCAGTTGCCAATTTTTTTGGAAAACTTCTGTAGAGTTTGATGAACCGAGTCGCCTGGCCTCTACCACTGAGTCCCTCTTTAACCTCCACCAAGGTTCACTTACTGTGAGGCAATATGCCATTAGTTTTCACACTCTGGCCTCGGAGTTGGGGTGGAATAACGAGGCATTGGTCAGTGTCTTCTGGTGTGGGTTGTCAGGTCGGATTAAAGACGAGCTCACTGGTCAAGGATTTGATTTCTCTCGCTATGCGTATTGACCTACGATTCCAGGAGCATAATTGGAGCGCCCCCAGGGTCTTCGCCAGGTCGGCGGGTTACTCGGAGCCGGACCCATTGATTTCAATGGGAGAGTCACGGCAACGGTGACCCGGTCCGTGGCCCTGGGCGTCCATTGTAAAAGGGGAATGTTGAGCGTGTGGATGATTAAAGTTTATAAGTGAATGATTCGTGAGGCCACCTGTGGTGTTCGGCAATGAAGATGTTAAGCCGACGCTGCAGACAGATCCTCTAGGACAGATGGTGTGGTGCAGCAATGATGGTGTAGCCCTCCACAGGCAGGGCTGTAGTCCCAGGGCAGTGTAGATGGAGAGCTAGTGAGGGGAGCGTAATGGTGCAGTGTTCAGCACAGAGATGAAGCAGTGCTGAGTTGGTTGGTGCAGGAATAAGCGGAGGACACCAGGGCATGTAGTTCCAAAGCTTTACTCACAGTCTGTTGTGCGTACAGGTGCCCGCATCCGTGCCGTGTCCTCCAGGTCAGGGGCTCAGCCAACCTCCAGGCAAGATGAAATACTCTGTTCCAATACTCCGCCAACATATGTGCCTTTTCTGAATGTCTCCCTTCTAGCGCCTATTTGAAGTACTCACAGTACTGAGTTACACTGGAGTTCCTCCTTTCAGATGTTCTTAGAACTCTACTTGTATGGCAGACAGCTGTAGCCTGCTTCGGGGACTCCTTGCTACTAAGTCCCGGCTCACTCACGTTGCTGTTGTGCCCCCAAGTCTTGTGTGGGAATAAAGTGGTGACAACTTCTACTCCTCCGGTGTCTGTCGCAGGGCCATTAGTATCCATACAACCTCGGGGACTGGACCCCGGCCATGCGCTTAGAACTTGAGGAAGGGCTCTGCTCTAACCCTAATCCTTAGTTCTCTTCTCCTCACGTTCCATACAAATCAATCTTTCTTATGGAGAATTAGGCTTTCTGAATATCTCTTTCCTGTGCCAGCAGACCCAGGTCACTGAGGTCTGCTGCAGCACTTCCTTCAATCCATCCCACTCAGGGGATCTCCTCTCACAGACTCACTGAGTCAGACTGACCTCGTCCTAATAATCTCCTGCTCTCTTGTGCAGACTAAGCTCCACCCACCTCCCAGCACTCTTCGTGTTCCAAGCAGGGAGCCACCAAAGGTGCTTTGCTAGACTACTATGTTGTGTGGGATGCAGGTGTTGGAGTGTGGTCAGGTGTCTCCACCTTACCTGAATGGTGGGGTACCACACCTCAGGAGGAGGTGCAGTACCACTGTAGCGACTGAACCCTCAGGTGCACCACATAATCGTGAAGCGGCTCGAGATAGGAGACCTACTTGCCTGTCTCCAACCATTCACAGGTCACTTAGCCCACGTTCTGCAGTATCTTCTTCCACAGAAGCATCTGACCTGATGCAAGTGGATCAACTCAAAATGGCGGAGAACTGTTGTAGTGAGAGACTCGTACAAGGCCTATGCCTATACTGTGGAGATGCTTCTCATTTGCTTTGTTGCTGCCCAGTGCAGCCAGAAAACTCCTCCGCCTAGATCAGGTAAGAGATGCCTCCCTAGGTGTATGTGATTCCTCTCTACCCTTAACCCTGACTGTCCAGTTGTCTTTAGGTCTTAAACGCTATACCGAGTTGGCATAAGTGGATTTGGGCATGGCAGGGAACTTCATTAGGCTTGAAGAGGTGGAGAAGTACCAGATCCCAGTTAGGACCCTGGAAAATCCTCGGTGGATTGCTTCTATGGACGGCAGACCTTTACCAGAGGCGGTCACTAGGGTTACCGAAGAACTGGAGATGCAAGTTGGGGCTCTGCATAGGAAGAAGATTGCCTTCTACGTTCTTTCTGACATGTCCCATACCCTTCTTCTTGGTCTACCCTGGTTAAGGGCGCATGGGCCAACCCTCGATTTGTGTTCTGATAACATACTTCGTTGAGGTCAGTACTGCCAGGAGAGATGCCTGCTGCCAGTTCGATCGGTTGGAACATCACGGCCTCCATCTGTTCCTGTTGGGTTACCCGCTGCCTACTGGTCTTTCACGGATGTCTTCAACAAGGAGGCAGAGAGTCTTCCTCCGCATTGGCTGTATGATTGCCTGATTAAACTGATTCCTAGTTCGACTCCTCCTAGGGGCAGAATATACCCGCTCTCTCCAGCAGAGACACAGGCCATGTCGGAATATATCCAGGAAAATGTGGCCAGGGGCTTTATCCGAAAGTCCTCATCTCCCTCAGGCATGAGGTTCTTCTTTGTTGAAAAGAAGGACGGATCCCTCCGACCCTGTATTGACTATAGAGGTTTGAATAACATCACAATCAAGAACATGTATCCCCTACCTCTAATTCCAAAGCTTTTTGATTGTTTGAGGGGAGCAAGGATCTTCACCAAACTTGACCTTCGTGGTACCTACAACCTGATCCGCATCCGTGCCGGGGACAAGTGAAAGACCGCGTTTAATACGCGGGATGAACATTACGAGTACCTGGTCATGCCCTTCGGCCTCTGCAATGTACCTGCGCTATTTCAGGAGTTTGTTATCGACATTTTTGGATACCTCCTATAAGTTGAAGTTGCCTGCCTCGCTCCGTATTCCCAACACCTTCCATGTCTCCCTCCTCAAACCTGTGGTGTTTAATCGCTATAACTCTTCTATCTGTCGCGCTCCTGGTCCTGTTAATCACGAGGGCATTTTGTGAGGTGAGAGATATGCTCACCATGAAAAAGGTAAAGGGGAAAACCTTCTTTTTGATGGATTGGAAGGGGTTTGGCCCTGAGGAGAGGTCATGGGAACCTTGGGAGAGCATCACTGCACCTCGTATCTTAGAAAAGTTTCTTTCCATCCTCAAGAAGGGTTCAGAAACTTAAGCACCACTGTACCTAACAGTATCACTATCTACATACAATGGTTAGTTTGGAAATTATGAATACTAATCTAAAATTCATATAGCTGATTGTGTCTTACAATTGTATTCTGTCAAAAAGTGCATTTAGGTGGGTGGCTGAGACTCCGTGAAATGCCACACATTTCCAGTTATCAGCCTGTGTAAGCCTGCCGGTGATCATTCATCGAATGACCAAATGTTTATTTGTCAGATGATTGGATAGTTAATGCTGACTTAAAAATCTTCATTGGCAGCATATAGAGTATATCCATGTAAATGGGGGCTGTGCTGTTGATAATACGATGCTGTATGGGGACAGAATGATCATAGTAACAACTGTTCCGTTCCTATCAGTATTCCTTGATCTGTGTAAACCTAGTCTCTCCGAATGCTGTCAGTCATGACCTAATGTTGTGCTACCTAATTCAAACAAAAAGCTTCAGAAAGTAGTAATGACAAATTAGGCAATACAGGTTCCCCAGATGCCCAGATGCTATGAGTCAGAAAATTGCCTGACTTTAACAATACACTCCTTCAGCATAACACAAAGTTGTATGCTATACAGTGAGAAATATGGTAGCCAAACAATCAACATAAGGCTCATGTATACGCCCAGAAGATTTTGCTAAAGGTTTGTGTCATAGCTTCATAGTACAATGGCTAAAGTCCAGCACTGGAAAAGAGGTTCCATAAAAATCCAAAATTCTTTTCAGTCTGGTAAAAATAAGCCATATAGCCATTGCAGTCAACAGCAGTAGGCCGACGCATTTTGGATAGGCATACCCTTAGTAAAATCTACTGTACAGATACACAACCAACATATTTATAAAATAGCTGACTAAAGAACAATCTGACAGTCAGTTTCTCCATTGTTCATTGGTCAGCCTATTTTATACCTTTGTTTGTATATGTGCTGCAGAAAAGACTAAAGGTCCCATTACATTTAGCGATGCACCAGCGATCCCGACAACGATACGACCCGGTCAGGATCGCTGGTGCATTTCTAAATGGTCGCTAGTGAGCTGCCAAACAGGCGGATCTCACCAGCGACGCAGCAGCCCGTCGGCGGTCGTTACTTACCTGTCAGACGCAGCGATGATGATGTCTTCCACCTGCGTCCATGCTTCGCTCGTCGGCGCCAGCGGGATGCCAGCGAGAAGAAAATGAGCCTGGAAGTTCTCGCGTGATCAGCGATATCCAGCGGGGGCCGGGTCGCAGATACATGTCACATGTAGCGAGATCGCTAGCGATATCGCTGTTGCGTCTCAAAATCGGTGACACTTTAGCGATATCGCTAGCGATTTCACTATGTGTGAATGGGGCTTAAGGGTGTGCTCACCCAAAACACGTCAGCCTATGGCTGCTGACTGCAATGCCTATCTGGTTTATTTTTAACCTGACTGAATAGTTTTAGATTTTTATGGAATCTTTTTTACATTGCTGTATTTTACCCATTGTATTCTGGAACTATTGCATACACGCGCTGGTCAAAAAGTCTCAGTCCTGATTCCTGAAGTCCATTTGTTCCCTAAGATGCTAGAAGGGTGAGCTGTGTCAGGATTTTCATTATGCCCTAAAATAATGGTTTGTGTATCCTGAAATGTGTAAGAATTAAACATGCCATATATTTTATGGAACACAAATTAAGCCAGAATTTTTATTATATTTGTAATTCTGAAACACAATTTTGGATTTTGAGCTGCCCTATTATCACCTAGGTATACGTTGCATCATATCTAGTGATGAGCGAGTATACTCGTTGCTCGGGTGTCCTCCGAGTATTTTGGTGTGCTCGGAGATTTAGTTTTCGTCGTCTCATTTGCATGATTTGCTTGCGACTGCTAGACAGCTTGAATACATAAGTGGAATGCCTGTTTGTTAGGGAATTCCCACATGTATTCAGCCTGTCTACAAGTCGCAAATTATGCAGCTGAGATGACGAAAACTAAATCTCCAAGCACACCAAAATACTCGGAGGACACCCGAGCTTGCTCGGGAAAAGCCGAGAAACGAGTATACTCGCTCATCACTAGTCATATCATATTCTCTAGTGTGCTGACTATGTACACTCAATAATTAATTTAATAATATTTTTTTCTGCATTAAAAAGGTTGATAATATTTGTATGGCACACTCTCCGAACAGCTTTTATTAGTGCCATTTTGCTGAGTGTTATTTTGGCTGCATTACCTGCATTTGTGGGTAAGGTGGCAATAGAAAATCGGCTGTATTATGAGCAAGTGGTATGTTGTTATCCTGAAAGTGATTGCATAGTCTTTACTGCGTCATTGACACTCATAATTCAATTGGTATATTACTACTAAAGGAATATGAAGGCCTATGGAAATAATGTAGGTCCCAGCATAGTATTTTTACTGTGTATGTTATGTACTCAACCCAAGGCCTTTGCCGTGCCACCGCTATCAGGTTATTATCATTTTGTATTTTTGTCATATGCTGGATTATTAGATTTTTGCTGATGGAATAATGGAGTTTTAATAGTTGAATGGACATAAATATACATAAATAAAGGGATCGTCCATTATAGTCCTGTTTAGGTGCTGTACTATCCCTGCCTCTTCATAGTTTATTTCTGGGCATCCATCTCAATTATAGCTCGTTATTGACAGAACAAACAACAGAGAGAAGAATAGGAAAGTAAGAACATGAGCTCATGGTCATTACCATCATATAAGCAAATGGTGTGTAAAGTCACACAGCACAGCTCAAGTGCTATCCCTGCAATGCACATTACCAATTTCAACCTGGTATTTTAGGAACTGGAAATAGCAGAAAGCAAAACACTCGTCTGTCTGTGTACCTAAAGTAGCACACTGCAAATGCACTTTTCTTTATTATCATGTAGAGGAGCAAAAAGGGATATTGTTCTCAAAATCACATACATGATAAAGGAGTGTGTCTCGAATCGATACGATTGTGTATTTATATATAGCAGATATAAAAAATCTACACAACTCTGCTAGATTGCAAGGTTTATTTCGTATAAAAAAATTGATATTAAGAAGAATCATTTCTGAACTTTTTCACCTTTAATGTCCCCCATAGTTATGTACAAATCCATTGAGAAACAAGATGATATTATTAGGAAGGGTGGGAATAAAAATAGCAACACTAAAATAGTGTGAGTTCATTAGTGTGAACACCCTTTTATACATGGAGTTGTGTTCAGAATTGGCCAATCTCATTTAAACGCATAATAAATAGTAGTCAGTACACAGCTCCTATCATTCAAAGTAATTATGATTAACCCAATATAATTTTATCTGTTTTAGTTGGATTTTCCTGACATTTTCTTAATTTTATTTTACAGGAAAAGCCATGGTAAACAGCTTACAACACAGCAAAAGTTATCAGTAAGGAGACGAGCACAAATAAAATTCCAAAGCATTAGTTATACCACGGAACACTGTGATGGTCAAGAACTAGCTGAAATTTAGCACAATAGTGACATTACCTAAAGTTGGACATCCTCAAAAATTTGCTGAAAAGAGAAAAAGAAAAATTGATGTGGAAGGCTACAACGAGGCAACATTAAAGAAGCTGCAGGAATTTCTGGCAAGTACTGGTTGTGTAGTGTAACAATTTCCCATATTCTTCATATGCCTATGGGGAAGGGTGGCAAGATGGAAGCCTTTTCTTACAAAGAAAAATAAGCCTTGCTATGTTTTGCCAAAATCTGCAACAAGAATGCCCAAAATATGCTAGAAAATATTTTATGGTCTGATAAGTTCAAGGTTGCACTTTTTGGTCATAATTCCAAAAGGTATGTGTGGCGCAAAGCAAACACTACACATCACCAAAAGAACACCATACTCACAATGAAGCATGGTGAAGGCAGCATTATGCTTTGAGGCTGTTTTTGGCAGTTAGAACTAGGGATTTAATCAATGTTAATTTTAATCAATCATCAGTCAATTTTGCTAAAAAAAACTTAAGAACTCTGCTAAAAAGGTGAATATGAAGAGGAATTTCACCTTTTATCATGAAAATGACCCTAAGCATTCTAAGTCAACAAAAGAATAGCTTCGTTAGAAAAAAATCTAATTTTTAGAATGGCCCTGCCAGAACCCAGACCCAAATCCAATTGAAAATCTGTGGGTGATCTGAAGAGGGCAGTACACAGGAGATGCTCTCGCAATCTGACAGATTTGGAGCTCTAATTAAGGAACGAGGGTAAACACTTCTAGATATGCCATACTGACAGACTCCTACCCAGAAGACTGAATGCTGTCATAAACTCATAGGATACTTCAATAAGTATTAGTTTATTAGTTTAAGGGTGTGCATATATACACAATCACAAAATTTAGATTGTGAGCCCCATCGGGGACAGTGATGATAATGTGTGCAAACTGTAAAGCGCTGACGAATATGTTAGCCCTATATAAAAATAAAGATTATTATTATTATTATTATTTTAGCTTAATTTTCTTTCCTACCCGAAAATATTTCAATTTATTTTTCAATTGAATTGTACACATTATGGGTGACATTACAGGTGGAAAAAGTTCTGAAATTATTCTTCCTGGTATGATTGTTTTACATGACCTGGCATTGTAACAGGGGTGAGAAGACTTTCCATATTCACTATATAATCGCATAAATTAGACTTATGTTGTAGCTGTATTCATTCTGACCCAAAGTCAGATATGTCGGATCACCAGTGAAGCCGAATTAAGAGATTTCGCCCCAGATAACAAACTCGAAGAAAAGCATGCACACTGGTTGTGAGCAAGTCACTTTTCTGGTTTATTGAAACAAGAGGCAATATTTTATACCATTTAAAGCAATGTAGCTCAATGTAACTCATATAGCCCCCCCCCTGCTACCCAGGTCATGTTGACCTTTATTTACCATGTACCCAGAACATGTTCTTGCTGATTCTTGAAAACATGGCATATGAGATAAGAAGTATAAAATCCTTGAAACGGAGACTATAAGGTTACAACAATATAAGAACAAATTCTAGCAATAAAAGGAAAAACATTAACCCTTCTATATCACTTATAGTCTATGAAGGTGAAAGGTTACGGTATTGAATCCAACATAAAAGCACAGCAAGTCAATATATGCCTCAACAATGCAGACTGTAGTAAAATTCTTCATTTCATTTCTGTATTTACTGTGTATATTTACTGTTAATATTCCCGGGATATGGCAGGCTACAATTGAAGAAGAAAATTAACTGGCCCAAAACATGTGATTAGGAGCTCATTACTGGCAGTCATTCACACTTGACGGCATGATAAACGAACATGGTCTAAAATACTCAGGCCTTTATTTCCCATCCTGTGGTCTAATGCGGCCCTATTGTTGGATGCGTGCCGGTCTCTGACAGTAAAGACTACATGTAATATTTACATTTTAAAAACTGCAGAATGACCATTATTACATTGGTGGAGACTGACATTTTTGACAATGTGTAAGAGTTAAATGCATTTTAAAAACACATTCACGACACGCATTACAACGGTTTAGAACATTAGTGAATGTTTTTTGACTCAACGTATGATTGAAAAATAAAAGGAAACCCCCCCATATTAATATTATTCATTTATTCGTATTCTCCAAATACAAACTTTGCATTGAAAACATACTTTTCCTAATACCGGATGGTGAGATAGCGACCTAAGGTTAATAAATTGACGATCCATTCATCGTCACCTGTTTCGTCGACAAGCGTATTATGATGCGCTATTTTTTGATGAAATTTCTAAGTGGCGAAAAAAGTTTAAAAAGTTTGAGAAAAAAAATGTAAAAAAAAACCAAAACACCCTAAATATATATTCTCATTTTAAGAATTTTGTAGACCCACATCAATTTTAAATAATGACGTAAAGTTGAGTGGCGCAGGTATTATCACCTTTGGTTTCCTGCCAGACAGACTTCGGAATGAAAAGTTTACTACTGCGGAGTGTAAAGCGGATCCGGGGCTTAGCAGCAGTTAGTTTGTGAAAGAGAAGAAGGAAAGAATTCTTGTCGTGGTCCGTGCTGCTATTGTTGATTTTTAGTTTAGCTCCTTCTCAATCAATATCTAACAGGGCAGGATTTAATAAGGTTTTATAATCTTCCAAAATGTATCGGGGGGAGGCAACTGTGGTATTATCAGTTATCAAAGAAAACCTTTCAGATTTCTTTGCTTTCACCTGCTGGGACCCATTTGGTCTCTTTCAAAGAGAATGCAATGGAAAAAAAAAACTGAAAGTAAAATCCTGGGCTAACAGTCCCTTATTCCAGCCAATAGTATAATCAGTGGGCACTTGTGTTTCCTATTGTACCGCACAGAGGTAGTTGGAAGACAATTAAAACTTCCTTCTCAGGCAAATGATGCCTTTAGTTAACCTGAAGCTTCAAACGGGGAGCGTGAGCCCATTAAGAAGGGTGATGTAATCCGATCCTATTCAAAGGAATAAAAAAGCAAAAAAAAACAACAACAAAAACAACGATAATGTTTATAAAACAGATTTTGATCTGTGCACGCAGAATAGAAATTGCTTTCTGTCTTGCATCATGATGTCATGTTCTGCGCATTCATTACGGCGATGGATTTATTAGCGCAATTCAATAAGAAAATGAAACTTAATATGCAGGAAACATTTAAACAGTTAACCTCGGTTTGATGTGACATCCAATTTAGGCTTCATTACATTTGCATGAGGCAAATTCAGCAGCATCTAATATTTCCCTGCTCGCTTTATTCCTTTCTGTTGTTGTGAACGCTTGTACCGTTTTGAAAAAGAAAAAAAAACACAAGCATTCATTTGGACACTTAAAAAACATCCACCTTTTTTGGCCTTGGTCCCTTTAAATTATCATATTGCCAATAGGCTACTGTAGCTATTCAGCCGCTCGCTCTCATTATTCCAAAAGAGTGATTGCAGGGGGATACAATACATGACTAAGAATGCTAATGTCGAGGACTGCTGGGATTTTAATCTCTTCATTACCAACATGCGATATGCCGGGAGAAAAATAATCTGCCCAGGATTCATCTACTGCAGAATGTGAGCACGGAAGCTTGTAGATTGTGAGCTCCTGTGGCCAAGGCGCCTCCGAAATGTTTGTAGGGTTCAGTATGAATTGTGTGCCACATTGTTATGTGTTCTGGAGGTGTTAGCAATGCATGGATTACCTGCAAATGCTTTACAATAGCGCAATACTATAAGATAAATGCAAAGATAAATTGTATTCAATTATTGATAGGAAGAAAGAAAGAAAGAAAGAAAGAAAAAGATAGATAGATAGTAGATAGATAATAGATAGATAGATACGTAATAGATAGATAATAGTTAGATAGATAGATAGATAGATAGATACATAATAGATAGATAGATAGATAGATAGATAGATAGATAGATAGATAGAAGGAATGGAAGATAGATAGGCTATTTATTTTTCAAATATTAATACCGTATATTTGTTATGTAGCATTAGATAAATAAAATAATACACAAATAGATATTACTATGTATTACTATTATATATATATATATGTGTGTGTAGATATAATATATAAATTTAATATAAATATGTATATATATATATATATAAAACCAACAGACCTGTAAAGGATAAAGCAAGAAATATATAATTTTGACATTTTACTCTTATTTTTTCCCTGAACATTATATCACCACAAAGAAGACCATGCAATTACCATCATTAAACTGCATAAAAAATTATATATTTATATTAACACATTTCTACTCAAACTAACAGAAGGATCTGTATCTTTTATAGGATAACAAGAGTAAAAATGAACAAAGTTGAACTTCTCTCCTAATAAATCCCACATTTGCTGTCTATTATAGGAGCATAAATTGTACAGTAAATCTTCCCCAAGAAATAAATGACTCAGCTTACTTGGCCGATATGTAATATCTTTTCTAAGCATATGTAAATTTGCAGTAAGGAGCTTGAGAGAAGTCTCTTAAAACATAGCCGAAACAAGGAGTGATTTATTATTCATGCACTGCCGAGCACACAGGTTTAATTTGACCCCCCTTTTGCTATTGTTTTATACGTGTGCACTTGAATAGGAATTAAATAGTCATTTTTATTGATGTTTGTCAGGGTTCGAACCCAACAAATGGGGTGGA
Source organism: Dendrobates tinctorius (assembly GCF_039654945.1). Classification (NCBI taxonomy): domain Eukaryota; kingdom Metazoa; phylum Chordata; class Amphibia; order Anura; family Dendrobatidae; genus Dendrobates; species Dendrobates tinctorius. The sequence continues at coordinate 14,455,808 of NW_027361671.1, read as the reverse complement.
ATATAGAATATTGTCTCCCACTGTGAAAGTGCCCTCAGCCACAGAATCATCGCCGGCTATATAAATATATTTATAAACATATAAACATATTTAGGAACGGGGAGAAGATATAGGATAACACAGAAAAATTAGGATGGAAGGATTAGCTGCCGCCGAGTGTAATAACAAATCTGGAAGTCAAACACTTCACTGTTCCGGAATAATAAGGAACATAAAGAAAGAATGATCAACTAGCGGTTTGAAAGGCAGAATTACTTTGACTGCTTTCATATTCTGTCTCTTAATGAGGGGCATCACCAGACTGCCAAGAGACAAAGGGAATTTTTGATGAAAAATAGGGGGAGTTGAGAGGTACTGTTAGGAATATGCAAACTTCAGATGTATATATGTTACTAGCAGCCGAGCCCTAATTCATGGATGGGTGCTTCAGACTACCTTTTATGTAAGCAGTCTGCTGACTGGCAACACTGCCTACACTGAGTATCAAAAAAAAAGGGCGGAAGGTATGGGCATCCTGAAAATTAATATGGTGGGGTTCCTTCATTCGTGATGTAATTGTGTTGTGTTTAAATACCAGAAATAGCCCTGGCCGTTCACTCATATGGTAATGATAAATTAAAGCAGAATGATTTTGAAAAATAAAGCATTGCACATGACTGGATCTCATTTAAATCAAATCAAGAGGATGTGTAGTATAAGCTGATTACAGCGCTGCTGATACCCAGAGGTGCGAGCGCACGCATAGAGAACTATCGCCATCTAGTGGAGCGCCGCAGCATTTTACAGAGGAGATGTTTGATGGCACAGGCACACTAATAATTCCCATGGCATTAGATGCTTCTAGTCAAGCCAAATATTAAAGGGCTTTTACATTTTTGTTCAAGTAATTTATATTTTTAATATATCCCATAGGTCCTTGTTGGCTCCACATGTAAATTTCCCATACTATACTGGTGCTGGATACATTGATGGTACAGTACAACTAAATACTCTACTCTGATAATTCCCTAAATGTTGTGTCCTCCTTGAAAAGCCATATAACAATTTACAGACAGGACAAATCTGCAGAATTACGTGATGTCATGTTTCTCAGTCTCAGTTGCTGCAGTTATTCCTTGTTCTTAGTCATTGCTGCAGTTACTGATCTAGTGCGCTGCAATCTCCTATGAAGAACTATAGGGGGCAGCAGTCAGGCTCGTGTGCCAGTGCCTGATGGGGAACTAATGTCATTCTGCCCCATATGAAGAATTCATATGAAGCTGCCTATGTTTTAGTAGAAATAGAGTAGTCGTGAGAAAAGTTATGACTTATCTGAAACGTTGTCACATGGCGAATAAAGTGCTATAACTATTGCACATTATTTTTGGAGTGATGCCTCAATTTTTTCTTTTTATTTAAAGAGACTATCCAGGACTTTGTAAAAAAAAAAAATGTGCCTAAACACTAATAAGCAGGTCGTTGCTAACTACCTGTCTGTTGTGCTCAGCGCTACTCTTCGTCAGTACAGAGCCGTCACAGACCACTCCTGCCATCAATTCAGCTGCTTGTGCTGATGTTATCTATCATCTACTGTGGGTATGGAAAATATTCAGACCCCTTTAAATTTTTCACTCGTTGTTTCATTGCAGCCATTTGGTAAAAAAAAGTTCATTCTTTTCTCATTAATGTACACTCTGCACCCCATCTTGACTGAAAAAAACCAAATGTAGAAATTTTTACAAATTTATTAAAAAGAAAAACTGAAAAATCACATGGTCATAAGTATTCAGACCCTTTGATCAGACTATCATATTTAAGTCACATGCTGTCCATTTCCTTGTGATCCTCCTAGAGATGGTTCTACTCTTTCTTTGGGGTCCAGCTGTGTTTAATTAAACTGATAGGACTTGATTTGTAAAAGGTACACACCTGTCTATATAAGACCTCACAGTGCATGTCAGACCAAGTGAGAATCATGAGGTAAAAGGAACTGGCCAATGAGCTCAAAGACAGAATTGTGGCAAGGCACAGATGTGGTCAAGGTTACAAAGGAATTTCTGCAGTACTCAAGGTTCCTAAGAGCACAGTGGCCTCCATAATCCTTAAATAGAACCACCAGAAGTCTTCCTAGACCTGGCCGTCCAGCCAAAATTGAGCAATCGTGGGAGAAGAGCCTTGGTGAGAGAGGGAAAGAAGAACCCTGCAGATGCAGTATGGAGATGGGAGAAAGTCCCACAAAGTCAACTATCACTGCAGCCCTCCACCAGTTGGGCCTTTATGGCAGAGTGGCCCGATGGAAGCCTTTCCTCAGTGCAAGACATATGAAAGCCCATATAGAGTTTGCTAAAAAACACATGAAGGACTCCCAGACTATGAGAAATAAGATTCTCTAGTCTGATGAGATAAAGATAGAACTTTTTGGTGATAATTCTAAGCGGTATGTGTAGAGAAAACCAGGCACTGCTCATCACCTGCCCAATACAATCCCAACAGTGAAACATGATGGTGGCTGCATCATGCTATGGGGGCTGTTTTTCAGCTGCAGGGACAGGACAACTGGATGCAATTGAAAGAAACATGAATGCGGCCAAGTACAGAGATATCCTGGATGAAAACCTCTTAAAGAGTGCTCTGGATCTCAGACTTGGCCGAAGGTTCACCTTCCAGGAAGACAGTGACCCTAAGCACACAGCTAAAATAACAAAGGTGTGGCTTCAGAACAACTCTGTGACCATTCTTGACTGGCCCAGCCAGAGCCCTGACCTAAACCCAATTGAGCATCTCTAGAGAGACCTGAAAATGGCTGTCCACCACGTTCACCATTCAACCTGATGGAACTGGAGAGGATCTGCAAGGAAGAATGGCAGAGGATCCCCAAATCCAGGTGTGAAAAACTTGTTGCATCAGTCCCAAGAAGACTCATAGCTGTACTAGTTCAAAAGGGTGCTTCTACTCAAAACTGAGCAAAGGGTCTGAATACTTATGACCATGTGATATTTCAGTTTTTCTCTTTTAATAAATTTGCAAAAATTTCTACTTTTGTATTTTTTCAGTCAAGATGGGGTGCAGAGTATATATTAAAAACAAAAAAATGAACTTTTTTATGAATTTACCAAATGGCTACAATGAAACAAAGAGTGAAAAATTTTAAGGGGTCTGAATACTTTCCGCACACACTCTATCTATCTATCTATCTATCTATCTATCTATCTATTATCTAGAAATCATCTATCTATTATCTATCTATCATCTATTTATCTATCATTCTTCTATCTATCTTTTATCTATCATCTATCTATCTATCTAAATGGAAAACAGGCAGCACTCCAGTTCAAGGAAAAATTGTGGGTTTTAATCCAAAAAGACCGTGCTGTGAGGTCGAAGATGGAGAACATAAATTCTCCTTCTTCTCCACTGTATCATTGATCGAAAATCTGACTGTACTCAGTTGTCATCCGAGTGTAGTCCGATGATTTCCCTGCACTCATTGACTAACATATCTGAGTGCAATCCTAATATGGAACCAAACTTGAAAATTGTGATTTTTTTCTTGGACCTGCTCAGAAACTCAAAACATGTTGGTACTAACAAAAACCTTATCTGAAGCTCAAAGGCTCCTAATTTCCATCAGCGCAGCCCACCTAATGTGATTCTCCCCATTCTGGTTAATATAGATCTGAAAGATATCTCCTCCAGCTACAGGGCAGCAGCGGGTATTCATGCTTAAACAGGATTTGTGCCTTCACACTACACCACCAGGTGAGCACAGCCACCTGCTCAGTAAGGTTCTTTTTAAGCGGTACTGTCATATTATGTGCGCCTTTTTCCCTCTCTAGAGCTCTACAAGATAAAGTTTACACCACTCAACTCTTTGTGGTATTTTCCAAGTGCTATGTATCCTAATGATGGACACCATATGCGACATGAAGGTTTTTCTTTTGCACATGTGGAAAACAAATTAAGATATCCCATCAAAAGAGTGGGTATAATAATGGCAGTGAAAACTATTGCCCTATGACAAAGAAATGTCTACTAGAAAGGCTGAATAAATTGATCATTTCAGCTCCTGCCTTCCCTTCTACGTGGTGTTCATGTCAGGACTTTCACTAAGGACGTCCAAAACATTCATTTTAATTCTCCAGCCATTTAGGCATAGACTTATTTTTGCCTTTTTGATCAACCTTCATAAACCATTTATGCCTCATTACTTGAGTCATTCCTCTTAAAATATATGGGCAAAGTGTGGAATTCAAGATTTCTTCAGCAATTTCAAGTTGTTCAGGTTCTCAAGCAGCACAGCATCCCCATTACCATCAAATCTTTATGGTTGACATAATGCAACATATTTAGTACATAAGATTCCACCTTTGGTTCTTCTGTTCATATATTTATACAGAGTCCATAAAATAAAATTCATGGGGACCATCCAGGCATCAGCAATGACAAGACTAATAGAGCAAAAAATGGGAGCCCCGTCCTTAGAATCAATAATTAATATGATTATTACTGATTGAAGAAGCATCAAAGGGATTAGATTCAAAAATCTTGTGCAGAAGATTGGCTTGTAATCAGAGCCACCCTTCTAATAGCCAACTGGAGGCCAGTGCTACTGTGCCCACATGATACCTTGAAATACAGTTATGGCCGAAAGTGTTGGGACCCTTGAAATTGAAGCATTTCTCCCAGAAAATTATTTTAATTAAACGTTTTGTTATACGCAAGTTTATTTCCTTTCTGTATATTGGAACAGCACAAAAAAGAAACAGAGAAAAAAGGCACATTGGACATAATTTCACACAAAACCCCAAAAATCAGCCAGATAAAATTGTTGGTACCCTCATCTTAATATTTGGCTGCACCCCCTTTGGAATAAATAACTGCAATCAATCATTTCCTATAAGCATCAATAAGATTCTTACACCTCTCAACTGGAATTTTTAACTACTCTTCTTTTGCAAACTGCTCCAGGTCTTTCATATTTAAAGGGTGCTTTCTCCCAACACCAACTTTAAGATCTTTTAACCCATTAATGTCCACTGATGTGCAGAGTCCGTCATGGCAGGAGGTAACTTCCAGCAACATGACGGACTCTGCACGTCATGGCTTTGAACTGCCACTGAGTGTAAACACGCAGTGACAGTTCAGTGCCAACAGCTGTCTATGACAGCTGACAGGCACGGCAAGGGATGCATGGACACTTGCAATCGGTCCCTGCACCCCAAGCGCTGTGATTGATCAGTCTATCTGACTGACCAAACACAGCAGCGATCGGTCAAGAGAGACTAAAATGTCAGCATCTCCTGCCCGATGATCAGTGCCAGGAGCTCAGTGCTGCAGTGGCTGAGCGTCCTGCACTGACAGCTGGGAGCGGCGCCTCCACCGCCCCCGCTGTTAACCCCCTCACTGCTGCGATCGAGCGCGATCGCAGCGTTCAGGGGGGAGGCAGAGGGTAGGGGGCTCCCTCTGCCTCAGGTCAGCATCCCCATGATGTAATCGCGGGGCCCGACCTGTGTTATGATGACCCGGAGGTTGTCATGACACTTCCGGGTCATACAGCTAAGGAGAGCTGGTGAGACCATCTCAGCAGCTCTCAGCATAGGCATATTACATTACAATGCTGGAGCATTGCAAGGTAATATACCGAAAGTGAAAGTCCCATGATGTGACAAAGTAAAAAAAAAAAGATTTTTTAAAAATATATGTAAAAAAAATATTAAAAAATAATAAAAATAATTAAAACAATTCCCTAAAAATTCCCCTAAAAATACACATTTTTAAGTAAAAAAATAAAATAAACAAAAAAATACACGTTTGGTATCGCCATGTCCGAAAAAATCCGATCTATAAAAATGTCACCCTAGTTAACCCCTTCAGTGAACGCCATAAAAAAAACACAAAAAAGTTGCAAATTATACTTTTTCCAAGCGGTATCATCATACCGCTTGGAAAAAGTGCATTAACACGCGATCAAAATGACGGATATAAATAAACATGGTACCGCTGAAAATGTCATATTGTCCCGCAAAAAACAAGCCACCATACAGCACCATCAGTGAAAAAATAAGAAAGTTATAGCTCGCAGAATAAAGTGATGCAAAAATAATTATTTTTCTATAAAAGTTTATATTGTGTAAAAAAGCAACCCCCAAAAAAAAGATATAAATGAGGTATCGCTGTAATCGTAGTGACCCGAAGAATAAAGCTGCCATACTAATTTTACCAAACGCGGAACGGAGAAAAAAAAATTCCTGAATTGCTGGTTTTTGCTCATTCTGCCTCCACAAAAATCGGAATAGAAAGTGATCAAAAAATGTTATGTACCCAAAAATGGTACCAATAAAAACGTCAACTCATCCCGCAAAAATCAAGCCTGCACATGACTTTGTCGGCCGGAATATGGAAAAATTATAGCTCATTAAAAATCATTTTTGCTGAAAAAAATATGATTTTTTTATTTTCACGGCTCTACGTTATAAACTTCTGTGAAGCACTGGGGGGGTTCAAAGTGCTCACCACAAATCTAGATAAGTTCCTTGGGGGGTCTAGTTTCCAAAATGGGGTCACTTGTGGGGGGTTTCTACTGTTTAGGCGCATCAAGGGCTCTGCAAACGTAACATGACGCCCGCAGACCATTCCATCAAAGTCTGCATTCCAAATCGGCGCTCCTTCCCTTCCAAGCTCTGCCATGCGCCCAAACAGTGGATCCACCCCACATATGGGGTATCTGCATACTCAGGACAAATTGCACAACAACTTTTGTTGTCCTTTTACCCCTGGGATAATAAAAATTGGGGATGAAAAGATCATTTTTGTGGAAAAAATATGATTTTTTAATTTTACAGCTCTGCGCTATAACCTTCTGTGAAGCACTTGGGGGTTCAAAGTGCTCACCACACATCTAGCTAAGTTCCTTGGGGGGTCTAGTTTCCAAAATGGGGTCACTTATGGGGGGTTTCCACTGTTTAGGTACATCAGGGGCTCTCCAAACTCGACATGGCGTCCAATCTTGTTTCCAGCCAATTTGACATTCAAAATCTCAAATGATGGTCCTTCCCTTCTGAGCACTGCCATGCGCCTAAAGATTGGTCTTCCTCCACACATGGGTTATCGGTGCACTCAGGAGAAATTGCACAACAAATATTGTGGTTTATTTTCTCCTGATACCCTTGACAAAATAAAAAAAATTGTGTCTGAAGAAAAAAATTTTGGGAAAAAAGTTAAATGTTCATTTTTTCCTTCCACATTGCTTCAATTCTTGTAAAGTACCAAAAGGGTTAATAAACTTATTGAATGTGGTTTTGAACACCTTGAGGGGTGCAGTTTTTAGAATGGTGTCACTTTTGGGTATTTTCTGTCATATTGACCCCTCAAAGTGACTTCCAATGTGAGGTGGTCCCTAAAAAAATGGTTTTGTAAATTTTGTTGCAAAAATGAGAAATCGCTGGTCAACTTTTAACCCTTATAACTTCCTAACAAAAAAAAATTTGGTTCCAAAATTGTGCTGATGTAAAGTAGACATGTGGAAAATGTTATTTAGTAATTTTTTGTGACATATCTCTTTGATTTAAGGGCATAAAAATTAAAAGTTTGAAAATTGCAAAATCAAAAATTTTCGCCATATTTCCATTTTTTTCATAAATAAACGCAAGTCATATTGAAGAAATTTTACCACTAACATGAAGTACAATATGTCACGAAAAAGCAATGTCACAATCAGCAGGATCCGTTGAAGCGTTCCAGAGTTATAAGCAGATAAAGTGACAGTGGTCCGACTTCAAAATTTAGGCCTGGTCCTTAACCTACAAAATGGCTTGGTTGTTAAGGGGTTAAAGGGTGCTTTCTCCCAACACCAACTTTAAGATCTTACCATAGGTGTTCAATGGGATTTAGATCCGGACTCAATGCTGGCCTCTTCAGAACTCTCTAGCACTTTGTTTCCATTCATTTCTAGATGTTTCTTAAAGTTTGTTTGAGGTCATTGTTCTGCTGGAAGACCCATGACCTAGGACACAAACCCAGCTTTCTGACACTGGGCACTACATTGCAACCCAAAAATCCATTAGTAATCTACAAATTTCATGATCCCTTGCACACAGTCAAGGCACCCAGTGACAGAGGAGCAAAACATCTTTGAACCTCTACCATATTTGACTGTAAGTACTGTGTTCTTTTCTTTTTAGGCCTCATTCCACTTTTGGTAAACAGTAGAACGATGTGCTTTACCAAAAAGCTCTATCTTGGTCTCATATGTCCAAAAGATGCTTTCCAAGAAGGATTTTAGCTTATTCATGTACATTTTGGCCAACTACAGTCTTTCTTTCGTCTGTGTCTGAGTCAGAAGTGGGTATAGAAACTTGGCACACACTATTTATAATTTCCAGCGAAAAGGTAGTTTTTAATACACAGTACATAGAGTATAGACATTTCGGTCACATTGACCTTCATCACAGTACTATGTATTGTACTGCTGTCATTTGCATTATGCTCAAAAGAAGGAGAGCCAAGAAGGTAGTAGGGACAATAAGCACAATTATGCAGAGTCGGTCCGGTCAGTGTGCAGCATATGGGGCAATGACACGGCGTCGGACGTTTCTGACTCGCGGTGGACGCCGTGTCATTGCCCCATATGATGCACACTGACCGAACCGACTCTGCATAATTGTGCCTTTTGTCCCTACTCCCGGGGGGACCACTTACCTTCTATAACGTCTTACCTTCTTAACGTCTATACTGTTTGTACTGTATATTAAAAACTACCTTTTCACTGGAAATTATATATAGTGTGTGCCAAGTTTCTATATTCATATGACTACGGACTAGGATCCTATTTGCTGCACCACCACTTTATAGCTGTACTAAACGGTTTTTGTATTGTGAGTCAGAAGTGGGGTCCTCCTGGATCTCTTGCCATAGCGTTTCATTTCATTTAAATGTCGATGAATAGTTCGCACTGACACTGATGTACATGGAGCCTGCAGAACAGCTTGAATTTCTTTGGAACTTGATTGGGGCTGCTTATTCATCATCCAGACTATCTTGGTTGCAACCTTTCATCAATTTTTCTCTGTTGTCCACGTCCAGGGAGATTATCTATAGTGTGATAGGTTGTACACTTCGTGATTATGTTGCAGACTGTGGACAAAGGAACATCCAGATCTCTATAGATGGACTTGTAACCTTGAGATTGTTGATATTTTCCAACAATTTTGGTTTTCAATTCCTCAGACCTTTTTTGTCTCCTCTTTCTGTTCGCCATGCTTAATGTGGCACACACAAACACACAATGCAAAGATTTAGTCAACTTGTCCCTTTTTTATCTAGTTTCAGCTGTAATTTTCATATTGCCCACACCTGTTACTTGTGACTGGTGAGTTTGAATGAGCATCACATGCTTGAAACAAAGTTGTTTACCCACAATTTTGAAAAGGTGCCAACATTTTTGTCTTGCCCATTTTTGGGGTTTTGTGTGAAATGATGTCCAATTTGGCTTTTTTTTTCTCTGTTTTTTTGTGTTGCTCCAAATCTCTCAAATAAACACATTTATAATAAAACATGTGTAATTGCAATAATGTTCTGCAAGAAATGCTTAATTTCCTGGAACAATTTCAAGGGTGCCAACAATTTCTGCCATAACTGTATAAATCTATCATGGAGCATATGTTATGAAATATTATTCAAGAAAGTTGACATTTTTGCCAGAATTTACATAAACTGAAAAATGTAGGCTTTTGGTTTTTATGTACAGTATAACTACAGATCCCTGGATTTAATGAAGCTTTCAAATAAATTATATTGTGCTGCACAGATCCTTCTATGACTGTACTGTAGCAATCCTGCTTTGAGCAGGGGGTTGGACCAGATGGCCCAGGAGGTCCCTTCCAACTCTACGATTCTATGATTCTAGTCTAAAACAGAAACATCAAAAGCATCACTTTAATTATGCTTATGTTAAGATAGGAGAGATAAATGAAGGGTGAATTCATCAATATTATTTATATTATCATGAACTTTGACCACTAATGGTGAGAACCAGGTATTACTAGGTTTTGGTTGGTGAGGCGCCAGTAAGAAGCCCTTGTCTAGGGGGCCTGTTTGTTCTTTTATTTCAATAGTGTAAAACTAATTGCCCGAGCACTTGAGACAGTTGACACATCTTAATTTAGACCATGTTACAACTTTACAAGAAAAAACAGCCACATTTCCAACACCTAGTCACAATTCGAATATGTGAGATGTAGCAGGCCTCCGTGACAAAAGGAAGAAGAAGCAAAGGTACAAAACACTAATGAACAATCACTCACATGTCTATCATTTATGGGGGGTTGCTTAGTATTACAAATACACAGGATTAATGAAGGGTGCCCTCTCTCCCATGGCGGTGAGCCTTGGAATGGTTGTTCCTCAATATTTTTCACCTGTGCTTCCTCCACCTTTTATTATGGAGCTCAGTGCATTAGTAATGTGACCTGGTGTTCAGGCTGTTTTCTTCTGTGATTTTTCTGGGGAGGATTTATGTTCCTTTTCTGTGATTTTAATGTTGTAACTTTGCCAAAAATTATGCAGACAGGGAGTACAGATTTGGAACATGCCACATTCATGTACAGTATATATGGCTCTAAAAATCCTTACATAGAAATTAATATAAGCTGCATCAATCTTAAAACCAATGTTCAGAGAAATGATGTCTTACTTTGTACAAATTTGTGTGCATCCCAACCTATCTCAGCAGATTTTCCAGAGGAGTTCACAGACAAACAGGCATTCGAAGGTAAATAAAGCATTATGTGGCACTTATTCAGATGAATAGTTGTCCGTGTACAGTATTGCATAGATAGAATACACCAGAGCTAGAGCAGCTGCTTGGTAGCTTCTATCCACTGTGGCTCACAGATAGGGTTTCTGAGTGGGAGACCATACTCCAAGTAGGGCTTATAGATAAAGGTTGATTTGTTGGGTCATCATCCTTAAAGAAGTGGCTCACTAGTTTTTTATCGATGGTCTATGTTTAGGATAGACTATCAGTATCTAAATGGTGGGAGTGCACTACCCGGGAGTCACACTGATCAGTTGGTGCCAGTGGATGGCAGACGTTCTGGGATGCTACCGGAACACAACAGCTCCAACAAAACTATAGTGGCTGCGGTTATCTAATACAGAGCCACCCGCTATTTTTATGAATAACAAGAAGTGGCCAACTGCTTTAACATCATAGTTGTAGCAAAAGATTCAGACAATGGGGGCAAACCACATGTAAGTGGGCCCAAAACGCAGACACCCATCCTTAAAACTACAGTGGTACGCCTGAATTATAATAAATGTTAGTGGTCATGTTAGCAGACAACATTGTTGTTACTGAATACAATTCACTATACAAAGGCAAAGACCGACATTTCCACCATAAAATGACGTCTAGTGGTAGATACCAGATCAGTAGACCACTTAAATGAATACATTAAAATTATACAATATGTAGTATAAACACCAGAGAAAAGTGAAAATGCGACAGTAATAGTGAATGCAAAAGCAATGTAAATATCACATCCCCATTTTTTATGCTAATCTTTATAAAAAATCTGTATATAGTGGGAGGGTCTTTTTTATTTAGTTTTAGTTGATGAAAAGGCAATCTATGCCTTTTGCATTCCCAATGATCTGGAGAGAGAAAACCGATCACATTACCAATTACTATTTCAGCATGGTGCACCCCTGTTAGGAAAGAAGTTTTACGGAAGAAGAAGTGGACAATACAGTAAATATTGCATCTGCAGTGCACCAAGCACAACATAAAGAAGAACTGCTCATTACAAAAGCACTGGAGTCTGAACTGAGAAAGTAAATTAATGTGTATGCACAATGTAGGTGCATATTAACACATGACCATTAACCAGAGAAAACAAAAAGCAAAAAGCACAAATATTCTGAACTAAAAAGTAAAAAATAAACTGCAAATAATGCACAAAGGTAATAATAATAATAATAATAAGGGTATTTATAAACATAATTTTGATCAAAATAATGTACAAGCCTTCCCGCCACGTCACGGCAACCCTTGTGGGACAGTCCCTACTCTAGTATTTAAAACCTTTTCACTTGCCAAGTGACGTGAATGTGAACAAGGATCGAGCGACTGAACCGTTAGTAAAAGCTTAGGCCAGACAGGATGGTTTTCCCAGTTCAGAAAGAGGTCGGTCACACCCTTATATGCACTGAATGCACAATGAAATTAATAAAAAAACTGGAGTCTGAACTGAGAAAGTAAATTAATGTGTATGCACAATGTAAGTGCATATTAACACATGACCATTAACCAGAGAAAACAAAAAGCAAAAAACACAAATATCCTGAACTAAAAAGTAAAAAATAAATAGTTTTAGTTGATAAAAAGGCAATCTATGCCTTTTGCATTCCCAATGATCTGGAGAGAGAAAACCGATCACATTACCAATTACTATTTCAGCATGGTGCCCCCCTGTTAGGAAAGAGGATTCAAGGAAGAAGAAGTGGACATTACAGTATGTAAATATTGCATCTGCAGTGCACCAAGTACAACATAAAGAAGAACTGCTCATTACAAAAGCATCAGAAACATTTTCAGTCAGGTCAAGTGAGGAAGAAGAGGGCACTTGGTGTCATGAAGCATCTTCCTCTCACGACCCAGACTTTCTGTCAGCAACCTTAACTGTACCACATCGTATAACACAAAGTGAGCTGAATGATCTTGTTAGAGTTGTGGATCTGTCCAAGTGTAAGGCTAAGTTCTTAGGTTCCAGGCTACAGCAGTGGAATCTCCTTGTAGGCAATCATAGAAATTATCATAGAATCGTAGAGTTGGAAGGGACCTCCTGGGCCATCTGGTCCGACCCCCTGCTCAAAGCAGGATTCGCTAAATCATCCCAGTCAGATATCTGTCCAGCCTCTGTTTGAAGACTTCCATTGAAGGAGAACTCACCACTTCTCGTGGCAGCTTGTTCCTCTCAGTGATCACTCTAACTGTCAAAAAGTTTTTTCTAATATCTAATCTGTGTCTCCTCCCATTCAGTTTCATCCCATTGCTTCTAGTCTTTCCTTGTGCAAATGAGAATAAAGTTGATCCTTCTACAATATGACAGCCCTTTAGATATTTGTAGACAGCTATTAAGTCTCCTCTCAGTCTTCTCTTTTGCAAACTAAACAATCCCAAATCCTGCAACCTTTCCTCATAAGACAGGGTTTGCAGACCGGTCACCATTCTGGTTGCTCTTTTCTGAACTTGCTCCAGTTTGTTGATGTCTTTTTTAAAATGTGGTGCCCAGAACTGGACACAATATTCCAGATGAGGTCTGACCAAAGAGGAGTAGAGGGAAATAATGACTTCATGTGATCTAGACTGTATGCTTCTGTTAATACATCCTAGAATTGCATTTGCCTTTTTTGCTGCTGCATCACACTGTTGACTCATATTCAGTCTGTGATCTATTAGTATACCCAAGTCTTTTTCACATGTGCTGTTGCTTAGCCCTATTCCTCCCATTCTGTATATGCTTTTTTCATTTTTATTGCCCAGATGTAGTACTTTGCATTTTTCCCTGTTAAAAACCATTCTGTTAGTTGCTACCCACTTCTCCAGTTTATTTATATCTTTTTGAATCCTCTCTCTCTCTTCTCTAGTATTAGCTATCCATCCTAGCTTTGTGTCATCAGCAAATTTAATCAGTTTACCCTCAATTCCTTCATCTAAATCGTTGATAAAGATGTTGAACAATACAGGGCCCAGGACAGAGCCCTGTGGTACCCCACTTGAGACATTCTTCCAACTGGATGTGCAGCCATTTACGACCACTCTTTGGGTCCAATCACTAAGCCAGTTATGAATCCACCTAACAGTTGCCTTGTCCATTCCATACTTAGTCATTTTTTCAATAAGGATTGTATGAGATACTTTGTCAAATGTTTTGCTGAAGTCAAGATATACTATATCTACAGCATTTCCTTGATCCACCCAATCAGTGATTCCGTCACAGAAGGAAATTAAGTTTGTCTGACATGACTTATTAGTTACAACCAATGCTGACTCTGTTTAATCACTTCATTCTTATCCAAGTACTGACATACATGTTGTTTAATAATTTGTTCAAAGATCTTTCCTGGTATAGAAGTCAAACTCACCGGCCTATAGTTGCCTGGGTCCACCTTCTTCCCCTTTTTGAAGATAGGAACAACATTTGCTCTTCTCCAGTCTTCTGGGACTACTCCTGTTCTCCAAGGATTTTCAAAGATTATGGAGAGGGGTTCAAAAATTTCTTCTGCTATCTCCTTCAGTACTCTGGGGTGTAATTCGTCTGGACCTGGAGACTTGAATTCATTTAGGTTAACTAAGTGTTTCCTCACTATCTTTCTGTTTATAGATATCCTGGATTCTTCTATTCCCTTAATAGGACAGTGAAGAACAGTTGATGTTACATTTCCTTTCTGAGAGAAAACAGATGCAAAGTAGGAATTTAAAAGTTCAGCCTTCTCAACATCCTGTCTTACCATTTCATCATTTTCATCCTGTAAAAATCCTATAGCATCTTTGACTTTTCTTTTACTTTTGACATATCCCCAAAATCCTTTATTATTGCTTTTGACATCTCTTGCAAGCCTCAATTCATTGTCAGCTTTAGATAATCTGATTTGTGCCCTGCAGGTTCTGCAGACAGCATTATATTCTTCTTTAGATATGCCTCCCTCTTTCCATTTTATAAACATTTTTTTCTTCCTTTATAGCATGTGCTTAAGTTCTGTGTTCATCCATCCTGGCTTCCTTAAATGCTTCCTATTCTTCCCTCTTTTCGGAATTGTTAACAATTGTGCTTTGAGAATTTCATTTTTCAAGATTTCCCATCCTTCCTGGACATTTTTGTCTTTAAGGATATCCAGCCATTGGATCCCTCCAATTCTCTTTCTAAATCCCTTAAAATCTGCCTTTCTGAAATCTAACCTTGACGTCTGAGTCTTCACAGGTCTTCCTCCTCTAGTTATCCAAAATTCTAAAATAGCATGGTCGCTACCTCCTAGGGTCCCAGTCACTTTTACCTCCTCAACCATTTCCTCCCTGTTTATAAGGATTAGATCCAAGGTAGCAGTTCCCCTTGTTTTCTCCCCTACCTTTTGGAAGATAAAGTTGTCAGCAAGAGAGGATAAGAATTTCCTTGACCTGTTAGTTTTGCCTGAGAGAGATTCCCAACAAATGTCTGGATAGTTGAAATCTCCCATGACAACTATGTCATATTTTTTGGAGAACTTGGTCATTTGATGCATAAAGAGTTCATCCATATCTTCAGCTTGCATAGGCGGCCTGTAGTGAATGCCTACAAGGTGTCCTTTCCATTGTTCTGTCCTTGTATTCTTACCCAAACAGTTTCCACAGAACTCCCAGTCTCTGAAGCTTCAATCTCTGTGCAGATATACGCGTTTCTAACATACAATGCGACACCTCCTCCTCATTTATCAAGTCTGTTTCTTGCAAATAAGTTGTATCCTTCTAGTCTTGTATTCCAGTCATGTGTATTGTCCCACCAAGTTTCAGTGATTCCAATGACATCATATTTCTTTTCCTGTGTTAGTAGTTCCAATTCTCCTTGTTTGTTGCCCATGCTTTGTGCATTAGTATAGAAACATTTTAGTTTGTGATTGGTTTCTCTTTCTCCAATATTTTTATTAATTAGATTCTTTTGTCTTTGTTCTTCCTTTCCACTTCTAATAGCAGAGTTCTCAATAGCATTTGTCAGGTGTATGGGTTTTTCTGGTCTTTTGCTTCCCTTCCCATGTTGTTCTAGTTTAAAGCGCTCCTTACAAGTGTAGCAAGGCAACTTCCAAATACATGTTTTCCAGTCTTCGTAAGGTGCACCCCATCTCTAGCAAGTAGTCCATCGTAAAGGTAATTCACTCCGTTCGGAATTCTTTGCTCCGCAACCGTGATAAAGATCTTGTCCAATACTTCTTAATGGAGCACGATCTGGTGGCATACAACAACATCAATAGTTTAATGGAAGCTCTAAAGATAATTCATAATCCAGAGAAATGGAGACTCTTCATTAATTTGTCCAAAAGAAGTCTAAATGTCGTTATGCTGCATAATGACAGTGCACTACATTCAATTCCAGTTGGTTATGCAGTCCACATGGAACAAGCCTATGATAACATGAAACAGCTGTTGATGTGCCTGAACCATGATCAACATTTATGACCCTTCTGTGATGACTTAGAGGAGGTTGACCTCTTACTTGTTCTCCAAGGTGGATACACAAAGTGCTGCTGCTTTCTGTGTGAGTGGGATAGTCGTGCAAGAGAATATCACTACAATAAAATAAACTGGCCTCTCCAACACTCACTTCAGTCAATGAGTAAAAATGTCCTGCATCCAGCACTTGTTGACCCACATAAGTTTTTGTTACCACCGTTGCATATCCAGTTGGGCCTATTGAAGAACTTTGTAAAAGCCATGGATAACAATGCAAAATCATTCAAGTATCTCATTGATAATTAATTTTTCTAGGTTGAATAAAGATAAAGAAAGTAGTCGTTATTTCTAAGCTTCTTCAAGAGTAAATTTCTTCATTTATTGCAGGGACAGGAGAAGGCTGCATTTTTTTGGAAACTCAAAAGCAGATAACTGTAGAGTTGGTGGAAAATACCCTCGAATAAAATAAGGCTCATGGTTGTAACAGGTCCTTAAAGATTAAATCTTACATTCACATCAAGATATCTTTCCACCAAACTGCAGAGCAGTGAGAGACGAGCATGGTGAGAGATTTCAAAAAAGATCTTGCGGCTGTGGAGAAAAGATATCAGTGAAAATGGAATCCATCAATGCTTGCAGATTACTGTTGGACAATTGTAACAGATGATCTGATGCAGGAGTACAAGAGACAAGCAAAAAAGAGTTGTCACTCATTGAGGACAAATTTTAGGGTGTAATTTCTGGAATTGTTTATAATTCGCAATAATGTTTAGACATTTAAACTGTTGCTAAGTCTCCTTTAAATGAATATAAGAAAATTGGCATAACAAAATATTATGCATCTTTATACTTGCAAAAATAATAATGTTTCAAAGTACTGAACCTTTTATGCATTAGTTATAGGTTGCAGTAAAATGAAAACGCTCTATCATAGAAACACGAGCCAACTAAAAATTTCCATTGACAGATTTAAATTCAAGAGGTCAAAATCATTAAGAAAAGGCTCATTTCATAACTGATACTGACAACTTTTCAAAATATGCAAAACATTGTTTTTTAAGATCTGAAATAGGATTTTTTCTTTTGAAGAAAAATACCTTTGTACAGTTTTAATGCATGTGTAATTTAACGTGATACAATAATTGCAACAAATTCGCCATCTGTCAGTCACATTTGCTTTGGCATAAAAATTAATATAGAACGTAATGCACAAAGGGCATATTATAAATCATAAAACAGTACTAAATATACAAGTGCTGCTGTAAAAGGATCCATGTTCTGGAGGCTACACAACATAAACCATCTGAAATCATGTAATGTCATTTATTTACAAAAAATATTTCTTATGCTGGGTATTGTGAGTTAAATTTTCATATATTACTATTCACACTAAGGATTTATTTAAAAACATTTTGATGTCACATTGTTTCTACTCTGTTTATAGCTGACAATATATGCGTGGGTGTCTAAGCATAAATCTTCTATATATAATATGCCAGAGACATTGCATTTAATTGTTGGGCTATATAAGTCAGCTGTAACTGCCAGTGTAATGTAGCATATACGATGCTGATCTGTTTTACATTTGCTTTAAAAGTAGATATTGTAGAATGGATTCCATAACTCTGTACATCTCAGGTATACAGTACATGGCACGTTCAAATACATTTTTAAGGTAATGTACTACCCCCATAAGGTTGGAATCACATGTGAAGTTATTGATGCAATTTTTGGAGTCAGGTGTGAGGGGTTGACATGCTTAGCTGCTTCTTCTGGTAGACACAGGAACATTTTGATAGTAAAACACCTGCTGGTTTAATAATGTCAGCACAGACCAAGGAAGGGTTCAGGAAAACAAAAGCAGAGTCTTCGCCTACCTTGGCTTAATGGAAAACAAAACAAACAAAGTGCAACAGAGTGCTTTCTCTGCAGGTTCCACCTGCAGTCACCTGGCAATGTCCTCCACTCCTCCTGGAGCCACACTCCCAACACACCATCCAGACTGTCTCTCATGTCCAGGTATTTAACCTATTGTTAAATGTTTCTAACAATAGTAGTCTATGAAGCTGATACTTGTGCCACCTGAGTGTGGCTGAGCAAACAACCAGTTTGAGTTGTTGCATAAGGTATCAGGGATCCTATCAAAGCAGGTTTACACTGGTTCCGCACCCACCTCATCTTATTTTAAACTTAAATTCAAAGCTCTAAATGCTGGCACATACCATGATACCTCATGCATGGCCCTGGGCTGGCTGCTGCTGTGACATTATCAAATTTCTTCTGTGGGTCAATTGATGCCACTTTTCCTGTTGTCTGCCCCTAATTTTGGGAAATGTTTGGACTCCAGGTTGGGTCCCTTTCATGTGTGTTGCCCGAATTTGGCAAACCTCTCAGAGCACTAGGCCTATACAGTTGTGGCCAAAAGTATTGACACCCCTGCAATTCTGTCAGATAATACTCAGTTTCTTCCTGAAAATGATTGCAAACACAAATTCTTTGGTATTATTATCTTCATTTAATTTGTCTTAAATGAAAAAACACAAAAAGAATTGTCCTAAAGCCAAAGTGGATATAATTCCACACCAAACATAAAAAAGAGGGTGGACAAAAGTATTGGCACTGTTCTAAAAATCATGTGATGCTTCTCTAATTTGTGTAATTAACAGCACCTGTAACTTACCTGTGGCACCTAACAGGTGTTGGCAATAACTAAATCACACTTGCAGCCAGTTGACATGGATTAAAGTTGACTCAACCTCTGTCCTGTGTCCTTGTGTGTATGACATTGAGCATGGAGAAAAGAAAGACGACCCAAGAACTGTCTGAGGACTTGAGAAACCAAATTGTGAGGAAGCATGAGCAATCTCAAGGCTACAAGTCCATCTCCAAAGACCTGAATGTTCCTGTGTCTACCATGCGCAGTGTCATCAAGAAGTTTAAAGCCCATGGCACTGTGGCTAACCTCCCTAGATGTTGGCGGAAAAGAAAAATTGACAAGAGATTTCCACGCAAGATTGTGCGGATGTTGGATAAAGAACCTCGACTAACATCCAAACAAGTTCAAGCTGCCCTGCAGTCCGAGGGTACAACAGTGTTAACCCGTGCTATCCGTCGGCGTCTGAATGAAAAGGGACTGTATGGTAGGAGACCCAGGAAGACCCCACTTCTTACCCCGAGACATAAAAAAGCCAGGCTGGAGTTTGCCAAAACTTACCTGAAAAAGCCTAAAACGTTTTGGAAGAATGTTCTCTGGTCAGATGAGACAAAAGTAGAGCTTTTTGGGCAAAGGCATCAACATAGAGTTTACAGGAGAAAAAAGAGGCATTCAAAGAAAAGAACACGGTCCCTACAGTCAAACATGGCGGAGGTTCCCTGATGTTTTGGGGTTGCTTTGCTGCCTCTGGCACTGGACTGCTTGACCGTGTGCATGGCATTATGAAGTCTGAAGACTACCAACAAATTTTGCAGCATAATGTAGGGCCCAGTGTGAGAAAGCTGGGTCTCCCTCAGAGGTCATGGGTCTTCCAGCAGGACAATGACCCAAAACACACTTCAAAAAGCACTAGAAAATGGTTTGAGAGAAAGCACTGGAGACTTCTAAGGTGGCCAGCAATGAGTCCAGACCTGAATCCCATAGAACACCTGTGGAGAGATCTAAAAATGGCAGTTTGGAGAAGGCACCCTTCAAATATCAGGGACCTGCAGCAGTTTGCTAAAGAAGATTGGCCTAAAATTCCAGCAGAGCATTGTAAGAAACTCATTGATGGTTACAGGAGGCGGTTGGTCGCAGTTATTTTGGCTAAAGGTTGTGCAACCAAGTATTAGGCTGAGGGTGCCAATACTTTTGTCTGGTCCACTTTTGGAGTTTTGTGTGAAATGATCAATGTTTTGCTTTTTGCTTCATTCTCTTTTGTGGTTTTTCATTTAAGACAAATTAAATTAAGATAATAATACCAAAGAATTTGTGTTTGCCATCATTTTCAGGAAGAAACTGAGCATTATCTGACAGAATTGCAGGGGTGTCAATACTTTTGGCCACAACTGTATCTGTCACTCATCCACCTGTTACTGATCAACATTTCATCTAGAAATGCTGGTCCAAGCCATGTCCCATGCATCCATGCTTCGCAATTATACTATTTGTACTCTGAGTCAATTGCCACATTTTCTGGTGTCTTGTCCACTCCTAATTTGAGCTGTTTGGGAAGCTTACCCTCCCCAAGGTGTTGCCTATGCATTTGATTTTGCCTCCCATTGTATTCAATAATGTTCAGTTGTGTTCGGTGAATATCGGGAAGTTCACAGAACTGAACCATACCTTGAAAGGTTCGCTCATCTCTGTTCTGTATCAGGAAACATTTCCAACTTTATTGCTTTATAAATTGAGATTCGATGAGTGATTTAATTGTTTTCTTTAATTTTTATGTGAATGTGTTATTTGTTATAAAAAAATTTAAATTGTTTAGGTTGTTAGGTCCTTCAGGGTTCATACGAGGAAAATATCAGCAGTCATATTTTTGAAGATTTATGTAAATTTAACTTTATACCATGCAAAAGGTAAATTTTGTATAATAAATTAACATGCAACAGATGTAAAGACAAGTTCAGTTTCCATGCAGATGTTTTATACATCGTGTGTATGAGTCTTTTGAAACAGGTGGGAAAATGTAGATGAAATCCCTCTTTTTTTCATAAAAATTGCTATTAATATAATACATTAATAAACATATATATAAACAGCTTGGAAGCTTGTTAACTTATTTCAAGAATTAAAGACGATGCTGCCCTTCTGCAGGTAACAAAGACAACAAGGTAGGATTCCATTGTAAGAATCAGGGGATCTTTTGTAAACATTGTGAGATTAGAAATGCTTAATGAAGTCTGCAAAAAATTTACAAATTTATTTTCTTTTCCGTGAATTTCAATTAAATACACTAAATTATTAGAATTTCTTAGGAGATTTTTATCAGGGTTCATAGGGACTGATGGTACTTGGATATTTTCTGATGGTAGATCTTTAACCCCTTAGTGACCACCAATACGTCTTTTTACTGACTTGTGTTATAAGAGACTAGCACCCAACTACCGGTCACAATCCAGCAGCTATCAGCTATCCACTATAGCTGACAACATGCTGCATCAGCAACAATCTGTGGTAATACTGACTGTAGTCGTTTAACCCCTTAAATGCTGTGGTCGATAATGACTACAGCATCTAGATGGTTAACAGAGTGTGTGTGCTCCCTCTTTAACCTCATGAGCACCCTGAGTTCTTGATCGTGCGGTCCCAATGTTTGCGATGGCAATTCATGGCCAAATAACGGCCTTAGAGTCTTCCAGCTATAGTAACCTGTTCAGAAGTCAGAAACAATCAGGTGGTAAAAATAAACTTCTTCATTTTTGTTATGCTACTTTGCATTAATTCCTGAAAACCACCCGAATGGTTAATGAATTACCTGAAAGCAATTTTGAATATATTGAGGGGTGCTGTTTTTAAAATTGTGTCACTTTTGGGGGTTCCAATATATAGGACCCCCAAAGTCACTTCAAAACTTAGTACTGTAGGTCCCAAAAAAAACAAGTTTGGTAAATTTCCTTGAAAAAATGAAAAATGACTGCTACATTTTTAAACTTTCTAAAATTCTAACAAAATAAAACAACATTTTACAAATGGTGCTGATGTGAAGCAGACATGAGGGAAATTATACAGGGTGGGCCATGTATATGGATACACCTAAATAAAATGGAAAACAAAAAACCCACACAAGCAGTGATAAAGTCCAAAAGGTAGAGAAAAATTACAGAATCTTTATTCAATATTCAATATACCAGGACAATGATAAAAGTAGGAAACCAGAAATGGCAGCAACATCAGCACCCATACACAAAGGCTGGGAGCCACGCATCAATAGAAACGTAGCTGTACATATACAAGTTAAGCCTGTACATATGATGTAAAGCAGGACAAGACCCCTTACACCATAACACAAGTAGTATTGCACATATCCCATACATACCACAAGATCATATCATAAGATCAAAATATACAGAGAATACATATAAGGAATATACCTTGCAGAGTGCAGCAGCGGGGTCACACGTGGTCCACCAGTGAGCGCGCCAATCTGGCATCAGTCGGACATCCGGTGGATATTATCTACTTACAAATGGCACCCTTACAAAATCCAGCTGCTATAGCATCTCAATGAGGATGACCCAGATCGGTGCCTTGAATTTGCAGAATGGGCAAAACAAAAATTGGAACAGGACCCACAGTTTATACAGAACATTATGTTCAGTGATGAGGCAAACTTTTTTGGGTGGACCATTTATATGGATACACCTAAATAAAATGGGAATAGTGACAGTTTTCTTGCGCATGGTGTCTTGCATTGAAATTTGCTGCAATGATCCGGGTACTGCGTTCACCAGACATCAACACAAATTCTATCTGCTCCTCACATGTTAACCTCTGGCACATATCAATGGCTGTAGACAAAGAGAATCTTGTAAATAACTCAATCAAGAAAGAATGAAGTTATGTTAAAACCAAGTACACCATTGTTTTTCTTGTGAAATTCTCAATAAGTTTGATACAGGAAAGATGTATATCTTTGTACCGTGTTAGCCAGTAGATAGAAAAATATTCAGAATTGAGAATCCTCAGTGGTTGATACCTTTTAATGGCTAACTGAAAAGATGGTAACACATTGCAAGCTTTCGAGACTACTCAGGTCTCTTCATCAGGCATAGACTAATACAAAATCTGGAGAGTCACATATTTAGGCACAATACAGCACAGAAAAAATGCAATAGATGAGACAAGTGACGTGAAGCAGAATTATGATTATGGGAGAGGGAGAAACATAAATATTGGACCATTTCATAGATAAGGAGTCCGGATGTTTTTCAATAAGTTTGATGTGTCACATGACCCTCTTCCCTTTGGAAAAAATAAAGTTGGATCCAAATGGCTGACTTCAAAATGGCCACCATGGTCACTGCCCATCTTGAAAAGTTATTCCCCTCCCATATTCTAATGTGCCACAAGCAGGAAGTTGATATCACCAACCATTCCCATTTTATTTAGATGTATACATATACATGGCCCACCCTGTATTTACTATTGTTTTTGTGTGATGTGACTATCTGGATTAAAGGGTTAAAATTGCTAATTTTTTGAAAATTGTGGAAAATTTTTGATATTTTTATAAATAAATGCAGAAAATTTTGACAGAAATTTACCATTCTCATAAAGAACAATATGTCACGAAAAAACAGACTCAAAATCAATGGGATATGTTGAAGCATTCCAGAAATATTACCACATAAAGTGACACTGGTCAAATTTCAAAAATTTTGCCTGGTCACTAAGGGGTTAAAATGCAATAACGGGTGATAAAAAGATCATATCTGCACCAAAATGGCATAATTAAAAATGTCAGAATGACGCACAAAAAATAAGCCCTCTCCCAACCCCAGATCACGAAAAATGGAGATGCTACTCGTATCGGAAAATGGCGCATTTTTTTTTAAATAAAGTTTGGAATTTTTTTTCACCACTTAGATAAAGGGGCCCCAGCCAGTGGTGTGTCGCTAATAGCGGCACACCACACAGCTGCTATGGGGGTCCCCAGTGCTAGCGGAGCAGCAGAGGGTGACAGGAGGCAGAAGCCAGCTGCTGTGGCTAAAACCTGTCCCTGCTACTAAAGAGAAATGAATATTCACTCTTCCTCATGCCCCCATGGGCGTTTAGAGGATCTGAATATTCATTTCACTTTAATAGCGGGGATTGTTAGCTGCAGGTTGCGGCTAACACTGCCTGCTATCAGGGCCGGCAGACCAGTGCCGGCAATCCCCCAGGGGCCCCCAGCCCATGTTGCCGCTATAGAGCAGTAAGTCGGGGGTCCCGACGCCAGCACCGCCACCCAGTGCGTGCCATATTCAACTGTATCACCATCATAGATGCCGATAAAGTTGAAAGCAATAATGGAGGAGAGCGCGTCACTCCCTCTCCCATCATTCCCTTCTGCCTCTGACACAGCCGGTGCGCGATGACGTCATTTCGTTGCGTACCTGCTGTTTGTTGGGCAGATGGCAGCGCAGCTCCTGACATATGAGCAGAGCCGGAATCAGCATGGGAGCAAGGAGGAGAGGTGAGTATTGTGTTTGTTTTTTTTATATATATATATCAGTGTGTCCTGGTTGCATTATACCCAACGAGGGAGCTGCATTATATGTGACACCCCAGAGTCCGGTTGACACAGTAACATTGCCTCCCTCTAGGAGGTGAAGTCATGCATGGAGGTAGAAGGGGACCCCCATGCCAGGTAACATAGATTAAATCACAATTCCTTCTGCAGGTCAGAAAAGGGAGTTGCCTTATAAATTCTGGCCAGCAGAGGGGGTTGGTGAGTCAGCTAGAAGTGAGCTAAGGGAGTTGTCATGGAAACGAGAGCAGCTGTGAGCTGTGAGAAAATGACAAGACAGTTAAACGTAAGGTAAAAAGATCTTTCTGGAAGATCCTGTCAGTTCAAGACGGGGAGCTGATCTGTGAGGAGCTGTTGAGGGTAAGCTGATCTGTGAAGAGGGAAAGGACACGAGCAGAGACAGAGAGACTCTGGGTAAGCTAAAAACTGCCTATAGCAGACCCCAGAGCGAAGCGCTAATAGACAGAAAGGGACATCAGAGTCCTGGGTGGGCACTGCCACCGAATCTGAAAGTACAGGGGACTGTAAGTTCCTGTGCGACGTTGAACACCTGAGGGCATGGCAGCAGATAAGGAGCCTGGGGCTGACGGTGAAAAGGACGGTACCCGTGGAACAGGCTCATGCTGACAGCCGTACAGGTTAGTGAAATGATCACGAAATAGAGGGTCGCAGCTTAGTTATAAACAGCAGAGACCCACACAAAAAGCGCATAAGGAAGGTCCTAAACCCCCACCTGGCAAGGTGGATCCCCTGGATGCCTCCAGGCTAGCCGGACTCATTCCATCACCTGTATGTGGTACTCCAGATTTCAACCAATTGCCAGTAAAAGGTAAAGAAACTGCACCTCTCTGTGTCCTTCTCTCATTTCTCTGCACCCCAACGTTCACAGCCATCTTAACTATTGATCAAACATCTTTGCCCTGGACTATTGCTCTACCTGTGGAGAGCTATTTTCACCTCAGCTGCGACACACCAACAGTCTCAGGGGAACAACACCGCAGCGCTGGTCACCTCTGACCAGAATACCACAGGTAGTGTCACGTATTTAATCATACTTTATCTTCATTTTTACCACATCTAACAACATCACAAACAACTTTTCCCCCTATCCTATTTTATTATTTAATGGACTCCCCAGAGCCACGGACCGGGTCACCGCCACCGTGACGCCATCCCCCATTGAAGTTGACGGGCCCGGTACCGAGTACCCCACTGCCTGCACAGCGCACGCGCCCCGGCGCTCCATCTACACTGAGGGGGATAGCATTATACCCTATGAGGGGACTACATTATATTCTATGGGGGGCTGCACTATACCCTATGAGGGTGTTGCATAATACTCTGAGGGGGCTACATTATATTCTCTAGGGGGCTACATTATTTTCTATGAGGGGGGGTGTTAGGCATCAGGTTCCAGCCTCTGCACAGCAGGAATCCCAAGACTTGCCGTCTCCCATTCCTCTCCAGCAACAGAGGAGACTGCTCAGCAAAGACGTCATTCTCGGCATCTTGCCCAGTCTACTACTCTTGGCTTGGTTACTGCTGCTAATCAGGGTTCAGCTATAGTAACCTGCAATAGCCAGCAGCGAGCAGCTCCTGGGACTAAGTCCTTCTTTCGGTACACTGAGCATGCCCATGGGAAGTCCTCTCATTGGAGGTCGGAGGTCACATGCTCAGGTCCTATTGCTGCTCCCATTGGACCACTAGGAAGGTCCCGGAAGGATGCTGCTATAAAAGAGTCGCATGGCCGCACAGCCATGCACTAGTATAGACTCTTATGCTTATTTGTGTGTATGATGATGGATGCAAGTATCTGGTGACTGACTCATTATAACTCCCCTCCCTTGTATTCGCATGTTTGTTAGGGATTCAGAGTTAGAGTCAGTGCCAATGGGTGGCTATGCTCACGCCACTTTGCTCCTAGTACTCTGCACACACTAGCATCCGATGTTGTCGCCAACTGCTGGACACTATCATACCTCGACAAGTGGCAGCTACCGCCTGTGCAGCGCCTTGCACAACCTGTGCGCTTATCTGGCCCAGACCTGAGTGATTAGAGGCGTCTGCCTGAGCGGCTCCGTGCACACCTGCACGCTTATCTGGGATTATTATCCTGTGCTGGCACCGCTGCAGCGGCACCGAGTGCTAGTGGACTAGAAGGACTCTAATCCCGTGTCCTTGGGACAGAGTCCTGTGTCCGTATTCTAGTGCTCATCTGGCCGAGCCCTGTGAGCTTAACAGGCTTCGGCATTTACTTTGTGTGGCACCGCAATTCTGTGAAGTAAAAAAAACTCGCTTGTGTACACACCGGGTGACGCTAACCTGCGTGTGTTCATTTATTGTTTGCCGTATAACCTCCGCCATTACCGAGCAGCAGTTCTACATCTCTGCATGGTGGACCCAAGGCTGCGAACGCACCTCATTGTCATTTTTATTATTTGATGCATTCCGCCAGCCTAACAGGGGGCTGCATTATATTTTATAAGGAGGGCTACATAATAATTCTATGAGGAGGCTACATTATATTATATGAGGGGTATACATTATACTATATGAGGGCTGCATTACATTCTTTGGGGGGCTACATTATATGCTATGGGGGGATGCATTATACTATATGAGGGGGCTACATTATACTGTATGAGGGGGCTACATTATATTCTATGAGGAGGCTACATTATATTCTATGAGGGGGCTTCCTTATACTATATGAGGGGGCCACATTATATACTATAATGGGGCTGCATTATATTCTTTGAGGGGGCTACATTATACTATATGAGGGGGCTACATTATATTCTATGACGTGGCTACATTATACTATATGAGGGGGCTATATTATATTCTATGAGGGGGCTAACCCAACTCCTGCTATATATTTAAGACGTGTACTACCTTATATTATACCCGGATATTAGTTCGTTTTATCACACAATTAGTGGTTTTGTATTTATTACTATGTAGCTACATAGTGGGCCCCAAGAATGATTTTCTCTGGTGGACCCAAGGTGCTCCAGTCTGACGCTGATGGTCTGTGATTCATGAACCGACTGTGGGTCTCCTTATCCGAATTCAACACCCTCATGGACAAATATGATATCATCAAGTTTGGGTCAGCAGAGGTATTGCTAGACTGAACATTGGGTTTGTACTTGGACACCAACACATGGTTGTGTAAATGTAGCCTTAGGGATTCTCCTTAATACTTGTGCTTCTCAACCTGTCATCCAGTACTTTACTGTGCACTGAGGAGTGTTAAGAATCCTGAAACAGCTGTGTGCAGATTGAGATATTTTCCTTTTAGAGTAAACTATTCTTGTCCAAATTTGTATTACTAGAAATAGGCCCGATACTATCGCATCAGGAGTGCAGTGAAATTAATGCCGCGTCGTTACCGTGCATGCACGGGTAGAGCGCGCAGTTGTGACTGTTACTGCGCATGTGCGGGAATAGCAGTGAGGTGAATGTCATTTGCGCAGGCGCAGTTTGTGGCCTGGGACACGGCTGTAACTGCACCTGTGAGGGAATAGGGGAGACATGTATGTCACTTGCGCAGGCGCAGTTCGTGGTCTTGCAGCCAAGAATTGTGCCTGTGCAAGTGACGCTGCCGTGGTGCCTTATGGGATTCGGGGACAGCGGTTGGAAGGCCCAACTGGCGATTATATATATATAGATAAGTCATGTGGAATGGATCTGCAAGGAATTGACTTTTGCTTATGGTGAAGCTACCTCTAATGGGTGGTAATGAAGAGACGGTCTTTGTTTTGGAGAGGAGCTAATTTGCAAGTTGCATGTTGGAGTGATTTTGGCTGCAATGTCTGCGCAAAGTCTTCCACAAGTGTATTACTATAGCAGTAATGCATACAAATGTGCTGCTGAAAATTTTTGTCCAGTGCTGTGAATTTGCCATACAAAAGGAGAAATTGTCAGCTTAATAAAACCATTTTTTCAATGATTTTTCGCAGCAGTATTTACTGGATTTTGCTGCAATTTTGCTGAGAAAAGTTTGCAGAACAAATGCCCAGTAGGAACATAACTAACAGATGTTTTCTTGAAGGGAACCTATGACATGATTCATACAGCCCAAACTACGAGCAGAATGAATCAAAGACCGACTCCTACTTTGCAAGCATATATGTTCTATCCTGAAATGCCACAGGGTTGGGCACAAGGAGATTAGTAATGGAGGAATGTCTCCGCCTGCTTTTTCCTGTGTCACGCTGTAACTGTTCATGATTAGGGAACTAACTATCCCTGCTCTCAATGGTACCTCTAAAGGTGAGGAGGTTTGAGCCACCAGCCTTACTGTTTTCCTGTTATTCCCTAAGCTGTCCCCTTCTCCTGCAACAGTAGACCTGGGACCGAAATGCTAGCGTATCAACACGTAAGACAGACAGGAATAACAGAAATCAACGAACATACAAAACACTCACCACAGGTAGAGATGCTTATAGGGAAGGATAGGAATGTAAGAACCAAATGGGAATAGGACAATGAGGAAAGCATACACCCAAAAACCGCACGCAACAATCTCAGTAGCAACAACAATCTCCAATTCAGCACAGCTTCTCCAAGGAGCTTGGGAGCAAAACTTTCACTGGCAAGGAAGAGAAGATCTGGCCAGATGCTATATGGAGAGGAAATGACCAGGTCAGGAAAAGCTGTGAGATGGAGCTACAAGTTTCTAACAAGCATAGAAAGGGGTGTTAACCTTTGCAACACCAAAGGAAATGGACCCCATAAATATGAAACTCAAACACATTGGCTAAATGGAAGATCTGCGATTCACAATATATAGTGATTTTCTAACCCCAGATCTCCCAGGAGGAAGTGACCCGCTTGTGACACCCTGCCCACTCAGCTACAGTGACAACCCTTTTTCTATATACACATATGGAGAGACTTGTAAGTTTAGCTGAGCAGGCAAGGAGGAGTCAGTGGGGAAAAAACCTCCATGATTAGCCTCCTTGTCCCTGACCCTGTTTTTAAATATCGGATCTTGATCATTTGTGTGCCCAAGTGCATCCAGCAAGACAGAACATTCCTCAAACAACCATAAATAAACTCGGTGACAGCATGCCAAGACATGTAAGTGCGAGGATTTCTGTGCTGACGCTTATACTCAATACTGAATAAATTGAGAGGTTTTACATGTTCTGGTTCTATTTTTTCCTCATTAGCATATCATTAACCTGTCTATTGATCCTGGGATTTCCATAATTCTATGACTTTTCCTTCCTAGTGTTACAATTTCAACATTGAGGTTGTGTATAAATATATTTGCCACATTGCCTTGAAAAGTTGGTTATTTCAGCGAATTCAGTAGAAATTCTCTGGGCTGCAGAATGATAAATTGACATGTACTAATTTGCACTAATTGCCTTCTTGTTGCCTGCAGAGGAAACCTTTTTGCTTTCTAAGAGCTTGCATGAAAACATGACTGAGGGCATGAAGTTTGAAACAGTGAGCATCAACAAACCCCTGTGTCTTTTCATGAACATATGTAGCAGACATGCTGAATAAAGGTTAACCATCAAAGAACATCAATACTTTCTGCAGTAATGTACATCAGGCTGTTAGGAGGGAGTTTTAATGATTAGTGATATTTTGTAGCCATACCTGCGGGGCTGAAGCTACACAAGTTAATATTATACCACCAAAATATTTTTAGTAATGTGGATTTTACTATATACATTTTATTTTTAATTTTATGAAAAAAAAATTATCTCTATAATATTTATTCTAATGTAACCTTAGCTGTCAGTTCTGTCACAAAGATTTACACAATCAAATGAAAAATAATCATTTAGCAGCTATTTACTGTAAAGTGTCCAAATGGAATTATCTAAAATGAAATATATACTGTATATATTTCTTGAATGACCTCCTGTTGAGTACTGCTACAGGGACACTGAGGTCCTGGTGTCAACCCAAATGCCAGTCATGCTGTCCATTTGGCAGTTTATCTTCAATATCCTACATGTAACGGTGGTAATAGTTTGTGGAAAGCATTAGAGGGGTTACCTTATCTTATTAAGTGGGAAAAATTGCAAATTGCTTGTCAAAACAAGCAACATTGTATTTTACTTCTCATGTAAAATCCTTTCCATTCTCATGAATGAAGAGATCTTCATTTCCATAGTTTGCCAATTTTTACCTAGGTTATCGAACACCTCAACTATACCACCATTCCACACATGCAGTGCACTCTATCCACATCAGTCTCCTATCCACATCACCTCCTATGTACAATTTGCATGCTCAACTCACTTTTATTAAAACTCTCAAATCCATCCTTTCCCAGAATACAGCTAGCGAATGCTTTAATAAATCACTAAACCATCTGTTCACTCTATCAATTTTCCTTCTTTCAGCCTCCAAAGATATCTTCCCTAATACCGGCTCTACATTTTTCTCATACCGGCAGAACAGAGAACAGACATGGTGGGTGGTGGTATTGGACTGCTGCTTTCCTTCTCATTTAATATTTTTTACCCCACTCACGACATCCCTACATACAGAAATTTATGTATCATCAATACCTTGGACACTGGAAAGTGGCCTAGATGAAGCCGCACCCCCTACACATAGAACATCCAGGCACAAACGACGGCAAGCCTAACAAACTTGGAAAATGTGTTTTCTCAAATGATGATCTACCTGTGTGGAAGACCTGTGGGAAAAAATCACTCTTGGCTGAAGACATATAACGCTGCCCTTCATCTCGCCAAACAATCTACTTGAACACCATCATCTCCCCACTATCTAACAATCTTAAACAACTCATTGATTCTTTTCACTCCTCCTCAGTCCTAAAGAGTAGGGTCCTATCACCAACCTTAGCAATGATAATCTGGCCATTTTTTGTCCAAAGAAATAAATGACTATATCCGGCAGGAAATATTTCTCTCAATCCTCAAATAGTACAGATTTCTCTCACTCTCACACTTCATTAAGTTCACTTTCTGTTATTGAACTAGACACAGAAGAAATTATCAGACTCTTCCCTTCTCACCCTCCTGCATACACCAGTGACACTATTTCTACTCACCTCTTCCAGATCCTCTCCCCAGCTGTCAGTACTCACCAAACTAAAATAATTAAAGGGAACCTGTCAGCAGGATTGTGCACCATAACCTACACACAGTGTCAGGTCGACGCCATTATACTGATTAGAATGATACCTTGGTTGGTGAAATCCGTCTTGTGGTTGTTCTTTAGTCTTTATTTTCAGTTTGTAGTTAATGAGATTCTCGTGCCCTAAGGTGGGGCTAGGGTATGTGGTTCTCTGATTAGATATTCATAATGCCGAGTGCTGACAGGTCACTGAACTCACTTACCTGCCCCTTTGTTTGCATAATGAATACCTAACATACTGAAGAAAGAGACAAAAAACATTTCTCCAGGCAGGTGCCAGCCATGGCACCTGCTCTGCAAGATAATCGCATGTTTAGTGTGCCAATAATACATTTTCTTGATGTTATCCAGCTAGGGTAAAAAAAAAAAAGCAGTTTGAAAACGGCGCTCGTCGCACCTGCACAGTAGCGGCTATCCGTGTCTAGCTCTGATTACTTGGCCCAAGTAAGATGCCTCAGGCACTGCCTATTGGTCATGAGTGGCTTGACACAAAAAATGCGACACATTAACAGGGCAGAGCAGTGCGCCTGCACCAAAGCCACGACGGGCAGGAATGAAGAGGACATCATCGCTGCAACTCTTTTTTCTTACCTTTCAGGGTACATCAGGGGCTTATCTACAGCATTACAGAATGCTGTAGATCAGCCTCTGATGTCGGTGGCCGCAGTTGATAGTCAAAAAAATTGATGACAGATTCCCTTTAACATTGAGAGATAGAATATCAAAAATAAAATCCAGAAAAATCACATTGTATAAATTCTATGAATTTATTTTCATTTTGCAGTGACAAATAAGTATTTTTTTATGTTTTTCTCATGGGGGCCACACATACAAGGATAGGGATGAGGAACCATGCAGAGAAGGGTGGGAATAAGGAGCCATGCAGACAAGGATAGGAATAAGAAGCCACGCAGACAAGGATGGAAATAAAGAGAAGCGCAGACAAGGATGGGAGTAAGGAACCACGCAGACAAGGATGGGAATAAGGAGGCATGTAGACAAGGATGGGGATGAGGAACCATGCATACAAGGATGGGAATAAGGAGCCATGCAGACAAGGATGGAAATGAGGAACCATGCATATCAGGATAGGGATGAGGGAACAATGCATACACGGCTTATACTAGAGTCAATAAGTTTTGCCAGTTTTTCATGGCAAAATTAGGTACCTCGGTTCATACTCAGCTCGGCTTATACACGAGCATATATGGTAATTAATAAAGATTTAATATTTTATATTGGCGTTGTTACTCCAGCTTTTGCTTTATAGAATCATAGAATCGTAGAGTTGGAAGGGACCTCCTGGGCCATCTGGTCCAACCCCCTGCTCAAAGCAGGATTCGCTAAATCATCCCAGTCAGATGTCTGTCCAGCCTCTGTTTGAAGACTTCCATTGAAGGAGAACTCACCACTTCTCGTGGCAGCCTGTTCCACTCATTGATCACTCTAACTGTCAAAAAGTTTTTTCTAATATCTAATCTGTGTCTCTTCCCATTCAGTTTCATCCCATTGCTTCTAGTCTTTCCTTGTGCAAATGAGAATAAAGTTGATCCTTCTACAATGTGACAGCCCTTTAGATATTTGTAGACAGCTATTAAGTCTCCTCTCAGTCTTCTCTTTTGCAAACTAAACATTCCCAAATCCTGCAACCTTTCCTCATAAGACAGGGTTTGCAGACCGGTCACCATTCTGGTCGCTCTTTTCTGAACTTGCTCCAGTTTGTTGATGTCTTTTTTAAAATGTGGTGCCCAAAACTGGACACAATATTCTAGATGAGGTCTGACCAAAGAGGAGTAGAGGGAAATAATGACTTCATGTGATCTAGACTGTATGCTTCTGTTAATACATCCTAGAATTGCATTTGCCTTTTTTGCTGCTGCATCACACTGTTGACTCATATTCAGTCTGTGATATATTAGTATACCCAAGTCTTTTTCACATGTGCTGTCACTTAGCCCTATTCCTCCCATTCTGTATATGCTTTTTTCATTTTTATTGCCCAGATGTAGTACTTTGCATTTCTCCCTGTTAAAAACCATTCTGTTAGTTGCTGCCCACTTCTCCAGTTTATTTAAATCTTTTTGAATCCTCTCTCTCTCTTCTCTAGTATTAGCTATCCCTCCTAGCTTTGTGTCATCAGCAAATTTAATCAGTTTACCCTCAATTCCTTCATCTAAATCGTTGATAAAGATGTTGAATAATACAGGGCCCAGGACAGAGCCCTGTGGTACCCCACTTGAGACATTCTTCCAACTGGATGTGCAGCCATTTACGACCACTCTTTGGGTCCGATCACTAAGCCAGTTATGAATCCACCTAACAGTTGCCTTGTCCATTCCATACTTAGTCATTTTTTCAATAAGGATTGTATGAGAGACTTTGTCAAATGCTTTGCTGAAGTCAAGATATACTATATCTACAGCATTTCCTTGATCCACCCAATCAGTGATACCGTCATAGAAGGAAATTAAGTTAGTCTGACATGACTTATTAGTTAGAAACCCATGCTGACTCTGTTTAATCACTTCATTCTTATCCAGGTATTGACATACATGTTGTTTAATAATTTGTTCAAAGATCTTTCCTGGTATAGAAGTCAGACTCACCGGCCTATAGTTGCCTGGGTCCACCTTCTTCCCCTTTTTGAAGATAGGAACAACATTTGCTCTTCTCCAGTCTTCTGGCACTTCTCCTGTTCTCCAAGAATTTTCAAAGATTATGGAGAGGGGTTCAAAAATTTCTTCTGCTATCTCCTTCAGTTCTCTGGGGTGTAATTCATCTGGACCTGGAGACTTGAATTCATTTAGGTTAGCTAAGTGTTTCCTCACTATCTTTCTGTTTATAGATATCCTGGATTCTTCTATTCCCTTAATAGGACAGTGAATAACAGTTGATGTTGCATTTCCTTTCTGAGAGAAAACAGATGCAAAATAGGAATTTAAAAGTTCAGCCTTCTCAACATCCTGTCTTACCATTTCATCATTTTCATCCTGTAAAAATCCTATAGCATCTTTGACTTTTCTTTTACTTTTGATATATCCCCAAAATCCTTTATTATTGCTTTTGACATCTCTTGCAAGCCTCAGTTCATTTTCAGCTTTAGCTAATCTGATTTGTGCCCTGCAGGTTCTGCAGACAGCATTATATTCTTCTTTAGATATGCCTCCCTCTTTCCATTTTATAAACATTTTTTTCTTCCTTTTTAGCATGTGCTTAAGTTCTGTGTTCATCCATCCTGGTTTCCTTAAATGCTTCCTATTCTTCCCTCTTTTCGGAATTGTTAACAACTGTGCTTTGAGAATTTCATTTTTCAAGATTTCCCATCCTTCCTGGACATTTTTGTCTTTAAGGATATCCAGCCATTGGATCCCTCCAATTCTCTTTCTGAATCCCTTAAAATCTGCCTTTCTGAAATCTAACCTTGACGTCTGAGTCTTCACAGGTCTTCCACCTCTAGTAATCCAAAATTCTAAAATAGCATGGTCGCTACCTCCTAGGGTCCCAGCCACTTTTACCTCCTCAACCATTTCCTCCCTGTTTATAAGGATTAGATCCAAGGTAGCAGTTCCCCTTGTTTTCTCCCCTACCTTTTGGAAGATAAAGTTGTCAGCAAGAGAGGATAAGAATTTCCTTGACCTGTTAGTTTTGCCTGAGAGAGATTCCCAACAAATGTCTGGATAGTTGAAATCTCCCATGACAACTATGTCATATTTTTTGGAGAACTTGGCCATCTGATGCATAAAGAGTTCATCTATATCTTCGGCTTGCACAGGCGGCCTGTAGTAAATGCCTACAATGGTGTCCTTTCCATTGTTCTGTCCTTGTATTCTTACCCAAACAGTTTCCACAGAACTCCCAGTCTCTGAAGCTTCAATCTCTGTGCAGATATACGCGTTTCGAACATACAATGCGACACCCCCTCCTCGTTTATCAAGTCTATTTCTTGCAAATAAGTTGTATCCTTCTAGTCTTGTATTCCAATCATGTGTATTGTCCCACCAAGTTTCAGTGATTCCAATTACATCATATTTCTGTTCCTGTGTTAGTAGTTCCAATTCTCCTTGTTTGTTGCCCATGCTTTGTGCATTAGTATAGAAACATTTTAGTTTGTGATTGGTTTCTCTTTCTCCAATATTTTTATTAATTAGATTCTTTCGTCTTTGTTATTCCTTTCCACTTCTAATAGCAGAGTTCTCAATAGCATTTGTCAGGTGTATGGCTTTTTCTGGTCTTTTGCTTCCCTTCCCATGTTGTTCTAGTTTAAAGCTCTCCTTACAAGTGTAGCAAGGCGACTTCCAAATACATGCTTTCCAGTCTTCGTAAGGTGCACCCCATCTCTAGCAAGTAGTCCATCGTATAAGTAGTTCACTCCGTGATCCAGAAATCCAAATCGTTGCTGACGGCACCATCGACGTAGCCAGTTGTTCACCTGCAGAATCTTATTCCACCTCCTTGTTCCATGGCCATCCACTGGGAGGATGGAAGAGAAGACCACCTGCGCTCCCAGTTCTTTCACTTTCTTGCCTAAGTCTTCAAAGTCTCTGCAGATGATTTCCAGGTCGTTTCTTGCGGTGTCATTTGTCCCCACATGTAGTAGCAGGAATGGGTAGTCATCTGTAGGTCTGAAGAGTCCTGATATCCTGTCAGACACATCTTTAATTTTTGCACCTGGAAGACAGCACATTTCTCTTGTAGTTATATCCGGTCTGCAGATAGCGGCCTCTGTTCCTCTCAGCAGGGAATCCCCCATGACCACCACTCTCCGTTTCTTCTTCACAACATTTTTCTTTCTCCATCCAGGAGGACTCTGAGGGTGTACAAGGTTGCTGTTTGTTGGCAAAGTCTTATCCTGATGTATTTCTTCATCGTTTTCCTGCGTGAGAGCCTGGTACTGGTTCCTGAGCAGTATGGGTGCTGACTGCCTCCTGATCCTCCTGCTTCTCTGGGTCACATGTCTCCATTCCTCTGTTTCTTCAGGTGCACTTCGAATTTCTTCTCTTTCTGTAACATGAAGAGATAATTCTGCTCTGTCCAAGAACTCTTCACCTTCCTTAATGATCTTCAACGTAGCTAACCTCTCTTCGAGATTTTGCAACTTTTCCTCCAACAGGGACACAAGCTTGCATTTGTGGCATGTGAAGTTTGGCTTTTCCACTGGTAAATCTGTGAACATGTAGCAAGAAATGCAGCTCACCAAATGGCTCCTGGCCTCTTCCATCTTGAGATTTCTTAAAAACGATGAAAGATGAGCCAAATTTTGCGCGCCTATCGGCGCGCGGTTTTTCCGATTTCCTCTTTTCAGCTGCAACGGCCAAAACCCAGTGATCGTTGAGCTCGCGGAGACTCTTCACTTATCCCAGAAGGCACTGGGAATATGCAAATGATCTCCTCAAGACTCTTCCCCTGGTTTTCCGATTTCCTCTTTTCAGTTGCAACGGCCAAAACCCAGTGATCGTTGAGCTCGCGGAGACTCTTCACTTATCCCAGAAGGCACTGGGAATATGCAAATGATCTCCTCAAGACTCTTCCCCTGGTTTTCCGATTTCCTCTTTTCAGTTGCAACGGCCAAAACCCAGTGATCGTTGAGCTCGCGGAGACTCTTCACTTATCCCAGAAGGCACTGGGAATATGCAAATGATCTCCTCAAGACTCTTCCCCTGGTTTTCCGATTTCCTCTTTTCAGTTGCAACGGCCAAAACCCAGTGATCGTTGAGCTCGCGGAGACTCTTCACTTATCCCAGAAGGCACTGGGAATATGCAAATGATCTCCTCAAGACTCTTCCCCTGGTTTTCCGATTTCCTCTTTTCAGCTGCAACGGCCAAAACCCAGTGATCGTTGAGCTCGCGGAGACTCTTCACTTATCCCAGAAGGCACTGGGAATATGCAAATGATCTCCTCAAGACTCTTCCCCTGGTTTTATAGGTTTTATAGGTTTTATAGGTTATATATTCCCTTTAGAAATGTCATTTATTTATTGGGTCATTATAGGTATTTGCGACTTTTGTTGTAGGTTGGAGATATACCATATAAATATAGATAGATAAAAGGGAAAACATTCAGACTACCCATGCTACGTCTTGTTCCCTGTTGTGAACTCATTTTCTGGTCTGCCTCTGGTTTCTGGTGAGGGAGCTGGTTGTGCTGACAGAGGAGTTGTGAGTTCTCTTTCCAGGCTCCCTCTGGTGGTGGCAGGAGGTAGTGAAGCTGATCTAATTAACAGAGACCTTCCACCTGATAATGAGGAAGAGGAGTGGGTGGACATCTGGAGTCTCAGACTGGTTTTAAGACAGCCGACTCCCTATTCCCATGCTGGTGATATTCTCCTGCCTCCAGAGGTCTTAGTTTCCAGCTCAGTTCCTGCCTTCTCAAGCTAAGTTGTCTTTGCTAATTTTCACATTTGATTTGGTTTGGTCTATTCAGTTTTTTTGTGTGGTCAGCCAGCCCCGGCTGGGGCTGTGCTGAATTTCCACTCTTATGTCACTGTATGTGCCAGTTTGCTTTTTGTCCCTTATTAGATTGGCCTCTTTTTGCTCTGTTCTCAGAATATGCCAGTGCTGATATAGTGGGTGAAATCTAGTGACTTCAGGGTATTTTTTGCTATCAGAAGTGTTGGACATTTTTGCAGGGTTTTTTGGCGCGATTGCAGACAGTATCTTTCCTTTCCTGTCCTTTCTACCTAGTGTGGGCCCCATCGTTTGCTCAGCCTATTTTCTGACCTGTGTTCGTGTTTTCATCTTGTCTCACCGTCAATACATGCGTGGGGGCTGTCTATTCCTTTGGGGTCTGCTCTGGGGCAGTTTTGGATTTCCACTTTTCTTGCTTTAGGCTTATTTAGTCCTCCGGCTGCGACGAGGCATCTAGAATCATCGTAGGTACGCTCCATGGCTGCTGTTAGTTGTGTGGTTATGATCAGGGGTCTGCGATCCACGTAGTTGGCTTGGTCTTGTTTTCCTCCTCGGTGACCCATTCATAACAGTTCCCCTCTTTGGAATCTTGAAGGTTGGCAAGTATAGCTCATAATAATCCTTGTTCACCCCCAAAACTGGCTTAATTGGGCATGTGAGAAATAAGCTGGGGTCACACTTGTGAGTGTGATGCGAGAAACTCACGCGAGTCTCTCAAATCAATACCCGGCACTACCGCTGGCACTCAGACCGGAGTGTGCGGCTGCATGTATTTCTATGCAGCCGCACACTCCGGTCCTGGAAGCCGGCGGCAGTGCTGGGTATTGATGCGAGAGACTCGCGCAAGTTTCTCGCACTGCACTCACAAGTGTAACTCCGGCCTTAAAGTCAGAGTATGGAGTAACAATATGGTGATCTGGTCATATTAATCATATGGACTGTAAGGCATATACCGTAGCTTTGTACATAGCATTGATAAGTGCCAGTGATGGAAGTTTCTCAAGATTCTCATATTAAACAGTCCAAAAAGAACTGACAGCACATGGGTGGCATATAAGTGCTGTCCGTAGAATGACATTGGTGAGTTTGATCCAACATTCATCCAAAAGATTGTCCATGTTTACATGATTTTGTGCTGACCTCTTGGACAGCAAAAACACATGGACATGTAAACAGCTTCATAAATTATAGGTCTTTCTGTGAAAATTATGGATAGAACACCTATGAGAAAAACTGATGTCAGAATGGGCCCTAAATCTGATCAATGGACAACTTAGAGGACTCAGAGGATTTGTTGCTAAAGTGTTAGTGTCAGATATGTTAAAGTGCTATATATATCAGGGAGTAGGAGTCTGAAATGTAATGATTGCGGGTCGGGTCGCAGGGTTCGTGCCTTGGAGAGTACACAGTATCAGTTCCAAGTGATATTTTTTTAACTACATCTACTCCCTCACTTTTCAATAAAATCTAAAGTCTTTGCAACCCTGAATTTGTGTCAGCAATATGTCCAATTTTTTTCTCACATGTGGAAAAAAACAGGCCAATATTCATCATTGTCTTCTTTAGGCTGGTTTCACATTAACGTCCATGAGCATGCGCCATGCGCCCCTATGTTTAACATGTTGGGCGCATGGTATAGCGTTTGCACGCATTTGTATGCATTTTTGTGCACATGCGTTTTTTGTAGTGTGGGCCTAGGCGCACCTGACGCAACCTGTTGCATTTTTGGGTCCGTACAACTGTGTCAAAAAAACACATGTGCACGCTTGCGCACGGAATACAACAAAATAACGCATTACAGTCTATGGGAACGCAGGCATTTAAAATCGCTTACGTTTTAAGAGTTAACATGGCTAGAAACTGGTTAAAACGCATGCGCCTAAAAACCGCAAACGCATGATGTGTTTTTTGCATGCATTTCTATTGCGCATGAAGCGCAGTGCTAAAAAACGCTAATGTGAAAGTAGCCTTACCTATCCATCACAATGTCAAGCATTCGGATTGTACAGCAATGGCATCAAAGTTCAGTACTCACAGACTTGATTTTTATCCATAATTCACAAAAAAAGGGACAAACCACTTGCAAAAAAACATGGAAAGTGGACAGCACCACGAACAATAATGGGTACGGGTTCTATCTGTGAAAAACACCGACAAAACGTGTACGCGAAAAATGGACATCTGAACGAGGCCTAGAAGTTTTCTTGTTTTGCAAGAAGTTGGGAGAACAAAACTACAATTCTGGTCACACTGAGACATTAAAATATTTAAAATGTAAGGTGGAAAAATAAACTGTGCAATTCTGCAGGCTAGGCAAGTCCCTATTCAGCAGAGATGATCAGACTAGTGTGTTTGAGGCAGCTGTGTATACAATCTTGAATGGTTTGTAAAGAATCTCTTTATTCTTTTTTTGGGAAGTACACTCTAATTGTTGCAGTATATGTTCAGTACATATCTCACAATGTATATAGGATGTTACACTAATATAATGGTTTTGCCCAAGGGAATAAAAGATATGTGATGCTTGTCAAGCTGGCAGCGGAACGACGGCAGTAGGTGACCCTTATAATGAATATATTAAATGCCTGGTGCTGAAGGACAGAAGTATAAAACTGGATAGACAAAAGTGAAGGCACTGTTACTCTTCTGCATTCCAATATCAGTAGAAAGACGGAGGTTGGAGCAGTGACAGCCACATTTCTTTTCATAACAAGGAGACTACATGCATGTCCTCCAGAAGCTTTCACTATTAATCTCTATGCTATTTTATATATTATTCAATTTGTTTTCATGCTGTAGAAAAATAAAATATTCACATTTAATGCACTAATCCTGTTTGTCCATATACTTTTCCAACATAACATATATTACTGAGATGAAATTTGTAGGTGAAATTGTAGAAAGAAGCCAAGAAGTGATTATTTTGTTTCCTTTTTGTGCTATTTTAATATTTAAAATGATGCAGCCTTGTTTTCCATGGGTTGATTGATATGGAAGCAGAGTGTCCTAAGAAGGCATACAGCATCATCTGTTTACAGTGTCATGAGTTTACTTCTAAGAAAGTGGACTCACATCGACACATACTGATTGGTGATGTCCTTCAATATAAAAATGGACTTGGAGAAAGAACGGGCAACGTATAACAGAAAACAAGGACTCATATTTAGTCGTATTTGCCCTTATAGGAAGACTGATGCAAATATTATACCTATTTACCAACTATAATGTACGATCCTCTCATGTAAAAAAATATTATTATCATGGAATTAATTATACAGTGAATGGGATATTTGAGGTTTAGGTTGCATTCACGTGTCCGAGTTTCGTACACGTCTTCCTTCCACTTTTCTTCCAAATATAATATATATTTTCTCCCACATCCACCCATTATAACCTATGGACCCATTCACACATCCTTTTTTGTGCACTCTTGGTAAAAAAAAATGACAGAGACATGTCAGAGTTTAGTCAAATTTGTGGATCAAACCTTCCCATTCAAATGATGGTTTCATGCCATCCACTTTGCATCCACATGCAATCATCTATTCCTTAATGTCTGGCAAAAGAAAGCCTTGTATATGTTTTCTGTTTAAGGTTGCAGTGTTCATGGGCCAATCCATGACATGCACAGTACAGTACAAACAAATTACCCCTGAAGCAGTCAGCCATCACATAAGGTACGGGAGAGATGAGAACAAGGCTCTACATTGAGAATGTAGTGTCTAGTTTTGTGCTTCTCCTCATGGAGACGGAACCTATATCTGTAATGGTGTGTCAGGGTCGAGTCATGCTCTGCGTGCCTTCCTGATAAAGTGGGTACATTTTAGTGTAACATGGTTTATTATGTGATGAAATATGTTTAATGTACAGTTGTGTAATTATATAAGACTAGGGATAGAGATAGAAAACTATAGTATAAGTGTAGGATTTAGTTAGGGTAGTAAGAATGGTTAGAATTGGGTTTAGACAGGCACTGTAGATTAGGAAGTTAGATATGTTCAGGACAGAAGTACTTAAGGAAATAGAGGATTTCTAAGTTTGGAGGGGTAGGAGTAAGTGCAGTTGGGGTACTTCCTAGTTTAGTGCAGTAGAGAGTTGGATGGAGATTTGTGAGGTAGATCCAGAAACGAGTTCAAGGGAGAACCAACAGATCATGGCCATAGGGCTGAAAGTCAAACAGGTAAGAGGAAACAAGAGCAGCATGAGGATGGCAGCAACTAGGTATAGTGCATTTTCCCAGAATGTTCAAGACCTACGGTTTGGAAACGGTAGGGAAGAGCTATCCTTTATTTCGCCCTCGGTGGGTAAAACTGGTGGGGAACCCCAAGCATGAATAAGCTCGTGAAGTTGGGAAGCTGGATGGTATGTTTGAGGGACAAAGATTGCAAGGAGAGCAAGGGATAGCACAGGTGGAAGGAACTGTGACCAGTGAAAATTATTGTGCGATATCTGTGACTGAACTGAACTCGTTGAGTAAAGTTGATATGTTAACAATGGACTCGGAGTTTGCTAGTCAATGTGGAGCCGGGACCGTGCAACTTGAGGAGATCTCCAATACAAAAGTGAGTGATGTGCACAACACACAAACCACTGGTCAGACAGGAAATTATTATCTTTTCTTTGCGGGGTGCCAGGGGGTTCTGGAATAGCAGTCCCTCACCATGACTACCACCCTAATCACCTCACATATCCTTGCACCTCCTTATGATTGTGACACAATTAGGGCTGGAGGTAACAGCAGTGGATCATCAAGACACCTGGGGCAAAGTGAGTGATGAAGGAAATGCTCTGAGCTAGTTCATAGCAATTGATAAGTGTTAGCAGTAATTTGACCAGATGATTCTCAGTTTTTTAATATTTTTTACCTTCTGGGTATATACAGTAAGAATCCATGGTATTTAAAGGACTTGTAATAAAATCACATGTTAAAGGGAATCTGTCATCAATTTTTTTGACTATCAGCTGCGGCCACCGCCATCAGGGGCTTATCTACAGCATTCTGTAATGCTGTAGAAAATACCCAGATGTTCCCTGAAAGATAAGAAAAGAGAGTTATATTATACTCACCCAGGGGCGTTCCTTGTCCGGTTCAGGTCCAGGGGGAGTTGGGGTCCAGTCCGGAGCCTCCCATCTTGCAGCGATGACATCCTCTTTATTCCTGCCTGGTGCTGCTCCTGCTCTGGCGCACTGCCCTGTAACGTCTTCTTTAAGAGTCTCCTCTGTACTCCACTCATTACCTGTAGTAATGGCACTTGTTTGGACTTGTTATCAGTATAAAAGACACCTGTCCACAACCTCCAACAGTCACACTCCAAACTCCACAATGGTGAAGACCAAAGAGCTGTCGAAGGACACCATAAACAAAATTGTAGCCCTTCCCCAGGCTGGAAAGACTGAATCTGCAATAGGCAAGCAGCTTGGTGTGATTAAATCAACTGTGGGAGAAATAATAAGAAAATGGAAGACATACAAGACCACTGATAATCTCCCTCGATGTGGGGCTCCAGCAAGATCTCACCCTGTGGGGTCAAAATGATCACAAGAACGGTAAGCAAAAATCCCAGAACCACACGGGGGGGACCTAGTAAATGACCTGCACAGAGCTGGGACCACCGTAAAAAAAGCTACCATCAGTAACACACAACAACATCAGGGACTCAGATCCTGCAGTGCCAGATGTGTCCCGCTGCTTAAGCCAGTGCTAAAGAGCATTTGGATTATCCAGAAGAGTATTGAGAGAATGTCAAATTGTCTGATGAAACCAAAGTAGAACTGTTAGGTGGAAACAAAACTCATCGTGTTTGGAGGAGACAGAATGCTCAGTTGCATCCAAAGAACACCATACCTACTGTGAAGCATTGGGGTGCCAACATCATGCTTTGGGGTTGTTTGTCTGCAAAGAGACCTTGACAACTGATCCGTGTACATGAAAGAATGAATGGGGCCATGTATCGTGAGATTTTGAGTGCAGACCTCCTTCCATCAGCAAGGGCATTGAAGATGAAATGTGAATGGGTCTTTCAGCATGATAATGATCCCAAGCACACCGCCAGAGCAATGAAGGGGTGACTTCGTAAGAAGTTTATGAAGGTTCTGGAGTTGCCTAGCCAGTCTCCAAATGTCAATCCATAGAAACCTTTGGAGGGATTTGATAGTCCGTGTTGCCCAGCAACAGGCCCAAAACATCACTGCTCTAGAGGAGATCTGCATGGAGGAATGGGTCAACATTAGTGATGAGCAAGTATACTCGTTGCTCGGGTTTTCCCGAGCATGCTCGGGTGTCCTCCAAGCATTTTGGCGTGCTCGGAGATTTAGTTTTCGTCATCTTATCTGCATGAGTTGCGACTTGTAGACAGCTTGAATACATGTGTGGAATACCTGTTTGTTAGGGAATTCCCACATGTATTCAGCCTGTCTACAAGTCGCAAATCATGCAGATAAGACGACGAAAGCTAAATCTCTGAGCACGCCAAAATACTCAGAGGACACCCGAGCATGCTCAGGAAAACCCGAGCAACGAGTATACGCTCTCATCACTAGTCAACATACCACCACCAGTATGTGCCAACCTTGTGAAGACTTTCAGAAAATGTGTGACCTCTGTCATTGCCAACAAAGAATATATAACAAAATATTGAGATGAACTTTTATTAATGACCAAATACTTATTCTCCACCATAATTTGAAAAATAAATCTTGCCAAATCAGACAAGGTGATTTTCTGGATTTGTTTTCTCATTTTGACTTTCATAGTTGACCTTTAATGTCAATTACAGGCCTCGCTCATCTTTTTAAGAGGGAGAAATTGCACAATTGATGGCTGACTAAATACTTTTTTCCCCACTGTAACTGCTGCATGGCTTTGACTTGTGTCAAAAAATGAAAAAACAACCTCATTTTGTCCCAAATTGCAATCCCATTTAATCGGGGATAATCTCCAGGAACAGTAAGAACCACGCCAACAATCAACAATAAATTCTTCAGTGTGTCCTAATTATT
Source organism: Dendrobates tinctorius (assembly GCF_039654945.1). Lineage (NCBI taxonomy): Eukaryota > Metazoa > Chordata > Amphibia > Anura > Dendrobatidae > Dendrobates > Dendrobates tinctorius. The sequence continues at coordinate 14,410,877 of NW_027361671.1, read as the reverse complement.
AGATAGATGTGAGTCCCACCTCTGGGACATGCTGCTGTTTTGGAAAGCAAGGTCCTTGAGATGGAAGGGTTTCTTCCTATATCCAATGCCATGTAGCATGTAGCCTGTACATAATGTTAGTTATAGGATCCATGCCGGTATCTGTCCCCTTTGCATCTGCTCCTGTTCCTGGGCAAAGAAGGACGTTTGTTGTCGGGGATGTGTGGCAACAATTTGACAGCCTTGTTTAATTCCGGGGACTTGTGGGATTTGTTGCAAAAAAGCGCCAATATTAGGATCAATTCTATCCCCCAGTCTTTTCCTAAATAATACGGAGCCCACTCAAACTTGGCTTGCCTTAAAAGGTTTTTTAAGAGTGGTCACACTAGATTTCATACAAGCATACACCAAAATAAAAAACCTTTTCATCTATAATCACAGGACAAACTTTTAACATCAATTATTTTAGTAATTGTAATACAACTGTGGTTCTCTATTTAAACGAGCGTACTTCGTGTAACATGCAATATGTAGGATGCACTGTGGATCCATTAAAAAAGATCATCGGGAGACATTTGTCTGATGCAGTCAGTTTGACTGCGGTGAATGTGAACGTTTTTAGTGTGTTTCCATGGTAAAACGTTCTAAAAAAAAGCATATAATTCACACATAATTATATCAATACATTTTTTGTCAATGTAAAATACTAGGAAGTATCAATAACAAAGCAACTTTATTTAAAATATGACCTACCAAACTAAACAAAAAAGCAGCGTCAAAAACGCTCAAAAAACACATGTAAAAAAATGCAATTATTTTTCTGCAGCCAAAGTCTGCTGTCTGCCAAGAGTACATGTTTTATAAAGTAAGTTTTACCTTCAAAAAGGCTTTAAAAACACTGTGAAAATGAAGTAAAAAAGTCATTTTTTTTTTTGCAGCGTTTTTCATTGTTTTCTATGGGCGCAAAACAGCTGCAAAAAACATGTAACCGTCGTTTTAATTTTTATTTGATAAATTAATAGTACATGTGAAAATAAAAAAACTTTGCAAAATATCTTATCAGAGAGATCTGCTTCTTTCTCTGCCAGAATTGATCAGTCATTATCAAAATTCTCAGCTCTCAATAATGCGTCACTTTAACTGAATACGGATTTTTGGATAATGACTTATCAATTCTGGCAGAGAAAGTAGCAAATCTCTCTGATAAGATATATTACCAAGTTTTTTTTATTTTCATCTGTACTATTGATTTATCAAATAAAAATTAAAAGAATTTAATTTTAGACTTTAAAGAATTAACGTGCTGAAGATTTGACATTTCTAAAAATTTCAGAGCTTTTGAGGGTATTAGAAATATCAGCAAAAGAGTGAGTTAAATACCCACGTATTCTCACAATACAGAATACCAAATCAGCAATCGAGAATAAACATAAAACATAACTTTTAATAATGAGTGTAAAAGCTACCAAAGATAGTAGTGCAAGTAAAACACTAAATCAGGAACCACAAAAAATAAAGGAAGTAACTGTATTAATCTTTATAACAGATTACTACCAATATGTACATGTGGCTATTCCAAGTCCAAATTCTTGAGGGATTGGACCAGAAAAACTTGGACTAAATCAATGCAAAAGACCAAGTAAAATATGAACAGTTTCCTTATCAGAGGAACTAAAGGCCTCTACCCTGTAAAGGTTATCAAGGAATATGCCTATTCATGTATATAACAAAGACATATAAACCATCAACATAAGAAAAGGAATGATCTCACCACATGAAGATGGAGGATGTCCAGGATCAGATGTCCCATCAGAGTCATATCAGGTCAGGAGGAAGGGAAATTCACCCTATACAAGCCCTGTTAGAACTACAACTGACACCCATGACTCCCGCCCTAACAAGGGCAGTCCACATCTAATCCCTGTAAACCAGAAGCCCTACAAAGTCCCTGTGCATCCCGACGCGTTTCGTCAATAAATGACTCTTCAGGGGACATATTAGCACAAACTGGGCATCATCACAGAGTATACAGGCTGCCTCCCAGGATAAAAATGGAGTGAGGCAGACTAATGAGAAGGGCGCTTAAATAAACTGCCAATCAACTAGAACACATCCACCTGAGATGACTTGGAACGCACGCCGTCCACCATTGGTCCCTGTGGGACGCAGGCACATGATGAGTGTATCAGTGGAAAACGCCCACCCTCCAAACCATGCAATAGTGCATAAACGCCGGCGTATCCTGCGGCAAGCGCCGCCCTATTTCCGGTTGCATCATACTGCCCAAAAGCAAAATGGCCGCCACACTTCCGGTCATGCGCACTCGTCGGTGCCAGCAAACAAGATGGCCGCCACACTTCCGATCATGCGCACTCATGTTAAAGCAGCGCCAACTGAAAGGAAGTAAAGCATGCGACAAAGGTCGCAAAATGCTGCTGGAAGGCAATATCGTCATGCGCGCTTAACACAGTCAATAAGCATGATATTATAAGCGAATAGACAGATCATAATTCTCCAAAGGCCTCAAACACCAGAATAATTACAAAAAATAGAGGCACAAAGAGAAAATTACCAGAATCAAAATAAAGCAAGATGGAAAATGACAAAAATTCATACTCAGAATAAAAGGTAGCAAAAACAAGTAAAAAAAGGGTATTTAGCAGTATATACAAAAGAAATATAAAACACATATATCAAACCCTAGATATAGCAGCCAAAATTGAGTAGATCATTAAGCCCTCTTGGGGTCATAGTATTCAAACAAAAGATCCATTTAGTCTCTTTTTGTAGAATGATGCGATCCCAATTACCACCTCTTGGTGTTTTTTTTACCCTTTCAATCCCCACAAATTGAATAGAATTAACATTCCCTCCTTGGCACAGATTGATATGTCGTGAAATAGGGGTATCTCTCTTGTGGATAATATCTCCAATGTGTTCCCCAATTCGACGTTTGAATTCTCTAATGGTTTTACCCACATATTCTATGCCACATAAACAGGTGGCCTTATAAATGACTCCCTTGCTGCTACAGTTAATAAATTCCCTAATTTGATATATCTGTCCTGTAACATTACTGGTAAAACCAGCACCAGGAGAAATATGGGAACAAGCAACGCAGTGGCCGCATCTGAAGCAACCATTCACATTAGAGGGCAACCAAGTGGTACGGGAAGGTCTGGTGAAATGACTGTTGACAAGCCGATCCCTTAAGGAACGGCCTTTCTTATATGTGATTAAAGGTCGTGTCGAGAGTACTCCTCCAACATCCTTATCCATCAATAACACAGGCCAATGTTTGGCCAGCATAGCACGTACATCACTTGCTCCATTGTCAAAAGTGGTAATCAACCTCATTTCACCTTTATTTTCAACTCTGGGTCTAAGGAGTTCCATTCTACTTTTACTCTTAGCATGTTTATAGGCATGTTTCAAAACATCAAGAGGATAACCCCTGTCCAAAAATCTGTCTCTAAGTTCTCTCGCCTGTCTCTCAAAAGATTCATCAGTAGAGCAATTTCTACGTATCCTAAGGTATTGACCCTTAGGTACTCCACGTTTAAGATGTATAGGGTGGCTACTATCCCACCTCAACAAAGAATTAGTAGCCGTGGGTTTCCTGTAGGTACAGGTGGTAATAGTACCATCATTTTTCCTCTCAATCAATATATCAAGGAAGGACAATGAAAACGGATCAATCACCGAAATGAAAAATAAACCACAATCATTATGATTCAGAGTGTCTACAAAAATAGAAAAACTATCCTTAGAACCCTTCCACAAAATCAGGATGTCATCAATATATCGGACCCACAGCTCAATTCGTTCCACAACATCTAGGCCACTCCTAAAGACCTGAGTCTCCTCCCACCAGCCCAGGAACAAATTTGCATAAGCCGGGGCACATGGACTCCCCATAGCGGTGCCCCTGAGCTGGTGGTAGATCTTGTGGTCAAACAAGAAAAAATTCTTAGTGAGACAAAAACGAAGTAGCTTGATGACAAACTCGCTGTGGGTCCGATACTGACATCCTCTAGTGTTCAAAAAGTATAACACGGCTTCAAGCCCCTTATCGTGAGGTATGGAGGTGTAAAGCGCCTCCACATCAATACTACCCAAATTAACCTCGGGATCAACACATAATCCCTCAATTCTGCGAAGAAGGTCAGGGGTATCCTGCACGAAGGATTGTAATGAGGCAACAAAAGGCTTAAGGATACGATCCAAATAAATACCAATGTTGTGGCTGATACTGCCCATACCTGACACAATAGGTCTCCCCTTTAAAGGGGAAAGACCCTTGTGTAATTTCGGTAGGCAGTAAAAGGTAGCAACTATCGAATCTTTAGGCATAAGAAAATCAAATTCAGATTTATCAATAACTCTCATGGATAAACCTTCATCCAAGATACTTTTAAGTTCAGACAGATAATCAGAAGTAGGGTTATGATCCAAAATCTCATAACTCACTCTGTCCTCGAGGAGGGTCTCACACATTTTAGAATATTGTATCGAGTCAAGGATGACCACATCGCCACCCTTATCTGAGGGTTTAATGACAATGCGGTCATCCTGCTCAAGCTTATTAATAACTGCCATTTCCGTTTTGGTGCAGTTATATCTAGAAAACATCTTTTTTCCTTGTAAAGATTTCAGATCTTCTGTAACCAAATTTTCAAAAATATCTATAGCAGACACATCTCCCAGAGAAGGGGGCATTTTAGTGCTCCTATTTTTTAATTCAGTGAAAGGACCCCTTCCAAGGTCGTTGGGGTTCATTACACCAATACTAGATAACAGACGTACATCTGGCAACAAATCAACAGGAATCCCCATATCCATACAGTTACGATTATCTTGTTGTAGAAAGAACTTTCTCCAACGTACCTTACGTAAAAACAAATTAAGATCTTTAATAGACCGAAACAGATCAAAGTCTGTACTGGGGACAAATGTGAGACCCTTTTGCAAAACCTGCAGTTCTTCACGGTTGAGCACCCTAGAGGACAGGTTAACCACTTGTATACCGTTAGTGACCAATGAAGATACTGAATTAGGGACACGACTGATGGGTAAAGTGATGTTAGAATAGTTATTCCCAGGAACAGTTCTTATTTCCGTACCGGATGTTGACGGTTCCTTAAAGGATAACTCTGATCTAAAAAATGCGATCCTATAATAGTATCGGATCTGTCAAGAGGACCACGATGACCACGGCCTCTAACTCTACCTCTATTCCTCCCCTTATTGCTTCTACCCCTTCCCTCGGTATCAGAGAAGTCAGTGTCTGTAGAGGACAAATCAGTTTCAAGATCAATGTTGTTATTACGATTACCAATAACCAAATAGGCCTTGTTATCCTTAAAGTCTTGAGCGTCCCTCAAATACTGGCGATGTTTACGCTCCTTGAGATGATATTGGAAACGCTCCAGATTAGTTTCCAACTTACTTTCCTTTAAGGAAAAGTCAGTCTCCGTAGAGAATTTTTTGGTAACTTCAATTTGATCTCTCAAACGATCATTCAAAAGACTCAGCGTTTTCTTTTCCTCCTCCAAGAGGAGTTGCATAAGATGAAGAGAACTACTTGTAGCCTCTTTTTCCCATTTAGCAATAAAACTGGGGTTCTTATGTCGTGCCCCTGCTGAAATATTAATTCTTAATCCTCGCGGGACAATACCCGCCTTTAAATAATTTTCAAGGCTCTGTACCTCCCACCATGATATAATCTGGTCACGGTATACCTTAGTGAGTTCTTTAAAAGCAACGCTATATGTAGGGAGATATTTTTTCTGTGTGAACGAGTGTTCAGAAAATACCTCCTTTGCTTCAGCTAGCCATTGGTCCGTATTTAGACCAGTTGACAGAAAACCTGCCATACCCAAGAAATAATAGAAATATCAGCAAAAGAGTGAGTTAAATACCCACGTATTCTCACAATACAGAATACCAAATCAGCAATCGAGAATAAACATAAAACATAACTTTTAATAATGAGTGTAAAAGCTACCAAAGATAGTAGTGCAAGTAAAACACTAAATCAGGAACCACAAAAAATAAAGGAAGTAACTGTATTAATCTTTATAACAGATTACTACCAATATGTACATGTGGCTATTCCAAGTCCAAATTCTTGAGGGATTGGACCAGAAAAACTTGGACTAAATCAATGCAAAAGACCAAGTAAAATATGAACAGTTTCCTTATCAGAGGAACTAAAGGCCTCTACCCTGTAAAGGTTATCAAGGAATATGCCTATTCATGTATATAACAAAGACATATAAACCATCAACATAAGAAAAGGAATGATCTCACCACATGAAGATGGAGGATGTCCAGGATCAGATGTCCCATCAGAGTCATATCATAGAATCATAGAATCATAGAATCATAGAATCGTAGAGTTGGAAGGGACTTCCTGGGCCATCTGGTCCAACCCCCTGCTCAAAGCAGGATTCGCTAAATCATCCCAGTTAGATGTCTGTCCAGCCTCTGTTTGAAGACTTCCATTGAAGGAGAACTCACCACTTCTCGTGGCAGCCTGTTCCACTCATTGATCACTCTAACTGTCAAAAAGTTTTTTCTAATATCTAATCTGTGTCTCCTCCCATTCAGCTTCATCCCATTGCTTCTAGTCTTTCCTTGTGCAAATGAGAATAAAGTTGATCCTTCTACAATGTGACAGCCCTTAAGATATTTGTAGACAGCTATTAAGTCTCCTCTCAGTCTTCTCTTTTGCAAACTAAACATTCCCAAATCCTGCAACCTTTCCTCATAAGACAGGGTTTGCAGACCGGTCACCATTCTGGTCGCTCTTTTCTGAACTTGCTCCAGTTTGTTGATGTCTTTTTTAAAATGTGGTGCCCAAAATTGGACACAATATTCCAGATGAGGTCTGACCAAAGAGGAGTAGAGGGAAATAATGACTTCACGTGATCTAGACTGTATGCTTCTGTTAATACATCCTAGAATTGCATTTGCCTTTTTTGCTGCTGCATCACACTGTTGACTCATATTCAGTCTGTGATCTATTAGTATACCCAAGTCTTTTTCACATGTGCTGTCACTTAGCCCTATTCCTCCCATTCTATATATGCTTTTTTCATTTTTATTGCCCAGATGTAGTACTTTGCATTTCTCCCTGTTAAAAACCATTCTGTTAGTTGCTGCCCACTTCTCCAGTTTATTTAAATCTTTTTGAATCCCCTCTCTCTCTTCTCTAGTATTAGCTATCCCTCCTAGCTTTGTGTCATCAGCAAATTTAATCAGTTTACCCTCAATTCCTTCATCTAAATCGTTGATAAAGATGTTGAACAATACAGGGCCCAGGACAGAGCCCTGTGGTACCCCACTTGAGACATTCTTCCAACTGGATGTGCAGCCATTTACGACCACTCTTTGGGTCCGATCACTAAGCCAGTTATGAATCCACCTAACAGTTGCCTTGTCCATTCCATACTTAGTCATTTTTTCAATAAGGATTGTATGAGAGACTTTGTCAAATGCTTTGCTGAAGTCAAGATATAGTATATCTACAGCATTTCCTTGATCCACCCAATCAGTAATACCATCATAGAAGGAAATTAAATTAGTCTGACATGACTTATTAGTTACAAACCCATGCTGACTCTGTTTAATCACTTCATTCTTATCCAGGTACTGACATACATGTTGTTTAATAATTTGTTCAAAGATCTTTCCTGGTATAGAAGTCAGACTCACCGGCCTATAGTTGCCTGGGTCCACCTTCTTCCCCTTTTTGAAGATAGGAACAACATTTGCTCTTCTCCAGTCTTCTGGCACTTCTCCTGTTCTCCAAGAATTTTCAAAGATTATGGAGAGGGGTTCAAAAATTTCTTCTGCTATCTCCTTCAGTACTCTGGGGTGTAATTCATCTGGACCTGGAGACTTGAATACATTTAGGTTAGCTAAGTGTTTCCTCACTATCTTTCTGTTTATAGATATCCTGGATTCTTCTATTCCCTTAATAGGACAGTGAATAACAGTTGATGTTACATTTCCTTTCTGAGAGAAAACAGATGCAAAATAGGAATTTAAAAGTTCAGCCTTCTCAACATCCTGTCTTACCATTTCATCATTTTCATCCTGTAAAAATCCTATAGCATCTTTGACTTTTCTTTTACTTTTGACATATCCCCAAAATCCTTTATTATTGCTTTTGACATCTCTTGCAAGCCTCAATTCATTTTCAGCTTTAGATAATCTGATTTGTGCCTTGCAGGTTCTGCAGACAGCATTATATTCTTCTTTAGATATGCCTCCTTCTTTCCATTTTATAAACATTTTTTGCTTCCTTTTTAGCATGTGCTTAAGTTCTGTGTTCATCCATCCTGGTTTCCTTAAATGCTTCCTATTCTTCCCTCTTTTCGGAATTGTTAACAACTGGGCTTTGAGAATTTCATTTTTCAAGATTTCCCATCCTTCCTGGACATTTTTGTCTTTAAGGATATCCAGCCATTGGATCCCTCCAATTCTCTTTCTGAATCCCTTAAAATCTGCCTTTCTGAAATCTAACCTTGACGTCTGAGTCTTCACAGGTCTTCCGCCTCTAGTTATCCAAAATTCTAAAATAGCATGGTCGCTACCTCCTAGGGTCCCAGCCACTTTTACCTCCTCAACCATTTCCTCCCTGTTTATAAGGATTAGATCCAAGGTAGCAGTTCCCCTTGTTTTCTCCTTTACCTTTTGGAAGATAAAGTTGTCAGCAAGAGAGGATAAGAATTTCCTTGACCTGTTAGTTTTGCCTGAGAGAGATTCCCAACAAATGTCTGGATAGTTGAAATCTCCCATGACAACTATGTCATATTTTTTGGAGAACTTGGCCATTTGATGCATAAAGAGTTCATCCATATCTTCAGCTTGCACAGGCGGCCTGTAGTAAATGCCTACAATGGTGTCCTTTCCATTGTTCTGTCCTTGTATTCTTACCCAAACAGTTTCCACAGAACTCCCAGTCTCTGAAGCTTCAATCTCTGTGCAGATATACGCATTTCTAACATACAATGCGACACCCCCTCCTCGTTTATCAAGTCTGTTTCTTGCAAATAAGTTGTATCCTTCTAGTCTTGTATTCCAATCATGTGTATTGTCCCACCAAGTTTCAGTGATTCCAATGACATCATATTTCTTTTCCTGTGTTAGTAGTTCCAATTCTCCTTGTTTGTTGCCCATATCAGGTCAGGAGGAAGGGAAATTCACCCTATACAAGCCCTGTTAGAACTACAACTGACACCCATGACTCCCGCCCTAACAAGGGCAGTCCACATCTAATCCCTGTAAACCAGAAGCCCTACAAAGTCCCTGTGCATCCCGACGCGTTTCGTCAATAAATGACTCTTCAGGGGACATATTAGCACAAACTGGGCATCATCACAGAGTATACAGGCTGCCTCCCAGGATAAAAATGGAGTGAGGCAGACTAATGAGAAGGGCGCTTAAATAATCTGCCAATCAACTAGAACACATCCACCTGAGATGACTTGGAACGCACGCCGTCCACCATTGGTCCCTGTGGGACGCAGGCACATGATGAGTGTATCAGTGGAAAACGCCCACCCTCCAAACCATGCAATAGTGCATAAACGCCGGCGTATCCTGCGGCAAGCGCCGCCCTATTTTCGGTTGCGTCATACTGCCCAAAAGCAAAATGGCCGCCACACTTCCGGTCATGCGCACTCGTCGGTGCCAGCAAACAAGATGGCCGCCACACTTCCAATCATGCGCACTCATGTTAAAGCAGCGCCAACTGAAAGGAAGTAAAGCATGCGACAAAGGTCGCAAAATGCTGCTGGAAGGCAATATCGTCATGCGCGCTTAACACAGTCAATAAGCATGATATTATAAGCGAATAGACAGATCATAATTCTCCAAAGGCCTCAAACACCAGAATAATTACAAAAAATAGAGGCACAAAGAGAAAATTACCAGAATCAAAATAAAGCAAGATGGAAAATGACAAAAATTCAAACTCAGAATAAAAGGTAGCAAAAACAAGTAAAAAAAGGGTATTTAGCAGTATATACAAAAGAAATATAAAACACATATATCAAACCCTAGATATAGCAGCCAAAATTGAGTAGATCATTAAGCCCTCTTGGGGTCATAGTATTCAAACAAAAGATCCATTTAGTCTCTTTTTGTAGAATGATGCGATCCCAATTACCACCTCTTGGTGGTTTTTTTACCCTTTCAATCCCCACAAATTGAATAGAATTAACATTCCCTCCTTGGCACAGATTGATATGTCGTGAAATAGGGGTATCTCTCTTGTGGATAATATCTCCAATGTGTTCCCCAATTCGACGTTTGAATTCTCTAATGGTTTTACCCACATATTCTATGCCACATAAACAGGTGGCCTTATAAATGACTCCCTTGCTGCTACAGTTAATAAATTCCCTAATTTGATATATCTGTCCTGTAACATTACTGGTAAAACCAGCACCAGGAGAAATATGGGAACAAGCAACGCAGTGGCCGCATCTGAAGCAACCATTCACATTAGAGGGCAACCAAGTGGTACGGGAAGGTCTGGTGAAATGACTGTTGACAAGCCGATCCCTTAAGGAACGGCCTTTCTTATATGTGATTAAAGGTCGTGTCGAGAGTACTCCTCCAACATCCTTATCCATCAATAACACAGGCCTTTAGTTCCTCTGGTAAGGAAACTGTTCATATTTCACTTGGTCTTTTGCATTGATTTAGTCCAAGTTTTTCTGGTCCAATCCCTCAAGAATTTGGACTTGGAATAGCCACATGTACATATTGGTAGTAATCTGTTATAAAGATTAATACAGTTACTTCCTTTATTTTTTGTGGTTCCTGATTTAGTGTTTTACTTGCACTACTATCTTTGGTAGCTTTTACACTCTTTTGAGGGTATTGTAAAAATCAGCTTTTAATTTGCATAAAAAAGCAGCAAAAAAAGCTGCAAAAATGCTTTATGTGAATATAGTCTAATAGATGTAGATGTTTGTAGAAAATCTGTAACACCAAAAAAATCACCAAACACTCATCCTGGAAACTTTCCCTTTAATAATGGTCCATGAGCTGGGACTTAAATTGAATTACGAAAAAGGCATCCCGAAATTAAATGATTTGTATTACTATATATCGTTCTTGGGGTTTCAATAGTATTTGGGATGTTCTTGGGATATGAACCAGTATATTTTTTCCTAATAAATTTGTTTAGCTAATCCATTAATCCCTGATTCTCATCAACAGTTTAATATGCTCCGACCCAGGTTAATTGATCGACAAGGAGGACTACCTTTACACATACTGAACTGTATTCCGGCATGTTCCTTACAAGTCATACATTTACCACATTTCCATTCTGTAGATATATCCACAGTACAGCATTATGCTACTTGCAGTTATTTTATCATTTGACGCCCCTTGTCCACCATATCTGTGTACAGTATATTTCTCCATGATTTATTTTCTAACATGGTATAGAACGGTGTGCTACAGTGTTCATCTCTCTGCATTATCCACGTACATGTATGTGCAATGAATCTGTCATTCATTTATGATTTGTCACCAAGATTTCACTTGTCACTACGCCTAGGTTTCCTCTTTTTGATAAGGTCAGCTTACAGAGAAGAACAAAAAGAACGGGAATAATACATTACTCAACCACTTGTATACATACATCTATTTTTCTTACCAGGTCCCACAATGCAGAAAGGTACAGACATGGCACCATGATAAAAAGGGTCATTTAAAATACTTTGCAAAAGCTCTGTAGTGTGAAGGATTGAATTTTCACTTGAATGCTTACATTTTCACATTATTTTTTTTCTTTCTTGAAATATTCTTTTTTAAATAGTAGCCTCAGACCAGCTCCTTCATGTCAGTGACAAAGTTCACATAAACCAGGTACCGAGGGGGGTAAGAACAATGAAAAGCAAATATAAAACTTAACTTAAAGAGAGACCTGGAAGATTGATTGATTATGAGGCTTTGAAAAAAAGAAATGAAATCATAATATTTTCACCAATATACCATCAAAGTAGTAAAAAGCTGAAGATTAAATGTTTGTGTTATTTTAATACATCGTTTTAATAATATTTAATAGCATTTTCATTGTTTTTTCTTAATTTTTGCAGAAGTTAACAGTAGCAGATGTGCACAAAATCATGCTACCAGTGTCATTTAAAAAAAGATAGCCCTGCAAGTGATTCTCTAGTCCCAGCACATCCCAGCTTCCTGTGTCATGGTTCCATTCCATATGATCTGATTGACTGTAGTTATTAAATCGGATCGACCACCTGCATCAGCAGCTGGAAGGTGCAGAGATTGGCAAACAAGCCTTGCTGTGACTTTAGAAATCACCAGTGTTTGTGAAAATATATACCAGTAGTGGACTACTAACACTATAGTGCCTACCTCAATAAACTTGAGAGTGTCATGAACAAAGAGAGTCATGCCGACTTGGACATCGCCCGGATTGGCAAGGTCCACGTGAGATGTCGAGGTAGGCCAGGGTCACACTGGCGAGGAATACGGACGAGTGAGAGGTGTTAAAAGCACACATTACACACGGACAAATTATTCTCTATGGGTTTGCTCCCAACAGTCGTATATTTCTCTGGCGTATTCTATGGTCCGTGCCAATCGCAGAATGCTGCGATTGTCAGCGTACTACACCCGTAGTACGCCAATGCAAGTCTATGGGTGCGCAAAAAATACGGATTACACACGGACCACACATGTGACTTGCGAGAAATACGCACCCGGTGTCTTTTAGAAAAGCCGGCAATTCAGTGCACTATACAGTAAACTCACACTGACAGGTTTAATAAAGAAACGAAAGAATAGATATATACACATAGAATACATGTATATACACTCACTGGCCACTTTATTAGGTACACCATGCTAGTAACGGGTTGGACCCCCTTTTGCCTTCAGAACTGCCTCAATTCTTCGTGGCAGAGATTCAACAAGGTGCTGGAAGCATTCCTCAGAGATTTTGGACCATATTGACATGATGGCATCACACAGTTGGCGCAGATTTGTCGGCTGCACATCCCTGATGCGAATCTCCCGTTCCACCACATCCCAAAGATGCTCTATTGGATTGAGATCTGGTGACTGAGGAGGCCATTTGAGTACAGTAAACTCATTGTCATGTTCAAGAAACCAATCTGAGATGATTCGAGCTTTATGACATGGCGCATTATCCTGCTGAAAGTAGCCATCAGATGCCTGTTCTTAGCTGAGAGGAGTGGTACCCAGTGTGGTCTTCTGCTGCTGTAGCCCATCTGCCTCAAAGTTCGACGCACTGTGCATTCAGAGATGCTCTTCTGCCTACCTTGGTTGTAACGGGTGGCAATTTGAGTCACTGTTGCCTTTCTATCAGCTCGAACCAGTATGCCCATTCTCCTCTGACCTCTGGCATCAACAAGGCATTTCCGGCCACAGAACTGCCGCTCACTGGATTTTTTTTCTTTTTCGGACCATTCTCTGTAAACCCTAGAGATGGTTGTGCGTGAAAATCCCAGTAGATCAGCAGTTTCTGAAATACTCAGACCAGCCCTTCTGGCACCAACAATCATGCCACGTTCAAAGGCACTCAAATCACCTTTCTTCCCCATACTGATGCTCGGTTTGAACTGCAGGAGATTGTCTTGACCATGTCTACATGCCTAAATGCACTGAGTTGCCGCCATGTGATTGGCTGATTAGAAATTAAGTCTTAACACACAGTTGGACAGGTGTACCTAATAAAGTGGCCAGTGAGTGTATATATACATACATGTCATAGTGACAAACATATATATATTTATATTTCACAGAGTTCTTCATAGCAGAATAGCCGTTAATTAAATTGCCGGCTTCTATCAAATCATTCCCCAACACGACATGAAATGACACATGGTTTACATTCAGTAAAGCATTTCATTTCATGTTTTTTTATATGTCCCTGACTAATAATTAGATGAGGGTTTGTGTGCAAAATATGTGAGTTGTAGTTGTTATTTTAAGGGGTTAATTCGTTGTTAAAAAATGCGTGGGCTTCCCATTGCCCTATAGTGGTGGCGAGTGGGTTAATCTAGCAAAGGGTTAATGTCACATTCTATTGTAAGGTGACATTAACCCTTTGTTAGATTAACCCATTCGCCACCGCTACAGAGCAATGGGAAGCCCATGCATTTTTTAACAACGAATTAACATGTGCCAAATTTTGTGGCTGTAGCTGCGACGGTGCGGATGCCAATCCCGGACATACATACATACTGTACATACAGTACATACATACACATCCACATTGAGCTTTATATATTATATATATATATATATATATTTATATATATATATACTTAAAAAAAATAAAGGGAACACTTAAACACAATGTAACGCAACGTCCGTCACACTTCTGTGAAATCAACATGTTGAGTTATGAAGCAACACTGATTGTGAATCAATTTCTCTTACTGTTGTGCAAATGGAACAAAGAACAGGTAGAAATTATAGGCAATTAGCAAGACAACCATATAAAGGAGTGGTTCTGAAGGTGGTGACCACATAACATTTCTCTGTTTTCATCTTTTGGCTGCTGTTTTGGTCACTTTTGCATTTTGTCATTGCTCTCAATCCTAGAGATCAGTAGCTTGAAGTTGTGTCTACAACCCACAGAAGTTGCTCAGGTAGAAGGCACATCAATGCGAGTTGTGGCAAGAAGGATAGCAGTGTCTGTCAGCACAGTGCTCAGAGCATGGAGCAGATACCAGGAGACAAGCTACTACACCAGGAGACATGGAGGGGGCCATAGGATGGCAACAACCAAGTAGCAGCAGGGTCGCTACCTACCACTACTCAAACTGTCATAACCGGACTCCATGAGGGTGGTATGCGGACGTAACATCCACAAGTAGGTGTTGGGCTTACAGCCCAACACTGAGCAGATGATTGGCATTGGCAAGAGAACACCAAAAATGGCAGATTTGACATTTGCGCCCTATGAGCTACACAATTGAGAGCAGGTTCACTCTAAGCACATGTGACAGAATCTGGAGACGCCGCGGAAAATTTTCTGCTGTATGCAACATCCTCCAGCATGACCATTTTGGTCAGTAATAGTATGGGGAGGTATTTCGTTGGATTGAAGGGCCACAAAGCCCTCCATGTGCTAGTCAGAAGTACCTTGACTGCCATTAGGAACAGGGATGAGATCCTCAGACCCCCCTGGGCCCTTTGTTCCCTCTGATGAATGACAATGCTAGGCCTCATGTGGCTGAAGTGTGTCAGCAGTTCCTGCATGATGAAGGCATTGATGATATGGACTGGCCTGCCCATTCCACAGATCTGAATCCAATAGAGCACATCTGGGACATCATGTCTTGTTCCATCTACCAATGCTACGTTGCAGCACAGACTGTCCAGGAGTTGACTGATGTATTAATCCAGATTTGGGAGGAGAACTCTTAGGAGAACATCAGGACTATGCCCAGGCATTGTAGTGAGGTCATACAGGCATTTGGAGGCCACACACACTACTGAGCATCATTTCCATCTCTTGAGGCATTTTCACTGAAGTTGGATCAGCCTGTAATTTGATTTTCAACTTTGATTTGAGTATCATTCTAAATCCAGACCTCCATGAGATATTAATTTTGATTTAGGTTGATGATTTTTATGTTTTATTGTTTTCAACGCATTCCACTGTGTAATGAATAAAGATTTTCAACTGGAATATTTAATTCAGTGATATCTGGGATGGGGTATTTTAGTGTTCCATTTCTTATGAAAGCCGGAATAGCGTTTGCTAAAAAACACACAAAGGACTTCCAGACTATGAGACTATTCTCTGGCCTGATGAGACAAAGATAGAACTTTTGGTCATAATTCTAAGTGGTATGTGTGGAGAAAACGAGGAACTGCTCATCACCTGCCCAATACAATCCCAACAGTGAAACATGGTGGTGGCAGCATCTTGCTATGGGGGTGTTTTTCAGCTGCAGGGACAGGACGACCTGAAAATGGCTGTCCACCAATGTTCATCATTAAACTTGATGGAACTGGAGAAGATCTGCAAGGAAGAATGGCAGAGGATCCCCAAATCCAGGTGTGAAAAACTTGTTGCATCATTCCCAAGAAGACTCATGGCTGTACTACCTTAAAATGGTGCCTCTACTAAATACTGAGCAAAGGGCCTGAATACTTATGACCATGTGGTACTTAAGTTTTTATTTTTTAATAAATTTGCAAACATTTTTTTTCATTCAAGATGGGGTGCAGAGTGTACATTAATGAGAAAAAAAATGAACTTTTTTGAATTTACCAAATGGCTGCAATGAAACAAAGAGTGAAAAGTTTAAGGCTATGTGCACACGTCCTGAATTCCCGCAGATTTTATGCATTTTTGCAGCGTTTTTTCGCCGCAAAAATGCGGCAAAAACGCATAAAATAAGCAGCCTATTGCTCATTCTTTTTGCGGAATCGCGAGAATTCCGCACACATAGGAATGCATTGTTCCGCTTACTTTCCGCATGTGGCTATGCCCACCATGCACAAAGTAAGCGGAAAATGTGCAGATGGTACCCATGGTCTGGAGGAGAGGAGACTGTCCTCCAGGCCCTGGGTACCATAACCCTGTAAAAAATAGAATGAAAATAAAAAATTGTGATATTGTCACCTTCCGGCGTCCCCCCGCAGTGTTCCCAGGCCTCAGCGATGCTCCTGCCAACTCCCGTTCCCAGTGATGCCTTACGCATGCAGATTTCTCACGGATTTCCCACGGCAGAGAGTTGCGGAATTGCCTTTTAAAATTTTTGTTGCAATTCTGCACTTTCCGTACCCACTGTGTATATATATATATTTTTATTTATTTTGTGTCTACATTTTTTTAACACTGTTCACTTGCAGGATTTGCTTTGGTTTCATAGAATATCCACATCAAACTTCACTGTGTTGCAGATTTTAGTCATTAATTTTTGTCTTTGTGGAAAAACCATAAAGAATACACATTAGTTATGCAAAAAATTGACATGCTGTTTATTGAAAATTCTATCCTGAATATAAAAGCAATGTGTGATTGACATTTGAAAGCTCTTAACCAATGGCTAAACAGTATTCTGTATGAAAATCCAGAGAGAAAATTTGCAAAAAATATATTATGTCTGAACATACCCTATCATTATCATAAGCAAAGTAATTGATGACCAATACACATACAATACACACAAATAAGGATGTGTGCAACTCATATCTCTGGTTGAGAAAACTCTACTTTGTGTAGGGCCCACATCTCTGCCTGCAGTCCCTCTCTCCCTGCAGAAAAACCAACATACTCACCACTGAGGCTCCCATCCTGCTTCTTCTGGGTCTGTTGCTGCAAGGGGTGAGTGCACTCCTATCAAGTCTCCAGGCACTGTGCATAGAGCGCGTGCGCACACACTTCCTCTTTCTTAAAGGGGCTGTGCGCATTCCTCTAAAGGGTCCCCAGCCAATAGCTGAAGGTCATTTACTATATAAACCGCCTGCTCCAACATGGAGGTGCCTGTGCAATGTTGTGAGTTTATTTCTAACATGCTTGTCAGTGCCCAGGTCCTAGTACTTGCATCTCAGCCTGCTGTACCCGCTAGTGCTTCCATCAATGGTATACAAGTTTGCTGCACTTGCCAGTGCTTCTTTCAATGGTAGCCAAGTGCGCTACACCCACAAGTGCTTTCCTCAATGGCAGCCAAGTCTGCTGCACCTGCCAGTGCTTCCTTCAACAGTAGCCTAGTCCTCTGCACCCGCCAGTGCTTTCCTCAGCGGCAGCTGAGCCAGCTGCACCCGCCAGTGCTCACCTCAACGGCAGGAGAGCCAGCTGCACATGCAAGTGTTCATCTCTCTGTCAGACTGTCCTGTCTGCACCTGCAGTTCCTGCCATGTTCTCTACCTGCCTGCATCTGCTGGACATTCCCCTGGGCCATTCCAGCTATCTGCTCCTGGGGGTCAGCCGCCATCCAGACCTTGGGTAGGTCAGCCCTGGAATAGCACCTGGATCACCTCCCTAGTCTCTCCACGAACAGTTGTTTCTTTAGCTGCTGCATGTCCATGGTCGGATTGGG
The DNA here is from genome assembly GCF_039654945.1 of Dendrobates tinctorius. Classification (NCBI taxonomy): domain Eukaryota; kingdom Metazoa; phylum Chordata; class Amphibia; order Anura; family Dendrobatidae; genus Dendrobates; species Dendrobates tinctorius. Next base: position 14,392,818 of record NW_027361671.1, on the reverse strand, counting down.
TGAGGATCCTAGTCACACCCCTCCACGTCTTCCTTGGGCTTTGGCACAGTGGTTCCACCACCCAGCCCATTACACTCTGTTTGGGAAGATATTTAGTCTATGCATAGTTTTCTGTATGCTAAAAAAGGAGCCTATTTTTACTCTGATTGAGAACTTGAGGAAGGTGAGTTTCAATGCTATTGTCATTTGGGGGCGTTTGCCGGTCATTGTTGCTGCGGCTTTGTGCTTGTACGGCGGTGCGATCTGGTGTAATGGTGAATCAGTTTTGCAGTATTGGCGCAGTTAGGGACCGAGCCGCTCGCCTTGCTGGTGCATTGTCGCTGCGGTGGTGGTTAGCATACAATGCCACTCCATTAAGGCAATAAAAGTTAAGAGCCACACAGAGGTTTGCCGTGATGCAACAGTGGGCTTCATACAGTCTGATCAGAAGGTTAAATTCAGAACCTTATGTTCAGTTATATATATTTTTACCAGGCGGCATTTTATCAACGTATGATTTTTGGAGGTGCGGTCCATGCTATTTTTTCAACATATGTTTATTTATAGTTGCCATAAACTGGTGCACTGTTTGTACAAACAAAACAGGAAGAAGTTTGTGCACATGATTATTAATATTATTTATTTTTAAAGCACCATTGATTCAATGGTGTTGTAAATGAGGAGAGGTTACATACAAAACATAACTAAAAATTATAATGAACAAATTAATAGTGACAGACAGGTACAGAGGGGAGAAGACAAAACAGTGGTTTCTAGCTCCGGAGAAAAACAAGTCATCTATTTATCAAATAATTTTTCTTCCTCCACTTTGTCCCCATTCATAAAGTTGCTATTTTAATATGTGTCATGGGGTTACAGCAGCAGAGGAGCCAGAAGACCGCAGCATCTGATTGCTTCTACTTCTGTGCTGATAAAAAGCACTTCACCTTCTTTTTAAATGGTGTTCATTCCTTTTGAAAGAACAGGGGTTAATCGGCCATGTTAGGAACTCTGGGAGTCTGAGCTCTCAGCCACTCCTATCCCCTATATAATCTGTGTCCTGACTGAAACACTTTGTCAGAGCTAGCTTATGCTGCTGCATGGCTTGGTGGAGAGGTGTTTTGATGGTTATACGAGAAGTTTGGAGGAGTTATCTGTGACTGTTGCGTGGGTTTGTAAGTGTGATAATTAATTTTCCTCCTCTTACTTTGGTTTCTCCCCATCCTCCACTCCCCAGTGCATTCCTCTGTTATATATAAGTGAATATTTGTATACCTGGTATCTTCATTTACCCCTCGTTCGTGTTGACTTGTTCGTCGGGTTGGTGTACTGTGGTGCACGGCAGCTCCCCTCTTCCATTGGTGGGGGAAGGGAACTGATGGAGGGCTTATTCAGGAGATTAGGCAAGGGTGGAGGCCCCGGCCTCTTCACCTTCAGAAGTATGCCTGGGAATAGGGCAAGCTAGGGCACCCTCTAGTGTTAGGTACAGGGAAGAAACCCCTGGTACTGGGTAACCCAACAGCTGAGTCGTAGCATTGTTTCAATAAGAGGACTTGATTTTATCCGGAGCAGCAAACCACCATTTTTTCTTATTGTACTTTTTTGCTGAGTCAGGACGAATTAATCTTTTATACTGAAGGGAGAGCACCCTGCCCTTGCGGTCTTACATTCTACAGGGTGTCTATATTGTAGCTGTCATAAAAATGATAAAAAACTGACTGGCACATCCAGACTAGTGTGAATAGGTGCATAACCATGAGGAGCTGCCTCCATATACAATATACAAAATAATAAGGTTGCACTCTATCATGCTAAGGCATGTCAATGTGAAATTTGAATAGCAATACAGCCATGGAGTATTAGGAAAAAAGTATCAGTTGCTTAGAATATAACTTGGCCAAATTATATCTGCTCATCAACCATCATCAAGTTGGTCTCAAAATCTGATGGGTCCCTGACCTGTGTGAATACCTCTCTAAGGCTGATGTCTGAATTCCTGGGTCACAGAGGCTTCCAGGGGCCTTCTCCATGCTATTCTCCTTCCCTTCAGCACTTTTCCCATTGATTTGAACATTTTCTCTACCTCCCCAGACCTCTTTGTAGGGTCAGCTGGAAAAAAACTCGGCTTTCCCATTTACTCCTGTTATACTCATTACTCAAAACAAGCATGTGAGTATTAGAAATTGGTCGGTTCGAGCAACGAGCACCCGAGTATTTTAATGGTTGCTCATCTCTAGTGGCCACCAATCAGCTATTTACTGCCAGATTGTTTCTGCAATACTTACCTGCTTTTGAGCATTCCTGTAGGTGGGTTTATATTGGCTGGACTAATGGTACAAATAATGGGGCAAGCTGGAAAGCTACATTACACTCTATATGGGTCGCCCCTCACACCCAGGGCAACGGGGTACTCGGTACCGGGCCGGTGTCAAGGGGATGTGTAACAGCAGCGGTGACCCGGTCCGTGGCCCTGGGTGCCCAATATCAATTGCGGTGATGTTACTGGTGTTAAGGTTTAATTGAATGGTTCGTGACGCCACCAGTGGTGTTTGGCAAGTAAGATGTTGAGCCAACGCTGCATGCAGATCCACTGGGACTGATGGTGTGGTGCAGCAAAGATGGTGTAACTCCCCACAGGTGGAGCTGTAGTCCCAGGGCAGTGTGGGTGCAATGTGTGAGGAGAGGCGCAGAATGGTATAGATGCTGGTACCCAGATGTAGCGGTGCTGAAGGTGTTAGCGATGAATGAATGGGGGACACCAGGGCTTGTAGTTTCAACGCTTTACTCACAGTTCGTGGTACCCACTGGTGCCCGCCTCCGTGCCGTGTCCTCCGGGGTAGAGACTCAATCAACCTCCCGGGCAAGTCAGGGTTCTCCTCTCCAACACTCCGCCAACATGTGCCTTTCCTGTATGACTCCTCTATTGCGCCTTTTAATGTGAAGAGCTCCAGTAGCGTAGTTCTCTGGAATTCCTCCTGTCAGATGTTCCTAGAACCTTACTTGTATGACAGACAGCTGTAGCCTCGATCGGGGACTCCTCTCAGAGTCCTGGCTTGCAAATCGGTTGCTGTTGTGTCCCAAGTCTTGGATGGGAGTAGTGCATTTACAGCCAACTACTCCACCGGTGTCTGCTGCAGAGCCATAAGTGTCCATACAATCTCGGGGACCGGGCCCCGGCCTTGCGCTGAGAACCTAATGGCAGGGTACTCTCTCAACCCACAACTCCTCTCTGTTCTCTGACTCCTTCGTTCCGTGCTGTTCCTTCTCTCTTATGGAAACTGAGGTTGCAGGTCTACGTCCTTCTCTTTCTCTTCTCTTTCCCGTGCCAGCTGGCTCAGATCACTGAGGCAGCTGCAGCACTCTCTTTCTAAACTGAACTCAAACTGAACTCAAAACTGAACTTCAGAACTGAACTTCTCTGGGACTCCCCCCCAGACTGACCTTCTGTCAGACTGACCTCCAAATCTCTACTTTCCCCTTCTTTTATACTAACTCCACCCACCTCCCAGCACATCTCCTGTTACGAAGCAGGGTTCCACGAAGGGTGCTCTGCTACCCCAAGCCTGAAGCTGCTAGGTGGACCTACTGAACTATTCTGTGTGTGGGATGCAGGTTTTGGAGTGTGGAAAGGAGTTCCCAACTTACCTAGTTGGTGGGGCACTACACCTTAGGAGAAGGTGCAGTACCTCTGTGGCGACTGAGCCTCAGGGGCGCCACATATAGACGAAGGTCTCGGCATTCTCTGATCTGTTATTGCACCAGTTTGGTGCAAATTAGTTGTTTGAAATACTCCCTGGCTGTTTTGGAACGGGTCATCTACACTTTGGAATTTTGGACTATGGGACTTCTTTCATTTTGAATTACTTCTTTGATATATGATATATTGTATTTATTGTATTTTGTGACAAAGTTTCTCCCTTTTCTTACGGCTATTATCTGTAAATCTTCTATGTATTACGTCCATGTATGCTATTGTGGTTGATAATTGGCCAATAGATTGTCATTTTTGAATTTTAGATTATTATCACTGAATTAGAGCAAATAATAAACCGCATTTGTAGTTCAGCGAGCAGGTGTTTTTGTGATTATTTATAAAATTATTGTGTTTTATTTCATCAGCCTAGTTGATCATGTTTAGCATGCTGTTTACAAACTGGATTTTTTAGAACTTTTGTTTAGTGACACAAATTGCCCGGGTCTAGTATTTATATTCTCTAAAATAACAAGGGGGAGGGGTATAAACCTCTAGGCAGAATGTGTTGTCTAAATGTGCACCAATGGGTTTTATTTGAATATAAGCCCCTTCTTCTCTATATACTCTGACTTTAAATATATTGCAGTCATCATAGTATATAGCACTGTGTTCTTTCAATTTTTCATTTTGCTCATTCTTCTCTTTTCCATTAGGTCTATGACATCCCATGATTAAAAACTGACTAGCTGAAGCCTTCTTAGCTCTATGTAGAAATAGGAGGTCTCTTTTCCCTACACGAGTCATCATTATAACTACAATTCTATTCAATTCTACCCAAAGAATAAATTAACTGAGTAGAAAGGCAAAATGAGCAATTGTAAGTGTTAGAATCTGTTCTGTTTGTGACTATCCGCCATTTTCTTGTAGTGTTCTGGCTGCTGGTCTTTTTCCTCTGGTGCTGGGTTTGTCTTGGGTCAGGTGATGGTATCACCCTTTATTAACCTGCACCTGTTTCCCATTCCTTGCTGGACAACAGTGCTAATCAGCTTGAGTTCTGGCTTGGAGCTTTGCTTTGCATTCTGTGTGTTTAATTAGTGCAGTGCTGGGATCTCAAGTTCTGCTAGTCTTAGTTTCTGTTTTCAGTTTGTTTCTGCAGCCTTTCCTTTGTTTTCTTCTAGGAGGTGACCCATTTTTGTACCCAGTCCTTAGATCTTTCAGGGACCCCCTTCCCCCTATCTATAGGTCTTTGTTTGAGATTAACCTAGGATCGTCGGTGGATCTATTCGCAGGAATGGGTCGCCTACTCCATCGTAGGGTATCAGCCTAGTCGTAGTGCAGGGTCAGTTTTCCCCCTTCTACCCTATTCCTGTGCTGCAGAATCATAACAGCTTGTCCAGCCCGAGAAAGTATGAGAAAAAAAACCCTCACGGATTTCTGCAAAATGAACAGTGTTCAGGATCTCACTCAATGCCTGCAACGGTTAAAGTTGGAAGTTTCCAGCTTACAACAGCACGTGAGTAATTGCCCAGGAATCCACCCTGAAGAGCCTAAGGTGGGTTTGCCTGAATGTTTTTCTGGTAAAAGACAGGAATTTTTTTCATTTAAAAATGCATGTTTACTTTATTTTCGGCTTAGACCAAGGTCTTCAGGGGCTGAATGACAGCGTGTCAGGATTATAATGTCCTTATTGCAAGTGGAGCTGCAAGTTTGGTCATTTTCCTTGTGTCTAGATGACCCTTGTTTGGTGTCAGTAGAAACGTTTTCTTCTGCTATAGGGTCAATACAGTGCATGACGATCTGGATCGGGTCGCTACAGCCGAGGCTAAACTTAGACGGCTGAAGCAGAGTTCTGGTGACACTAAGGGATATTGTACCCAGTTCAGACGATGGTCTCCAGAAGTCAGCTGGAATGATCCAGAACTCAAAAGTAAGTTTTTAGCAGGTCTAAATTACAGGGTTAAAGACTTACTCATTGCATACCCTGCACCTGCTACACTTGAGGCTGCCATGCAGTTAGCCATCAGAGTGGATAGAAGAATCAGAGACAGGCAGAATGAGGAAAAGGTTTCAATTCTGCTGGGTAATGTCTCTCAAGAGACCCCCGTGGACTATGGGGAAGCGATGCAACTTGGGGAGATGTCCTCTCGTTCCCAGGAAAGGGAGAGAAGGTTCTCTGAGGGGCTATGCCTTTATTGTGGTAAGACTAGCCATTTTATCAAGCAATGTGAAGGTCACATAAATCAGGAAAAGAAAAAAAAGGGGTCAGAGTAACCCTCCCGTTCGTATTGCATTTTTACGCTCCACAGGAGTTTCTTTTTCTGGTAGTTCTATCTGTCATGGTCATACTATGGATTTTCAAGTGATGGTGGACTGTGAGTCTGCACTGAATTTGATCGATCAACAATTTCTAGACAAGTATAAGATTGAGTCTATACCTTTATCATCCCCTTTTCCTGTAGTGGTGATTGATAACACTCCGCTAGAGCATGTGTGCGTTTCTCGAAAGGTCACTGGGTTTTCACTCACTATGAATATGGAGCACCAGGAATCTTTAGATTTGTTTGTACTTGATAAATTGCTTGTTCTAGTCATCCTGCGGTTACCCTGGTTAAAAATGCACAATCCAGTACTGGACTGGTCGTCAAATACTATAAGATCCTGGGGTCAGGGGTGTTATGGGATATGTTGCGATGTACACATCACTGCTGTGGTGAAAAATGAGCTACCTGAAGCCATTCAGGAATTCTGGAAAGTATTTTCTGAAGTTGAGTCACAAGGTCTACTACCGCATAGAGATTACGATTGCGCTATTGAGTTCATCCCAGGTGCTACTCTCCCTAAAGGGCCTGTCACACTAAGCGATATCGCAAGCAATATCGCTATAACGTCACTGGTTTTTGTGACGTTATAGCGATATTGCTAACGATATCGCTATATGTGATACTTACCTCCGACCGCTCCCCCACTGGTTATCGCTGATCGCGCGAGAACGTCCTGGACCGTTTCTCATCGTCAGCTTCCTGCTGTGCTTTCTGCTGTGATGACGAGTGACGCGTGGACGCAGGCAGGAGGACGTCAGGATCGCCGCGTCTGACAGGTAAGTAACGACCCCCGACCCCTGCGATGTCGCTGGTGAGATCTGCCTGTGTGGCAGCTCACTAGTGACCACTTAGCGATGCACCAGCAATCCTGACAGCGTCATATCGCTGGTCGGGATCGCTGGTACATCACTAAGTGTGACAGTACCTTAAGAGTCGTTTATTTAATCTGATGATCCCCGAGAGGGAGGCCTTAAAGGAATACCTGTAGACTAGTCTTGCTGCCCGTCATATAAGACCCTCCAAGCCCCCTGTGGCTGAGGGATTCTTTTTTGTCAAAAAGAAAGATGGGGGTCTTAGGCTGTGTCTGGATTTCAAGGAGATTAATAAGATCACTGTGCGCAATCCTTACCCCTTGCCGCTAATTCTGGATTTGTTTAACCAATTAGTTGAAGTCAAGTGGTTCTCTAAGATTGATCTCCTTGGGGCATATAATTTGCTGCGGATTAAAGAAGGCGATGAATGGAAGGCAGCCTTTAATACCCCAGAAGGTCATTTTGAGTGCCTAGTAATGCCTTTCGGCCTTACAAATGCTCCGGTGTTCTTTCAAAATTTCATCAACGACATTGTGAGGCCATTGATCTGTAGGAGTGTTATCGTTTATTTCGATGATATTTTGATCTACTCGCTCGATCTGGAATCGCATTGGCAGAGAGTCCGCGAGGTTTTGCAGATTCTGAGAGAAAACAAACTCTTTGCTAAACTGGAGAAATGCAAGGTTGCGGTACAGAAAATTCACTTTTTGGGGTACATTGTTTCCAGTGATGGGTTTGAGATGGACCGGGTGAAGGTTCAGGCGGTATTGGAGTGGCCTAGACCTGAATGCTTGAAGTCAATTCAGAGATTCTTGGGTTTGCTAATTATTACAGAAAATTCATAAAGAATTTTTCTGTTATCGCCAAACCCCTTACTGATCTGACTAAGAAGGGTACCAATACTGTCCAATGTTTCCCTGAGGCTGTTAAGGCCTTTTAGTATCTCAAGGAGAAGTTTAGCTCTGCTCCTGTTCTGATCCAGACAGACGAGACTAAGCCCTTTCTGGTAGAGGTGGATGCCTCATCAGTAGGAGTGAGGGCTGTTCTGTCACAGGAGGGAGATGATGAGTTACATCCCTGTTCTTTCTTTTCTAAGAAATTTTCGGAGGCGGAGCTCAACTACATTGTTGGGAACCGAGAATTGCTGGCTATTAATCTTGTGTTTGAGCATTGGCGACATTTTTTGGAGGGCACTAGACATCCTATACAAGTCTTTACTGATCATAAGAATCTGATCTATCTGGATGCTGCTAAATATTTGAATGCTCGTGAAGCTAGTTGGGCATTGTTTTTTGCCCGGTTCCATTTCTCTGTGACATATATTCCTGGGACAAAGAATGTTAAAGCTGATGCTTTGTCTCGAAGTTTCTCCCCAGCGGTTAATACTGAAGAATACTCTATTCTGCAGAGAGGGGTGGTGGTGGCAGCAATAGGTTCTGAATTGGAAAATAGCATTCTTAAAGCCCAGGATGCGGCACCAACTAACACTCCGTATGGGAAATTATTTGTGCCTAAAGCCCTGAGGAGGACTTTGCTTACGGAATGTCATGAGTCTTGCTTGGCGGGTCATCCAGGGATTGCCGAGACTAGAAAGTCGATCAGTCAGAGTTTCTGGTGGCCCGGGTGGCTAAGAGAAATCATGCTCCAGTGACAGGGTTGCTGTGTCCGTTAGAGGTTCCTAGATCCCCAAGGACATATCTTGCAATGGATTTTATCACCGACCTGCCGGTCTCTGAGGGTTTTTCTGTCATCTGGGTTGTCGTGGACTGGTTTAGTAAGATGTGTCATCTGGTTCCGTTCAATAAATTACCCTGCGCTAAGACACTTGCCAGGGCATTTGTGAAAGAGATTGTCAGACTCCATGGTGTCCCCACGGACATTGTCTCCAATAGGGGACCACAGGTTGTGGCTCGATTTTGGCGTACCTTTTATGACAGACTTAAGGTTCATTTGTCGTTTTTGGCGGGTTATCATCCAGAGTCCAATGGACAGACCAAGAGGAAGAACCAGGACGTTGAGCAGTTTTTGAGATGTTTTGTAGCAGACAATCAGGAGATGTGGTTGGAATATCTACCATTAGCTGAGTTTGCTCTCAATATTCATATGTCTTCTTCGGCTGGGTGTTCACCTTTATTTGTTGTACTGGGAAGCATCCATCTTTCTGTCCTTTTTCTAGGATTTGGGCAGTGGTACCTGAGGAGGAGAGTTTTTCTGGAAATTTGGAAAGGTTTGGACCAGTGTGTGCCATAATCTGAATCAGGCTAATAGGAGGTCTAAGAAATCTTTTGACAAGAGAAGAAGGGAGGTGAGGTTTGTTGTTGGGGACATGGTTTGGTTGTCCTCCATGAATCTGCGTTTAAAGATCCCTTCTAAAAAATTGGGGGATAGGTTTGTAGGACCCTTCAAAGTGGTTCAGATTGTCAACTCAGCAGCGGTCAGATTGGGCATTCCTTCGTCCTGGAAAATTAATTCAGTTTTTCATGTATCTTTGCTGAAGAATGTTGACATGCCTGATAAGGTGGCTATGGCGTCTGCTCCTCCAATTGATGAGGACTGTGAGTTTGAGATTTCACGCATTCTTGATTCCAGGTGGCACAGAGGAGGTTTACAGTATCTCGTGTCCTGGAAGGGTTTCGGTCCCGAGGACAATACCTGGGTGAAAGCTGTGGATGTCTCAGCCTCAAGATTAATTAAGGCTTTTCATTGGAGATTTCCGAATAAGGCTCAGCCTAGAGGATCCGGGGGATCCTCGTTAAAGGGGAGGTGCTATTAGAATCTGTTCTGTTTGTGACTATCCGCCATTTTCTGGCTGCTGGTCTTTTTCCTCTGGTGCTGGGTTTGTCTTGGGTCAGGTGATTGTATCACCCTCTATTAATCTGCACCTGTCTCCCATTCCTTGCTGGAAAACAGTGTTAATCAGCTTGAGTTCTAGCTTGGAGCTTTGCTTTGCCTTCTGTGTGTTTAATTAGTGCAGTGCTGGGATCTCAAGTTCTACTAGTCTTAGTTTCTGTTTTCAGTTTATTTCTGCAGCCTTCTCTTTGTTTTCTTCTAGGAGGTGACCGATTTTTGTACCCAGTCCTTAGATCTTTCAGGGACTCCCTTCCCCCTATCTATAGGTCTTTGTTTGAGATTAACCTAGGATCATCAGTGGGTCTATTCGCAGGAATGGGTCGCCCACTCCATCGTAGGGTATCAGCCTAGTCGTAGTGCAGGGTCAGTTTTCCCCCTTCTACCCTATTCCTGTGCTGCAGAATCATAACAGTAAGTACACAGTGCTGTATAATATATTGACTGCAATATATTAAGAGGATAAAAACTTTGATGCCTGATCTTTGGGAAACGTTTTTGCAGGTTCTATTATGTAATATAAAAATGTTTTATGCAGCATACCCCAATTTCCCCCTATTTAAATCCTAGGGTTGAATAGTGATAAGCTGTAATCTAATAAACCACTATGGTACATTATGTGATTACCAGGTTGTTAAAGCATTTTCTGTGCACTTTTATCAAACAGATCACTATGTATGATATGTATTCTTTTTGAGTTATTGAGTGCTAGACTAAGGATATTAGACTTGGTTTTTCTTTTTTTTTCCATACTGCTCAAATTTGTGCCTGTGGTCACTCCTTATCTTAAGTCAAGATAACTAATTTAAGTCATTTTCCATTCCCGCAAATCAAATTAAATTAAATTAAGCAATCGCAAGAAGATGGGAGGTACTGGATGAAGAAGAGCGACACCCCTCGAACCGGACCGCCCTGCAGGTGAGTATAATAAAAAGTCTTTTTCTTCTCTTACAGGTCGGGTTGAGGGCAGATCAGCCCCGAAAGGTGGTGGCTGCATTTCATATCGGCCTAACCTTGTGACAGTTTCCCTTTAAGGCATCTGCCCATATTTTGAGCGAAGACAAATAGCTTTTATGGGAAACTGATCCGAAAATTATACATTTTTTGCAAGTCATGAGATATTTTATAGGGGTATCTAAATGATGCCTCTTAAAAGTTGCTATAGTTAGGTGGCCGAGGCAACTGTGATGCTGAAAGTGCTACCCTAATTAGGGAATTTTGAGTTGCCAGAGTGGTTCTCTATTCAGCATCCTTATTTATTGGCAAGAGGGCAAAGTGGTCAAAATCAGGGTGTCCTGCTCTATAGAGAGGACCTGTCCTACCTTCCATTACACTTTCAAATTATTAATAAAAATGGGCACTCTGTAAGAATTTGGACAGCTAAGGTCCTGCAATGCCCTACATGAGATAAGGGACATAACGAATCAGATAAACTGTACTACATTTCTAATTAGAGGTATTTGCTAACATTATTATTATTACGCCTACTACATATTGGGATAGGTTCTTGGAGATGGGAATATCCCTTTACCAGCTGTTTGTATACTGTCTCTCTCTGATTTTCCAACCAAAAATCTATATGGGAAAACAATATCAATTCTTACATGTGTGAAGTTACCCCAAAAGAGGAATCATATACAGCAGATGGCCACATTTAAGTTATGGTATCATACCGTGGGATCATATTGTATGTAAATGGCCACCCTCAACACACCTCAACACCTCAATGCAGCTTCTTAATGAAAATCTCACAGCATTTGAAACTTGTGTCTGTCTAGAGAAGATACTTCCAGCAGTATTGTGAGTTCAGCTCAGGAGTTGGTGGTAAAGCAGTCCCATTATCTCTGTACAAGCAGTAGCATTAGCACCGCTGATTAGCTTTAAAGACCTGACACCAAGGCTGATCTGAATCCAAGAAAGGTTCGATGCACTCACTAAAGAGCTTTTTGGGCACGGAAAATCATCACACCCCTTATTTTATAGGTGATCACTTCTGATTCAAGAGGAAGACTACTTCCGGGTGCCAATTACTGGGTGGCGTTAGGCGGTACAGCAGAGCATAGCAATTTACCATCTATGAAGGTTGCTTCAGATCCAGGACATATTGGGACACCAACTCTTGGCACTTTTGCTGTCCCAGCCATGTATTCAGTGTCACATGGGTGGATGCACTATGCACTTTACATGGTATGCCCTTCCTACAAAGGCCCCAAATGTTACCCGCTCCCATCACATTATCCACCTGTGTGACAGACCGAAGCATTGCAATACAATAACTTTTTTTACTGTTTCATCACCTTACAAATTTTCGCACAAATTTTCAACATTTACTGCAGACCAGATTTCCCAGGGGAGGTGCAGTCGGGTGGCATAAACTCGGCCATGGATCAGCGTAACTATTTGTACCCAATAGTAACCTCTAATTTACCTTGTAGTCATTGTGGACGGGCGGATCAGGCTAGACAACTTAAATCAATCAATGCAATATTGGAGTCACATCGCTGAGTATTCCATAGGAAGACATTGAGTTACTTGGCCCATCTTTCGACATTAATCCTTATTAAGTATGAATCACCCAGGGATAAATTGCACAGTTGAAAATAATAATTGTACAACACATAGCCAGAAATAGTCCAGAAATCGGTCAGACGGTATGACTAACCACTGCTTTCTTACTATACTTGCTTTTTTTTTTTAACCCTGCTCTTCAACCATGCTCACATTTTCCATCACCGTTTTTGCTCCACTAATTTTCACTCTCCTTCGCTATCCCCAAACCCCTGCAACCTTGAACCAAATAACAATCTCCCCCTCTCTCTTACCCTGCCACTTCACTTCATCTGCAGACATACTCTTTAACCTCAGACCTCTCCTACTAAAATACAATACAACACGATCACTCTCCTTCACCAACCTGCTTTCCCTTTCTCTGCTTCGTCTCACTGCTGGTGACATGCCCCCTTGCCTCATACATCCCACTAATCCTCACCCCTATCTTTCTCACACTAAGAGAAACTACTGCAATCCCTCAAACTTAAAACCTGTGCCACTGACCCCCTCCCTCCCGCACCCTCTTTCTGGAGCACTTTGGAATGCTCGTTCCATCTGCAACAAGCTCCACGTGATCCACGACCTCTTTACCTCCCGCAAACTTTCCTTCCTGGCCCTCAATGAGACCTGGCTGACACCCCCTGACACGGACTTCCCGGCCGCACTGAGTTATGGCGGCCTCCACTTTACCCACACTCCTCGCCCTGGCAACAGACAAGGTGAAGGAGTGGGTTTCCTCCTTTCTAAACACTGCTCCTTCAACCCTATCCAACCCCCACCCTCCCTTATCCTCCCTTCTTTCAAGGTTCACTCTGTCCGTATTTACTCTCCCTCTAATCTCCAAATGGCTGTCATATACCGACCACCAGGCTCAGCCACTGCCTTCATCGACCAATTCTCCACCTGGTTCCTCCACTTTCTCTCTTCTGACATCCCCACCATCATCATGGGGGACTTCAACATCCCCATTGACACCCACCAGCCAGCAGCCTCCAAACTCCTGTCACTTACCTCATCCTTTGGACTTACTCAGTGGTCCTCCACAGCCACCCACACAGATGAAAATACATTAGACCTCATCTTCACTCGCCTCCATTCCCTATCTAATCTCACAACCTCTCTCTTCCCCCTATCTGACCACCATCTACTCACCTTCTCTTCCTTGTCCTCCTCACCTGCCCTCCATGTCCAGCCACTAGCACATCCTCGCAGAAACCTCGCACACCTAGACATCCAGACTCTCAGACTCTCTTCTACCTCTGTCCTCCATATCGTCACTCCACAACACGGACAGTGCAACCGCTTTCTACAACGCCACCCTCACATTAGCCATAGACTCAGTTGCTCCTCTCATGCATGGCAATGTGCGACAAACCAATAGGCAACCCTGGCACAACAACCTCAACAAAAAACTTCGACAAGCATCCAGGGTCGCGGAGCGTCGTTGGAAAAAAACATGCTTGCCAGATGACTTCACTGCTTTCAAACAAGCTACACTTGCCTTTAAATCAGCCCTCACCTCTGCTAAACAGACCTATTTCACAAACCTTGTAACTTCATTATCCCACAACCCAAAACAACTGTTCAGCACATTTAACTCTCTCCTCCGCCCACCACTGCCACCTCCAACTCCCCTCATCTCTGCTGAGGACTTTGCCACCTACTTCAAAAACAAGATCGACCAAACAAGGCAAACCCTTACAGTTCCACCACCCCAGCTGCTCCACATACCAGACCTCTGCCCTTCCCTAATAACCTCCCTCTCCAACATCACTGAAGGAGAGCTTACTCATCTCCTTTCCAAATCACACCTCACCACCTGTGCACTTGACCCCATCCCTTCCCACCTGCTCCTCAACCTCACTAACATGATCATTCCAGCCCTAACCCATCTTTTCAACCTATCCCTAACTTCTGGTACCTTCCCCTCTGCCTTCAAACATGCCACCATAACACCCATCCTCAAAAAATCAAACCTTGACCCAACTGCTATGCCCAGCTATCGCCCCATATCACTGCTCCCGTTTGCTTCCAAACTCCTCAAACAGCATGTCCATGCTCAACTTTCCTCCCACCTCTCATCTAACTCCCTCCTTGACATCCTGCAATCTGGCTTCCTCCCCCACCACTCCACTGAAACTGCCCTGACCAAAATTACTAATGACTTACAGCCAAAGCTAACAGACAGTTCTCCATCATCATCCTTCTTGACCTGTCCTCCGCCTTTGACAGAGTTAACCACTGCCTACTGCTACAGATTCTTTCTTCCCTTGGCATAAAAGATCTTGCCCTCATACCTTTCTGACCACACATTCAGTATGTCCCACTCCCACACTACCTCCTCATCCCTCCCCCTCTCTGTTGGAGTCCCCCAAGGCTCTGTCCTGGGGCCCCTACTTTTTTCCATCTATACTCTTGGCCTAGGACAACTCATAAAGTCCCATGGCTTCCAGTACCACCTGTATGCAGATGACACTCAGATCTACCTCTCTGGTCAGATGTCACCTCTCTGCTGTCCAGAATCCGGGAGTGTCTATCAACCATATCCTCCTTTTTCACCTCTCGCTTCCTAAAACTCAACGTAGACAAAACTGAACTCATTATCTCTCCTCCATCTCACGTATCTTCCCTACACGATCTATCTATTATGGTAAACAGCATCACGCTCTCTCCCGCACCTGAAATCCGCTGCCTCGGAGTAACTCTCAACTCTGCCCTGTCCTTCAAACCACACGTCCAAACTCTTGCCACCTCCTGTCGCCTCCAACTCAAAAATATTTCCAGAATCCATCCCTTCCTCAGTCCTCAATCTACTAAAACTCTTGTACATGCCCTCATCATCTCCCACCTTGACTACTGCAACACTCTCCTCTGTGGCCTCCCTGCCAACTCTCTTGCACCACTCCAGTCTGTCCTCAATTCTGCTGCCCGTCTAATCCACCTCTCTCCTCACTACTCTCCTGTCTCCCCCCTCTGCAAATCCCTCCAATAGCTCCTAATTCCCCAACGAATCCAGTTCAAACTACTAACACTCACCTGCAAAGCCATTCACAACCTTTCCCCTCCCTATATCTATGAACTAATCTCCCAATATCTTCCCTCACGTAATCTTCGATCCTCTCAAGACCTCCTACTCTCCTCCACACTTATTCATTCCTCACACAACCGCCTCTAAGATTTCTCACGAATATCCCCTATTCTCTGGAATACCATGCATCAACACGTCCGATTATCCACCACCCTCGGATCCTTCAAACGGAACCTGAAAACCCATCTTTTCAGAAAAGCTTACCGCCTGCAATAACCATTCTGCCACCTCACCACCACCTGAGCTGCTGCACCCCCGACCTTCTGTCTCTTCCCCGCTATCCCGTAGAATGTAAGTCCGCAAAGGACAGGGTCCTCTCCCCTCTGTACCAGTCCGTCATTGTAACTTTCTATAACTTTGTATGTAACGATATCTATAACTTTGTATGTAACCCCCCTTCCCATGTACAGCACCATGGAATTAATGGCGCTATATAAATAAATAATAATAATAAAATAATAATAACAGCAGTCACCAGAAAATCACAAGAATATTGACAAGCCTGGAATGATTACAATTGTTCCAATTCAGCACTTTTTATTTATAGTAAAACGTTAAAGGAAACCTGTCATGTAAAAAAAAATGTGATTAATCTGCTGATATGGGGTAAATCTATAGGTTATTAGGGTTCTGAACCTGTGCTCGGTGCCCACACTGAGAGCGCCGCTGTCAGTAGGAATTGAACTTTATTCCTCCTGGTAGCCTTGAGATCTCAGCCACAGCTGATCTTGCTGTCACAGCTACAGACACTGCTCAGTGTATAGAGTGGTGGTTGAAACAACACAGCTCGAATGGTGAGCTGGCTGTTAGTCAGTGTGGTTACAGCTCAGTATGTACTGTAAAGGTGACTGAATTACTGTGGGCAACCTCTACGAATGAAAGCCATAGACTGCCCTGAGAAAAAAAAGTTAATTTCCTCCCAGAAGCAGGGCTCGTAGTGCAGGCATGGGGCAAATTTAGAATGCTATTGACCTGCAGTTTAACCCCATAGCTGCATGTTATTAGTATTTTTTACCGTACGAGTTCCGTTTAAGGTCGCTTTACTCAATTAGTTGATTTCACCATGATTAGTTGGTGCCTTTGTACCTAGTGTTGATTCTTTGTCTAAAAGTGCACCTCAAAATTGTCGCAATGGAAGTCAGATTGTTCACCAGTTGTTTTTGTTGAGCACTCATTGGCATTGTGTAAGTCAGGCTACTTTCACACTTGCTTTTTTTTGCAGCGCGTTTTTCCCGCAAAAAACGCATGGAAAAAATGCATACGAATGCTGCGTTTTTTTTCAAGCATTTTTATGTGCATGCATGAGAAAACGCAGCGTTTTTATGCGTTTGTATGCGTTTTTAGTGTGTTTTTACCGCGTTTGCGTTTTTTTTCCAACATTTTTTGGCCTCACACTAACCCAAACCATGACTTTACTAACCCTAACCCTTAACCAAACCATACCCTAACCCTAACCTTTAACCAAACCATACTAACCCTAAACCAAACCATACTAACCCTAAACCATACTAACCCTAAACCCCCTTAACTAACCCTAACTCTAACTCAAACCCCTAATTTCCATTGTCTAACCAATGGTCAACAAAAAAACGCATGCGCAAAAAAACGCATACATGAGCATGCCAATGCGCACCCATTGACTTACAATGGGTGTCTTGCTATAAAAAAAATGCATTGCGCACATGCGTTTTTTTGAGGCAAGTCGGACGCCCAAAAAATGCAACAGGATGCATTTTGTGCGCCCGAGCGCACACCACAAAAAAACGCATGCACGTAAAAACGCATACAAACGCATGTGTATGCGCACATAAGCACATCCCATGCAAAATATAGGAAAAAAAAGCGCATGCGTCTTTTAGCGCTAAAATACAGCGCAAAAAAACGCAAGTGTGAAACCAGCCTAACACACAACTGCAATACATCTACGTCTAATAGGTTATGTGAACATAGTGTCTTTTAGACCCGACATTCCTACATAGTTTTGAAGCAGAAGGAAAACTACGCCAGTGGGGTTTTTTTAATCGTCTTTTTTTGTCCATTTTGTGGCAGCTTTGCTGAAGGCGTCTTTTTTTCTTCAACATTTTATATATAAAATAGTGTCGGCTTCCAAGCAAAAGTCAACTGAAAACTGCAAAATAGTCAGGTCACCTTTTTTAGATGCTGCATGACTTTCAATGCCTGAAGCAGTTAAAAGAAGCTAAAAGAGATGGAAGTCATTTTGATATTGCTGTGCTTATGTTCATTGTTTGTAACTTTTTTTAGTGCTTTTTCAGGTGGGTTCCTGGCAGAATCCACCTGAAATGGACGCCATGCGCACATACCCTATAATGTGTTTAAATTACATGATTTGTGAAAAAAGACTCCAAACTTACTCAAAGCAACTGTTATTTTCTCAACCAAGATGGTTTTTATCAGTTGCATTACAAAATGTAAAAAGAAAACTATTGTTTACAATGAAAAGTAACTCTTCTTTTTACAACATACAAGGAAATTCTCATTTGAGGAAAGCATGTGTGTCCTTATTTGTGCAGCCCTATTTAGGGACAGGAAGGTGAGGAGAGGTCCACCTAAAGTGTCATTCTCCTCATAAGCATCTTTGAATCCTTTAAAAACATTCTCAGTCATTTTGATAATTCAATTCCGTCTGCCCTTGCATCACTTTGCATGCCGGTTTACTGTCACCCATGGCTACCACACAGAATAATTCTTCCCTTCTATGCCGATACACCATTAACGAGAGCGAATCTTTGTCTGGGCTTTCTTTTTTTTCTCCTGCAATATATCACATTCCATGTATAGTGCCTTACTCTAGACAAACGTGCTGTGTTCCTCTTTCTTTTGCTTCTTTTTTTTTCTTCTTCTTCTAAAATGGACCCCACCATTACATTTAGAACATGAAAAGGAGATAGTAAAAATGTTTCTAGCCGCTGTGAGAGAAACAGCCCTGAAAATAATGCCTCTTTGTTGCTTGACATTGAACAGAAGCTGATTTACATCTGTGGCTGATCTTTCCTGAATTGGATAAAAGGGATGCAAACTCCAACCATACCAAGCAGCTCCTTATGTTGATGAATCCTTTGGCACATGTTAATTAATAGTCTATTGTGTCTGGCAGACTTGCAAAAAGGGATTCCACACGGTTTGATCTTTTAAAACACAGACAGAAATCTCAGCGCTTATGCCCAGACTTGTTCTTTTATATTATCCCTAACCTAGTTTTCAAATAACCCTAACTGTACTAGACATACAACTAGGAGATGCTATTAGATTTCTAGGAGACCATCAAAGGATTCCAAATTGTTAAACCATAAGTACCATTAACCTTTTTTCGATACAATTGCTGAAAAATCGCCTTTGTTTAATAAGATTTTCCCCAGAATTTACAGCTGAGGGACATGAAGACAGCTTAAATTTGCTGGAAATTGGGCAATTTTTGCCAATTTTATTTTTAAGAATTTTTACCCCTGTTGTTCTGCTTTAGAGAATCAATGTGCTGCAATCAAATGACAAGACAATAAAGTCAATGCAGACAAACCACAACCTTGCAATTTGATGAATCCTCTCTCGTGAGAAATATGAACAGGTTTTTGAGTGAAAAGTATAATGGCTTTTAGGCAAATAAATTACTAAATTGTGATATAGAATTTCACAGCAAAAGGCACCCGTGACTCGAGGGTCACAATCCACTCCATTGTTTTCTATGGAGGTAACTTTTTTTGTATATTGTCTGTAATTTGTGATGGTCAACAATGCTATAGCATGCGCCATCTTTCTACCACCTAATTGTGGTTACAAAACATGGATACTCTGTAATATGGTTTTGAAATGTTGACATTGAATTAAATGGAAGCAGACTTGACCTTGCCACTGAATAATGAGAGATTTAGGTAATGGGCTCAGAGGTAAAGTTATAAGGTGGACAGAGGTAGCAGCGGAATACGAAAACAGGTGCTTGAGTGCAACTAAAAGCCCCTTTGTATCGTAAGAGCTACCAGTACTTTTCATTGCATGTGATTTCTGTGGTGCTCTGTAAAAGATTTTTTTCAATGTACCTAGAAAAGTGACCGTGTCTTCAACACTTTATGACTTTTGCTCAACAAGCATTCTAGAAAAGTTGGACAAATCAGCATCCAGATGTTATGTATCCGTCATCTCAAAATAGCTACCATGTACTGTGATGGCACAAACCACTCTTAGCAGGGCCTACAGGAAGGGCATCCTGGACTCTTCTTTGCTTTACATTTCTACAGGATTCTAGCCTTCAGAGACCTCAGGGTTTGCTTTCATGGACTAGCTGCTGGCCATGGAGGAAGTCACAGAAAGATTTACCCTAAATCATAATCACACAGGAGGGGATAGTGAGAAAAGTAGATTCCTAAACATAGCCAGTGGATAGCAGTGTTCAAGTTTAGAGGTTCAGGTAGAGACTTTTGGCAGAGGAAAAGCTGACAGTATAGGAAAAAAGGGAATAAAGGGTAAAGAAAACAACAATAGTAGAGGAAACAAGATACAAAGCTGGACTAGAATGAAAAAGATCAAGTCATTGCCAGGAAAGCAAGTTATTCTCACAGTTACATATATATATAAGGGTAATAAAGCAGCATAAAACACATTAGCTGGCAAGTGTCAGCGGAATAGTAAAGATTTGAATACTGCATCCTGTGCCCCTATTGGCGGCCAAACTTACCCAGTCTTTGGCCAAAAGATTGACGAGCCAATAGTTTCTTTATTTACAAGTTAATATAATTGATATTTATGTTTGGGTAGTCATGCACACCACCGAGTAGGAATTAAGTCCATTGTTCCCTCATCATAGTCACAAGCAGAATGTGCTAGGCAACCAGAATACCTATAGGTGCTGCCCACTGGTGGACAAATAGAGAAGAGGACCCTGTGCAGGACCTATAAATAGACCCCTTGCAGTCCAATAACTCATCACAATACATAATTCCACCAGCTTTGGAGTTTGTAGTGGGCCCCTTACCTCTCTGTTTTACAGGCTGCACCAATGGTATGCTCACCCCTGGTACAGCTAATAGGAACGGAGTGGTGGCATTGATAGTGGAAATAGCTGGTGGAGGAATGAGAACAAGTAATCTTTTCATCCAAGAAAAAAATAAAAAAAATAAAAAACAGCTCTCATAGGTTGGTATAAGAACAAGCCTCCCCGCAATAACACTAGGCTGCCATACTGCAGAGACTGGAAGCAATATAACAGGGACTATTCTTTTGGCATGCCTGCAACTTTACTTTTTAACTCAGTACAGAAATAAAGTATTTAAAACTAACAAAGCCCAATACGTGCAGGATACAGAGGTAATGTCGCCCTTTTACAGATCTATGGGCAATGTTATATGGCTCTGCGCAACTCAGAAATTGTATGGAACCATAATACAGCTATGTGCACAATTTCAAATAGTTTTTCTTCCTCTATATCATCATCCTGTCTTTCATACTCTATGCGCATAAAGCAGTAGACTTCAAAAACAGATCCCCAATTGAAGAAAACAATGGTTTCGTTCATGCATACAGAAATGCATACATACACAAATGCCAACATTACACTCCATTATGTTACATCTGGCCATCTGATGTGTGAAATCGTTGTGTTTGATCCTAACATACTTCTTTGTTGGTTCTCTCTCATACTTTCAAGGGTGTACTGTCTCTCTCTTTCAAGCTTCTCTTATAATATTCCTTTCTCAACATGTTTTTTGCCACTAAAATGTTAAAATCCAGGCTTACATTACATTATTACAGAAATAATGTGTAATGTGCATTCTCAGTAAGGATCATGAAAATAAAGTTTATATTACAAAAATTAAGTAAAGATTTTGGCAATGACAGCAATTTTAAAGCAGGTACTAGATCAGTGGCTGAGCAGTTCTTGTAAATACACATATGTTTGATTGTACATACAGCTACTCTACAGATTTCCTCCAGATCAGGTTGGAAAACCTTTCTTATTATTGAATAACAATGAGGCCGGGATCATACATACTAGAAACACGGCTGAGTCTCGCATGTTAATATCGGGCACTGTCGCCGGCACTCGGATCGGAGCGTGCGGCCGCATAGCAATACCTGGAGCCGAACGCTCCACTCCCGAGTGTCCGTGGCAGTGCCGGGTATTAACATGCAAGACCCGGCCGTGTTTTTCACATGTGTGATCCCGGCCTAGAGGGGATGCAGCGCCAGAGCCCGTTTTCACCTTCGTGACCAGGCCAATTTTTTAAATTCTGACCAGTGTGATTTTATGAGGTAATAATTCTGAAATCCTTCAATGGATCCCAGTGATTCAGAGAATGTTTTTTCACTACATATTGTACTTCATGATAGTGTTTGATGTAACTTTCATTTATTTCTGAAAATATATGAAATTTGGCAAACATTTTGAAATTATCGCAATTTTTAAACTTTTAATTTTTTATGACATTAAACAAGAGATTTATATCACACAAAGTAGTTCATAAATAACATTTCCCACATGTCTACTTTACATCAGCACAAGTTTTGAAGCAAATTAATTTTGTTACAAAGTTAGAAGGGTTAAAAAAGGTTGATCAGGATCTCTCATTTTTCTAAAAAATTTATAAACCCATTCATCCACTCAATGCCGACTTTTATTCCCCATTGACTTGCATTGGGGTCGGATTTCGGACGAAACTCTGACTTTTTTTTGCCCTAGTCGGACCAGTTTCATCTGAAACAAATTTTGCTTCATGAAACCCGATCCGACCAAAGTCGCTCAACTCTAGAAGTGACTTTGTGGGGCCTATATGACAGAAAATACCTAAATGTAACACCAGTCTCAAAAACTGTACCCTTCAAGGTGCTGAAAACCGCATTCAATAAGTTTATTAACCCTTCAGATGCTTCACAGGAATTAATGGAATGTGGAAGGAAAAAATTAACATTTAACTTTTTCCCACAAAAATGTTAGTTTATCCCCAAATTTTTCATTTTTAAAAGGGTAACAAGAGAAAATGCACCCTAATTTTTTTTCTACAATCTCTCCTAAGTACACCAATACCTCATATGTGGTGGAAACCACTGTTTGGGTGCACGGCAGGGAAGGAGCACCGTTTGAGTTTTGGAATACGAAATTGACTGGAACTGATATCGAACACCATGTCACGTTTGGAGGGCCCCTTATGTGCCTAAAAACAGTGGAAACCCCCACAAATTACCCTGTTTTGGAAAATAGACCCTTCAAGTAATTTATTTAGATGTGTGGTGAGCACCTTGAACCCTCAGTGGCTTCACAGAAATTTATAATGTTGACCGTGAAAACAAACACATTTTACCCCCAAAAATATTGGTTTAGCGCCATTTTTTTATTTTCACAAGAATGAAAGGAGAAAATGGATGACAAAATTTGTTTTTCAATTTTTGCCTAAGCACGCCGTTACTCTATATTTGTTGGAAACTGACTGCTTGGGCGCACGGCAGGGCTCGGATGGAAAGGAGCACTATTTTG
This sequence comes from Dendrobates tinctorius, assembly GCF_039654945.1. NCBI lineage: Eukaryota > Metazoa > Chordata > Amphibia > Anura > Dendrobatidae > Dendrobates > Dendrobates tinctorius. Next base: position 14,370,047 of record NW_027361671.1, on the reverse strand, counting down.
GCTGGAAAAGGTTGTGGACACCATGTCACATTTGAAAAGCATCTGACGTGCCAAAACAGCAGAATCCCCCATAAGTGACATAAATTTGTAAACTAGTAGTGAATATTTGTAACCATTAGATGATTCACAACCTTGTATAACATTGGGCTGAGTAAATTAAATATTACTATTTTTTCCACTAAAATGTTGCTTTGACCCCAAGTTTGTAATTTTCAAAAGGGGTAATAGGGGAAACTAACAGTTACATTTTGTTACACAATTTCTCCTGAGTAGATCAGTACCATATAAGTGATCAAAAACTGCTTTTGAGGAACAATGCAAAGCTGAAAAGGGATGGAGTGCCATATTACAGTGCAAATTTTGCTGCACTGGCTTGAGGGTGCCATGTCACATTGACAGAGCTCTTGGGGTTCCAGAACAACATAAACCCCAATGAGTGACCCCATTTTACAAACTGCACCTCTCAATGAATTCATCTAGGGGTGCAGTGATCATATGTATGTCACAGAAATTTATACCTTTACACAGTTAAGAAAAAATAATTACATTTTTCACCACAAAAAATTGTTTTAGCCCCAGATTTTACATTTTCACATGGGAAACGTGTTAAATTGGTGCCAAAATGTGTCACACAATTTCTGCCGAATGTGGAAAAACCCCATATGTGGATGTACAGTACTGTTTAGCCACACAGTGAGACTCAGGAAGTAAGGAGCGCTATCTGACTCTTGGATAACAAATTATTGTAGAATAGCTTGCAAACTCCATATGCAGAGCGCCTAAGTGCCAGAAGAGCAGAATCCCCCTCAAGTGACCCCATCTTGGAAATTAAACCCTTCTGGGAATTTATCTACAGGTGTAGTGATGATTTTGACTCTGTGGGTGTTTTCCAGAAACAAGCAGTAATGGATGTTTCCTGGGTGAAAATTGCAAACTGCTGTTGTAGTGACCAGTACGTTGCAGTGACCAGTACATTATGCCCAGTTAATGTTTCTGGAGACACACACCTGTAAATTAGGTGGGCTCTCTTCTCTAAAGAAATTCCGAACATCTGGTTTAGGCACACTGTGGGGCTCAGAAGGGAGGGGGGATTTAGATTTGGGAGCGCAGAATTCACTGGATTTCTTTTGGGGGACGAGGAGCCATAATGTTTTCACAGAGCCTTTGCACTACCAGTAACGTGGAAGCCTTCTTTTCAGAAGGATCATTGATGTTCATCTGCAGTTTGCAAAAGATCACTTACTAATATTTTGTGGATGGATGAGACCAAAATATAACTTTTTGGTTTAAACACAAAGCATGTAAGTCCTTCTACAAAGAATGGGTGAAGAGGAAAAAAAATAAAGTTTTGGAATGGCCAAGTCATTGTGCTGACTTTAATCCTTTAAGAATGTTGTGGAAGGACCTGAAGTGAGCAGTTCATAGGAGAAATCCCTGCAACATAACAGAGCTGAAGCTGTTTTGATGGGAGGAATTGACAAAATTCTTACAAGCCAATGTGCTGGAATAATCAAAAATTACAAGAAACATTGAGATGCAGTTATTGCTACACAAGTGAGTCACACCAGATACTGAATACAAAGGTTCACATTATATACTTTTGCCACTCACAGACGTGATATTAGTTCATTTTCCTCATTTATAAAATTATAATGTCTAATAGTTTTGACTAACTTGCGTGATTTTGTTCTCTTTATCTAATTTTAGGACTTGTGTAAAAATCTGATGAAGTTTTAAGTCAAATTTATTCAGAAATATGGAAAATTCTGAAGGATCCACAAACAAAAAGTTTCAAAAGTGAGAGCAAGAGTGAGCTTTTCCCATTTTAAATAAAAAATATATAATTTACAGAATATCCACTGAAAGCACTTATCAACTATAAAATAAATTGTATTAACATGTCACTTGTACAACAATTGTTTTAATTTGTGTGCCCTTTCATGACTCTTAATAAGGTCCTATAGGGTTCAGGTAAGATTCTCATTGTTTGGACAGGAAGCATTCATGCTGTGAAAAGTAAAGAAAAACTATTTTTAGCTAATATATCTGACAATAATAAATTAGGAGAAGCAACCAAGCAGCTTTATTAAGGTATTATGGATATGGTGTTCCTGGGAACTGAGGATCACAAGTGACCTGGTTATTGTCAAATTAAAATCATATTTCCATCATATTTTCTCTAGCTTTAAAATGTTGTACTTTGTCGAAGCTCTAGTGAATGGCATTTCATGCCCTTCACTGGGGCTAAAGTGACACGATATTGGCCTAATACACATTTTAATAATCATAAAATCTATAACTAATGTCAATGACAGAAATCTACTCTATGCAGCACGTTAAGTTCATGTCCCATGTTCTTCCATTTTGCTCTCTTGTGATGATTCCTCTTGAGTCACCTATGTCCCCATGGACATAAACCTCGCTTCAAGTTTGAGCGCTGTCTTCATTATAATGATCACTTATGTCAGTAGAACACCTTCTATGTTTCAATAAGAGAGAAGTGAGTGATGTTGAAAGCATTCAGCCTCAGCACAAATATAGTATGACCTACGGCACAACCTCTTTGTCTGCTAGGAAATGTTCAAAAAGTTGTTGTAGAATTCATGGTGACTATTTTAAGCTATAAGAACTAGCGGGAAAAAAAAGATTCCAATATTTCTATATATTCATTGATTCCTATGCTGAAATTTTAAAAGCCTTGTAAATAAATATAGCAGTACAGCAATTTAGGATGTGGCTGCATCTTTGTATTTGCAGTCATTTTTTGCATTGCAGTCACATCAAATTTGTCCCCACTGTAAATGAGCAAATCAATTCAATGCAAATCAAATTTGTTGAATTCTATGAAATTCGCAGATCCCAGCCAATTCAAACAATATAAGATTACATTTGAACAAATCACAAAAAATGCCTGCCACCATTTTACACATTACAGAAGATTGCATGAGCAACCGAAGACTCACATAACCTCAGGTGTGACTCCATAATGCATTGCAGCTATGCATGATATAGCGCAACCGTGTGGGAGGAACGGCCCCCGTCGAGTGTCCGGGCCGGAACCAAGGGAGCTGTCATCTAGGTTCCGGGGGGAAACTGTCCCTGGGGGACAGAGTTCGGGGACGGACCGTTGTGACAGACAGATGGGCTGGGGGAGGGACCAGTATAAAGGACGCGGGAAATTCCCGGGACGATGAGTCAGCAGACCGGGACAGAAGCAGCAGGAGACCATGGGAGTGACTGAGAGCCAGAGCGACTTACCAGTGCCAGGGGAGACACTCACGGAGTACATCAGAGGGACGGCGCCGGGACGACCATCCGAGACCTGTTGCCCCGCTCCAGCCTGCGGCCGCTGCCACCTTACCTCAGCTCGCGGCCGTTGCTGCCTCACCTCAGCCCACGGCTGTGGCCTGCCTGCGGTCGCTCACGGACGCTGCCGCCACGCCCCAGCTCGCGTCTGCGGCCTGTCTCCCGCCACCCGCAGCCGCCCTGCTCTCACCCAGGGCCGCAGCAAGTACAGTGCCATCAGCGGCCACCACTGTCCCGCTCTGGTCCGCGGCAAGGGCCGGGCCTTTGCTCACTGCGGAGTCCCCTTCGCAGCTGCTAGTTGCACAGGTGGCCTATCACCCGCCACCCCACATCGCTGCTGCTTGCCCCAGTCCAGGGGCTGCGGCCCATCCGTCCAAGGACTCTGCCGGGGCCTGTGGGGCTCCAGTGTCATCAGCGCGCCGGAGCGCGCAAAGACTTCATCAACGCCTCAGCAACTGGGCCCAGCGACTACTACGCCGAAAGACAACGATCCTGAATGGCGAGGGACATCTGGACTGCTAAGTTGACTATATAATTAAGGACCCGTAGTCGGCCATACCGCGGCCCTATAGTGACCGGCTACTGCCGGAAGTAGTCGTGTTCTACCCGTTTGTGTTTGCTTGTACAGAGCCCCTGCGAGGGCAATCCGTGTTACCCCTTTTGTTGATCAGGCCATGACTGAGGAAAGTTCCCTCTAGTCTTATAAATGTTACTATAGAAAGCACCAAATTGTCTCGTGACTTGTCACTGCATCCTGCGTACCTGCAAGCACCACAACCAATCAGGAGGGAATATAATTGTCAGTATAAAAGCCAAGGCAGGGAATGCAGTAGGCAATTTCATGCTGATTTAGGATAGAGAGAGGCTGACAAAGCTCCCAGCTCAGCAATATAAGTAGGAATAAGAATAGCTCTAAAACATTGGATGAATATTCCAGATAGTAATGTGTTGTACAACTGCAGCAGTGAAGAAGAAGAGAATAGCAGTTTGCAAATAACACAGAGGAGCGAGAGATAGGAGAGATGCCAGCAGCAGTGATGATCTGTGATTGATCAGTGATATGGTGTGGCTTACATTTGTCCTGTTGCATTTGAATTACAATTACACAATAGAATGAACTGATATCAACACAGTCGGTTTGAGTTAGTGTTCTGTAGCGGCAGGTCGGCCTAATCATAAATGACTAAGGAGTAGAGATGATAGGTTCGATCCACAGAAATTTGAGTTAGAGTCACATTTTCTGACATTTTTATATTAAGCAAACACTTTGAGATTCGGTTCGCGGTTCACAGAAAAAAAACTTGCACGCCGCCATTTCCCACACTGCTACAACATCAGAGAGGTGGCTAATGTTTTTTTTGTTTGGCCTTGCAGGCTTCTCAATTATGCGAAGCAGCTTTGACATCTAGTAGATTACCTTACCTTGTGCAGTGTGGGTCAGTACCTGGGCCATCATAGATCAGTGGTTACCAATGGAGCAAAGTTTGCAGGTCAGAGTCATTTTCCATCTCCAGATTCATTGGGTAAGTCTTTCTATTCTGTAGAATGTAAGCTCTTATGGTTAACATGGTTAACAGGGTCCCCTTTATCTCATGTTTGGAGTGTAAGCTCTTATGGTCAGCAGTGTCCGCTCGCTCTCATATATAGAGTGTAAGCTTTTATGGTTAACAGGGACCTCTCTATCCTGACAATGAATGGAGGCTTGCAATAGATATCAAAAGCAATAATAAAGGATTTTGGGGATATGTCAAAAGTAAAAGAAAAGTCAAAGATGCTATAGGATTTTTACAGGACGAATATGATGAAATGGTAAGACAGGATGTTGAGAAGGCCAAACTTTAAAATTCCTATTTTTCATCTGTTTTCTCTCATAAAGGAAATGTAACATCATCTGTTCTTCACTGTCCTATTAAGGGAATAGAAGAATCCAGGATATCTGTAAACAGAAAGATAGTGAGGAAACACTTAGCTAACCTAAATGAATTCAAGTTTCTATGTCCAGATGAATTACATCGCAGAGTACTGAAGGAGATAGTAGAAGAAATTTTTGAACCCCTCTCCATAATCTTTGAAAATTCTTGGAGAACAGGAGAAGTCCCATAAGACTGGAGAAGAGCAAATGTTGTTTCTATCTTCAAAAAGGGGAAGAAGGTGGACTCAGGCAACTATAGGCCGATGAGTCTGACTTCTATACCAGGAAAGATCTTTGAACAAATTATTAAACAACATGTATGTAAGTACCTGGATAAGAATGAAGTGATTAAACAGAGTCAGCATGGGTTTGTAACTAATAAGTCATGTCAGACTAACTTAATTTCCTTCTATGACAGAATCACTGATTGGGTGGATCAGGGAAATGCTGTAGATATAGTATATCTTGACTTCAGCAACGCATTTGACAAAGTATCTCACACAATCCTTATTGAAAAAATGGCTAATTATGGAATGAACAAGGCAACTGTTAGGTGGATTCATAACTGGCTTAGTGATCGGACCCAAAGAGTGATTGTAAATGGCTGCACATCCAGTTGGAAGAATGTCTCAAGTGGGGTGCCACAGGGCTCTGTCCTGGGCCCAGTATTGTTCAACATCTTTATCAATGATTTAGATGAAGGAATTGAGGGTAAACGGATTAAATTTGCTGATGACACAAAGCTTGGAGGGATAGCTAATACTAGAGAAGAGAGAAAGAGGATTCAAAAAGATATAAATAAATTGGAGAAGTGGTCAGCAACTAACAGAATGGTTTTTAACAGGGAAAAATGCAAAGTACTACATCTGGGCAATAAAAATGAAAAAAGCATATACAGAATGGGAGGAATAGGGCTAAGCAACAGCACATGTGAAAAAGATTTGGGTATACTAATAGATCACAGACTGAATATGAGTCAACAGTGTCATGCAGCAGCAAAAAAAGGCAAATGCAATTCTAGGATGTATTAACAGAAGCATACAGTCTAGATCATGTGGAGTCATTATTGCCCTCTACTCCTCTTTGGTCAGACCTCATCTGGAATACTGTGTCCAGTTTTGGGTGCCACATTTTAAAAAAGACATCAACAGACTGCAAACCATGTCTTATGAGGAAAGGTTGCAGGATTTGGGAATGTTTAGCTTGCAGAAGAGAAGACTGAGAGGAGACTTAATAGTTGTCTACAAATATCTCAAGGGCTGTCACATTGTAGAAGGATCATCTTTACTCTCATTTGTACAAGGAAAGACTAGAAGCAATGGGAAGAAACTGAATGGGAGGTGACACAGATTAGATATTAGAAAAAACTTTTTGACAGAGTGATCAATGAGTGGAACAGGCTGCCATGAGAGGTGGTGAGTTCTCCTTCAATAGAAGTCTTCAAACAGAGGCTGGACAGACATCTGTCTGGGATGATTTAGCGAATCCTGCTTTGAGCAGGGGGTTGGACCAGATGGCCCAGGAGGTCCCTTCCAACTCTACGATTCTATGATTCTGTAGAGTGTAAGCGCTTATGGCACTCTCTCTCTCTTCCCAAGGTATATTTTCTGATCAATTACAAACACCAATTTATTTGCCCCAAATCATACTTTCTGGGAAAATTTGGCAAAGACAGTGAACTTTAACTTTCAAAGATATGCTCATCTCTATTAAGGAGACTTTGACAAATTTTTAATTATGAAAAAATGAAAAGTCTGTTAGTGCACTGTGTGAATAAATGGGTGATTGGCTGCTACCAGTTGCCATCTCCTTACATGATGAGGTCACTTTGATATTACTATGGCTCTGTTGGCGTTAAGGAGCTTGAAAGAGGTTGGATATAGTCACAAGAGACCTCAAAGTGTTACACACATCTTTTCAATGTAATTGGAGGATTTGAAGTCTTGTAAGTTGCAACAAATCAAATTTTGGGGAAAAATTTGTTGAATCTAGCAAATTTTAATAAATGTCTGAGTTGTCTATGTTCTATTCTACAGTAAAGTTCTAAAATATCACTGCACATAATTCAGTTGTGTGTGATCATGCAGCTGCAGGGAATGGAAACAGGCTGTCAGACACAGCTTGACTCTATAGAAAAGGCAGAGTTTCTTACGTCTTTGCTCTCCCAATCACTGCATACACAGTGCTGAACAAGTACTGTGTGTACAGTAATAGGAAGTGCTAACAAAATTTCCTCCCCCAAATCCAGCAGTCCTGGGAGATTCAGTCAGATTTGCTGTGCAGACAGGAGGCTGAATTTCCGCTATAACTGAGGCTAATATACTAGCCCCAGAGGGGGAAAATCAGGTTTAAAAATTATTTATTTAAATGACTCCCACAAATTATTTTATGATGTTAAATGAAAAATAAATAAACACGGAAATTAAGAACATGGAAAAAAGCCTATGCCAATCTAAATCGCTATGACTAGCCCCACTGCCATTGAGAAAAAACAAACATGTCTGTTATATAAGAATAATTGTTACATAAAGGAGAACACTATTTAAAATTTATTTCAGTGATCCTTTCTGGATATCAACAAAAAATATGAAAAACATATGGGGCGCCCCTGAGGGTTCAGTTGCCACAGAGGTACTGCACCTCATCCAGAGGTGTGGTATCCCACTCTCAGGTAAGGAGGGAGCACTACCCAGGACTCTAACATTCACACCCAACAGAAACCAGTTCAGTCAGGGCATCTGGGTGTAGCCTTAGGGAGGAAGGCCTCATCCCAGGCTGGCTAGGAAAGGAAGTTGGGGAGTGATTGGGGAAGATAGGAAAAAGGGGAGGAGCTTAGAAGGTGAGAGTGTGTGAGCAGTGACAATTAGTGGGAGGAGTTAGTGCTGAGGTAAGAAGATTGTTCTGGAAAAATTCAGGGATTTGGTGAGGAGACAGAGAAGGAGGAGGACTGCAGTAGGAAAAGGTAGAGAAGAAGTGAAGAGGGAGAAGGAAGCTCCCGGGAGGACAGAAGGGGTCCTAGAGGCACGGTGCAGTGACCATACTGCCCGTGGGACTTGTTCCACGCCAACTAGCATTGGGTGGAAGGACCAGGTCGCAGTGGGGTACCGGCCCCCTTGCCTAGTGGAAAAATCATCAGACTCAACTAGCAAGCCAGAGGCAGAGACACCTGTAGGTGTCCCAGCCACAAGCCACAGTTATCTTCTCCCAAAAGGCAGCCATATATGAGCAAGGGGACACAGAGAGGATGTCGCCTGACAAGGTCCGCGTCTGCTGGCTTGGACACTGACTGTGAGGTGTTGGGCAGGAAGGGAGAAAAGCCAGCACAGTGAGATGGCCAGGAGAGGTACATACTGAAAGGAGTCCTGGGAAGGTGTATCCTGATCTATCTGGGAGTTTCTTGGACCTCTCACCTGGAGGACACAGTGCCAAGTGGGCATCCGTGTACACAAGATCTGTGAGTTAAGGCGGTTTTACACATAGCGATATCGCTAGCAATATCGCTATAACGTCACCGATATCGCTATGTGTGATACTTACCTCCGACCGGCTCCCCCGCTGTCTGTCGCTGATCTCGCGAGATCGGTCGGCTCCATTTTTCGTCGGGCACTTCCTGCTGGGCTTCCTGTGGCGCCGATGAGCGACGTGTGGAGGCAGGCGGGAGGACGTCAGGATCACCGCGTCTGAAAGGTAAGTATCGTCCGCTGTATCGCTGCTGCATCGCTGTGAGATCTGCCTGTGTGGCAGCTCACTAGCGATCATTTAGCGATGCACCAGCGATCCTGACCGGGTCGTATCGTGGTCAGGATCGCTGGTGCATCGCTAAATGTAAAAGGGCCTTAAAGCATTAGAAACTTCACCGAGCTGTGTTCCCTGAATTCTTCCTGCGTCACTTACCCAACTCTGCTACATCTATCATCATCAAACACAGCATCTTTTCTATCACAACTGCCCTGGCACAAAGCTCTGCCTGTGGAGAGCTATACCAACTCTGTTGCATCACCACTTGTCTCAGCTAATCTGCACTGTAGCGCTGGTCACCTCTGACCAGAAACCACAGGTGGCGTCATGAACATTTTATAAACTTTATATCCCTTGTAAATATCCCTTTAATTGGACGCCTAGGGCCACGGACCGGGTCACTGCCGCTGTGACACATCCCCTTTAAGAAGCAGCCTGGTACTGAGTATCCCCACTGCCTTGGCGGGCGATCCACATACATTTTCTATATATTTCTTTTCACCAATGACAGCAACACAAGAGAGCGGATCCACCCTTGAAGGATAGGAAACATACAAAATAAAGAGGCGAAGCCTCTCCCCAGCATCAGTTAGTTTACTGTCCTTGATGGGGGTCCTCTACACCAGTGGTTCCCAAACTCCAGTCCTCGCAGACCCCAACAGGTCATGTTTTCAGGATTTCCATAGTGTTACACATGTGAGAGAATTCCTGATGCCTTGATGATACTTCCATCACCTGTGAAATACTAAGGAAATCCTGAAAACATGACCTGTTGGGGTCCATGAAGACTGGAGTTTGAGAACCACTGCTCTACACAGAGTGTTAGAACGAAGAAAAGAAGATTCTTAACCATCCTGCCCGGGTGCGAGCGGTATTAAAAGAGATTGAAAACACTTCACACAAAGGGTGTGCTGCCTTCATCATTAAAAAGGAAATATCCCTTTGAGGATGAGGATACTGCTCTATGAGATGAAGCACCCATGTTTGGGGTCCCTCCTCGAAGAGTAAAAAGTCATTTTGGTGACCCCATTCTCAGTCTGGGGTTAAGGCTGCCTCTTTTCCATCCTACATAGGTAAGAGTTTTATCAAGCTGTGGATTCTCAATGTAGTAGAGTGTTATGATTGAGTCACCATAGGAGGCAAAAACAGAAATGCTAGCTAAGTCCAGAAAACCAGAGAAGTTGGCAGCTATCGGATTGCAGACTCCTGAACCTATCAACACAACTAGCAGTAGCCGTGGGGGGTTCCTACGATGCCCTAGACCCCTCGATCACAGCCGGAGAATTAAATAGGCCTAAAGAAAGAAAGGGGAAATCTAAACTGCCCCAGAGCAGACCCCAAAGCAATAGGCAGCCCCCAACATATAATGACGGTGAAGCAAGGAAAATACTAACACAGACAGAAAGATAGACTGAGCAAAGAGGGGCCCAAGCTAACTAGATAGAAAAGGAGAGGAAGGCTGCTGTCTGCAATCCGTGAAAAACCCTATGAAAATAAGAGCCAACAGGCTGACAGTGAAAAAGGCCCTGAAGACGCTAGGCTTCAAAAAAGCTATGTCAGTACTCAGGAATATACTGAAGACAGAGCTACAGGCAAAAGGAGATTCAGCTCACCCCAGCAGGGAATGGCAGAATACTGAAAAGCAAGGAAAACAAAAAACAAAACAAAAAAGCTAACAGGCAAAACAGAAAACTTAGCTTTAGAGGAGCAGGAATCAGACTGGTGTCCTAGAAGTCCAAAGAGAAATCACCCGCAGGGCAGAAGGGCGTCGGCAGCCTTATATCCAGTCCGTGACTCCACTCAGCCAGTCATCCTCATTAGACTCAGGTGCCTGATAATCAGGCTCATTACCTTCCTTTACCAGAATAGGGAGTTCACCAGACCCCAGTGACGAAGGGGAAAATGAACTCACAACAGTAGAGTCTGGTCTAAGACTAGAATTCCTGGTTGTTCCCCCACAGATCTTTTATGGTAACAGCTACTTGGAGGTCTCAGGGGAACAGTTAGACCTAGAAACAGAAGTTCAGAAGTTGGTAAAAAAAAATCAGTCTTAATGTAGGCTCCAGTACAGGAGGAAGGGGAGATTTATATTCTCATTTTTTATTATAAAGAAGCCAGGCACCTCTTTCAGGATCATCATCAACTTGAAAAAGCTAAACAAGTTTCTAAGAGCCCGATCTTTCAAGATGGAATCCATAAAATCAATTACAAAGCTCCTGTTTCCAGGTTGTTATATGGTCATTATAGACCTAAAGGACACATACTATCATGTCATTTTGGTGACCCTAACATCTGCTCTTACTGTTAGTGACATTCACACTTTGTCGGTTAGTGCTCCCTTTATGCAGTTCTTGGATGACAGGGTTATTTTAAAATCAGACTCAGCTTACCATCCTAAAGTTGCCATTAGGTTCCATAGAAGTTAGGAGGTTGTCCTCCCTTCCTTCTGCACTAACCCCAGGAATTCTAGGGAATAAAACTTTCACACCTTAGACGTTAGAAGATGCCTGATAGGATATGTCTCAGCGACAAGGTCATGGAGAAAAAGTCAGACGTTATTCATGTCTCCAGATTAGATAGCAAAAACCTGCTGACAGATTTTCCTTAAACTGTAGTTAATTGGCATGAAATGCACCAAATTTTACTAGAATGTGCAGTTCACTGTTTTAGGCCTTACTTGGATGTCCATATTTCAAATACACATTGTAACCTTGTTTTTATTCTTTCTAATTAATATATACCCATTTTAGTATGTTGGCATGTCCATGCTTTTTTTTTTCAAAACAAATGTCCTCAGAAATAGTAAAAAAGATAGACATGTCTGACCTGTATTTGAGCCAAGTCACAGATCAAACTTACCATTCGAATTGACGGGTTTGTGAAATAAATGAACACCATAAGAGTGCTGTAGATTTTTTTTACTTCAATGGATTGGAGAAGTCCTGAACTTTGTTTTTTTGCATGCAAGAAGAAGGGATGCAACACAAATGGTAAAAATGAACACACTGACCAAAAATTGATAAAAAGCATTAATTCTGGAAAAGGATATCTGAGTGCGGCATTACTCTCTTAGGAGCTAACATTGATTTGCACCAAAATGCACTATTTTACCAATTTCTGTCTTTCAACTTGATTCAATAGTTGGAAACATGGAGACAACACACCCTTCAAAGTCACCATGCTTTTTCTACTTTTGGAGAGTGTAGTATAAATGATGACGTTTTGGTGCAAATCTTTTGTGTTCTTACTACCAACAATATTTGGCTTAATTCGTGTAAAAAACGGGCAAAAATGCAATGATAAACTTACCCCATAGTGCAGTCTTTAAGGGGGTTGTCCGGTCAATAACGACAAGTCTGCAGTCACTCTATGTGAGGGTTCACATCACGCGCACTGCACACTTGAGGATTTAGTGGTATCAGCACTGGGAGCTGCAGTTATGTGACTGCAAATATGTGATATGCATTCTCCAGGGCACATTCCGACTAGACTATTTCCGTCCTTAATATATTTGCATTGAGTAAGGCTCAACTCATCTAGTCAGATTGTGGCCAGAAGTATGCATATCGCATACTTGCAGTGACATGACTGCCTTTCCCGGGGCTGACACCAGAGAATCCTCATAGTGAGCAGTGCGCAATATGAGGATTCACAAGTCTGCAGTTACATAGTTATTGCAGACTTATCATTTTAGACCAGACAATCTCTTTAAAGCTAATTTGAAATCTCATTTCAGGCCGTTGTTATTATTTGGAACTTTTTGAATTATTCTAATTTTACAATGTATCAACTTTTTCATACACAACCGAAAAAAAGAGGGTTTAAAAAAAAAAGAATTGTAAAAATGTGTAAATCTTCCCCAATATTCAAATCTTTTATCATAACGACTAATATACCCAAGTGGATATTAAATATGATATATACAACAAAATTGAGGGTTAGCAAAATGGCATAAAGCAAGTTTAGAACCAACTTGGGATACAAATACATTTTGATTTCAAATTGGATTGTGGAGAGAACTCTCACGTATTTTATCGGCCAGGTAATTCATTAGATTGAAAAAAAAATGGGTAAAGGAGTACGGAAGTGAATAATGCACGCTGCAATGTAATGATTAAACAAAAGAACATTTCAATGTGTCTCTAACAGCCTCAGCTTATCGCTAAAGTGGCTTTGTGAATGACAAAGGTTGAGTAGCACTGCCTTAAGGGCATTGTTAATATCTAGATTATGTAGAGAACTGGCGATGAGAACAGACATGAAGATTGACAGTCCTCATGACTCACTCCATTACTTGCTACTATTGAGCTCTTGCCTCTCATTCTCATGTCATACTGTACAACCGTCTTTCCAACTACCGTATATCCGTTTAACCCTAAGTGGTCCAAATATTTGATATTTAGCCTCTCGTTCTGTTTTGGAACCAAATTATAAAATGATGTGAGACGCACCGGTATCATACTGTACAATGAAATCCAAAAGTCAATGCAATCTATGACTAGTTATGTGTTATATAGTTGCAATTCCTTAATGTGCTTCTTATTACATCTCTAAGTTATTCTTGATCAGTTGCATGGCGGCCAGATGGCCTCCTACCTTCTTATCTCTTGAGGGCATTTCTTGTTCATTACACTTATCAGACGTTCCTACTGTACGAATAATAGCTCAAACCAATAATCACGTTTTTTTCTTCCTAATTATCAACACAAGAGAAAATTAAAAATGCAATTTTGTCTACTCCTTAACATTACTATCAAAATTTAATCTCAGCCCACAAAAGACCATGTGTTGTCCCCGTAATATCATGTGCAGTTATTCTGATACTCGGTAATCATGAATGTACTAACGATGATATCTGCTTGGAATATTTGCTTAAATTGTATATTTAGGAGGGTTTCAATGCATAATCTCATCAGCATGTCGACATTATATCAGAAACGGCAGCTGATTAGCATGGCAGAAATAACAGTGCGGATGATGAGGACTTGTTTTCTCATTAAGGGCAGGAAATGAAATTGCTGTGTTAGATTTATTGAATTCCCATTCTGAATAAATCCAGAGATTTACGGTCTGCTGAATCAGGAATAAAAATTTTCTTCTACGATATTTTTTAGTCTGTGGTTATTGGGAAGTAAGGAAATCTCAAATTTTTATTGGCATTATCTATCTCTAGAAAGTTCTCTCCATTCTCTCTCTGGCAAGAAACTTGATGGGCCAAATACATCTCTGACCTCCTTATTGGGTTGTTACAGCCATCTTCTAGGGTTTGCTCCTCAAGCGCTGGACATATTAACCTCTCAGGTCTCAGTCAATCAGACGCCACTTAGCTGCAAATGTTTAGCATAGCATGCACTATAAAATAACTTTTTGGTGATTACAGCCATCAGTTTTAGTATCTCTCTCACTTCTTTGCTATCTCATTCCTGCCCAACTCACAGGAATGGCAGGGTTTATGGTTTACTCAGGAAGCAGCACCATTCTCAGTCATTCTCTCTAGCCATTCCTATAGTCTCCGAAGTCCATTTGCCAGTCCTTCAACTTCCTACATTAATATCACATGTCATCAGCAACCCTATTTGAAAACCCCAAATCATAATATGGCACTTTTTTGCCTTTAAACTTATTTACATTATTTACACACATGTTCACTGTTGCTCCAATCATGCTGGAGACATTTGGGACCCCTGTTTTAAGATCAGTTATGGTACCGAAGGTCTGAAACCCAATAATTGAAAATTTATCACCTAATGTATCATGTGGATAGGTGACATAGTCATAGCCGAAAGTGTTAGCACTCTTGAAATTGTTCCAGAAGATGAATTTCTCCCCAAAAGAATTAAAATTACACGTTTTGTTATACACATGATTATTTTCTTTGTGTGTATTGGAACAACACTAAAAAAAAGTAAAAAATGTAAATTTGACATAATTTCACACAAAACTCCAAAAAATGGGTCAGACAAAATTGTTGGCGCCCTTAGCTTAATATTTGTTTGCACCCCCTTTGGAATAAATAACTGTAAACAATTTCTTTCTACAGTATAACCATCAACAAGCTTCTTACACCTCTCAACTAGAATTTTGGACAACTCTTCTGCAAATTCTCCAGGCAGGGCTGGCATCAGCACCCGGGCAAGTGCCAGGGACATGGACAAATGGGGGGCCAACTCGCGGCCAGGACACTAGGGGGCCCGGACCACTCCCCCAGCAGCTGTGCAGGGCCACCTGTTTCTTCGTCCCTGCTTTATGTGTCACTTAAACAAACATGGCCGCACACAGTTGATAGTGTGTCTGTGTCTGCAAGTAATGAAGTGGCAGCGGCGACACACAAGCAAAATTATAGGTACAGTGCAGACCCAACTGCATCATTATTAGCAGACATAGCCACACAGTCCACTGCTCGCAGTCATGTTTGTTTAAGTGACGGCTTAAGCAGTGCACCCTCCATAGCCACATGCCAAAGAAGCTGGATGGTAGACAAGCCGGGGGAGGTGAGTGAGGTTTATTGCCGGCTTCCCCATATTAAAAATATTTCTAATCTGTCCATATGTCTGTGTATGCATGTCTAATGTGTACATCTGTTTATATCAGTGTGCATGACTGTATATATTTAATAATATTTAGAATTTAGAGTCCTCAGTGGTTGATACCTTTTAATGGCTAACTGAAAAGATGGTAACTAGAGTTGAGCGACTTTTGTTTTTTTAGGGTCGAGTTTCGTTTCATGAAACCCGACTTTTCCAAAAGTCGAGTCGAGCAAAATCGGCCAACTATAGGGAAAAGTCGGGGATCCGACCGAAACACGAAACCCAATGTAAGTCAATGGGGAATTAAAGTCGGCAGTGAGAGGAGGACAGGAAACACACCTACAGTGCCCATTTGAATGCCAAAAGCATCAATTCTTATTACTTAAGCTTGTCAACCTTAATTTACTTCATAATACTAGTTACGCACTGAAAAATGGGGGTTATTTGGCTACAGTTGTGGGGGGTAGGGCTGGCTCCAGGTTTTCGTGGGCCCAGGGCCAAAGAGCGCCCCTTTAACACATACCACAACTCATGATGCTCCGATACGGCAGAGAAATAGCAGTATAGTACAATGAAAAATACTTCACTTCTTACATCTCATGACTGATATCCATTTTAAATTCTCCAATATCTCCAAAAACGGACAGTATATAACTCCATGCAGTATTATGGTCAGCGCGTAGTGCGCTATACAGAGTAATGAGGCCCATATATTTCTCCATATGGAATCATTGATCCCATATAATGTTTCAAACCGTATATGATGAGCTCCACATAATGCTATAGTATATGTCGGTCCCAATGGATGAAGCTCCACTGTCTTATGGGCCCAAATAATGCTCCATATATAATGGGCACCATTTCTACTGCTCTAGTGTATAATGGGCCCTGTAAATGCGGCTCCAGTGTCTGATGTCCACCTTTGGAAGGCTCCAGGGTATGGTGGGCCCCACATATAATTCACCAGAGTATAGTGCTCCCCAAAAATTGCTGTCCCAACATTGAAAACAATTACATAAGTCTCCTTGCTAGGGAATCCCTGCACTACTCTGAACTCCTTGTCGTCCCCATCTTCCATCTCACTGCACTTGGCTGTTTAGGCCCTCCCACCAGCAGAGACACTTTTGCGTACTGTGCGGTGCCCTGTGCCAGTGCCATCGCCCATGAGTATGCCCCCCCACCTGCTCAAGGAACCTGCACTTTCATCTGCACCTTCCTCTTTGTCACCGTGTAAGGTGGTATAGTATGTGGGAAGGGGAACCTGAGTTTCCTCTGGGTCAGATTCTGGCAGTGTAGAGTGCGAGGGGAATGTAGTGGTCTGGGTCAATGTACCAGCAGCATCATCCAGCAGTGGCTGGGCCTCAGTGCACTTGTGGCGTCCCCAAGAGTACGGTCGCCACTATGGCATTACCTTCCTCCTAGGGAGTGTGTTGTCAAGCTTGGGAGCAACAAAGGATCTCTCTAGCAGTGAAACCAACACACAACACATTTCCCACTCCAGGCTAGCAGGGAGACCTCTGAACCTGACTGCTGAAGAGCTGCTCTCTGTGGTCGGGAGGAGGTAAGTTAGGGCACTCTGTGCAGGGAAGGGGAAGTGTGTGGACGTGAGAAGGGGAGCTGGAGGATGAGCAGAGTTAAGGCTCACTCCTAGCTGGAGCGCATGGTCCCGATTCCGGTCTCCGAGTTTGTAGGGACACTGACGTTCCTGCAGCAGAAACCGGGGGAAGTAGCAGCTATAAATGCTCTGTACCCAACTAAGGCTCGGAGGCCCCAGCATCGACGTGTGGGAGCCAGAAGGAAAAGGCTACAGCTGTCTGCCATACAAGTAAAGTCTGAGGAACATCTGTTAGACAGGAGGCGCTTCAGTGAACCACGGTCTTGTGAGTGCTTCCCCCACAAGCGCTAGAAAGGAGACGTTCAGGAAGGTACATTTTGGCGGAGTGTTGGGTTGGAAGTGAACTTTCCATTTTGGTCTCGGAGGTTGGCTCCGGTCCTGACCCGGAGGACTCAGCACGGAGGCAGGCATCTGTGTAACCTGCAGACTGTGAGTAAAGCTTTGGAACTGCACGCTATGGTGTCCTACAGTTATTCCAGCACCGCTACATCTGGGTACCAGCACCTACACCGCCTGTGCCTTTCCCCCATCACTACATCTACACTTCCCTGGGACTCCAGCTCCACCTGTGGGGAGCTTCGCCATCATTGCTGCACAACACCATCAGTCTCAGAGGATCTGCATGCAGCGACGGCCTAACATCTATGTTGCCGAACATCACAGGTGGCGTCAAACTATCTATATAAACTCTTTACCATTATACCATGCCATTTACATGGGCGCCCAGGGCCACCGTCCCGGTCACCGCTGCTGTGACACATCCCACTGACACCTGCCCGGTACTGAGTACCCCACAGCCCACAGTTTTTGGTTTCCGGGGGCAGTATGATTGCAAAGCTGAACCTTAAAGGAATGTCCAAAAGGGCACCACCAGGAGTGGAGCCTGTGGCTTAATTGGACTCCACCCGGGAAACCACAACCATGCCACCTAAAGAAAAGATGCACACTTTGAAAGATTTGTCGATTCTGTGTGTGGTGTGGTATGTGTGTTTGTATTTGTGCTAGCGATTTCTCAGCTTTATTCCGTTAACAACCGAGACTCCAGCATGCCCCCGCAGTACGCGTCAAGCTTACTAGAGGGATAAGCGAGGCTCTGGCACGTGAGATCTAGCAATAACAGGTCTAGCATTCCCGTACATGTCCAGGGCTGCATGCACGCTACACTGAAAGGACCAGCTTTTGTCGCTTACAGGTGCAGATGACCTGCTGAACTCCGTTAGTGATGGGGATCTGGGATTCAGATTATTCCCCGCGAACGATGATTTCCCAGTAAGTTCAGGTCAACCGCAATTCCGGAGTTAGGCCTAACCGTCATTCCTGAAAAAATTACGTGTCCAAACCACAGGTGCTGTAGCTTGCTTAACAGCTCGGCAGCCGTTCTCAGGCCCAGTATGGATTCAACAACATTGTAGAAAGTTGATAAAGGGTACAGTTTCACCGGATAACACGTATATATGTAGCCTAGTTTACACATTAAAAATATATGTCTATAGATCAGGAGGCAGACTCAGATGTTCTCAGGCCAGTATGGATTTGACCAGATTGTACAAAGTTGAGAAAGGGTACTTTATCACTGGATAGCAGGTATATATAGCATAGTTTAAACATGTAAAATCTCCGTGTTCTCAGTATGGATTACACAGCAATCTAAAAAGTGGAAAAAAGGAAATGCATTTGAGGCGTACACAACTATATACTTTTGGTGTTATTTTTAAATCTTCATATATATTTCTGTCTCAGTAATACAGTCCAGCCTCTCCGCAATAGGAAATGGGATGCATACAATTTCTGACATAAAGGCTAGTGATTGCAGAAATCTAGGAATTACTATTCATGGGAAAAACTTCCGTCACAATTCTCATAGGCGATGCTGACCCTCAATTAATTTGTGTGCTGAGACAGTGAAAACATTTTTTTGTGAATAAAGTCTTACTGTATCGCACTTCCGTTGATTCCATCACTGTTACTCATCTCAATCAAATTTTTATCACAGGGAGCGATGTAAACATGGTGCTCACTGGCTATCATGATCTGTCACGTAACTTTGGAGTGCAAAAGACAAAAGCCACAGGCCGTAGGCGATTCTATTTGATTGGCATGAGAGGGCACATTTTAAAATGTGCGCCGGAATGTCACACGTTTGTGAGTAGGAAAACTGTGAAAGCTGATGATAAACCACCATTGCATGTCATTGTGAGTCGACGTCCATAAGAAATGGAAGCCATTGATCATCTGGAGCTAGAGCCCGGCCAGCAGGACAGGGCATAGCTACATCTTAACCATCATCTTTCAGTTCAATCAATTTGTAGTGGCACTCCCAGTGAAGGATTTGACAGCTCAGACTACACAGCGGAGGAGCAGGGAGAGGTAAACATTGCAAATGCTGGGGCCCTGCCCAAGCAAGGAGGGCACACTCGTGGGCATCGGTACTGGCACTGGGCCCCTCATAGTACGGCGGTGTGTCTGACAGCGGGTGTGCACCATCACCGTCAGAGACACTTGATTGCACTATGAGGGACCCAGTGCCAGTGCCCGCGCCCAAGAGTCGGCCTACCCACCTGTCCAGGGCAACGGCACTCGCACGGTTTCGTGCGCTAGGTGGTGACACCGGCCATGGGGGGGCAGCCCAGTTAGGGCGGTTTACAAAGTGGCATATGTTGATGTGGGACATTCAGCTGCTGCAAAAGGCGAAATAGGTCAAGTTTGTGGAATAGGAAAAGGACCAAAGCAAGCCATTTTTCTGGCAACCTATGTGTCATCAAGGGAAGGTGGGGCAAAATCTTTGGAAACCCATGCATGGTTAATTTTAATGAAGGTTAGATCATCCACATTTTGGGTTGACAGATGGGTCCTTTTTTCTGTCAGGATTGATCCAGCTGCACTGAAGACTCTTTCCGATAGCACACTTGCAGCTGGGCAAGCGAGCTCCTGTAAGGCATATTGTGCCAATTCAGGCCAGGTGTCCAGTTTAGCGGCCCAATAGTCAAAGGGGAATGACCTGTGCGGAAGAACATCGATATGGGAGGAAAAGTAGTTTGTATCCATAGTTGACAACTGCTGTCTCCTGTCACTTAGCATCGATGCAGTATTACCAGTTGTGTGAGCGGTACTTGAAAAATCAGTCCACAACATTGTCATGAAACCCCTGTCTCCAATGCCACTTCTGCTGTGTGCACCACGAACACCTCTGCCAAGCTGCCCCCGGCCCGTACGGCTCGTGTGAGAACCATCGCCGCTGCTGTGGGCTGGGAATGCCTCAACCAACCGGTTTACCAGAGTTGCTTGTTTATTAGCCAATATTAGGTCAAGGTTCTCCTGTGGCATGATGTTTTGTAATTTGCATTTATAGCGTGGATCCATGATGCTGGCCAACCAGTAGTCGTCATCGTTCATCATTTTGGCAATGCAGGGGTCCCTTTTTAGGATCTGCAAGGCATAATCTGACATGTGGGCCAATGTTCCCGGTGTCAATGATGCACTGCGAGTGCTGGTTGGAGGAGCACTTTCTGGCAAATCCACATCCCTCCAGTCACGCCCAAACCCTGTACCAGACCTTGCCACACCAACATTTTCACTTGCCCCAAGAGATGCATCCTCCTCCCCTAAGTAATCATCCCCATCATCATCCTCCTCCTCCTCTTCTTAATCCACCTCGTCCAGGAGAGGTCCCTGAGCAGACAATGGCTGAATGTCATCAAGGATTCCCTCCACCTCTTCCTCCTCGTCAACATTGGCTGCAGACGCCTGCTCCTTAAGGTGCGTCAAAGTTTGCATGAGCAGACGCATAAGTGGGATGCTCATGCTTTGGATGGCGTCGTCTGTGCTTACCAGCCGTGTGCATTCCTCAAAACACTGAAGGACTTTACAGAGGTCTTTCAGCTTCGACCACTGCACACCTGTCAACTCCATGTCTGCTCTCAAAGTGCCTGGCCATGTATCCTCCAACAAATGCATTATGGCCTGCCTCTGTTCGCACAGCCGCTCAACCATGTGCAGGGTGGAGTTCCACCTTGTTGCAATGTCGATAATGAGGCGGTGGTTGGGAAGGTGGAGCAATCTCTGCAGCTTCTGCATACGAATGGAGTGTACAGGCGACTGGCGGATGTGCGCGCACAGTCTTCGCACCTTCTGGAGCAGGGCTGTTAACTCCGGATAATTGTTGAGGAAGCACTGCACCACCAGGTTCAAGGTGTGAGCCAAGCAAGGTATGTGGCTGAGTTTTGAAAGGGCTATGGCTGCCACAAAATTACGGCCGTTATCACTAACTACCTTGCCTGCCTCAAGATGTATACTGCCCAGGCATGACTCCGTTTGTCTCTAAAAGTACTCGGCCAGCACCTCCACGGTGTCTCTGTCGCCCAAACACATCATCTGCAACACAGCCTGCTGACGCTTTCCACTAGCTGCTCGATAGGGAGACACCTCGTGTGCAACAGTGGCAGCTGCAGATGGAGTGCTTGTACGACTGCGCTCTGTGGACGAGCTTTCGATTGTGGAGGAGGAGGGTCGAACGCCTACAGCCAACTGTTTCCTATACCGTGGGCTAGGCAGCACTGTCCCACCACCGCTGTCCCCTGTGGACCCTGCATCCACCACATTAACCCGGTTCGCAGTGATGGACACGTAACGGCCCTGGCCATGCCGACTGGACCATGCATCTGTTGTGAGGTGCACCTTTCCACTCACTGACTGCTTGAGTGCATGGACAATGCTGTCTTTCACATGATCGTGGAGGGATGGGATGGCTTTGCGAGAGAAGAAGTGGCGACTGGGTAGGTCATAGTGTGGTACTGCATAGGCCATGAGTTCGCGGAAAGCTGCGCTTTCCACCAACCGATAGGGCATCATCCCTAACGAGATTAGTTTGGCAATGTGGGCGTTCAAACCCAGTGTACGCGGATGAGAGACTGAGTACTTTCTTGACCTACTCATAGTCTCTGGGAGGCTGAGCTGGACTTGAGAGCTGCATATGGTGGAACTAGCGGTGGACAGGGCGGAATGAGAGAGGGTTGATGATGGAGTCGGTGTTCTTTCTGATGGCCTAGATTCAGTCTTTCGTTGATATAACGGTGGGATTCCCTGACTGCTTTGGCCTTGCAACGACACCTCAACATTTGCTGCTGTGCTAACCGGTGGGCTTACAGTGGGGGAAACAATGTAGCGTTGCTGTCTACCTTCTTTGTGATCAGTTGCACATGTGGTACTTGAGGTTTGGTGTTGTGTCCACGCTTGCAAGTGCATGCCAGTTAAATGTCTAAGCATGCAACTGGTATTCAAATTTTTCAGATTTTTCCCTTGGCTAAAGGTCTTTGCGCACTTCTTACAGATAACCTTGGCCTGATCATGAGGAATTTGTTCAAAAAAGTGCCACACTGCACTCTTCCTACTTTGGAAGACATTTTGCGGCCTAGGACGCTGTGCTATTTTGACCATCTGGACAAGCTGTCCAGCAACTCTTTTGATTTTTGGAACCTGTCTTTGGAGTGCTCCAGGCCTGCCAAATAACAGCTGTTGCAATGTCGATGTCTGCTGTGGATGCTCCTCCTCCTCATTTGAGCTATTGGAAGCAGCACCCTCTTCCCCCAATGGATGCCAATCTGGGTCAACAACTGGGTCATCCATCACCTCCTCTTCAATGTCATGTGCACCTTCCTCTGTGTCACCGTGTATGGTGGTATAGTATGCGGGAAGGGGCACCTGAGTCTCATCAGGGTCAGAATCTGGCTCATTACACTGCGAGGACAATGTAGTGCTCTGAGTGAATGTACCAGTAGAATCATCTATCAGTGGCTGTGCATCAGTGCACTCCATGTCAGATTCATCTTGGCCTGGGTAATTCACCATTTCACTTGATAACCCAGGCATGGTATGTGAAAACAGCTCCATGGAGTAATCAGTTGTATGGCCTGCGTCTTCCTTCAATCTTGATTGGGGTGAAGGACACAAGGAAAGGTGTGGTTCATGAACATGAGCCTCCAATGACGACTCGTTGCTTTTATTTTTTACAACTTCAGAAGAGGAGGCGATAGAGCTGGAGGCTGAGTCAGCAATGTAAGACAAAACTTTTTCCTGAAGCTCTGGCTTTAAAAGCGGTTTGCCAACTCCTAGAAAACTAAGCCTTCGAGGCCTTGTGGAGCCAGATGATGATGCAGGCTCAACACTTCCTGCATTCGGTCCTATTTTGCTTTTGCCACTACCATCAGATCCACCACCAACACCATCATTACCAGCTGGCAACCCCCGCCCAATTCCATGGCCTCTTCCACCAGCCTTCCTCATTTTTGGTAAAAATGTACACAAAATCCCACAAACTATATAGTAATGTAAAACAAGGTACAAGGTGTATATAGGACAGGGGAGATGTAGAATTTCTGAACACACTTGTGGACACTGTTGGATTGTGTGAGGCCCAGTGAATATCACACCGCTACGTCACAGTCTCAATGTCGCAGGTGTGAAAAATGTCACTATAGGACAGGGGAGATGTAGAATTTCTGAACACACTTGTGGACACTGTTGGATTGTGTGAGGCCCAGGGAATATCACACCGCTACGTCACAGTCTCAATGTCGCAGGTGTGAAAAATGTCACTATAGGACAGGGGAGATGTAGAATTTCTGAACACACTTGTGGACACTGTTGGATTGTGTGAGGCCCAGTGAATATCACACCGCTACGTCACAGGCTCAATGTCGCAGGTGTGAAAAATGTCACTATAGGACAGGGGAGATGTAGAATTTCTGAACACACTTGCGGACACTGTTGGATTGTGTGAGGCCCAGTGAATATCACACCGCTATGTCCTAGGCTCAATGTCGCAGGTGTGAAAAATGTCACTATAGGACAGGGGAGATGTAGAATTTCTGAACACACTTGTGGACACTGTTGGATTGTGTGAGACCCAGTGAATATCACACCGCTATGTCACAGGCTCAATGTCGCAGGTGTGAAAAATGTCACTATAGGACAGGGGAGATGTAGAATTTCTGAACACACTTGTGGACACTGTTGGATTGTGTGAGGCCCAGTGAATATCACACCGCTATGTCACAGGCTCAATGTCGCAGGTGTGAAAAATGTCACTATAGGACAGGGGAGATGTAGAATTTCTGAACACACTTGTGGACACTGTTGGATTGTGTGAGGCCCAGTGAATATCACACCGCTATGTCACAGGCAGAAATTGGCTAGTGTATGACAAACTACAAGGTGTATATAGAATTGGGCAGAATAGGAATCTCCCTAGAGTGTAGGTCTGTAAGAACGGAACAAGTCCTCGACTTATCCTTACAGAGTCACACACAGATAGCTTCACTGTGGCAGTGATAACAGCAGTTACACGGTACTGAGAGAGGAGTGTGCACGTACACCACTGTCCGGTGTCCGTAAAATTGTCAAGCTCCGTGTTTTTTAAGTATACGGACTGACACACGCTGTCTCTCTATAGTTTTGAATGTGATCAAACAGCAAATATACCGTATATACTCGAATATAAGTCGAGATTTTCAGCCCAAAAAATTGGGCTGAAAGTCCCCCTCTCGTCTTATATTTGAGTCATATACAAAGGGGGTCAGAGGGAGAGGGGGGGCGGGGGTGTCAGGTCATACTTACCCGCCCTGACGTTGTCTCTTGAGCCCCCAGCTTCTCCCCATGCTCTCTCTTCCTGCCTTCAGCGGTCATGTGGTGCCGCTCATTAAAACTCATGAATATGCGCATATTAATGAGCGGTATCACAAGACCGCTGAATGCAGGAAGAGAGAGCGCGGAGAAGCTGGGGACTCAAGCGACAGCGTCAGGACGGGTAAGTATAGCGATACTCACCTGTCCTGCGTCCATGGCTGCTTGCTGCTGTCTATCATCGGTCAGTGACTTCAGACAGCAGAGGGCGCGGTGATGTGATTAGTGCGCGCCGCGCCCCCTGCAGTCTGAACGTCACTGACTGATGACGTGCAGATAGCGGTGAGCAGCCATGGACGCAGGACAGGTGAGAATCTGACACCCAGCGACGGAGAGGTGAGTATGTCATTTTTTTTATTTTTACATGCAGCAGCAGCATGGGGGCAGCATATGAGGGAACAATCTATGGAGCTATTTATGGGGGCAGCATATGAGGGAACAATCTAAGGAGCTATTTATGGGGGCAGCATATGAGGGAATGAGGGAACAATCTATGGAGCTATTTATGGGGGCAGCATATGAGGGAACAATCTAAGGAGCTATTTATGGGGGCAGCATATGAGGGAACAATCTATGGAGCTTCTTGTGGGGCAGCATATGGGGGAACAATCTATGGAGCTATTTATGGGGGCAGCATATGGGGGAACAATCTATGGAGCTTCTTCTGAGGACACCATATGGGGGAATAATCTATGGAGCATTTCCCACCCTAGACTTATACTCGAGTCAATAAGTTCTCCCAGTTTTTTGTGGCAAAATTAGGGGGGTCGACTTATACTCGGATCGACTTATACTCGAGTATATACGGTACTTAACTGTTTGAAAACCAGACAAAACTAGAAGGTGGAGGTCTGTAAGAACGGAGCAGGTCCTCGACTTATCCTTACAGAGTCACACACAGATAGCTTCACTGTGGCAGTGATAACAGCCGTTACACGGTACTGAGAGAGGAGCGTGCACGTACACCGCTGCCCGGTGTCCGTAAAATTGTCAAGCTCCGTGTTTAAGTATACGGACTGACACACGCTGTCTCTCTATAGTTTTGAATGTGATCAAACAGCAAATATACTTAACTGTTTGAAAACCAGACAAAACTAGAAGGTGGAGGTCTGTAAGAACGGAACATGTCCTCGACTTAGCCTTACAGAGTAACACACAGATAGCTTCACTGTGGCCGTGATAACAGCCGTTACACGGTACTATGTGAGGAGCGTACACCACTGTATGGTGTGAAAAAATGCACGCTCAGTACCTCACCAGGACAAAAAAAAAATTTGGATTGCTTTTAAAAAAGTAGTTTGCAGAGCAGTGGGAAAACAGCAATGCAGCTAACAGGAAGCCTTATAAGGCAGCCTAACAACAAACACAGCTGATCCAGCAAAATATAGCCTCCACTTTCACTGCACACACAGTGACTGGTGTGTTGTACAGGCAAAATCGCTAGCAGCAGAAGCAGTTTTTGGTGTCTTCTTCCCTGCCTAACGCTCTCCCTACAGAATCAGCAGCAGCAGCAGCTCTCCCTATTCTGAGATCAGCATGAGTAACATGGCTGTCGGCGTGCACGCCCTTTTATACCCCCTGTGACGCCCCCCAAAGCAAGCCAATCACTTGCATGCCCTTCTCAAAGATGGTGGTGACCCCTGCCTATGTCATCACGTTGCCCACAGTGTCCATGGATCCTGATTGGCTGAAAAAGGGCGGAAAACAAACTTTTGAAACGTGACTTTGGCGCTAAAGTCGCCGAGCTCGTGGCCGACCTCACCCTAGGGTCGGGTTTCGTTTCATGAAACCCGACTTTACCAAAAGTCGGCGACTTTTGAAATTTTTCGACCCATTTTGCTCAACTCTAATGGTAACACATTGCAAACTTTCGAGACTACTCAGATCTGAGGACTCTCAATTCTAAATATTCTTCTATCTACTGGCTAACACGGTACAAAGATATATATCTTTCCTGTATGTATATGTTTATGCATTTTTGAGAATTTGTCTTCAAATATGTACATATCTGAGTATTGTAATCTGCATGTGTGTGCGCATGTCTGCGTATTGTGTGTGCATCTCTGCGTATTGTATGTGTGTTTGCATATTGTATTTGCATGTCTGAGTACTGTACGTGTGTGCATGTCTGCGTACCTTATGCATGTGCATGTCTGCACATTGTACATGTGTGCATGTCTGCACATTGTAAATGTGTGTGCATATGAGTGTTGTACATATGTGCATGTCTGAGTACTGTATGTGTGTGCATGTCTGAGCATTGTATGTGTGTGCATGTCTGAGTACTGTACGTGTGTGCATGTCTGAGTACTGTATGTGTGTGCATGTCTGCGTACCTTATGCATGTGCATGTTTGATCATTGTACATGTGTGCATGTCTGCGCATTGTACGTGTGTGTATGTTTGCATATTGTACGTGTGTGTGCATATGAGTATTGTACATGTGTGCATGTCTGAGTACTGTATGTGTGTGCATGTCTGAGTACTGTACGTGTGTGCATGTCTGCGCACTTTATTTGTGTGCATGTCTGCGTACCACATGTGTGTATGTCTGCATATGTGAATGATGAAGGGGAAGTCTGGGCCTTGTGTAGTATATCTATATTTCTCTACCGTATCTGTGCATCATGAATTCTGGTATGTGCTAAAGGGGCCCACTGAGACTCTTTCGCCCTGGGCCCACTAAAATATGAAGCCAGCTCAGGCTCTAGGTCTCTCATATTTAAAAGGTGCCTTCTCCCATCAGAAATGTTAAGTTCTCTCCACAGGTGTTCAATCCATTTCTGGGTGCTTCTTGAAGTATGTTTGGGGTCATTGTTCTGCTGGGAGACCCATGACCTAGGATACAAACTCAGCCTTCAGACCCTGGCAACTACATTGCGACCCAAAATCCTTTGGTACTCTTCGGATTTCATGAAGCTATGCACACAGCCAAGGCACCCAGTGCCAGAGGTAGCAAATCATCTTTGAACCTCCATCATATTTCACTGAAGTTACTTTGTCCTTTTTTTTCCTAACTAATGTACACTTTAAATATATATTGAGTTAGCATGATGTATAAGGTTTATGTGTCAGTGCAGCACTGACAGCTCGTAAAGCATTACAATGCTTTATAAACGATCAGACTGCAAAAAGTGAAAGTCCCATAGTGGAAAAAGTAAACAGAAGTGAAAAAAAAAAAAAAATCACAAAATAATAAAAAAATATATATATATTGGACCTATAAATAAATATTTTTATGAAAAAAAAAAAAACAAAAGAAAGTAAACATATTTGGTATTGCCATGTCTGGAACGACTCGACCTATAAAACTGTTCTACTAGTTAATTATTTAGTAAACACCTTAAAAAAATAAATAAGAAATGAGGCAAAAAAACAATACTTTATCACCATAGCACTTAACAAAAAGTGGAATAAAATGCAATAAAAATTACAAATGTAAATAAATATGGTATCTCTGAAAATATCATCTTGTCCCACAAAAATAAGTTCCAAACAGCTCCAACAGCGGAAAACTAAAAAAGCTATAGCTTTCAGAATAATGCAATGCAAAATTATATTTTATATAAAATAGTTTTCATTCTGTAAAAGCACCCAAACATAAATAAGATACCGTATATATTCGTGTATAAGCCGAGTTTTTCAGCACATTTATTTGTGCTGAAAACGCCCCCCTCGGCTTATACACGAATCAACTGTCCCAGAAAGCTGTTGGGGGAGGAGGAGCGGCGGGTGTCAGAGGCAGGAGATGGTGGCTGTGGCTAAAGCCCGTGATGCTGCTAAAGAGAAATGGATATTCATTTCTCTTATAGCGCGCACAGTGACACCCACAGACGCTGGCTTCCAGAAGTCATCCTACTCACCCTCCTGCACGCCCTTGCAGCATCTTGTTGGACCCGGCGCCGGCAGCTCTTCCTGTGCTGAGCAAACACATGGCCCCGCTGATTAAGGTAATGAAAAAGCATGCATCTCCACTCCCATAGGCATGGAGGGAATATTCATTACCTTAATGAGTGGGGCCATGCAATCACTCGGCACAGGAAGAGCTGCCGACGCCAGGACCAACGAGATGCTGTGAGGGCGCGTGGAAGGTGAGTAGGATGTTTTTTTGTTTTTTTAATAGTAACCATTTATTCAACAATAGGGGATAAGGAGCCATGCATACCTGGACAGGATGGGGGAGCCATGCATACCAGGACAGGACGGGGGAGCCATGCATACCAGGACAGGACGGGGGAGCAACTTATACCAGGACAGGGATGAGGGGACAATGCATAGCCGGCTAATACTCGAGTTAATAAGCTTACCCAGTTTTCTGTGGCAAAATTAGGTGCCTTAGCTTATACTTGGGTTGGCTTATACTCGAGTATATACAATATAAATTGCACATCGCTGTAAACGTACTGACCCGAATAATAAAGCTACCTTATCAATTTTACCACACACGGAATCTCATAAAAAAAAACAAAAAAAATGAATTTTTGTTTTTTGTTCATTCTGCCTTCTAAAAATCAGAATAGAAAATAATTAGAAAATGTCATGCGGTTGAAAATGTTACAAATAAAGCTGTTAACTCATTCTGTAAAAAACAAGACTGCACATGACTTTGTCAGCAGAAATATGGAAAAGTTATAGCTCTGAAAATATGGTGATGCAAAACTAATTTTTGCAAAGAAAAATATCTTTTAATTTGTGTCAGCAGCGAAATATAAGGAAAAATATAAATTTGGTAGTGCTGTATTTGCACCGACCGAAGAATAAAGTCATCTAATCACTTATATCGCACAAGAAACGGCGTAAATAATATATAAAACTAACTCTTTACCCACTGTTGATTCATTCATTCTGCTTCCCAAAGATAAAGATCGCAGTAAGACTCAGCTCACATTTTTACTGGGTTCTGCCCTGAGCGCTTAGACCTGGGTTTCATTGTAAATCTCTGAAATACATGATTCAAATGGAACTCCCAGCGGAAGATTTCCTATAATGAGGTAGATGGAGACACTGTGGATGCAGTCTGACCTGTGATCCGGTGGAGTCCGTCGTCTTAGGTGTGCATAAAAGTGCCGTCGGCAACAGTTTTGTACACCTCTGAAAAAAAGAAAAATGCTGAACAGAGGCTAGAGTCCAGAGTAACTCTGTTGCCTCTTAAGGCCTGTTTCACACTTCAGTTTTTTGTGTCAGTTAAAATCCGCCAAAAAGGCGGAAAAGCGGATCCGTTCCTAACTGATGTGAACGGATGCCACAGGATCCGTTTTGTTTTGACGGATCCGCCGAATGAAGAATTTTAAAGGAACCGCTGTCGAGAGAGAGAGAGAGAAAATTTCAGGGTTAAATTTCCTACTGACTTCATTCCTCAGGGCATGCGCTGTACAAAAATGCGGATCCTGCAGTACAATTCTGAATTTCCCCATGGTGTGACGATTAAAGGATTATCTTATCTTATCAAAAAACGTTACATGGTCCGTCCAGGCATCGCGGCGGACGCAAAAAAAATTGACGGATCCGCAAAAAAACGGATCCAACGGATGG
The DNA here is from genome assembly GCF_039654945.1 of Dendrobates tinctorius. Taxonomy (NCBI): domain Eukaryota; kingdom Metazoa; phylum Chordata; class Amphibia; order Anura; family Dendrobatidae; genus Dendrobates; species Dendrobates tinctorius. The sequence goes on along the minus strand of NW_027361671.1, from coordinate 14,339,740 downwards.
CCATCCGTCAAGATCCGCCGGTAGTGCAAGTCAATGGGGAAAAAACGGATCCGCCAAAAAAAATGGCTCTGGAAAAGTAAAATGGCTCCTTGCCCCCCAATATAAATTCAGCAAATTCAACACTCCCAAATCCCCCCCTCCCTTCTTAGCCCCACAACGTGTCTAAATTCCTAAACCACAGCTAACAATCCACATGTGTGGCATTTCTGCTGCAATGACAGCCCACCTAATTTATGGGTGCATCAGTTGGGCACAATGTACGGGGACTACAACGTACTAGTCGCTACAACATACTGGTCACTACAATGGCAGTTTGCAATTTTCACTCAACAACATCCACTGTTGCTTGTTTTTGGAAAACACCAATGGAGTCAAATCATAACTACACCTGTAGAAAAATTCCAAAAGGGGTATAATTTCCAAAATGGGGTCACTTAAGGGGGATTGTGCTCTTATTGGGGGGATAGCTGTTCTGGCACCTCAGGGGCTCTGCCAATGTGACTTGGCACATTCAAAGTAGTCCCGAAAAATCTGAAGTCCAGTATGGTGCTTCTTCCCTTCTTAGCTATGCGGTGTGTCTCAAAAGTAGTTTTTGAGCACATATGGGGTATTGGCGTACTCAAGAGAAATTGCACAACAAATTTTGGGGTCTATTTTCTCATATCCGTGTGAAAATGAAAAATTTGGGGCTAAAAGAATGTTTTTGTGGGAAAAATATATTTTTTCCTTTTTCACAGACCAAAATTCTGTTACGCACCTGTGGGTTCAAGGTGCTCACCACACATCTAGATAAATTCCTTTCAGGGTCTAGTTTTCAAAATGGGGTAACTTGTGGGGCTTTCCACTGTTTAGGTACATCTGGTGATATCCAAATGTGACATGACACCAGCAGACTATTCCATTGGAGCATGTGTTCCAAATAATCCCTCCTTCCTCTCTGAGCCCTACCATGCTCCCAAACAGTAGTTTTCCCTACATATGGGCTATATGCATGTTCAGGATAAATTGTACAACAAATTTTGGGATCCATTTTATCCTGTTAACCTTGTGAAAATAAAAAAATTGGGGTTAAAAACATTTTTGTTGAAAAAATGTGATTTTTTTATTTTCATGGCTCAACATCATAAACTTCTGTGAAGCACCTTGGGGTTCAAGGTGCTCACTACACATCTAAATTAGTTCCATGGAGGTCTAGTTTCCAAAATGGTGACACGTGTGGATGATTTCCACTGCTTAGGCACATCAGGGGCAAATGTGACATATCATACACCAATGATTCCAAATGTTACACTCAAAAATTGGAATGGCACTCCTTACCTTCCAAGCCCTGTTGTGTACCCAAACAGTAGTTTTTATAAACATATTGGGCATCATCATACTCAGGAGAAATTTCTCAACAAATTGTATGGTGAAGTTTCACCTGTTACCCTCGTAAAATTGCTAAATTTGGGGCTAAGAAAACATTTTTGTGGAATAATGTGATTTCTTTATTTTCACGACTCAACGTTATAAACTTCTGTAAAGCACCTGGGGGTTCAAGGTGCTCTCCACACCTCTAGATAAGTTCCCTCAGGGTTTTAGTTTCCAAAATATTGTCACTTGTGGGGGATTTCCACTGTTTAGGCACATGAAAGGCTCACCAAACATGACATGGCATCCGCTAATTATTTCAGCAAATTTTACATTCAAAAAGTCAAATGGTGCTCCTTCCCTTCCGAGCCCTGCCGTGTGCTGAAACAGTGGCTATTGTCCACTTTTGGGGTATCATCGTGCTCAGGAGAATTTGTACAACACATTTTGGGGTGCATTTTTAGCCCTTATAACTTCCTAAGAAAAAAAATATCTTTCAAAAATTGTGCTGATGTAAGGTTGACATGTTGGAAATGTTATTTATTAACTATTTTGGGTGACCTGATTTAAGGGCATAAAAATTAAAAGTTTAAAAGTTGCAAAATTAACGCAAGTCTTATAAAACAAATGTTACCACTACCATGAATTACAATATGTCATGAAAGAAAACTATCTCAGAATCAGTGGGATTCATTGAGTTATTAAACTGGTCAGAATTAGAGATGAGCGACTTTGCCTTTTTTATGGTCGAGTCGGGTTTCATGAAACCCGACTTTCTCAAAAGTCGGGTCGAACGAAATCAGCCGACTATAGGGAAAAGTCGGAGGCCGACTGAAACACGAAACCCAATGCAAGTCAATGGGGAAGCAAAGTCGGCAGGTAGTGGAGGACAGTAAACACACCTACAGTGCCCATTTCAATGCCAAAAACATCAATTCTTATTACTGAAGCTTGTCAACCTTAATTTACTTCATAATAATAGTTACGCATTGAAAACTGGGGTTTATTTGGCTAAAGTTGTGGCGTAGTAGGGCTGGCTCCAGGTTTTCATGTGCCCTGGGCCAAAGAGTGTCAGTGAGCCCCTTTAACACATACCACAACTCATGATGCTCCGATACGGCACAGAAATATAGGTATAGTACAATGACAAATACTTCACTGCTTACATGAAATGACTGATCTATTTTAAATTGTACAATAGCTCAAAAAAAGGACAGTATATTACTCCATACAGTACTATGGCCACCACATTGAGCGCCATACAGAATAATGAGCCCCATATATTTCTCCATACAAAATAATTGGCCACATATAATGTTCCATACAGTATATGATGAGCTCCACATAATGCTACATGATGGTATATGATGGTCCCCATGGACGATGCTCCAGTGTGTTATGGGCCCAAATAATGCTCCACATATAATGGGCTCCATTTCTAATGCTCCAGTGTATAATGGGCCCCGTAAATGCTGCTCCAGTGTATGATGTCCCCAATCTGGAATGCTCCAGTATATGATGGGCCTCATGGATGATGCTCCAGTGTCTTATGGGCCATAATAATGCTCCACATATAATGGGCCAAATTTCTAATGCTCCAGTGTATAAAGGGCCCCGTAAATGCTGCTCCAGTGTCTGATGTCCCCCATTTGGAGTGCTCCAGTATATGATGGGCCTCATGGATGATGCTCCAGTGTCTTATGGGCCCTAATAATGCTCCATATATAATGGGCCCCATTTCTAATGCTCCAGTGTTTCATGTGCCCCATAGATGCTGCTCCAGTGTCTGACCTGCCCCATTTGAAATGCTCCAGTATATGATGGGCCTCATGGATGATGCTCCAGCGTCTTATGGGCCCTAATAATGCTCCATATATAATGGGCCAAATTTCTAATGCTCCAGTGTATCATGTGCCCCATAGATGCTGCTCCAGTGTCTGATCTTCCCCATTTAGAATGCTCCAGTATACGATGGGCCTCATAGATGATGCTCCAGTGTCAGATGTCCCCCATTTTGAATGCTCCAGTAAATGATGGGCCCAATTTTTAATTAACCCAGGCATGGTATGTGAAAAGAGACCCATGGAGTAATCTGAAGTGTGTGCTGCCGCATCCTTCACTTTTGGTGTGGGTGAAGGACATAAGGAAAGTGGTTGCTCCTGACCAGAAGCCCACACTTACGACTCAGTGCTTGCATTTTTTAAACTTCAGAAGAGGAGGCGATAGAGCTGGAGGCTGTTTCAGCAATGTAAGCCAAAAACAGTTCCTGATGCTCTGGCTTTAAAAGCAGTCTACCTACTCCCAGAAAACAGAGCCTTACAGGCCTTCCAGAGCTACACCATGATGCAGGCTCAACACCTCCTGCCTTAGCTGCTATTGTGTTTTTGGCACTACCAGCAGATGCACCACCACCACCAGGTGGCCAACAACGCCCACGTCGGTGTCCTGTTCCACCATACTTCCTCATGTTTTAGAAAATTGACCCAAAATACCAGCAGATATATGGTACTGTATCAGAAGCGTACAGCTCTATACAGTCTAGGGATAACAGTAAATCTCCGTATATATTTCAAGAGTCATACACAGATGCTCACAGGCTCAGTATGGATTACCCAATGAAATAAAAAGGTGAAAAGGGTACAGTATCACCAGATACAAGGTATATATAGTATAGTGTAAACATTCTGAATCTCCGTATACATTTCAGGAGGCAGACACAAACGCTCTTAGGCCCAGTATGGATTACACAAGAATGTGAAAAGCTGTAAATGGGTAATGTAACACAAGTGTACAGCTGTATACAGTGTTGGCCAAATTTGAAATCTCAGTATATATTTCCGGAGTCACCCTCAGACGCTCATTCAGTCTGGGTTTGATCATAATAAAAAATGTTGTAGAAAAGGTACTGGATAACAAGATAGCAAGTATATATATTATAGGGTACAATTGAAATCTCTGTATACATAGTCCCGTAGTCAATCTCAGACGCTTACTCAGTATGGATTTGACCGTAATACTAAATGTTGAACAAAGGTACTGTAAAACAAAATAGAAGCTGTATCGAGTATAGGGTAAAAATTGGTATCTCCGATTCACCATATACATAGAAGGCGTAAACCACACCCGCTCACTCACTATGGATGATACCGTAATACAAAATTTTGAACAAAGGTACTGTATCAGCACATACCAGGTGTATCCAGTCTAGGGGTAATTGTAAATTTCTGTCTTTACATCCGCAGTCAGACACAGACACAGGCTCAGTATGCATTACACCAGAATTTAACAAGTAGAAAAAGGGAAAGGTAGTCGAAGCGTACAACAGTATACAGTGTTGGGGTACTTTTATATCTTCGTATATATTTCAATCTCAATAAGCCAGTCCAGACTCTCCACTACTGGAAACTACATGGATAAAAGTACAGACGGAAATTCGAGTGTTATCAGAAATTTGGGAATTAGTCATCGCGGGAAAACCTCCCGGTAGATGTTGCAGAAGTGATGCAGACCCTCAATTACTGTGTCTGTGGAGACAGCAAAAATGGTTCTTTGTGAAGAAAGGATTGCTTTATCGCAGTAGCGTGGATCACATCACCGTTACTCGACTCCATCAAACTGTGATCACAGGGAGAGATGTAGACATGGTCCTCACTGCCTATCATGATGTTTCTGGTCATTTTGGAGTGCAAAAGACAGAAGCCACAGATTGTAGGCGATTCTATTGGATTGGCATGAGAGGAGACATTGAAAAATGGTGGCAGGAATATCATATGTCTGTGACTATCACAACTGTGAAAGGTGATCATAAAGCACCACTGCATCCACTTGTAAGTTGATTACAAATGGTAGCCATTGATCATCTGAAGGTAGAGGCCAGCAGGAAAGGCCATAGCTACATCTTACCCATCATCGATCAATAAACCAAATTTCTAGTGGCCGTCCCTGTGAAGGATTTAACTGCCCAGACTACACAGCGGTGGAGCAGGGAGAGGTAAGCATTGCAACTTGCAAGTGCTGTGGCCATGACCAAGTAGGGGGGGCACACTCGTGGTTAACGGTACTGGCACAGGGCCCCTCATAGTACGCTGGTGTATCTGACAGTGGGTGGCCCCCCCACCGTCAGAGACACTGTATTGTGGGTGCCCCCCCACCATCAGAGACACTGTATTGTACTATGAGGGGCCCTGTGCCAGTGCCGTCGGCCGTCTGTGGGCCCATCCACCTTTTCAGAGCAACGGCACTTACCCGGGTGCGCCAGGTGTTGACCCCAGCCATTAGGGGGTGTGGGCAGCCCACTTAGGGAGGTTTAAAAAATGGCATATGTTGATGTGTTGGCTGGACATTCAGCTGCTGCAAAGGGTGGAATTGGCAAGTCAGAGGAAGAGGAGGACAAAAGCGAGGCAGTTTTCTGGCAACCTATGTGTCATCTGGGGAAGGTGGGACAAAATCCTTTGAAACCCATGAATGGTTCATTTGAATTCCTTTTTTCTGTCAGGATTGATCCAGCAGCACTGAAGGCTCTTTCAGATAACACAACAGCAGCAGGGCAAGTGAGCACCTGTAAGGCATATTGTGCCAATTCAGGCTAGGCGTCCAGTTTAGAGACCCAGTAGTCAAAGGGGAATGACCTGTGAGGGAGAACATCGATATGGGAGGAGAAGTAGTTTGTAACCATAGTTGACAACTGCTGTCTCCTGTCACTTTTAATTGATGCAGTATTAGCAGTTGTGTGAGCGGTACTTGAGAAATCATTCCACAACATGGTCATTAAACCCTTGTCTCCAACGCCACTTCGGCTGTGTGCAACATGAACACCTCATCCATTGTGCCCACTACGGCTCGTGGGAGAACCAGCACCACTGCTGTGTGCTGGGAAAGCCTCAAACGGTTTACCAGAGTTGTTTGTTTGTTAGCCAATATTATCTCTAGGTTCTCCTGTGGCATGATGTTGTGTAATTTGCCTTTGTAACGTGGATCGAGGATGCTGGCCAGCCAGTAGTCACCATCCCTCATCATTTTGGCAATGCGGGGGTCCCTTTTTAGGATCCGCAAGGCATAATCGCACATGTGGGCCAATGTTCCAGGTGTCAATGATGCACTGCCAGTGGTGGGTGGAGGAGTACTTTCTGGCAAATCCACATCCCTACAGTCACGCACAAACACTGTACCTGACCTTGGAACGCCAACATTTTCTCTTGCCCCCTGAGAAGCATCCTCCTGCCCAAAATAATCATCCCTGTTATGAATGAGTCACTGTAGGAGGCAAAAGCAGAAATACAAGCTAAGTCCAAAAAACCAGAGAAGTTGGCAACTATCAGATTGCAGACCCCTGAACCTATCAACACAACTAGCAGTAGCCGTGGGGGGTTCCTACGATGCCCTAGACCCCTCGATCACAGCCGGAGAAATACATAGGCCTAAAGAAAGAAAGAGGAAATCTAAACTGCCCCAGAGCAGACCCCAAAGCAATAGGCAGCCCCCAACATATAATGACGGTGAAGCAAGATGAAAATACTAACACAGACAGAAAGATAGACTGAGCAAAGACGGGGCCCCAAAACTACCTAGATAGGAAAGGACAGGAAGGCTGCTGTCTGCAATCTGCCAAAACCCTATCAAAGACATAAGCCAACCAGCTGATATGAAAAAGGCCCTGAAGCAGCTAGGCTTCAAAAACTGAATCAGCACTCAGGTATTTTCAGAAGACAGAGCTAAATGAATTCAGCACACCCCAGCAGGGAATGGCAGAAATCCAGAAAAACAAAGCAAAAACAAAGACAAAGCACAAAAGCAAAAGGCCGAGCAGCAATCTTAACTTTGGAGGAGCAGGAATTCAGACTGGTCTCAAAGGATCCCACAGAGAAATCACCCGCAGGGCAGAAGGGCGTCGACAGCCTTATATCCAGTCCGTAACTCCACTCAGCCAGTCATCATCATCAGCCTCAGGTGTTTGACAATCAGGCTCACTACCTTTCTTTAACAGAAGAGGGAGTTCCTCGGGCCTCAGTAATGAAGGGGAAAATGAATTCACAACAGTACCTCCCCCTTGAGGAGGGGTCACCGAACCCTCAACTACGCCACCAGAGCGATCAGGGTGAGCCCGATGAAAGGCACGCACCAATCGTTTGGCATGAATATCAGAGGCAGAGACCCAGGAATTATCCTCCTGACCATAACCCTTCCACTTAGCCAAATACTGGAGTCTCCGTCTAGCCAGACGGGAATCCAGTACTTTCTCTACCTCATACTCCATGTTACCTTCAACCAATACAGGGTCTGGAGGTGCCACCCCCGGAACAACAGGTTCAACAAACCTCTTCAACAAAGATTTATGGAACACATTATGGATCTTAAATGTGACAGGAAGAGCCAAACGAAAAGAGACCGGATTAATAATCTCCACAATCTTGTAAGGTCCAATAAATCTAGGCTTAAACTTAGGAGAAGCCACCTTCATAGCAATATTTTTTGATGATAACCACACCATATCACCAACCTTAAACTGGGGACCAATGGTCCTATGTCGGTTGGAAAACTGCTGGGCCTTCTCCTGGGAGAGAGATAACTTATCCACCACTTGGTCCCAGATCTGGTGCATTCTCTCCACCACAGTGTCAACACCTGGGCAGGCAGAGGGCTCCACCTGCCCTGAAGAAAATCGAGGATGAAACCCAAAGTTACAAAAAAAAAGGTGACATCAAAGTGGCAGAACTAGCTCTATTATTCAAAGCAAATTCGGCCAAGGGCAAAAATGAAACCCAATCATCCTGATCAGCAGAAATAAAACATCTCAAATATGACTCCAAGGTCTGGTTTGTTCTCTCTGTCTGCCCATTGGTCTGAGGGTGAAAAGCAGAGGAGAAGGACAACTGAATTCCCAGCCTGGAACAGAAAGTTCTCCAAAATCTAGACACAAACTGGACTCCTCTGTCAGATACAATGTTCTCAGGAATCCCGTGCAAACGAACCACCTGTTGTAAAAACAGGGGCACCAACTCAGAGGAAGACGGCAACTTAGGGAGTGGTACAATATGAACCATCTTAGAGAACCTATCACAAATCACCCAAATAACAGTCATCCTCTGAGAGACAGGCATATCAGAGATAAAATCCATTGAAATATGGGTCCATGGCCTCTTGGGGACAGGCAAAGGCATCAACAACCCACTAGAGCGAGAACACGATTTAGACCGGGAGCACGTCCCACAGGACTGCACAAAATTCCTGACATCACGAGACAAGGAGGGCCACCAAAAAAACCGACTCACCAGATCTCTAGTACCAAAAATACCTGGATGACCAGCCAAAGCAGAGCAAAGAACTTCAGACATCACTCTCTTCTTCCACTGGTCAGGAACATACAACTTTCCACTGGGACAACGCTCAGGTTTGTCCTCCTGGAACTCTTCCAGAGCACGTCTCAAATCGGGCGAGATGGCAGAAAGAACTACCCCTTCGCCTAAGATGGTAGCAGGCTTGGTCACCACAGGAGAATCAGCAAGGAAGCTCCTAGAGAGGGCATCTGCCTTGACATTCTTTGTTCCAGGAAGAAAAGAAACCACAAAATCAAAACGTGTAAAAAACAAGGCCCACCTAGCCTGTCTAGGGTTCAAGCGCTTAGCCGACTCTAGGTAAATCAAATTCTTGTGGTCAGTGAGGACCACGACTTGATGCTTAGCTCCCTCCAACCAATGTCTCCACTCCTCAAATGCCCATTTCATGGCCAACAGTTCCCTATTCCCCACATCATAGTTATGTTCAGATGGAGAGAACTTTCGGGAAAAGAAAGCACAGGGATTCATTTTAGATGTTACAGGATCCTTTTGGGACAAAATAGCTCCTGCACCAATCTCAGAAGCATCCACCTCTACCTGGAATGGAAGTGAGACATCAGGTTGCCGCAAAACCGGGGCGGAGGTGAATCTTCGCTTCAGCTCCTGAAAGGAAGAAACAGCCTCCGGAGACCAATTTAACACATCAGCACCCTTCTTAGTCAAATCAGTCAATGGCTTGGCAATACTAGAAAATTTTGCTATAAATTTCCGATAAAAATTAGCAAAACCCAAAAACTTCTGGAGGGCCTTCAAAGAAGTGGGCTGAACCCAATCGTGAATGGCCTGTACCTTGGCCGGGTCCATTTCAATAGTTGACGGGGACAAAATAAATCCCAAAAAAGAAATCCTCTGTACTCCAAAAAGGCATTTAGATCCCTTGACATACAGGGAATTCTCCCTCAAGATCCGGAACACAGTCCGAATATGTTCCACATGAGAATCCCAATCCTTGGAGAAGATCAAAATATCATCCAGATAGATAATCAAAAATTTATCGACAAAATCTCGGAAAATATCGTTCATGAAGCACTGGAAGACAGAAGGGGCATTAGTGAGCCCAAAAGGCATCACCAGGTACTCAAAATGTCCCTCCGGAGTATTAAACGCCGTCTTCCATTCATCCCCCTGCTTAATGCGAATAAGATTATACGCCCCCCTGAGGTCAAGCTTGGTAAACCAGCAAGCACCTTTAACTCTGGAGAATAGATCAGAAATCAGGGGTAACGGATACTGATATTTAACAGTAATTTTGTTGAGGGCACGATAATCAATACAAGGTCTTAATGATCCATCCTTTTTGGCTACAAAAAAAAAACCGGCACCCAAGGGTGACGAGGATGGTCTAATATGACCCTTCTCCAACGCCTCCTTAATATAGGATCGCATAGCCTCGTGCTCGGGTACAGATAAATTGAAGAGCCGACCCTTGGGAAATTTACACCCCGGGCTCAGTTCAATTGCACAGTCATAACTCCTATGAGGAGGCAGAGACGCAGACGCATTCTCACTAAATAAATCATAAAAGTCCGCCAAATAATCAGGAACATCATGCGACTGAGGAGAGGTGGAAAACACCGGAGCCTCACTAAAGGCACACCGACAACCCCAACTCACCACAGACACAGATTTCCAATCCAAAACTGGATTATGAATCTGTAACCAGGGAAACCCCAAAACAATAGTATCATGCAGATTATGCAACACCAGAAATCTGCAATTTTCTTGATGGTCTGGGGCGACCCGCATTACCACCTGGGTCCAAAACTGGGGTTTATTTTTAGCCAAAGGAGTAGCATCAATTCCCCTCAAAGGGATAGGCGTCTGCAGAGGTGTCATCGGAAATCCACAACGTTTAGCAAAATCCAAGTCCATTAGGTTTAGGGCTGCTCCCGAATCCACAAAAGCCTTGGCGGAAAATGTGGACAGGGAGCAGATCAGAGTAATAGCCAGAAGAAACTTAGGTTGAACCCCCCCAACAGAAAACGCGTGTGCAAAGCGTTTCTCTCGTTTGGGACAGACAGAAATAATATGCGAGGCATCTCCACAGAAAAAACACAACTTATTACGCCTTCTGAACTCCTGACGCTGCTCTCTGGAAAAAACTCTATCACATTGCATAGGTTCAGACATTTGTTCAACAGGTGGCAACACCTCTCGTGCAGCTTTGCGTTCTCGCAAACGCCGATCAACCTGAATGGCTAATGACATAGAATCGTCAAGACCAGAGGGAACAGGAAATCCCACCATAGTATCTTTTACGGCTTCTGACAACCCCTTCCGAAAGAGAGCAGCCAAGGCATTATCATTCCAGGTAGTAAGTACTGCCCACTTTCGGAATTTTTGACAGTACAATTCTGCAGAATCACGACCCTGGCTCAATGCCAGCAGGGTCTTTCAGCCTGATCAATGGCATTAGGTTCGTCATACAACAACCCCAAAGCTTGAAAGAATGCGTTCACATTAGTCAGAATAGGATCATCTGGTTTCAAAGAAAACGCCCAATCCTGGGGATCACCACGCAGCAAAGAGATGACAATTTTAACCTGCTGCGCGGAGCTCCCTGACGAGTTAGGCTTCAAGGCAAAAAATAATTTACAATTATTTTTGAAATTCAAAAATTTAGACCGATCCCCAAAAAATACACCAGGTGTAGGAATCTTTGGTTCAGCAGCATGTGAATGAGCAAGGTAGGCGGAAATTCCCCGCACTTCCGCAGCGAGCTGCTCCACACGATCAGACAATTGCTTTATCTCCATTGAGAGAAAAAAAAAAATTCCCCCTACGGCCTCAGAGATATAGAGGAAAAAATATACATTTTTTTTTTTTTTTTTTTACAATTCTTTCCTGCTATTGAGTACGCTAGAATCTGCGGTATGGCGGGTGATTCTGTTATGAATGAGTCACCGTAGGAGGCAAAAGCAGAAATACAAGCTAAGTCCAGAAAACCAGAGAAGTTGGCAACTATCAGATTGCAGACCCCTGAACCTATCAACACAACTAGCAGTAGCCGTGGGGGGTTCCTACGATGCCCTAGACCCCTCGATCACAGCCGGAGAAATACATAGGCCTAAAGAAAGAAAGAGGAAATCTAAACTGCCCCAGAGCAGACCCCAAAGCAATAGGCAGCCCCCAACATATAATGACGGTGAAGCAAGATGAAAATACTAACACAGACAGAAAGATAGACTGAGCAAAGACGGGGCCCCAAAACTACCTAGATAGGAAAGGACAGGAAGGCTGCTGTCTGCAATCTGCCAAAACCCTATCAAAGACATAAGCCAACCAGCTGATATGAAAAAGGCCCTGAAGCAGCTAGGCTTCAAAAACTGAATCAGCACTCAGGTATTTTCAGAAGACAGAGCTAAATGAATTCAGCACACCCCAGCAGGGAATGGCAGAAATCCAGAAAAACAAAGCAAAAGCAAAGACAAAGCACAAAAGCAAAAGGCCGAGCAGCAATCTTAGCTTTGGAGGAGCAGGAATTCAGACTGGTCTCAAAGGATCCCACAGAGAAATCACCCGCAGGGCAGAAGGGCGTCGACAGCCTTATATCCAGTCCGTAACTCCACTCAGCCAGTCATCATCATCAGCCTCAGGTGTTTGACAATCAGGCTCACTACCTTTCTTTAACAGAAGAGGGAGTTCCTCGGGCCTCAGTAATGAAGGGGAAAATGAACTCACAACACATCCCCCTCCTCTTCCTCTTTTTCCTCCACCTCATCCAAGACAGTTCCCTGACCAGAAAATGGTTGACTGTCATCAAGGCTTCCCTCCTCCTCCTCCTCCTCTGCTGCAGATGCTTGATCTTTAATGTGCATCAAACTTTGCATGAGCAGACGCATAAGTGGGATGCTCATGCTTATGATGGCGTCGTCTGCGCTTACCAACCGTGTGCATTCCTCAAAACACTGAAGGACATTACAGAGGTCTTTCAGCTTTGACCACTGCATACCCGACTATTCCATGTCTTCCCGCAAACTGCCTGCCTGTGTATCCTCCCACAAATGCAATACAGCCTGCCTCTGTTCGCACAGCCTCTCAACTATGTGCAGGGTGGAATTCACCTTGCTGCAACGTCTATGATTAGGCGGTGCTTGGGGAGGTGGAGCAATCGCTGCAGCTTCTGCATACGAGTGGAGTGGATGTTTGAGCGACGTATGTGCGAGGACAGTCTTCGCACCTTATGGAGCAGGGATGTTAACTCCGGATAATTATTTAGGAAGCACTGCACCACTAAGTTCAAAGTGTGAGCCAGGCAAGGTATGTGTGTGAGTTTTGCATGGGCTATGGCTGCCACAAAATTACGTCCGTTATCACTGACTACCTTGCCCGCCTCAAGATGTAGACTGCCAAGCCATGACTCAGTTTGTCGCTGCAAGTAGTCGGTTAGTACCTCTGCGGTACCTTTGGTGACAACCGCAGTACCTCTGCGGTTGTCACCAAAAGACATCATCTTTAACACAGCCTGCTGACGCTTACCACTAGCTGTTCGATAGTGGGACATCTCGTGTGCAACACCGCCAGCTGCGGATGGAGTGCTGAAGCTGTCCTGCAACTCTTTTAGTTTTTATTCCACATTTTTGGACAGCTACGGGCCAGGCAGATAACCGCTGCTGCGATGTCAATGCCTGCTGCGGATCCTTCTCCTTATCTGAACTATTGCCAGCGCCACCTTCCTCCCCCAATGGATGCCCATCCGGGTCAAGAACTGGGTCATCCATCACCTCCTCTTCAAAGTCATCTGCACCTTCCTCTTTACCTTCCTCTGTGTCACCGTGTAAGGTGGTATAGTATGCGGGAAGGGGCACCTGAGTTTCATCAGGGTCAGATTCTGGCTCAATAGTGTCATGATCCAGCGGGATCTGACAGTTTAAATGCACAAAGTGAACTTTTTTCCCTTTGGCTTGGTGCCAAAGTGTGATGTGATTGCCCCCGGTGGCCATTAGAATTATTACACGTGGTGTTTCATTCTAAGTTGCCCGGTGGTGGTGAGTGGTATCGCACCTTAGTTTTAAGGTTAATGTGCATGCAATTACAAATCAGGTGTTAGGCTCTATAAAAGGGAGCCAGGTGGGTTCAATCACTGTTGGTGATATTGATTGTGTGTTCGTCATTTGGGAAGCAAGCCTGGGTGAGGAAGGAGTTGAACATGAGTCCTGTGTAGTCCAGCCAGAGGGGGCGAGTGGCAGCTAGGAGGTCTGCAAGAAGGGCTGGCATGGCGTGGTGGAGTCACAGTTTATGGTGTCAGCAGGAGGTGTTTGCATGGCTTGGTGGAGTGGCAACGATGGTGAGAGTTGCACTCACCATACTGGACCTGGTTGCTGAGAGCTGGACTCAAGCACGCTTGACTTTTTGGGCAGAAGCTGAACTCATCGTTGGGACTCTGTTACTGGACTGCTGCAATTGGTGGTGGACTCTGCTCCAAGGCTGCACTATGGTGAAGGATCCAGTTATGGTGATGGATCCGGGTGGAGGAGAAGATGCACGCAGGTGGTGGGCTCTGTTGCTAGGAGCGTATGCAACAGAGCAAAGCTAAGTGGTGTTTCCCCTGTTTTGTCATCTTTCCTCATGTGTGTTTTAGTGCATTGGTGGGATTAGTTTCCGCACCGACCAATTCCCTAGTGAGGGTTTAGGTCAGGGCGAGCTAGGGTTTTTAGGTTCCTGTTGCGCGCCCGGTGCGGAAGCGGCATTGGGAACGTTAGGAGTGCAGGGACACTGGCTCAGGGGAGCTCAGTAGGTCTCCACGTCCCTTTTCCCTATCGCAGGGCCCACCATTGTTAATGTTTCCCAGGTTTCCCTTATTGTTTAAATTCACCTTACTGGAGGCGGGGTTTCCAGACTTGTATATACGTGTAATGTCTAAATTCGCCAGTTGGAGGCGGTGTATCCAGCTGCACGTGTTTATTATTTAAATTTGCCCCACTGGAGGCGGTGTATCCAGGGTCACGTGCGTCACATGGGTTCGCCTTGCGGTACTCGCTGCGTCCAGACACGCGTGACCGTGCGTGACAAATAGACTGCGAGGGCAATGTAGTGCTCTGGGTCGATGTACCAGCAGAATCATCTAGCAGTGGCTGTGCATCAGTGCACTCCATGTCAGATTCATCTTGGACTGGGGAATTCTGGATTTGACTGGATAATCCAGGCATGGTATGTGAAAAGAGCTCCATAGAGTAATCTGAAGTGTGGGCTGCCGCATCCTTAACTTTTGGTGAGGGTGAAGGACACAGGGAAAGGTGTTTTTCCTGACCGGAACCCTGCACTGACGACTCCGTGCTTGCAGGTTTTGAACGTTCAGAAGAGGAGGCAATAAAGCTGGTGGCTGTTTCGGCAATGTACGCCATAACCTGTTCCTGATGCTCTGGCTTTAAAAGCAGTTTTCCTACTCCAAGAAAAGGCAATCTTACAGGCCTTCTTGGGCCAGACGATGATGCAGGCTCAACACCTCCTGCCTTAGCTGCTATTGTGCTTTTGCCAGAACCAGTCGATGCACCACCAACATCAGAACCAGTTGCGCCCCCCTGCCCACGTCCGCGGACTCATCCACCATACTTCTTCATGTTTGGGAAAATGTACCAAAAATACCAGCAGAGAGATGGTACTGTATGAGGAGCATCCAGCTGTGTAAGGTGTATTAAAAAAATTAAATCTACGTATATATTTGGTTAGTCACAGACGGTCTCACAGTATGTATTGGACCGTAATCCAACAAGCAGATATACGGAACTGTATCAGAAGTGTACAGCTGTATACGTTTTTTGTGTAACTAACAATCTCTGTATATGTATTTATGGAGTGTCACACACACACGCTGACTCTGTATAGATGTGACTGTAATGCGAAAGGCAGATATACAATACTGTTTGAGAATCGGACAACTCTATACGGTGTCTGTAGGGAAAATTGTCAATCTCTGTCTATTTGTATACGGACTGACACACGCTGTTTTGACCGTAATCAAATAGCATATATACGAAACTGTTTGAAAAGCGGACAGCACTCTAAGGTGTAGATCTGGAAAAATGGAAAAACTCCTCGGCTTTTTCTTCCAGAGTCATACCCAGATAGCTTCTATTTGTCCGTGATACCAGCCAGTACACGGTAGTGTGTGAGGAGCGTATACCGCTATACGGTGTCTGTATGGAAAATTGTCAATCTCTGTCTATTTGTATAGGGACTGGCACACGCTGTGTCTGTCTAGATTTGACCGTAATTAAACAGCAGATATACGAAACTGTTTGAAAAGCGGACAGCACTCTAAGGTGTAGGTCTGGAAAAATGGAAAAACTCCTCGGTTTTCTCTTCCAGAGTCACACACAGATAGCTTCTATTTGTCTGTGATACAAGGCGGTACACGGTAGTGTGTGAGGAGCGTACACCGCTATACGGTGTGTGAAAAAATGAATGCTCAGTAACTCACCAGGACAAAATAATAAAAGTTGGAGTGCTTTGAAAAAAGCAGTTTGAACAGCAGTGTGCACACAGCAATGCAGCTAGCAGGTAGCCTTAAAAGGCAGCCTAATCACCACCAGCGCTGCTGCACTCAGCAAAAATCCTCCCCTATCACTGCACACTAACTGTACAGTGAAAAGTGCTATCAGCAGAAGCAGTTTTTTTTTCTTCTTCCCTGCCTAACACTCTCCCTGTTCAGAATCAGCAGCAGCACCTCTCCCTATTCTAAGATCGGCAGAAGTAAGATGGCGGTCGGCGGTCACAGCCTTTTATACCCACTGTGACGCCATACAAAGCCAGCCAATCACTTCAATGCCCTTCTCTAAGATGGTGGTGGCCGCTGCCCATGTCATGGCGTTGCCCACAGTGTGCGTCCACCTTCATTGGCTGAGAAAAGGCACTGGAAGCATTATTTGAAAAGCGACTTTGGCGCTCTGATCGGCGACCTCATGGCCGACCTCACGCTATGGTCTGGTTTCGATCGGCGAAACCCGACTTTAGCTAAAGTCGGCTATTTTTTAATTTGACTGACCCGTTTCGCTCAACTCTAGTCAGAATTGTAAAATTTTGCCTGGTGATGAAGGTAAAAACAAGCTGGGGTGAATGGGGTTAAAAAACTAATAAAAAAAACACTTAAGACACAACCATAACCTGACATGAAAACTTAACATTGTAAAATTCGGTCATGTCATGTATCCAGCCCAGTTAAAGTTCATGTTTTCAGCATCAAAATCCAGAAGGACCCTCTATTTAACAATTTTCTGTAAGGCTGGGTTCATACTGCACTATGACAGTCCGTTAACGCTGCCATAGTCTCACATTGACTAGCGCATCGCGATGTATGCCGTAAAGTGGAACACGTTCGCGATGTGCTGTTAAGCACTGACAGAGCCTCGGACGCGGGCTGCTGCTTCTGAGGCTCCATCACAGCTAGCAGTCATAGCATGTCACCGCTAGCGCTGATGAATCATCAGCGCTAGCGGTATAGCATTAGGCATATCGCCTTATGCTATAGCGTTAACGCAGCCCGTCAACGCTATGCGCTGATAGGGCTGGTTAACGCTATGTGAATAGTTACTACATCTGTGTGGTTTATCTATCCTTTTAATTGCTTTCAAATTGCTACATCCAATATGTGGCACTATAGTTATTGTTATTATTATTTATTTATAAAGCACCATTGATTCCATGGTGCTGTACATGAGAAGGGGTTACAAATAGAGTTGAGCGAAACGGGTCAAAAAATTTCAAAAGTCGCCGACTTTTGGCAAAGTCGGGTTTCATGAAACGAAACCCGACCCTAGGATGAGGTCGGCCACAAGGTCGGCGACTTACGCGCCAAAGTCGCATTTCAAAAGTTTGTTTTGCGCTCTTTTTCAGCCAATCAGGATCCACGGACACTGTAGGCAACGTGATGACTAGAGTTGAGCGACTTTTGGTTTTTTAGGGTCGCGTTTCGTTTTGTGAAACCCGACTTTTCCAAAAGTCGGGTCGAGCAAGATCGTTCGATTATAGGGAAAAGTCGGGGTCGTCCCGAAACACGAAACCCAATGTAAGTCAATGGGGAATAAAAGTCGGCAGTGAGAGGAGGACAGGAAACACACCTACAGTGCCCATTTGAATGCCAAAAGAATCAATTCTTCTTACTTAAGCTTGTCAACCTTAATTAACTTCATAATACAAGTTACGCACTGAAAAATGGGGGTTATTTGGCTAAAGTTGTGGGGGGGGAGGGCTGGCTGCAGGTTTTCATGTGCCCTGGGCGAAAGAGCGCCCCTTTAACACATACCACAACTCATCAATGATCATGCTCCGATACGGCAGAGAAATAGCGGTATAGTACAATGAAAAATACTTCACTTTTTACATCTCATGACGAGGCCCATCTATTTCTCCATACAGAATCATTGGTCCCATATAATGTTTGAAACAGTATATGATGAGCTCCACATAATGCTACAGTATATGTTGGTCCCCATGGATGAAGCTCCACTGTCTTATGGGCCCAAATAATGCTCCAAACATAATGGGCCCCATTTCTAATGCTCTAGTGTATAATGGGCCCTGTAAATGCTGTTCCAGTGTCTGATGTCCACCTTTGGAATGTTCCAGTGTATGGTGGGCCCCATCTATCATTCTCCAGAGTATAGTGCTCCCCAAAATTTGCTGTCCCAACATTGAAAACAATCAAATAAGTCTCCTCGCTAGGGAATCCCTGGACTAGTCTGGACTCCTCGTCGTCCCCATCTTCCATCTCACTGCACAGTATTTCAACCTTGCAAGTGCTGTGATCCTGAGCAAGCAGGGGGGGCCCACTCGTTGGCGACGGCACTGGCACAGGGCCCCTGATAGTACGGTGGTGTGTCTGATGGCGGGTGGGCCGAACCTGCACTTTCATCTGCAGCTTCCTCTTTGTCACCGTGTAAGATGGAACTGTATATGGGAAGGGTAACCTGAGTTTCATCAGGGTCAGATTCAGGCCGTGTAGCGTGAGAGGGGAATGTAGTGGTCTGGGTCAATGTACCAGCAGATTCATCGAGCAGTCGCTGGGCATCAGTGCACTTGTGTCGCCCCCAGGAGTACGGTCGCCACAGTGGCATTATCTTCCTCCTAGGGAGTGTGATGTCATGCTTGGGAGCAACGAAGGATCTCTCTAGCAGGTTAACTGATTGGGCGGCGTTATTCCCACGAGTCATGACCCTCCAAACAGCGTTCATGAAGGCAAAGTGTTTGTTTTACGTGGGCAGTATGGTTGCAAAGCTGAACCTTAAAGGAATGTCCAGAAGGGCACCACCAGGAGTGGAGCCTACGGTTAAATTCGACTCCACCTGGGAAACCTCAACCATGCCAGCTACAGAACAGATGCACACATTGCAAGCTTAATTCCGTTAACGAACGAGACTCCGTCATGCCCCGCGGTCCGAGTCCGGCTTACTAGAGGGACACGTGAGGCTCTGGAACATGAGATTGGCCAATAACTGGTGTGTCATGCCCTTACATGTCCGTGGCTGCATGTGCGCTACACTGAAAAGGCCAGCGTTTGTCGCTTACAGGTGCAGATAACCCGCTGAACAACGTTAGTAATGGGGATCACTGAGTGATTACAATTATTACCCGCGAACAATGATTTCCCAGTAAGTGCAGGTCAACTGCAGTTCCGGAATTAGGCCTAACCGTCATTCCTGAAAAAATGAAAAACTTACGTGTGCAAACCACAGGTGCTGTAGCTTGCCAGCCGTTCTCACGCCCAGTATGGATTACACGTGATTGCACAAAGGTTAGAAAGGGTACCGTATCCCCAGATAACATGTATGGATAGCGTACACATTCAAAATATATGTCTCAGGAGGCAGGCTCAGATGGTGTCAGGCCCAGTATGGATTGCACATGATTGCACAAAGGTTAGAAAGGGTACCGTATCCCCGGATAACATGTATGAATAGCGTACAAATTCAAAATATATGTCTCAGGAGGCAGGCTCAGACGGTGTTAGGCCCAGTATGGATTGCACGTGATTGCACAAAGGTTAGAAAGGATACCGTGTCCCCGGATAACATGTATGGATAGCGTACACATTCAAAATATATGTCTCAGGAGGCAGGCTCAGACGGTGTTAGGCCCAGTATGGATTGCACGTGATTGCACAAAGGTTAGAAAGGGTACCGTATCCCCGGATAACATGTATGGATAGCGTACACATTCAAAATATATGTCTCAGGAGGCAGGCTCAGACGGTGTTAGGCCCAGTATGGATTGCACGTGATTGCACAAAGGTTAGAAAGGGTACCGTATCCCCGGATAACATGTATGGATAGCGTACACATTCAAAATATATGTCTCAGGAGGCAGGCTCAGACGGTGTTAGGCCCAGTATGGATTGCACGTGATTGCACAAAGGTTAGAAAGGGTACCGTATCCCCGGATAACATGTATGGATAGCGTACACATTCAAAATATATGTCTCAGGAGGCAGGCTCAGATGGTGTCAGGCCCAGTATGGATTGCACGTGATTGCACAAAGGATAGAAAGGGGACCGTATCCCCGGATAACATGTATGGATAGCGTACACATTCAAAATATATGTCTCAGGAGGCAGGCTCAGACGGTGTTAGGCCCAGTATGGATTGCACGTGATTGCACAAAGGTTAGAAAGGGTACCGTATCCCCGGATAACATGAATAGATAGCGTACAGATTCAAAATATATGTCTCAGGAGGCAGGCTCAGACGGTGTCAGGCCCAGTATGGATTGCACGTGATTGCACAAAGGTTAGAAAGGGTACCGTATCCCCGGATAACATGTATGGATAGCGTACACATTCAAAATATATGTCTCAGGAGGCAGGCTCAGACGGTGTTAGGCCCAGTATGGATTGCACGTGATTGCACAAAGGTTAGAAAGGGTACCGTATCCCCGGATAACATGTATGGATAGCGTACACATTCAAAATATATGTCTCAGGAGGCAGGCTCAGACGGTGTCAGGACCAGTATGGATTGCACGTGATTGCACAAAGGTTAGAAAGGGTACCGTATCCCCGGATAACATGTATGGATAGCGTACACATTCAAAATATATGTCTCAGGAGGCAGGCTCAGACGGTGTCAGGCCCAGTATGGATTGCACGTGATTGCACAAAGGTTAGAAAGGGTACCGTATCCCCGGATAACATGTATGGATAGCGTACACATTCAAAATATATGTCTCAGGAGGCAGGCTCAGACGGCGTCAGGCACAGTATGGATTTGACGGCCCAGATTACACAGCGGAGGAGCAGGGAGAAGTAAAGATTGCAAATGCTGGGGCCCTGCCCAAGCAAGGGGGGCCCACTCGTGGGCGTCGGTACTGGCACTGGGCCCCTCATAGTACAGCGGTGTGTCTGACGGCGGGTGTGCACCCAAGAGTCGGCCTACCCACCTGTCCAGGGCAACGGCACTCGCACGGTGTCGTGCGCTAGGTGGTGACCCCGGCCATGGGGGGGGAGGCAGCACAGTTAGGGAGTTTTAGAAAGTGGCATATGTTGATGTTGGACATTCAGCTGATGCAAAAGGCGAAATAGGTCAAGTCCCAGGAAGAGGTGGACCAAAGCAAGCCATTTTTCTGTCACCCTACGTGTCATCAGGGGAAGGTGGGACAAAATCCTTGGAAACCCATGCATGGTTCATTTTAATGAAGGTTAGATCATCCACATTTTGGGTTGACAGACGGGTCCTTTTTTCTGTCAGGATTGATCCAGCTGCACTGAAGACTCTTTCCGATAGCACACTTGCAGCTGGGCAAGCGAGCTCCTGTAAGGCATATTGTGCCAATTCAGGCCAGGTGTCCATTTTAGTGGCCCAATAGTCAAAGGGGAATGACCTGTGTGGGAGAACATCGATATGGGAGGAAAAGTAGTTTGTAACCATGGTTGACAACTGCTGTCTCCTGTCACTTTCCATCGATGCAGTATTACCAGTTGTGTGAGCGGTATTTGAAAAATCAGTCCACAACATTGTCATGAAACCCCTGTCTCCAATGCCACTTCTGCTGTGTGCACCACGAACACCTCTGCCAAGCTGCCCCCGGCCCGTACGGTTCGTGTGAGAACCATCACCGCTGCTGTGTGCTGGGAATGCCTCAGCAACCGATTTACCAGAGTTGCTTGTTTATTAGCCAATATTAGGTCAAGGTTCTCCTGTGGCATGATGTTTTGTAATTTGCCTTTATAGCGTGGATCCAGGATGCTGGCCAACCAGTAGTCGTCATCGTTCATCATTTTGGCAATGCGGGGGTCCCTTTTTAGGATCCGCAAGGCATAATCTGACATGTGGGCCAATGTTCCCGGTGTCAATGATGCACTGCGAGTGCTGGTTGGAGGAGCACTTTCTGGCAAATCCACATCCCTCCAGTCACGCACAAACCCTGTACCAGACCTTGCCACGCCAACATTTTCACTTGCCCCACGAGATGCATCCTCCTCCCCTAAGTAATCATCCCCATCATCATCCTCCTCCTCCTCTTCTTCCTCCACCTCGTCCAGGAGAGGTCCCTGAGCAGACAATGGCTGAATGTCATCAAGGATTCCCTCCTCCTCTTCCTCCTCATCAACATTGGCAGCAGACGCCTGCTCCTTAAAGTGCGTCAAAGTTTGCATGAGCAGACGCATAAGTGGGATGCTCATGCTTAGGATGGCGTCGTCTGCGCTTACCAGCCGTGTGCATTCCTCAAAACACTGAAGGACTTTACAGAGGTCTTTCAGCTTCGACCACTGCACACCTGTCAACTCCATGTCTGCTCTCAAAGTGCCTGGCCGTGTATCCTCCCACAAATGCATTATGGCCTGCCTCTGCTCGCACAGCCGCTCCACCATGTGCAGGGTGGAGTTCCACCTTGTTGCAATGTCAATAATGAGGCGGTGGTTGGGAAGGTGGAGCAATCGCTGCAGCTTCTGCATACAAACGGAGTGTACAGGCGACCGGCGGATGTGCGTGCACAGTCTTCGCACCTTCTGGAGCAGGGCTGTTAACTCCGGATAATTTTTGAGGAAGCACTGCACCACCAGGTTCAAGGTGTGAGCCAAGCAAGGTATGTGGCTGAGTTTTGAAAGGGCTATGGCTGCCACAAAATTACGGCCGTTATCACTAACTACCTTGCCTGCCTCAAGATGTACACTGCCAAGCCATGACTCAGTTTGTCGCTTCAAGTACTCGGCCAGCACCTCGGCGGTATGTCTGTCGCCCAAACACATCATCTGCAACACAGCCTGCTGACGCTTTTCACTAGCTGCTCGATAGGGGGACACATCGTGTGCAACAGTGGCAGCTGCAGATGGAGTGCGCAAAGACCTTTAGCCGAGGGAAAAATCTGAAAAATTTGAATACCAGTTGCATGCTTAGACATTTAACCAGCATGCACTTGCAAGCGTGGACACAACACCAAACCTCAAGTGCCACATGTGCAACTGATCACAACGAAGGTAGTCATCAACGCTACATTGTTTCCGCCACTGTAAGCCCACCGGTTAGCACAGCAGCAAATGTTGAGGTGTCGTTGCAAGGCCACAGCAGTCGGGGAATCCCACTGTTATATCAAAGAAAGACTGATTCTAGGCCATCAGAAAGAACACCAACTCCTTCACCATCATCAACCCTCTCTCAGTCCACCCTGTCCACCGCTACTTCCACCATATGCAGCTCTCAAGTCCAGCTCACCCTCCCAGACACTATGAGTAGGTAAAGAAAGTACTCAGTCTCTCATCCGCGTACACTGGGTTTGAACGCCCACATTGCCAAACTAATCTCGTTTGACATGATGCCCTTTCGGTTGGTGGAAAGCGCAGCTTTCCGCGAACTCATGGCCTATGCAGTACGACGCTATGACCTACCCAGTCGCCAATTCTTCTCTCGCAAAGCCATCCCAGCCCTCCACCATCATGTGAAAGACCGCATTGTCCATGCACTCAAGCAGTCAGTGAGCGGAAAGGTGCACCTCACAACAGATGCATGGTCCAGTCGGCATGGCCAGGGCCGTTACGTGTCCATCACTGCGCACTGGGTTAATGTGGTGGATGCAGGGTCCACAGGGGACAGCGGTGGTGGGACAGTGCTGCCTAGCCCACGGTATAGGAAACAGTTGGCTGTAGGCGTTCCACCCTCCTCCTCCTCCTCCTCCAGAAGCGAAAGCTCGTCCACAGAGCGCAGTCGTACGAGCACTCCATCTGCAGCTGCCACTGTTGCACACGAGGTGTCCCCCTATCAAGCAGCTAGTGGAAAGCGTCAGCAGGCTGTGTTGCAGATGATGTGTTTGGGCGACAGACACACCGCCGAGGTGCTGGCCGAGTACTTGAAGCGACAAACTGAGTCATGGCTGGGCAGTGTACATCTTGAGGCAGGCAAGGTAGTTAGTGATAACGGCCGTAATTTTGTGGCAGCTATAGCCCTTTCAAAACTCAGCCATATACCTTGCTTGGCTCACACCTTGAACCTGGTGGTGCAGTGCTTCCTCAAAAATTATCCGGAGTTAACAGCTCTGCTCCAGAAGGTGCGAAGACTGTGCGCGCACATCCGCCGGTCGCCTGTACACTCCGTTCGTATGCAGAAGCTGCAGCGATTGCTCCACCTTCCCAACCACCGCCTCATTATCGACATTGCAACAAGGTGGAACTCCACCCTGCACATGGTGGAGCGGCTATGCGAGCAGAGGCAGGCCATAATGCATTTGTGGGAGGATACACGGCCAGGCACTTTGAGAGCAGACATGGAGTTGACAGGTGTGCAGTGGTCGAAGCTGAAAGACCTCTGTAAAGTCCTTCAGTGTTTTGAGGAATGCACACGGCTGGTAAGCGCAGACGACGCCATCCTAAGCATGAGCATCCCACTTATGCGTCTGCTCATGCAAACTTTGACGCACCTTAAGGAACAGGCTTCTGCAGCCAATGTTGATGAGGAGGAAGAGGAGGAGGGAATCCTTGATGACATTCAGCCATTGTCTGCTCAGGGACCTCTCCTGGACGAGGTGGAGGAAGAAGAGCAGGAGGAGGAGGAGGATGATGGGGATGATTACTTAGGGGAGGAGGATGCATCTCGTGGGGCAAGTGAAAATGTTGGCGTGGCAAGGTCTGGTACAGGGCTTGTGCGTGACTGGAGGGATGTGGATTTGCCAGAAAGTGCTCCTCCAACCAGCACTCGCAGTGCATCATTGACACCGGGAACATTGGCCCACATGTCAGATTATGCCTTGCAGATCCTAAAAAGGGACCCCCGCATTGCCAAAATGATGAACGATGACGACTACTGGTTGGCCAGCATCCTGGATCCACGCTATAAAGGCAAATTACAAAACATCATGCCACAGGACAACCTTGACCTAATATTGGCTAATAAACAAGCAACTCTGGTAAATCGGTTGCTTGAGGCATTCCCAGCACACAGCAGCGGTGATGGTTTTCACACGAGCCGTACGGGCCGGGGGCAGCTTGGCAGAGGTGTTCGTGGTGCACACAGCAGAAGTGGCGTTGGAGACAGGGGTTTCATGACAATGTTGTGGACTGATTTTTCAAGTACCGCTCACACAACTGGTAATACTGCATCGATGGAAAGTGACAGGAGACAGCAGTTGTAAATTATGGTTACAAACTACTTTTCCTCCCATATCGATGTTCTACCACACAGGTCATTCCCCTTTGACTATTGGGCCGCTAAACTGGACACCTGGCCTGAATTGGCACAATATGCCTTACAGGAGCTCGCTTGCCCAGCTGCAAGTGTGCTATCGGAAAGAGTCTTCAGTGCAGCTGGATCAATCCTGACAGAAAAAAGGACCCGTCTGTCAACCCAAAATGTGGATGATGTAACCTTCATTAAAATGAACCACGCATGGGTTTCCAAGGATTTTGTCCCACCTTCCCCTAATGACACATAGAGTGACAGAAAAATGGCTTGCTTTGGTCCACCTCTTCCTGGGACTTGACCTATTTCACCTTTTGCATCAGCTGAATTTCCAACATCAACATATGCCACTTTCTAAAACTCCCTAACTGTGCTGCCTCCCCCCCCATAGCCGGGGTCACCACCTAGCGCATGACACCGTGCGAGTGCCGTTGCCCAGGACAGGTGGGTAGGCCGACTCTTGGGCGCGGGCACTGGCACAGGGTCCCTCATAGTGCAATCAAGTGTCTCTGACGGTGGTGGTGCACACCCGCCGTCAGACACACCGCCGTACTATGAGGGGCCCAGTGCCAGTACCGACGCCCACGAGTGGGCCCCCCTTGCTTGGGCAGGGCCCCAGCATTTGCAATCTTTACCTCTCCCTGCTCCTCCGCTGTGTAGTCTGGGCCGTCAAATCCATACTGTGCCTAACACCGTTTGAGCCTGCCTCCTGATGTATAGACATATATTTTGAATGTGTACACTATGCTATCCATACATGTTATCCGGGGAAACGGTACCCTTTCTAACTTTTGTGCAATCACGTGCAATCCATACTGGGCCTAACACCGTCTGAGCCTGCCTCCTGATGTATAGACATATATTTTGAATGTGTACGCTATCCATACATGTTATCCGGGGATACGGTACCCTTTCTAACCTTTGTGCAATTATGTGCAATCCATACTGGGCCTAACACCGTCTGAGCCTGCCTCCTGATGTATAGACATATATTTTGAATGTGTACGCTATCCATACATGTTTTCTGGGGACACGGTACCCTTTCTAACCTTTGTGCAATCATGTGCAATCCATACTGGGCCTAACACCGTCTGAGCCTGCCTCCTGATGTATAGACATATATTTTGAATGTGTACGCTATCCATACATGTTATCTGGGGATACGGTACCCTTTCTAACCTTTGTGCAATCATGTGCAATCCATACTGGGCCTAACACCGTCTGAGCCTGCCTCCTGATGTATAGACATATATTTTGAATGTGTACGCTATCCATGCATGTTATCCGGGGATACGGTACCCTTTCTAACCTTTGTTCAATCATGTGCAATCCATACTGGGCCTAACACCGTCTGAGCCTGCCTCCTGATGTATAGACATATATTTTGAATGTGTACGCTATCCATACATGTTATCCGGGGATACAGTACCCTTTTTAACCTTTGTGCAACCATGTGCAATCCATACTGGGCCTAACACCGTCTGAGCCTGCCTCCTGATGTATAGACATATATTTTGAATGTGTACGCTATCCATACATGTTATCCGGGGATACGGTACCCCTTCTAACCTTTGTGCAATCATGTGCAATCCATACTGGGCCTAACACCGTCTGAGCCTGCCTCCTGATGTATTGACATATATTTTGAATGTGTACGCTATCCAAACATGTTATCTGGGGATACGGTACCCTTTCTAACCTTTGTGCAATCATGTGCAATCCATACTGGGCCTAACACCGTCTGAGCCTGCCTCCTGATGTATAGACATATATTTTGAATGTGTACGCTATCCATACATGTTATCCGTGGACACGGTACCCTTTCTAACCTTTGTGCAATCACGTGCAATCCATACTGGGCCTAACACTATCTGAGCCTGCCTCCTGATGTATAGACATATATTTTGAATGTGTACGCTATCCATACATGTTATCCGGGGATACGGTACCCTTTCTAACCTTTGTGCAATCATGTGCAATCCATACTGGGCCTAACACCATCTGAGTCTGCCTCCTGATGTATAGACATATATTTTGAATGTGTACGCTATCCATACATGTTATCTGGGGATACGATACCCTTTCTAACCTTTGTGCAATCATGTGCAATCCATACTGGGCCTAACACCATCTGAGCCTGCCTCCTGATGTATAGAAATATATTTTGAATGTGTACGCTATCCATACATGTTATCCGGGGATACGGTACCCTTTCTAACCTTTGTGCAATCATGTGCAATCCATACTGGGCCTAACACCGTCTGAGCCTGCCTCCTGATGTATAGACATATATTTTGAATGTGTACGCTATCCACACATGTTATCCAGGGATACGGTACCCTTTCTAACCTTTGTGCAATCATGTGCAATCCATACTGGGCCTAACACTGTCTGAGCCTGCCTCCTGATGTATAGACATATATTTTGAATGTGTACGCTATCCATGCATGTTATCCGGGGATACGGTACCCTTTCTAACCTTTGTGCAATCATGTGCAATCCATACTGGGCCTAACACCGTCTGAGCCTGCCTCCTGATGTATAGACATATATTTTGAATGTGTACGCTATCCATACATGTTATCCGGGGATACGGTACCCTTTCTAACCTTTGTGCAATCATGTGCAATCCATACTGGGCCTAACACCGTCTGAGCCTGCCTCCTGATGTATAGACATATATTTTGAATGTGTACACTATGCTATTCATACATGTTATCCGGGGATACGGTACCCTTTCTAACCTTTGTGCAATCACGTGCAATCCATACTATGCCTAACATTGTCTGAGCCTGCCTCCTGATGTATAGACATATATTTTGAATGTGTACGCTATCCATACATGTTATCCGGGGATAGGGTACCCTTTCTAACCTTTGTGCAATCACGTGCAATCCATACTGGGCCTAACACCGTCTGAGCCTGCCTCCTGATGTATAGACATATATTTTGAATGTGTACGCTATCCATACATGTTATCTGGGGATACGGTACCCTTTCTAACCTTTGTGCAATCATGTGCAATCCATACTGGGCCTAACACCGTCTGAGCCTGCCTCCTGATGTATAGACATATATTTTGAATGTGTACGCTATCCATACATGTTATCCGGGGATAAGGTACCCTTTCTAACCTTTGTGCAATCATGTGCAATCCATACTGGGCCTAACACCGTCTGAGCCTGCCTCCTGATGTATAGACATATATTTTGAATGTGTACGCTATCCATACATGTTATCCGGGGATACGGTACCCTTTCTAACCTTTGTGCAATCATGTGCAATCCATACTGGGCCTAACACCGTCTGAGCCTGCCTCCTGATGTATAGACATATATTTTGAATGTGTACGCTCTCCATACATGTTATCTGGGGATACGGTACCCTTTCTCACCTTTGTGCAATCACGTGTAATCCATACTGGGCGTGAGAACGGCTGGCGAGCTGTTAAGCAAGCTACAGCACCTGTGGTTTGCACACGTAAGTTTTTCATTTTTTCAGGAATGACGGTTAGGCCTAATTCCGGAACTGCGGTTGACCTGCACTTACTGGGAAATCATTGTTCGCGGGTAATAATTGTAATCAGTGATCCCCATCACTAACGTTGTTCAGCGGGTTATCTGCACCTGTAAGCGACAAACGCTGGCCTTTTCAGTGTAGCGCACATGCAGCCACGGACATGTAAGGGCATGACACACCAGTTATTATCCAATCTCATGTGGCAGAGCATCACGTGTCCCTCTAGTAAGCCGGACTCGGACCGCGGGGCATGACGGAGTCTCGTTCATTAACGGATTTAAGCTTGCAATGTGTGCATCTGTTCTGTAGCTGGCATGGTTGAGGTTTCCCAGGTGGAGTCGAATTTAACCGCAGGCTCCACTCCTGGTGGTGCCCTTCTGGACATTCCTTTAAGGTTCAGCTTTGCAACCATACTGCCCACGTAAAACAAACACTTTGCCTTCATGAACGCTGTTTGGAGGGTCATGACTCGTGGGAATAACGCCGCCCAATCAGTTAACCTGCTAGAGAGATCGTTCGTTGCTCCCAAGCATGACATCACACTCCCTAGGAGGAAGGTAATGCCACTGTGGCGACCGTACTCCTGGGGGCGACACAAGTGCACTGATGACCAGCCACTGCTCGATGAATCTGCTGGTACATTGACCCAGACCACTACATTCCCCTCGCACGCTACACGGCCTGAATCTGACCCTGATGAAACTCAGGTTACCCTTCCCATATACAGTTCCATCTTACACGGTGACAAAGAGGAAGCTGCAGATGAAAATGCAGGTTCGGCCCACCCGCCATCAGACACACCACCGTACTATCAGGGGCCCTGTGCCAGTGCCGTCGCCAACGAGTGGGCCCCCCTGCTTGCTCAGGATCACAGCACTTGCAAAGTTGAAATACTGTGTAGTGAGATGGAAGATGGGGACGACGAGAAGTCCAGACAAGTACAGGGATTCCCTAGCGAGGAGACTTATTTGATTGTTTTCAATGTTGGGACAGCAATTTTTGGTTAGCACTATACTCTGGAGAATGATAGATGGGGCCCACCATACACTGGAACATTCCAAAGGTGGACATCAGACACTGTAGCAGCATTTACAGGGCCCATTATACACTAGAGCATTAGAAATGGGGCCCATTATGTTTGGAGTATTATTTGGGCCCATAAGACAGTGGAGCTTCGTCCATGGGGACCAACATATACTGCAGCATTATGTGGAGCTCATCATATACTGTTTCAAACATTATATGGGACCAATGATTCTGTATGGAGAAATAGATGGGCCTCGTCATGAGATGTAAAAAGTGAAGTATTTTTCATTGTACTATACCGCTATTTCTCTGCCGTATCGGAGCATCATGAGTTGTGGTATGTGTTAAAGGGGCGCTCTTTCGCCCAGGGCACATGAAAAGCTGGAGCCAGCCCTCCTCTCCCACAACTTTAGCCAAATAACCCCCATTTTTCAGTGCGTAACTTGTATTATGAAGTTAATTAAGGTTGACAAGCTTAAGTAAGAAGAATTGATGCTTTTGGCATTCAAATGGGCACTGTAGGTGTGTTTCCTGTCCTCCTCTCACTGCCGACTTTTATTCCCCATTGACTTACATTGGGTTTCGTGTTTCGGGACGACCCCGACTTTTCCCTATAATCGGACGATCTTGCTCGACCCGACTTTTGGAAAAGTCGGGTTTCACGAAACGAAACTCGACCCTAAAAAACCAAAAGTCGCTCAACTCTATTTACATACAAATTAGCAAAACCCAAAATCTTCTGGAGGGCCTTCAAAGAAGTGGGCTGAACCCAATCATAAATGGCCTGTACCTTGGCCAGGTCCATTTCAATAGTTGACGGAGACAAAATAAATCCCAAAAATGAAATCCTCTGTACCCCAAAAAGGCATTTCGATCCCTTGACATACAGGGAATTCTCCCTCAAAATCCGGAACACAGTCCGAACATGTTCCACATGAGAGTCCCAATTCTTGGAGAAGATCAAAATATCATCCAGATAGATAATCAAAAATTTATCCACAAAGTCTCGGAATATATCGTTCATGAAGCACTGGAAGACAGAAGGGGCATTAGTGAGCCCAAAAGGCATCACCAGGTACTCAAAATGTCCCTCCGGAGTATTAAACGCCGTCTTCCATTCATCCCCATGCTTAATGCGAATAAGATTATACGCCCCCCTGAGGTCAAGCTTGGTAAACCAGCAAGCACCTTTAACTCTGGAGAATAGATCAGAAATCAGGGGTAACGGATACTGATATTTAACAGTAATTTTGTTGAGGGCACGATAGTCAATACAAGGCCTTAATGAACCATCCTTTTTAACCACGAAAAAAAACCCAGCACCTAAGGGTGAAGAGGATGGTCTAATATGACCCTTCTCCAACGACTCCTTAATATAGGATCGCATAGCCTCGTGCTCAGGTACAGATAAATTGAAAAGCCGACCCTTGGGGAATTTACACCCCGGGTTCAGCTCAATAGCACAGTCATAACTCCTATGAGGAGGCAAAGGCGCAGACTCATTCTCACCAAATACATCATAAAAGTCAGCCAAATAGTCAGGAACATCATGTGACTGGGGAGAGGTGGAGAAAACAGGAGCATCACTAAGGGCACACCGACAACCCCAACTCACCACAGACAAAGATTTCCAATCCAGAACTGGATTATGGATTTGCAACCAGGGAAACCTCAGAACAATGGTATCATGCAAATTATGCAACACCAAAAATCTGCAATTTTCTTGATGGTCTGGGGCGACCCGCATTACCACCTGGGTCCAAAACTAAGGTTTATTCTTCACCAAAGGAGTAGCATCAATACCCCTCAAAGGTATAGGCGTCCGCAGAGGTGTCATAGGAAATCCACAACGTTTAGCAAAATCCAAGTCCATCAGGTTCAGAGCTGCTCCTGAATCCACAAAAGCCTTGGCGGAAAATGTGGACAGGGAGCAAATCAGAGTAATTGCCAGAAGAAACTTAGGTTGAACACCACCCACAGAAAACGTGTGTGCACAACGTTTCTCTCGTTTAGGGCAGACAGAAATAATATGCGAGGCATCTCCACAAAAAAAACACAGCTTATTACGCCTTCTGAACTCCTGACGTTGCGTCCTAGACAAAACTCTATCACATTGCATAGGTTCAGACATTTGTTCAACAGGTGGTAACATCTCTCGTGTAGTTTTGCGTTCACGTAAACGCCGATTCACCTGAATGGCTAATGACATAGAATCGTCAAGACCAGAGGGAACAGGAAATCCCACCATAGTATCTTTTACAGTTTCTGACAAACCCTTCCGAAAGAGGGCTGCCAAGGCACCATCATTCCAGGTAGTAATGATTGCACTTTCGGAATTTTTGACAGTACAACTCTGCCGAATCCCGACCCTGGCTTAATGCCAACAGGGTCTTTTCAGCCTGATCAATAGCATTAGGTTCATCATACAACAACCCCAAGGCTTGAAAAAATGCGTTAACATTATTCAGAATAGGATCATCAGGTTTCAAAGAAAACGCCCAATCCTGGGGATCGCCGCGCAGCAAAGAGATGACAATTTTAACCTGCTGCGCGGAGTTCTCCGACGAGTTAGGCTTCAAGGCAAAAAATAATTTACAATTATTCTTGAAATTCAAGTATTTAAACCGATCCCCCAAAAATACATCAGGAATAGGAATCTTTGGTTCAGCAGCATGTGAATGAGCAAGATAGGAGGAAATTCCCCGCACTTCAGTAGCGAGCTGCTCCACACGATCAGACAATTGCTTCATCTCCATTGAGAGAAAAATTCCCCCTACGGCCTCAGAGATATAGAGGAAAAAATCTGCACACAAAAAAAAAAAATTCTGACACTTTTTTTTTTTTTTTTTTTTTACAATTCTCTCCTGCTATTGAGTACCCTAGGATCTGAGGTATGGCTGGTGATTCTGTTATGATGAGTCACCGAAGGAGGAAAAAACAAAATACCAGCTAAGTCCAGAAAAATCAGAGAGGTTGGCAGCTATCGGATTGCAGACCCCCTGAACCTGATGAGACTCAGGTGCCCCTTCCCTCACACTATACCATCATACACGGTGACACAGAGGAAGGTGCACATGACATTGAAGAGGAGGTGATGGATGACCCAGTTGTTGACCCAGATTGGCATCCATTGGGGGAAGAGGGTGCTGCTTCCAATAGCTCAGCTGAGGAGCATCCACAGCAGACATCGACATCGCAACAGCTGTTATCTGGCAGGCCCGGAGCACTCCAAAGACAGGTTCCAAAAATCAAAAGAGTTGCTGGACAGCTTGTCCAGAGGGTCAAAAGATCGCAGCGTGCTAGGCCGCAAAATGTCTGCCAAAGTAGGAAGAGTGCAGTGTGGCACTTTTTTGAACAAAATCCTCATGATCAGGCCAAGGTTATCTGTAAGAAGTGCGCAAAGACCTTTAGCTGAGGGAAAAATCTGAAAAATTTGAATACCAGTTGCATGCGTAGACATTTAACCACCATGCACTTGCAAGCGTGGACACAACACCAAACCTCAAGTGCCACATGTGCAACTGATCACAATGAAGGTAGTCAGCAACGCTACATTGTTTCCCCCACTGTAAGCCCACCAGTTAGCACAGCAGCAAATGTAGAGGTGTCGTTGCAAGGCCACAGCAGTCAGGGAATCCCACTGTTATATCAACGAAAGACTGATTCTAGGCCATCAGAAAGAACAACAACTCCATCACCATCATCAACCCTCTCTCAGTCCACCCTGTCCACCGCTACTTCCACCATATGCAGCTCTCAAGTCCAGCTCACCCTCCCAGACACTATGAGTAGGTCAAGAAAGTACTCAGTCTCTCATCCGCGTACACTGGGTTTGAACGCCCACATTGCCAAACTAATCTCGTTTGACATGATGCCCTTTCGGTTGGTGGAAAGCGCAGCTTTCCGCGAACTCATGGCCTATGCAGTACCACGCTATGACCTACCCAGTCGCCACTTCTTCTCTCGCAAAGTCATCCCAGCCTTCCACCATCATGTGAAAGACCGCATTGTCCATGCACTCAAGCAGTCAGTGAGCGGAAAGGTGCACCTCACAACTGATGCATGGTCCAGTCGGCATGGCCAGGGCCGTTACGTGTCCATCACTGCGCACTGGGTTAATGTGGTGGATGCAGGGTCCACTGGGGACAGCGGTGGTGGGACAGTGCTGCCTAGCCCACGGTATAGGAAACAGTTGGCTGTAGGCGTTCGACCCTCCTCCTCCTCCTCCTCCAGAAGCGAAAGCTCGTCCACAGAGCGCAGTCGTACGAGCACTCCATCTGCAGCTGCCACTGTTGCACACGAGGTGTCCCCCTATCGAGCAGCTAGTGGAAAGCGTCAGCAGGCTGTGTTGCAGATGATGTGTTTGGGCGACAGACACACCGCCGAGGTGCTGGCCGAGTACTTGAAGCGACAAACTGAGTCATGGCTGGGCAGTGTACATCTTGAGGCAGGCAAGGTAGTTAGTGATAACGGCCGTAATTTTGTGGCAGCTATAGCCCTTTCAAAACTCAGCCATATACCTTGCTTGGCTCACACCTTGAACCTGGTGGTGCAGTGCTTCCTCAAAAATTATCCGGAGTTAACAGCCCTGCTCCAGAAGGTGCGAAGACTGTGCGCGCACATCCGCCGGTCGCCTGTACACTCGGTTCGTATGCAGAAGCTGTAGCGATTGCTTCACCTTCCCAACCACCGCCTCATTATCGACATTGCAACAAGGTGGAACTCCACCCTGCACATGGTGGAGCGGCTGTGCGAGCAGAGGCAGGCCATAATGCATTTGTGGGAGGATACACGGCCAGGCACTTTGAGAGCAGACATGGAGTTGACAGGTGTGCAGTGGTCGAAGCTGAAAGACCTCTGTAAAGTTCTTCAGTGTTTTGAGGAGTGCACACGGCTGGTAAGCGCAGACGACCCCATCCTAAGCATGAGCATCCCACTTATGCGTCTGCTCATGCAAACTTTGACGCACCTTAAGGAACAGGCTTCTGCAGCCAATGTTGATGAGGAGGAAGAGGAGGAGGGAATCCTTGATGACATTCAGCCATTGTCTGCTCAGGGACCTCTCCTGGACAAGGTGGAGGAAGAAGAGCAGGAGGAGGAGGAGGATGATGGGGATGATTACTTAGGGGAGGAGGATGCATCTCGTGGGGCAAGTGAAAATGTTGGCGTGGCAAGGTCTGGTACAGGGTTTGTGCGTGACTGGAGGGATGTGGATTTGCCAGAAAGAGCTCCTCCAACCAGCACTCGCAGTGCATCATTGACACCGGGAACATTGGCCCACATGTCAGATTATGCCTTGCAGATCCTAAAAAGGGACCCCCGCATTGCCAAAATGATGAACGATGACGACTACTGGTTGGCCAGCAACCAGGATCCACGCTATAAAGGCAAATTACAAAACATCATGCCACAGGACAACCTTGACCTAATATTGGCTAATAAACAAGCAACTCTGGTAAATCGGTTGCTTGAGGCATTCCCAGCACACAGCAGCGGTGATGGTTCTCCCACGAGCCGTACGGGCCGGGGGCAGCTTGGCAGAGGTGTTCGTGGTGCACACAGCAGAAGTGGCGTTGGAGACAGGGGTTTCATGACAATGTTGTGGACTGATTTTTCAAGTACCGCTCACACAACTGGTAATACTGCATCGATGGAAAGTGACAGGAGACAGCAGTTGTCAACTATGGTTACAAACTACTTTTCCTCCCATATCGATGTTCTACCACACAAGTCATTCCCCTTTAACTATTGGGCCGCTAAACTGGACACCTGGCCTGAATGGGCACAATATGCCTTACAGGAGCTCGCTTGCCCAGCTGCAAGTGTGCTATCGGAAAGAGTCTTCAGTGCAGCTGGATCAATCCTGACAGAAAAAAGGACCCATCTGTCAACCCAAAATGTGGATGATCTAACCTTCATTAAAATGAACCACGCATGGGTTTCCAAGGATTTTGTCCCACCTTTCCCTGATGACACATAGGGTGACAGAAAAATGGCTTGCTTTGGTCCACCTCTTCCTGGGACTTGACCTATTTCACCTTTTGCATCAGCTGAATGTCCAACATCAACATATGCCACTTTCTAAAACTCCCTAACTGTGCTGCTTCCCCCCCCATGGCCGGGGTCACCACCTAGCGCACGACACCGTGCGAGTGCCGTTGCCCAGGACAGGTGGGTAGGCCGACTCTTGGGCGCGGGCACTGGCACAGGGTCCCTCATAGTGCAATCAAGTGTCTCTGACGGTGGTGGTGCACACCCGCCGTCAGACACACCGCCGTACTATGAGGGGCCCAGTGCCAGTACCGACGCCCACGAGTGGGCCCCCCTTGCTTGGGCAGGGCCCCAGCATTTGCAATCTTTACCTCTCCCTGCTCCTCCGCTGTGTAGTCTGGGCCGTCAAATCCATACTGTGTCTGACACCGTTTGAGCCTGCCTCCTGATGTATAGACATATATTTTGAATGTGTACACTATGCTATCCATACATGTTATCAGGGGATACGGTACCCTTTCTAACCTTTGTGCAATCACGTGCAATCCATACTGGGCCTAACACCGCCTGAGCCTGCCTCCTGATGTATAGACATATATTTTGAATGTGTACGCTATCCATACATGTTATCCGGGGATACGGTACCCTTTCTAACCTTTGTGCAATTATGTGCAATCCATACTGGGCCTAACACCGTCTGAGCCTGCCTCCTGATGTATAGACATATATTTTGAATGTGTACGCTATCCATACATGTTATCTGGGGATACGGTACCCTTTCTAACCTTTGTGCAATCATGTGCAATCCATACTGGGCCTAACACCGTCTGAGCCTGCCTCCTGATGTATAGACATATATTTTGAATGTGTACGCTATCCATACATGTTATCTGGGGATACGGTACCCTTTCTAACCTTTGTGCAATCATGTGCAATCCATACTGGGCCTAACACCATCTGAGCCTGCCTCCTGATGTATAGACATATATTTTAAATGTGTACGCTATCCATGCATGTTATCCGGGGATACGGTACCCTTTCTAACCTTTGTGCAATCATGTGCAATCCATACTGGGCCTAACACCGTTTGAGCCTGCCTCCTGATGTATAGACATATATTTTGAATGTGTACGCTATCCATACATGTTATCCGGGGATACGGTAACCTTTCTAACCTTTGTGCAATCATGTGCAATCCATACTGGGCCTAACACCATCTGAGCCTGCCTCCTGATGTATAGACATATATTTTGAATGTGTACGCTATCCATACATGTTATCTGGGGATACGGTACCCATTCAAACCTTTGTGCAATCATGTGCAATCCATACTGGGCCTAACACCGTCTGAGCCTGCCTCCTGATGTATAGACATATATTTTTAATGTGTACGCTATCCATACATGTTATCCGTGGATACGGTACCCTTTCTAACCTTTGTGCAATCACGTGCAATCCATACTGGGCCTAACACCGTCTGAGCCTGCCTCCTGATGTTTAGACATATATTTTGAATGTGTACGCTATCCATACATGTTATCCGGGGATACGGTACCCTTTCTAACCTTTGTGCAATCATGTGCAATCCATACTGGGCCTAACACCGTCTGAGCCTGCCTCCTGATGTATAGACATATATTTTGAATGTGTACGCTATCCATACATGTTATCTGGGGATACGGTACCCTTTCTAACCTTTGTGCAATCATGTGCAATCCATACTGGGCCTAACACCGTCTGAGCCTGCCTCCTGATGTATAGACATATATTTTGAATGTGTACGCTATCCATACATGTTATCCGGGGATACGGTACCCTTTCTAACCTTTGTGCAATCATGTGCAATCCATACTGGGCCTAACACCGACTGAGCCTGCCTCCTGATGTATAGACATATATTTTGAATGTGTACGCTATCCATACATGTTATCTGGGGATACGGTACCCTTTCTAACCTTTGTGCAATCATGTGCAATCCATACTGGGCCTAACACCGTCTGAGCCTGCCTCCTGATGTATAGACATATATTTTGAATGTGTACGCTATCCATACATGTTATCCGGGGATACGGTACCCTTTCTAACCATTGTGCAATCATGTGCAATCCATACTAGGCCTAACACCGTCTGAGCCTGCCTCCTGATGTATAGACATATATTTTGAATGTGTACGCTATCCATACATGTTATCCGGGGATACGGTACCCTTTCTAACCTTTGTGCAATCATGTGCAATCCATACTGGGCCTAACACCGTCTGAGCCTGCCTCCTGATGTATAGACATATATTTTGAATGTGTACGCTATCCATACATGTTATCCGGGGATACGGTACTCTTTCTAACCTTTGTGCAATCATGTGCAATCCATACTTGGCCTAACACCGTCTGAGCCTGCCTCCTGATGTATAGACATATATTTTGAATGTGTACGCTATCCATACATGTTATCCGGGGATACGGTACCCTTTCTAACCTTTGTGCAATCATGTGCAATCCATACTGGGCCTAACACCGTCTGAGCCTGCCTCCTGATGTATAGACATATATTTTGAATGTGTACACTATGCTATCCATACATATTATCCGGGGATACCATACCCTTTCTAACCTTTGTGCAATCACGTGCAATCCATACTATGCCTAACATTGTCTGAGCCTGCCTCCTGATGTATAGACATATATTTTGAATGTGTACGCTATCCATACATGTTATCCGGGGATACGGTACCCTTTCTAACCTTTGTGCAATCACGTGCAATCCATACTGGGCCTAACACCATCTGAGCCTGCCTCCTGATGTATAGACATATATTTTGAATGTGTACGCTATTGTGACGGACTCAGCTCCTGCTGAGCCCATTTTTTGAGTGGACCCTCTGGGTCGTGGCACCCACCCACCGAGGGCGAGCTGACCTTGTGAGAATCCACCCCCTATACAGGGAGTGTCAGGGGCAAGACCAAGGGGGTGAGCCACCACAACTGCTGGGACCAGACGGCCGGCTCAGGGGACACTAGACGAGTGTCTGACGACAAGGACAAGCAGGAAACAAGACGAGACTAGACGTAGGTGCAAGGTATCTTCATTAGAATAACACAAGATCACATACAGAGAAAACAAGCAAAACGTGCAAGGTGCGCGCGTGGGCACGCCAAGGTCCATAACATGGTACGTGCCAGATGGCACGCCTAGGCACAGGTAATGGCATCGGACTCCTGGCAAACCGACAGGATCCAGGGATCAGGCTGCGGACGTCAGCTCCGGACATCAGGCCGCAGTCATCTGGTTCCGGACCTCTGGCAACGGTCGGCAGGTTCCGGGCATCCGGCAGGCAAACCAGGGTTCAGGCAAGGAGGCACGACAGATATCCAAGCAGGGTGCGTGTTTAGGGAACACGCCAAGGTCCAAGGCTAGGTGCGTGTGTAGGGGACACGCCAGGGTCCAAGGCTAGGTGCGTGTGTAGGGGACACGCCAGGGTCCAAGGCTAGGTGCGTGTGTAGGGGACACGCCAGGGTCCAAGGCTAGGTGCAAGGCAAGGTGCGTGTGTAGGGGACACGCCAGGGTTCAAAGCGAGGTGCGTGTGTAGGGGACACGCCAAGGTTCGCAAACGAGACAGGGTGCGTGTGTAGCCACGCCAAAGCATAGAATAAGACAGTGCGTGTAGAGACACGCCAAAGTACAAGGTATAAGACAGAGTGCGTGTAGAGACACGCCAAGGTACAAGACAGAGTACGTGTAGAGACACGCCAAGGCACAAGACAGAGTGCGTGTAGAGACACGCCAAGGCACAAGACAGAGTGCGTGTAGAGACACGCCAAGGCACAAGACAGAGTGCGTGTAGAGACACGCCAAGGCACAAGACAGGGTGCGTGTAGAGACACGCCAAGGCACAAGACAGGGTGCGTGTAGAGACACGCCAAGGCACAAGACAGGGTGCGTGTAGAGACACGCCAGGGTTCAAGGCAGGGTGCGTGCTAGGAGCCACGCCAGGGCACAAGGAAGGGCTGCATGCTAGGAGCCACGCAGGGGGCACGCCACACTGGCCAGTACACACGGCTGTACACAAACACGTGGCACTTACCACGGCACAGGAGACGGCCAAGGGGAACCCACGCCGGGGTTCAATGCAAGGACAAGGCAGGGAACAAGGCAAGGAATACAGGCAGAAACAGAGCCAGGTCAGAGAGAGGACAGTCTAGCAGCGGAGCGTAGGCAGAAGCCCAGAGCCGGGCCAAGGGAAGACCTTGGGACTAGACAAAGAAACGAGCACTAAGGAGAGGAGAAATGGTGCGTGTGCCAGGGAGCACTACAGAGCACCATAGGAGAGAGCGAGGCAGAGCAAGCAAAGACTGAGACCATAGGGAGGAACACAAAGCAAGGAAGAGCAAGGCAGAGAACACAGGGAGGACTACAAGTCAAAGCATAGCAAAAGCAAGACATGGCAAAACAGGCGAGGCAGAGAACAAAGGAAGGACTACAAGTCAAAGCATAGCTAAGGCGAGACATAGCAAAACAGACTAAGACAAAGAACAGCAGAAGGACTACAAGGCAAAGCAAGGCAAAGACAAACATGGCACGAGAGACAACACAAGACAAGAGGCGGAATACGAGCATGGAGCGTGTGCAGAGACGCACTACAGAGCAAAGTGCAAGGGCACAGAATAGAGGGAGCAACCCCACCGACCCAGAGCCTTGCAGGGAAGCAACACAATAATCAGGCCCTGAGCATAGGAAGAGGCGGCCTGATATAGGGCATAGCACCTCCTCCTCCAGGTCAGAACCAGGGGAGCACTTCCGAGATTCTAGACATGACGAGATGATAGCAGAACCAGACAGTGCAGGATCTTAGGAAACGTCACATGATCAGGGTTTCAGACATGACGAGATGATCACCGAACCAACCAGTGCAGGATCCTAGGAAGAACACATGATCCGGGATTCTAGACATGACGAGATGATTGCAGAACCAGACAGTGCAGGATCTTAAGAAACATCACATGATCAAGGACTCCAGACATGACGAGAAGATCACAGAAGGCAGAGCAGAAACGCAGGGATCCTGCAGCTCAGACATGAGGTGAGTCTGCACACAGCTCTAGCGAACATGCAGGACAGCAGACAAAACATGCGCATGCACATCGCTCCAGGAGTTCTTGAGACAAACAGACATGGCGGACATGACAGCTATCCATACATGTTATCTGGGGATACGGTACCCTTTCTAACCTTTGTGCAATCATGTGCAATCCATACTGGGCCTAACACCGTCTGAGCCTGCCTCCTGATGTATAGACATATATTTTGAATGTGTACGCTATCCATACATGTTATCCGGGGATACGGTACCCTTTCTAACCTTTGTGCAATCATGTGCAATCCATACTGGGCCTAACACCGTCTGAGCCTGCCTCCTGATGTATAGACACATATTTTGAATGTGTACGCTATCCATACATGTTATCCGGGGATACGGTACCCTTTCTAACCTTTGTGCAATCATGTGCAATCCATACTGGGCCTAACACCGTCTGAGCCTGCCTCCTGATGTATAGACATATATTTTGAATGTGTACACTATGCTATCCGTACATGTTATCCGGGGATACGGTACCCTTTCTAACCTTTGTGCAATCACGTGCAATCCATACTATGCCTAACACCGTCTGAGCCTGCCTCCTGATGTATAGACATATATTTTGAATGTGTACGCTATCCATACATATTATCCGGGGATACCGTACCCTTTCTAACCTTTGTGCAATCACGTGCAATCCATATTATGCCTAACATCGTCTGAGCCTGCCTCCTGATGTATAGACATATATTTTGAATGTGTACGCTATCCATACATGTTATCCGGGGATATGGTACCCTTTCTAACCTTTGTGCAATCATGTGCAATCCATACTGGGCCTAACACCGACTGAGCCTGCCTCCTGATGTATAGACATATATTTTGAATGTGTACGCTATCCATACATGTTATCCGGGGATACGGTACCCTTTCTAACCTTTGTGCAATCATGTGCAATCCATACTGGGCCTAACACCGTCTGAGCCTGCCTCCTGATGTATAGACATATATTTTGAATGTGTACGCTATCCATACATGTTATCTGGGGATACGGTACCCTTTCTAACCTTTGTGCAATCATGTGCAATCCATACTGGGCCTAACACCGTCTGAGCCTGCCTCCTGATGTATAGACATATATTTTAAATGTGTACGCTATCCATGCATGTTATCCGGGGATACGGTACCCTTTCTAACCTTTGTGCAATCATGTGCAATCCATACTGGGCCTAACACCGTTTGAGCCTGCCTCCTGATGTATAGACATATATTT
Source organism: Dendrobates tinctorius (assembly GCF_039654945.1). NCBI lineage: Eukaryota > Metazoa > Chordata > Amphibia > Anura > Dendrobatidae > Dendrobates > Dendrobates tinctorius. Next base: position 14,297,574 of record NW_027361671.1, on the reverse strand, counting down.
TGAATGTGTACGCTATCCATACATGTTATCCGGGGATACGGTACCCTTTCTAACCTTTGTGCAATCATGTGCAATCCATACTGGGCCTAACACCGTCTGAGCCTGCCTCCTGATGTATAGACATATATTTTGAATGTGTACGCTATCCATACATGTTATCCAGGGATACCATACCCTTTCTAACCTTTGTGCAATCATGTGCAGTCCATACTGGGCCTAACACCGTCTGAGCCTGCCTCCTGATGTATAGACATATATTTTGAATGTGTACGCTATCCATACATGTTATCCGGGGATACGGTACTCTTTCTAACCTTTGTGCAATCATGTGCAATCCATACTGGGCCTAACACCGTCTGAGCCTGCCTCCTGATGTATAGACATATATTTTGAATGTGTACACTATGCTATCCATACATATTATCCGGGGATACCGTACCCTTTCTAACCTTTGTGCAATCACGTGCAATCCATACTATGCCTAACATCGTCTGAGCCTGCCTCCTGATGTATAGACATATATTTTGAATGTGTACGCTATCCATACATGTTATCCGGGGATACGGTACCCTTTCTAACCTTTGTGCAATCACGTGCAATCCATACTGGGCCTAACACCGACTGAGCCTGCCTCCTGATGTATAGACATATATTTTGAATGTGTACGCTATCCATACATGTTATCTGGGGATACGGTACCCTTTCTAACCTTTGTGCAATCATGTGCAATCCATACTGGGCCTAACACCGTCTGAGCCTGCCTCCTGATGTATAGACATATATTTTGAATGTGTACACTATCCATACATGTTATCCGGGGATACGGTACCCTTTCTAACCTTTGTGCAATCATGTGCAATCCATACTGGGCCTAACACCGTCTGAGCCTGCCTCCTGATGTATAGACACATATTTTGAATGTGTACGCTATCCATACATGTTATCCGGGGATACGGTACCCTTTCTAACCTTTGTGCAATCATGTGCAATCCATACTGGGCCTAACACCGTCTGAGCCTGCCTCCTGATGTATAGACATATATTTTGAATGTGTACACTATGCTATCCGTACATGTTATCCGGGCATACGGTACCCTTTCTAACCTTTGTGCAATCACGTGCAATCCATACTATGCCTAACACCGTCTGAGCCTGCCTCCTGATGTATGGACATATATTTTGAATGTGTACGCTATCCATACATGTTATCTGGGGATACGGTACCCTTTCTCACCTTTGTGCAATCACGTGTAATCCATACTGGGCGTGAGAACGGCTGGCGAGCTGTTAAGCAAGCTACAGCACCTGTGGTTTGCACACGTAAGTTTTTCATTTTTTCAGGAATGACTGTTAGGCCTAATTCCGGAACTGCGGTTGACCTGCACTTACTGGGAAATCATTGTTCGCGGGTAATAATTGTAATCAGTGATCCCCATCACTAACGTTGTTCAGCGGGTTATCTGCACCTGTAAGCGACAAACGCTGGCCTTTTCAGTGTAGCGCACATGCAGCCACGGACATGTAAGGGAATGACACACCAGTTATTGGCCAATCTCATGTGGCAGAGCCTCACGTGTCCCTCTAGTAAGCCGGACTCGGACCGCGGGGCATGACGGAGTCTCGTTCGTTAATGGTATTAAGCTTGCAATGTGTGCATCTGTTCTGTAGCTGGCATGGTTGAGGTTTCCCAGGTGGAGTCGAATTTAACCGCAGGCTCCACTCCTGGTGGTGCCCTTCTGGACATTCCTTTAAGGTTCAGCTTTCCATCCATACTGCCCACGTAAAACAAACACTTTGCCTTCATGAACGCTGTTTGGAGGGTCATGACTCGTGGGAATAACGCCGCCCAATCAGTTAACCTGCTAGAGAGATCGTTCGTTGCTCCCAAGCATGACATCACACTCCCTAGGAGGAAGGTAATGCCACTGTGGCGACCGTACTCCTGGGGGCGACACAAGTGCACTGATGACCAGCCACTGCTCGATGAATCTGCTGGTACATTGACCCAGACCACTACATTCCCCTCGCACGCTACACGGCCTGAATCTGACCCTGATGAAACTCAGGTTACCCTTCCCATATACAGTTCCATCTTACACGGTGACAAAGAGGAAGCTGCAGATGAAAATGCAGGTTCAGCCCACCCGCCATCAGACACACCACCGTACTATCAGGGGCCCTGTGCCAGTGCCGTCGCCAACGAGTGGGCCCCCCTGCTTGCTCAGGATCACAGCACTTGCAAAGTTGAAATACTGTGCAGTGAGATGGAAGATGGGGACGACGAGAAGTCCAGACAAGTACAGGGATTCCCTAGCGAGGAGACTTATTTGATTGTTTTCAATGTTGGGACAGCAATTTTTGGGGAGCACTATACTCTGGAGAATGATAGATGGGGCCCACCATACACTGGAACATTCCAGTTGGACATCAGACACTGGAGCAGCATTTACAGGGCCCATTATACACTAGAGCATTAGAAATGGGGCCCATTATGTTTGGAGTATTATTTGGGCCCATAAGACAGTGGAGCTTCGTCCATGGGGACCAACATATACTGCAGCATTATGTGGAGCTCATCATATACTGTTTCAAACATTATATGGGACCAATGATTCTGTATGGAGAAATAGATGGGCCTCGTCATGAGATGTAAAAAGTGAAGTATTTTTCATTGTACTATACCGCTATTTCTCTGCCGTATCGGAGCATCATGAGTTGTGGTATGTGTTAAAGGGGCGCTCTTTCGCCCAGGGCACATGAAAACCTGGAGCCAGCCCTCCCCCCCACAACTTTAGCCAAATAACCCCCATTTTTCAGTGCGTAACTTGTATTATGAAGTTAATTAAGGTTGACAAGCTTAAGTAAGAAGAATTGATGCTTTTGGCATTCAAATGGGCACTGTAGGTGTGTTTCCTGTCCTCCTCTCACTGCCGACTTTTATTCCCCATTGACTTACATTGGGTTTCGTGTTTTGGGACGACCCCAACTTTTCCCTATAATCGGACGATCTTGCTCGACCCGACTTTTGGAAAAGTCGGGTTTCACGAAACGAAACTCGACCCTAAAAAACCAAAAGTCGCTCAACTCTATTTACATACAAATTAGCAAAACCCAAAAACTTCTGGAGGGCCTTCAAAGAAGTGGGCTGAACCCAATCATAAATGGCCTGTACCTTGGCCGGGTCCATTTCAATAGTTAACGGAGACAAAATAAATCCCAAAAATGAAATCCTCTGTACCCCAAAAAGGCATTTCGATCCCTTGACATACAGGGAATTCTCCCTCAAAATCCGGAACACAGTCCGAACATGTTCCACATGAGAGTCCCAATTCTTGGAGAAGATCAAAATATCATCCAGATAGATAATCAAAAATTTATCCACAAAGTCTCGGAATATATCGTTCATGAAGCACTGGAAGACAGAAGGGGCATTAGTGAGCCCAAAAGGCATCACCAGGTACTCAAAATGTCCCTCCGGAGTATTAAACTCCGTCTTCCATTCATCCCCATGCTTAATGCGAATAAGATTATACGCCCCCCTGAGGTCAAGCTTAGTAAACAAGCAAGCACCTTTAACTCTGGAGAATAGATCAGAAATCAGGGGTAACGGATACTGATATTTAACAGTAATTTTGTTGAGGGCATGATAGTCAATACAAGGCCTTAATGAACCATCCTTTTTAGCCACGAAAAAAAACCCAGCACCTAAGGGTGAAGAGGATGGTCTAATATGACCCTTCTCCAACGACTCCTTAATATAGGATCACATAGCCTCGTGCTCGGGTACAGATAAATTGAAAAGCCGACCCTTGGGGAATTTACACCCCGGGTTCAGCTGAATAGCACAGTCATAACTCCTATGAGGAGGCAAAGGCGCAGACCCATTCTCACCAAATACATCATAAAAGTCAGCCAAATAGTCAGGAACATCATGTGACTGGGGAGAGGTGGAGAAAACAGGAGCATCACTAAGGGCACACCGACAACCCCAACTCACCACAGACAAAGATTTCCAATCCAGAACTGGATTATGGATTTGCAACCAGGGAAACCTCAGAACAATGGTATCATGCAAATTATGCAACACCAAAAATCTGCAATTTTCTTGATGGTCTGGGGCGACCCGCATTACCACCTGGGTCCAAAACTGAGGTTTATTCTTCACCAAAGGAGTAGCATCAATACCCCTCAAAGGGATAGGCGTCCGCAGAGGTGTCATAGGAAATCCACAACGTTTAGCAAAATCCAAGTCCATCAGGTTCAGAGCTGCTCCTGAATCCACAAAAGCCTTGGCGGGAAAATGTGGACAGGGAGCAGTTCAGAGTAATTGCCAGAAGAAACTTAGGTTGAACACCACCCACAGAAAACGTGTGTGCACAACGTTTCTCTCGTTTAGGGCAGACAGAAATAATATGCGAGGCATCTCCACAAAAAAAACACAGCTTATTACGCCTTCTGAACTCCTGACGTTGCGTCCTAGACAAAACTCTATCACATTGCATAGGTTCAGACATTTGTTCAACAGGTGGTAACATCTCTCGTGTAGTTTTGCGTTCACGTAAACGCCGATTCACCTGAATGGCTAATGACATAGAATCGTCAAGACCAGAGGGAACAGGAAATCCCACCATAGTATTTTTTACAGTTTCTGACAAACCCTTCCGAAAGAGAGCTGCCAAGGCACCATCATTCCAGGTAGTAATGATTGCACTTTCGGAATTTTTGACAGTACAACTCTGCCGAATCCCGACCCTGGCTTAATGCCAATAGGGTCTTTTCAGCCTGATCAATAGCATTAGGTTCATCATACAACAACCCCAAGGCTTGAAAAAATGCGTTAACATTATTCAGAATAGGATCATCAGGTTTCAAAGAAAACGCCCAATCCTGGGGATCGCCGCGCAGCAAAGAGATGACAATTTTAACCTGCTGCGCGGAGCTCCCCGACGAGTTAGGCTTCAAGGCAAAAAATAATTTACAATTGTTCTTGAAATTCAAGTATTTAAACCGATCCCCCAAAAATACATCAGGAATAGGAATCTTTGGTTCAGCAGCATGTGAATGAGCAAGATAGGAGGAAATTCCCCGCACTTCAGCAGCGAGCTGCTCTACACGATCAGACAATTGCTTCATCTCCATTGAGAGAAAAATTCCCCCTACGGCCTCAGAGATATAGAGGAAAAAATATGCACACAAAAAAAAAAAATTCTGACACTTTTTTTTTTTTTTTTTACAATTCTCTCCTGCTATTGAGTACCCTAGGATCTGAGGTATGGCTGGTGATTCTGTTATGATGAGTCACCGAAGGAGGAAAAAACAAAATACCAGCTAAGTCCAGAAAAACCAGAGAGGTTGGCAGCTATCGGATTGCAGAACCCCTGAAACTGATGAGACTCAGGTGCCCCTTCCCTCATACTATACCATCATACACGGTGACACAGAGGAAGGTGCACATGACATTGAAGAGGAGGTGATGGATGACCCAGTTGTTGACCCAGATTGGCATCCATTGGGGGAAGAGGGTGCTGCTTCCAATAGCTCAGCTGAGGAGCATCCACAGCAGACATCGACATCGCAACAGCTGTTATCTGGCAGGCCCGGAGCACTCCAAAGACAGGTTCCAAAAATCAAAAGAGTTGCTGGACAGCTTGTCCAGAGGGTCAAAAGATCACAGCGTGCTAGGCCGCAAAATGTCTGCCAAAGTAGGAAGAGTGCAGTGTGGCACTTTTTTGAACAAAATCCTCATGATCAGGCCAAGGTTATCTGTAAGAAGTGCGCAAAGACCTTTAGCCGAGGGAAAAATCTGAAAAATTTGAATACCAGTTGCATGCTTAGACATTTAACCACCATGCACTTGCAAGCGTGGACACAACACCAAACCTCAAGTGCCACATGTGCAACTGATCACAATGAAGGTAGTCAGCAACGCTACATTGTTTCCCCCACTGTAAGCCCACCGGATAGCACAGCAGCAAATGTAGAGGTGTCGTTGCAAGGCCACAGCAGTCAGGGAATCCCACTGTTACATCAACGAAAGACTGATTCTAGGCCATCAGAAAGAACAACAACTCCATCACCATCATCAACCCTCTCTCAGTCCACCCTGTCCACTGCTACTTCCACCATATGCAGCTCTCAAGTCCAGCTCACCCTCCCAGACACTATGAGTAGGTCAAGAAAGTACTCAGTCTCTCATCCGCGTACACTGGGTTTGAACGCCCACATTGCCAAACTAATCTCGTTTGAGATGATGCCCTTTCGGTTGGTGGAAAGCGCAGCTTTCCGCGAACTCATGGCCTATGCAGTACCACGCTATGACCTACCCAGTCGCCACTTCTTCTCTCGCAAAGTCATCCCAGCCCTCCACCATCATGTGAAAGACCGCATTGTCCATGCACTCAAGCAGTCAGTGAGCGGAAAGGTGCACCTCACAACTGATGCATGGTCCAGTCGGCATGGCCAGGGCCGTTACGTGTCCATCACTGCGCACTGGGTTAATGTGGTGGATGCAGGGTCCACAGGGGACAGCGGTGGTGGGACAGTGCTGCCTAGCCCACGGTATAGGAAACAGTTGGCTGTAGGCATTCGACCCTCCTCCTCCTCCTCCTCCAGAAGCGAAAGCTCGTCCACAGAGCGCAGTCGTACGAGCACTCCATCTGCAGCTGCCACTGTTGCACACGAGGTGTCCCCCTATCGAGCAGCTAGTGGAAAGCGTCAGCAGGCTGTGTTGCAGATGATGTGTTTGGGCGACAGACACACCGCCGAGGTGCTGGCCGAGTACTTGAAGCGACAAACTGAGTCATTGCTGGGCAGTGTACATCTTGAGGCAGGCAAGGTAGTTAGTGATAACGGCAGTAATTTTGTGGCAGCTATAGCCCTTTCAAAACTCAGCCATATACCTTGCTTGGCTCACACCTTGAACCTGGTGGTGCAGTGCTTCCTCAAAAATTATCCGGAGTTAACAGCCCTGCTCCAGAAGGTGCGAAGACTGTGCGCGCACATCCGCCGGTCGCCTGTACACTCCGTTCGTATGCAGAAGCTGCAGTGATTGCTCCACCTTCACAACCACTGCCTCATTATCGACATTGCAACAAGGTGGAACTCCACCCTGCACATGGTGGAGCGGCTGTGCGAGCAGAGGCAGGCCATAATGCATTTGTGGGAGGATACACGGCCAGGCACTTTGAGAGCAGACATGGAGTTGACAGGTGTGCAGTGGTCGAAGCTGAAAGACCTCTGTAAAGTCCTTCAGTGTTTTGAGGAATGCACACGGCTGGTAAGCGCAGACGACGCCATCCTAAGCATGAGCATCCCACTTATACGTCTGCTCATGCAAACTTTGACGCACCTTAAGGAACAGGCTTCTGCAGCCAATGTTGATGAGGAAGAGGAGGAGGGAATCCTTGATGGCATTCAGCCATTGTCTGCTCAGGGACCTCTCCTGGACGAGGTGGAGGAAGAAGAGCAGGAGGAGGAGGAGGATGATGGGGATGATTACTTAGGGGAGGAGGATGCATCTCGTGGGGCAAGTGAAAATGTTGGCGTGGCAAGGTCTGGTACAGGGTTTGTGCGTGACTGGAGGGATGTGGATTTGCCAGAAAGTGCTCCTCCAACCAGCACTCGCAGTGCATCATTGACACCGGGAACATTGGCCCACATGTCAGATTATGCCTTGCAGATCCTAAAAAGGGACCCCCGCATTGCCAAAATGATGAACGATGACGACTACTGGTTGGCCAGCAACCAGGATCCACGCTATAAAGGCAAATTACAAAACATCATGCCACAGGACAACCTTGACCTAATATTGGCTAATAAACAAGCAACTCTGGTAAATCGGTTGCTTGAGGCATTCCCAGCACACAGCAGCGGTGAAGGTTCTCACACAAGCCGTACGGGCCGGGGGCAGCTTGGCAGAGGTGTTCGTGGTGCACACAGCAGAAGTGGCGTTGGAGACAGGGGTTTCATGACAATGTTGTGGACTGATTTTTCAAGTACCGCTCACACAACTGGTAATACTGCATCGATGGAAAGTGACAGGAGACAGCAGTTGTCAACTATGGTTACAAACTACTTTTCCTCCCATATCGATGTTCTACCACACAGGTCATTCCCCTTTGACTATTGGGCCGCTAAACTGGACACCTGGCCTGAATTGGCACAATATGCCTTACAGGAGCTCGCTTGCCCAGCTGCAAGTGTGCTATCGGAAAGAGTCTTCAGTGCAGCTGGATTAATCCTGACAGAAAAAAGGACCCGTCTGTCAACCCAAAATGTGGATGATCTAACCTTCATTAAAATGAACCACGCATGGGTTTCCAAGGATTTTGTCCCACCTTCCCCTGATGACACATAGGGTGACAGAAAAATGGCTTCCTTTGGTCCACCTCTTCCTGGGACTTGACCTATTTCACCTTTTGCATCAGCTGAATGTCCAACATCAACATATGCCACTTTCTAAAACTCCCTAACTGTGCTGCCTCCCCCCCATGGCCGGGGTCACCACCTAGCGCCCGACACCGTGTGAGTGCCGTTGCCCAGGACAGGTGGGTAGGCCGACTCTTGGGCGCGGGCACTGGCACAGGGTCCCTCATAGTGCAATCAAGTGTCTCTGACGGTGGTGGTGCACACCCGCCGTCAGACACACCGCCGTACTATGAGGGGCCCAGTGCCAGTACCGACGCCCACGAGTGGGCCCCCCTTGCTTGGGCAGGGCCCCAGCATTTGCAATCTTTACCTCTCCCTGCTCCTCCGCTGTGTAGTCTGGGCCGTCAAATCCATACTGTGCCTGACACCGTTTGAGCCTGCCTCCTGATGTATAGACATATATTTTGAATGTGTACACTATGCTATCCATACATGTTATCCGGGGATACGGTACCCTTTCTAACCTTTGTGCAATCACGTGCAATCCATACTGGGCCTAACACCGTCTGAGCCTACCTCCTGATGTATAGACATATATTTTGAATGTGTACGCTATCCATACATGTTATCCGGGGATACGGTACCCTTTCTAACCTTTGTGCAATTATGTGCAATCCATACTGGGCCTAACACTGTCTGAGCCTGCCTCCTGATGTATAGACATATATTTTGAATGTGTACGCTATCCATACATGTTATCTGGGGATACTGTACCCTTTCTAACCTTTGTACAATCATGTGCAATCCATACTGGGCCTAACACCGTCTGAGCCTGCCTCCTGATGTATAGACATATATTTTGAATGTGTCCGCTATCCATACATGTTATCCGGGGATACGGTACCCTTTCTAACCTTTGTGCAATCATGTGCAATCCATACTGGGCCTAACACCGTCTGGGCCTGCCTCCTGATGTATAGACATATATTTTGAATGTGTACGCTATCCATGCATGTTATCCGGGGATACGGTACCCTTTCTAACCTTTGTGCAATCATGTGCAATCCATACTGGGCCTAACACTGTCTGAGCCTGCCTCCTGATGTATAGACATATATTTTGAATGTGTACGCTATCCATACATGTTATCCGAGGATACGGTACCCTTTCTAACCTTTGTGCAATCATGTGCAATCCATACTGGGCCTAACACCGTCTGAGCCTGCCTCCTGATGTATAGACATATATTTTGAATGTGTACGCTATCCATACATGTTATCCGGGGATACGGTACCCTTTCTAACGTTTGTGCAATCACGTGCAATCCATACTGGGCCTAACACCGTCTGAGCCTGCCTCCTGATGTATAGACATATATTTTGAATGTGTACGCTATCCATACATGTTATCTGGGGATACGGTACCCTTTCTAACCTTTGTGCAATCCATACTGGGCCTAACACCGTCTGAGCCTGCCTCCTGATGTATAGACATATATTTTGAATGTGTACGCTATCCATACATGTTATCTGGGGATACGGTACCCTTTCTAACCTTTGTGCAATCATGTGCAATCCATACTGGGCCTAACACCGTCTGAGCCTGCCTCCTGATGTATAGACATATATTTTGAATGTGTACGCTATCCATACATGTTATCCGTGGATACGGTACCCTTTCTAACCTTTGTGCAATCACGTGCAATCCATACTGGGCCTAACACCGTCTGAGCCTGCCTCCTGATGTATAGACATATATTTTGAATGTGTACGCTATCCATACATGTTATCTGGGGATACGGTACCCTTTCTAACCTTTGTGCAATCATGTGCAATCCATACTGGGCCTAACACCGTCTGAGCCTGCCTCCTGATGTATAGACATATATTTTGAATGTGTACGCTATCCATACATGTTATCTGGGGATGCGGTACCCTTTCTAACCTTTGTGCAATCATGTGCAATCCATACTGGGCCTAACACCGTCTGAGCCTGCCTCCTGATGTATAGACATATATTTTGAATGTGTACGCTATCCATACATGTTATCCGGGGATACGGTACCCTTTCTAACCTTTGTGCAATCATGTGCAATCCATACTGGGCCTAACACCGTCTGAGCCTGCCTCCTGATGTATAGACATATATTTTGAATGTGTACGCTATCCACACATGTTATCCGGGGATACGGTACCCTTTCTAACCTTTGTGCAATCATGTGCAATCCATACTGGGCCTAACACCGTCTGAGCCTGCCTCCTGATGTATAGACATATATTTTGAATGTGTACGCTATCCATACATGTTATCCGGGGATATGGTACCCTTTCTAACCTTTGTGCAATCATGTGCAATCCATACTGGGCCTAACACCGTCTGAGCCTGCCTCCTGATGTATAGACATATATTTTGAATGTGTACGCTATCCACACATGTTATCCGGGGATACGGTACCCTTTCTAACCTTTGTGCAATCATGTGCAATCCATACTGGGCCTAACACCGTCTGAGCCTGCCTCCTGATGTATAGACATATATTTTGAATGTGTACGCTATCCATACATGTTATCCGGGGATACGGTACCCTTTCTAACCTTTGTGCAATCATGTGCAATCCATACTGGGCCTAACACCGTCTGAGCCTGCCTCCTGATGTATAGACATATATTTTGAATGTGTACGCTATCCATACATGTTATCCGGGGATATGGTACCCTTTCTAACCTTTGTGCAATCATGTGCAATCCATACTGGGCCTAACACCGTCTGAGCCTGCCTCCTGATGTATAGACATATATTTTGAATGTGTACACTATGCTATCCATGCATGTTATCCGGGGATACGGTACCCTTTCTAACCTTTGTGCAATCACGTGCAATCCATACTATGCCTAACATCGTCTGAGCCTGCCTCCTGATGTATAGACATATATTTTGAATGTGTACGCTATCCATACATGTTATCCGGGGATACGGTACCCTTTCTAACCTTTGTGCAATCACGTGCAATCCATACTGGGCCTAACACCGTCTGAGCCTGCCTCCTGATGTATAGACATATATTTTGAATGTGTACGCTATCCATACATGTTATCTGGGGATACGGTACCCTTTCTAACCTTTGTGCAATCCATACTGGGCCTAACACCGTCTGAGCCTGCCTCCTGATGTATAGACATATATTTTGAATGTGTACGCTATCCATACATGTTATCCGGGGATACGGTACCCTTTCTAACCTTTGTGCAATCATGTGCAATCCATACTGGGCCTAACACCGTCTGAGCCTGCCTCCTGATGTATAGACATATATTTTAAATGTGTACGCTATCCATACATGTTATCCGGGGATACGGTACCCTTTCTAACCTTTGTGCAATCATGTGCAATCCATACTGGGCCTAACACCGTCTGAGCCTGCCTCCTGATGTATAGACATATATTTTGAATGTGTACACTATGCTATCCGTACATGTTATCTGGGGATACGGTACCCTTTCTAACCTTTGTGCAATCACGTGCAATCCATACTATGCCTAACACCGTCTGAGCCAGCCTCCTGATGTATAGACATATATTTTGAATGTGTACGCTATCCATACATGTTATCTGGGGATACGGTACCCTTTCTCACCTTTGTGCAATCACGTGTAATCCATACTGGGCGTGAGAACGGCTGGCGAGCTGTTAAGCAAGCTACAGCACCTGTGGTTTGCACACGTAAGTTTTTCATTTTTTCAGGAATGACGGTTAGGCCAATTCCGGAACTGCGGTTGACCTGCACTTACTGGGAAATCATTGTTCGCGGGTAATAATTGTAATCAGTGATCCCCATCACTAACGTTGTTCAGCGGGTTATCTGCACCTGTAAGCGACAAACGCTGGCCTTTTCAGTGTAGCGCACATGCAGCCACGGACATGTAAGGGCATGACACACCAGTTATTGGCCAATCTCATGTGGCAGAGCCTCACTTGTCCCTCTAGTAAGCCGGACTCGGACCGCGGGGCGTGACGGAGTCTCGTTCGTTAACGGAATTAAGCTTGCAATGTGTGCATCTGTTCTGTAGCTGGCATGGTTGAGGTTTCCCAGGTGGAGTCGAATTTAACCATAGGCTCCACTCCTGGTGGTGCCCTTCTGGACATTCCTTTAAGGTTCAGCTTTGCAACCATACTGCCCACGTAAAACAAACACTTTGCCTTCATGAACGCTGTTTGGAGGGTCATGACTCGTGGGAATAACGCCGCCCAATCAGTTAACCTGCTAGAGAGATCGTTCGTTGCTCCCAAGCATGACATCACACTCCCTAGGAGGAAGGTAATGCCACTGTGGCGACCGTACTCCTGGGGGCGACACAAGTGCACTGATGACCAGCCACTGCTCGATGAATCTGCTGGTACATTGACCCAGACCACTACATTCCCCTCGCACGCTACACGGCCTAAATCTGACCCTGATGAAACTCAGGTTACCCTTCCCATATACAGTTCCATCTTACACGGTGACAAAGAGGAAGCTGCAGATGAAAATGCAGGTTCAGCCCACCCGCCATCAGACACACCACCGTACTATCAGGGGCCCTGTGCCAGTGCCGTCGCCAACGAGTGGGCCCCCCTGCTTGCTCAGGATCACAGCACTTGCAAAGTTGAAATACTGTGCAGTGAGATGGAAGATGGGGATGACGAGAAGTCCAGACAAGTACAGGGATTCCCTAGCGAGGAGACTTATTTGATTGTTTTCAATGTTGGGACAGCAATTTTTGGGGAGCACTATACTCTGGAGAATGATAGATGGGGCCCACCATACACTGGAACATTCCAAAGGTGGACATCAGACACTGGAGCAGCATTTACAGGGCCCATTATACACTAGAGCATTAGAAATGGGGCCCATTATGTTTGGAGTATTATTTGGGCCCATAAGACAGTGGAGCTACGTCCATGGGGACCAACATATACTGCAGCATTATGTGGAGCTCATCATATACTGTTTCAAACATTATATGGGACCAATGATTCTGTATGGAGAAATAGATGGGCCTCGTCATGAGATGTAAAAAGTGAAGTATTTTTCATTGTACTATACCGCTATTTCTCTGCCGTATCGGAGCATGATGAGTTGTGGTATGTGTTAAAGGGGCGCTCTTTCGCCCAGGGCACATGAAAACCTGGAGCCAGCCCTCCCCCCCCACAACTTTAGCCAAATAACCCCCATTTTTCAGTGTGTAACTTGTATTATGAAGTTAATTAAGGTTGACAAGCTTAAGTAAGAAGAATTGATGCTTTTGGCATTCAAATGGGCACTGTAGGTGTGTTTCCTGTCCTCTCACTGCCGACTTTTATTCCCCATTGACTTACATTGGGTTTCGTGTTTCGGGACGACCCCGACTTTTCCCTATAATCGGACGATCTTGCTCGACCCGACTTTTGGAAAAGTCGGGTTTCACGAAACGAAACTCGACCCTAAAAAACCAAAAGTCGCTCAACTCTATTTACATACAAATTACAGATATCACTTACAGTAAACAAATTAACAATGACAGACTGATACAGAGGGGAGAGAGGACCCTGCCCTTTCGAGCTTACATGCTACAGGATGGTGGGGAAGGAGACAGTAGGTTGGTAGGTTGCAGCAGTTCCGGTGTTGGTTGAGGTGATATCACCTGTAGTGGTGAGAGAGAAGGAGGTAGTGGGGTTATTGCAGGCTGTAGGCTTTCTTGAAGAGGTGGGTTTTCAGGTTCCGTCTGAAGGATCCTGAATATAGTTCAAGTTCTCTTTCTCTCTGAAGAGGCCATTTGCATTTTTTGTTTAAGTCCATGATGCCAAGTTGGCACTTTGTACAAGGAGAACCATTACCTCTTAGACGTTCTAGGATATGCATTACCACCAATCATCTTCTTACATGATTCCTGATCAAATGAATATTATGCTCACATTATGAGCAGATTTGCCTCCTTAGACATTCATGTCATATCCAGCGAATATCCCATAAATGTTTGTAAGTGCAGATCCAACCTCTGGGACTTACATCCTAACCCCTTACGTGCCTGATGAGGTAACAGTTGAGTCTATGTGGATGGAAAGGTAGTTAGGTGTGCTCGGTTGTTTCTGTGTCTGCTCCTTCGCTCCTTTTTTCTCTTTCTGGATGCAGTGGCCAGTTATAAGACATTTCTAGGGAATATGGAGATGAAAGATAAAAGTCATTGCAAAGTGACTCCACATTATCTCTACCGAATAATGGTATAAAAATATTGTCAAAGAAGATTTTGCGGTTTCCATGCTGTTACAATGGGATGAAATTTCTTTGGTCAAAATCATGTATAAAGCTATTTAGCAATCACCTGACCTTGCTACATTACTAACATACAGTATACATCACCATAATAAGTGCAGGAACAGGTGAGGATAGCCTAATAAAGTGAGATTTCTACACCTTATATGTGAATTTTAATATTTAGCATGTGAGGAAAAGTAATTACTGTGGTGTTGGTGTACGAGGAAACCTATTTATAAGATCTAAGTGTCTATAATGGTACAAAATGTATTTACTTATGTGTCAAGTATATAATGGTTCATGACTACACTGCAGAAGGTAATTGCCAAATCTCCATGTGAAATTCATGTATAAGCAAAAGTATCACCACTATTTATAACTTGCAATCACATTTGCCTCATCCTGTGCAAATAATTGAACCTGTTAAGTTCATTTCACATTTTCATTTTTAAGCATCATCTCATCTGCATTGGAAAAGTGAAAGGTCTGATGTGCCACTAATTTTAATATCATTTTTACTATATTTAATAATCTTCATTTGGTAGAGCCAGCATATTATTCTAGTTAAATACTTCTGCCATAATAGTGAAAGTGTCCCATTGCAAACATTAGATAATCAGCTGATGACATTGATGTAGGTATAAAATAGAGCCCAACTAGACCTTGATTTTTTCTAATGGACGATAATCAAATATATTGCATATTAACAATAGTATAGCAGCTTTTGCTATGAGCCGAGACAGGCATCTCACCTCAAGTGGCAATGCATGGTGTCTCTTGGCCCCGTCACACTAAGCGAGATCGCTAGCGATATCGCTTAAGCGTCACCGATTTTGTGATGCAGCAGCAATATTGCTAGCAATATCGCTAAGTGTGATACTTACCCCCGATCGGCTCCCCCGCTGTCTATCACTGAATGCGCGAGATCATCCAGGGTCGTTTCGCGTCTGACACTTCCTGCTGGGCTTCCTGCTGGCGCCGACCAGCGACGCGTTGACACGGGCGGGAGGACGTCTTCATCACCGTGTTTGACAGGTAAGTAACGACAGCCAACCGCTGCTGCATTGCTGGTGAGATCTGCCTGTGTGGCAGCTCACTAGCGACCATTTAGTGATGCACCAGCGATCCTGACCGGGTCGTATCGTGGTCGGGATCGCTGTTGCATCGCTAAATGTGACGGTACCTTTAGAGGGTAATGCACAGTGTCTCTTAGGGGGTCATTTTATTGCCCCCAAGAGTGGAATTCAGCAAGTACTCTGCTCTCTGTATTCAAGACACCAATACAATTGAAGATATGAGATTCAATGCAGAAAGGTACTAATACGCTCTCTGCCCCATTAGGCAGTGGCGTTAAGAAGTCACCTATAAAGAGGGGCATAGCAAAGAAGCGGGGTTTGCTTGGAGGGGGACAGTGTAAAGATGTGTACAGAATGGAGGGGGCAGTGTGGAGAGGTTTTGTAGATGTAGGGACAGCGTAGGAGGAAACACTGGAGAAGGGACTGTGTGACATGAAGACAGCCTGGCAGTATTAGATCATGTGGGAAAAGCTGTGGCAGTTACTGATTATAAAGGGGACAGTGCGGAGGCTATAGTTGACGAGAGGTATGGTGTGGCAGTTGGCGTTTATAAGAGGGCACAGTGTGGCAGTTGTACTTCATAATGAGGAAGGGTTGCAAGAAATATTTTATTGGAGGACAATGTGGAGGTAATGTATCATAAGGGTGGCAATCTGGAGGACATATTTTGCACAGGGAGCACAGATTTGGCAATTATTTATTTAGAGGGACAGCATAAGCAGATATTTGTATCCATTAATTATTATTTAAGTACACTGTTACATTTTTAATCAAGAAACTTTTATTTAGACATTCATTAAGAGTAACAACAATCATTCAGAGTAAATACGATCATTATAAATCTCGTACATATATAACTTGCATATGCATTTTCATTTTCCCAAAAAGCACTTAAGCCATTCACCCGCTTCCATCCACCCCTCCCAGAAACCCCAAAAACTTCCCTTCCCTTTCTGGGGCACATCAAAACATGTAATCAATTAATATTAAACTATTGGTAAATTGAAAATGAAATCCCTTGCTAACTCCTCATATACCACCCCAGTGCATCTAATCCAGTTGTCCCATTAATTACTAAAGTTAGCTGTTGCTCCCCTTTTACTATACAGTATATATGCTTCTCACAAAATTGGAATATCATCAAAAAGTTAATTTATTTCAGTTCTTCAATACGAAAAGTGAAACTCATATTATATAGAGTCATTACAAACAGAGTGATGTATTTCAAGTGTTTATTTCTGTTAATGTTGATGATTATGGCTTACAGACAATGAAAACTCAAAAGTCATTATCTCAGTAAATTAGAATACTTTATAACACCAGCTTGAAAAATGTTTTTAAAATCTGAAATGTTGGCCTACTGAAATGTATGTTCAGTAAATGCACTCAATACTTGGTCCAGGCTCCTTTTGCATCAATTACTGCATCAATACGGCGTGGCATGGAAGCGATCAGCCTGTGGCACTGCTGAGGTGTTATGGAAGCCCAGGTTGCTTTGATAGCAGCCTTCAGCTCGTCTGCATTGTTGGGTCTGGTGTCTCTCATTTTCCTCTTGACAATACCCCATAGATTCTCTATGAGGTTAAGGTCAGGCGAGTTTGCTGGCCACTCAAGCACAGTGATACTGTTGATTTTCAACCAGGTATTGGTACTTTTGGCAGTGTGGACAGGTGCCAAATCCTGCTGGAGAATGAAATTTCCATTTCCAAAAAGCTTGTCAGCAGAGGGAAGCATGAAGTGCTTGAAAATTTCCTGGTAGACTGCTGTGTTATGATGAGTCACCGAAGGAGGAAAAAACAAAATACCAGCTAAGTCCAGAAAAACCAGAGAGGTTGGCAGCTATCGGATTGCAGACCCCCTGAACCTATCCACAACAACTAGCAGTAGCCGTGGGGGGTTCCTACGGTGCCCTAGACCCCTCGATCACAGCCGGAGAACTATATAGCCTAAAGACAGAAAGGGGAAAAACTAAACTGCCCCAGAGCAGACCCCAAAGCAATAA
Organism: Dendrobates tinctorius; assembly: GCF_039654945.1. NCBI lineage: Eukaryota > Metazoa > Chordata > Amphibia > Anura > Dendrobatidae > Dendrobates > Dendrobates tinctorius. The sequence goes on along the minus strand of NW_027361671.1, from coordinate 14,279,858 downwards.
GCAGCCCCCAACATATAATGACAGTGAAGCAAGATGAAAACACTAACACAGATAGAAAGATAGGTTGAGCAAATGATGGGGCCCAAGCTAACTACATAGGACAGGATAGGAAAGCTGCTGTCTGCCATCCGCAAAAACCCTATCAAAATGAGCCAACCGAATGATAGGAAAAACAGGCCCTGAAGTCGCTAGGCTTCAAAAGACTATATCAGCACTCAGGTATATTCTGAAGACATAGCAAAATATCAACAGATCAGAGACAAAAATGAAATTCAGCTCACCCCCGGCCGGGGATGGCAGAATTCCCAAAAAACAAGGCAAAACAAAAACAAAACTGAAGAGTACAAAGCAGAGCAGAAAAACTTAACTTTGAGATGCAGGAATCAGACTGGTCTCCAAGAATCCAGCAGGAAAATCACCAGCCAGGAAGAAGGGGAGTCAGCAGCCTTATATCCAGTCCTCAATTCCAGCCACCCAGTCATCATCTAGCTGCCCAGGTGTTTGGCAATCAGTCTCACTACCTTCCTTCACTAGAGGAGGGAATTTTAAATGTGACAGGAAGAGCCAACCGAAAAGAGACCGGATTAATAATCTCCAAAATCTTGTAAGGTCCAATAAATCTTGTCTTAAACTTAGGAGAAGCCACCTTCATAGCGATATTTTTTGATGACAACCAAACCATATCACCCACCTTAAACTGGGGACCAACGGTCCTACGCCGGTTGGAAAACCGCTGGGCCTTTTCCTGGGAGAGAGACAACTTATCCACTACTTGGTCCCAGATCTGGTTCATTCTCTCCACCACAGTGTCAACACCTGGGCAGGCAGAAGGCTCCATCTGCCCTGAAGAAAATCGAGGGTGAAAACCAAAGTTACAAAAAAAAGGTGACATCAAAGTGGCAGAACTAGCTCTATTATTTAAAGCAAATTGGGCCAAGGGCAAAAATGAAACCCAATCATCCTGATCGGCAGAAATAAAACATCTCAAATACGACTCCAAAGTCTGGTTTGTTCTCTCCGTCTGCCCATTGGTCTGAGGGTGAAACGCAGAGGAGAAGGACAACTGAATTCCCAGATTGGAACAGAAAGTCCTCCAAAATCTAGACACAAACTGAACTACTCTGTCAGATACAATGTTCTCAGGAATCCCGTGCAAGCGAACCACCTGTTGCAAAAACAAGGGCACCAACTCAGAGGAAGATGGCAACTTAGGGAGTGGTACAAGATGGACCATCTTAGAGAATCTATCACAAATCACCCAAATAACAGTCATTCTCTGAGAGACAGGCATATCAGAGATAAAATCCATTGAAATATGGGTCCATGGCCTCCTGGGGACCGGCAAAGGCATCAACAAGCCACTAGAGCGAGAACAAGGTTTAGACCGGGAACAAGTCCCACAGGACTGCACAAAATTCCTGACATCACGAGACAAGGCGGGCCACCAAAAAGATCGGCTCACCAGATCTCTAGTACCAAAAATACCTGGATGACCAGCCAATGCAGAGCAATGAACTTCAGACATCACTCTCTTCCTCCACTGGTCAGGAACATACAACTTTCCACTGGGACAACGCTCAGGTTTGTCCTCCTGAAACTCTTCCAGAGCACGTCTCAAATCGGGCGAGATGGCAGAAAGAACTACCCCCTCGCCTAAGATGGTAGCAGGCTTAGTCACAACAGGAGAATCAGCAAGGAAACTCCTAGAGAGGGCATCTGCCTTGACATTCTTAGTGCCCGGAAGAAAAGAAACCACAAAATCAAAACATGTGAAAAACAAGGCCCACCTAGCCTGTCTAGGATTCAAGCGCTTGGCCGACTCCAGGTAAATCAAATTCTTGTGGTCAGTAAGGACCACGACTTGGTGTTTGGCTCCCTCCAACCAATGTCTCCACTCCTCAAATGCCCATTTCATGGCCAACAGTTCCCGATTCCCCACATCATAGTTACGTTCGGATGGGGAGAACTTTCGGGAAAAGAAAGCACAAGGATTCATTTTAGATGTCACAGTATCTTTTTGGGACAACACCGCTCCTGCACCAATCTCAGAAGCGTCCACCTCCACCTGAAATGGGAGTGAGACATCAGGTTGCCGCAAAACCGGAGCAGAAGTGAATCTTCGCTTCAGCTCCTGAAAGGAAGAAACAGCCTCCGGAGACCAATTCAGCACATCAGCACCCTTCCTAGTCAAATCCGTCAATGGCTTGGCAATACCAGAAAAATTAGCTATAAATTTCTGATAAAAATTAGCAAAACCCAAAAACTTCTGGAGGGCCTTCAAAGAAGTGGGCTGAACCCAATCATAAATGGCCTGTACCTTGGCCGGGTCCATTTCAATAGTTGACGGAGACAAAATAAATCCCAAAAATGAAATCCTCTGTACCCCAAAAAGGCATTTCGATCCCTTGACATACAGGGAATTCTCCCTCAAAATCCGGAACACAGTCCGAACATGTTCCACATGAGAGTCCCAATTCTTGGAGAAGATCAAAATATCATCCAGATAGATAATCAAAAATTTATCCACAAAGTTCATGAAGCACTGGAAGACAGAAGGGGCATTAGTGAGCCCAAAAGGCATCACCAGGTACTCAAAATGTCCCTCCGGAGTATTAAATGCCGTCTTCCATTCATCCCCATGCTTAATGCGAATAAGATTATACGCCCCCTGAGGTCAAGCTTGGTAAACCAGCAAGCACCTTTAACTCTGGAGAATAGATCAGAAAGCAGGGGTAACGGATACTGATATTTAACAGTAATTTTGTTGAGGGCACAATAGTCAATACAAGGCCTTAATGAACCATCCTTTTTAGCCACGAAAAAAAACCCAGCACCTAAGGGTGAAGAGGATGGTCTAATATGACCCTTCTCCAACGACTCCTTAATATAGGATCACATAGCCTCGTGCTCGGGTACAGATAAATTGAAAAACCGACCCTTGGGGAATTTACACCCCGGGTTCAGCTCAATAGCACAGTCATAACTCCTATGAGGAGGCAAAGGCGCAGCCTCATTCTCACCAAATACATCATAAAAGTCAGCCAAATAGTCAGGAACATCATGTGACTGGGGAGAGGTGGAGAAAACAGGAGCATCACTAAGGGCACACCGACAACCCCAACTCACCACAGACAAAGATTTCCAATCCAGAACTGGATTATGGATTTGCAACCAGGGAAACCTCAGAACAATGGTATCATGCAAATTATGCAACACCAAAAATCTGCAATTTTCTTGATGGTCTGGGGCGACCCGCATAACCACCTGGGTCCAAAACTGAGGTTTATTCTTCACCAAAGGAGTAGCATCAATACCCCTCAAAGGGATAGGCGTCCGCAGAGGTGTCATAGGAAATCCACAACGTTTAGCAAAATCCAAGTCCATCAGGTTCAGAGCTGCTCCTGAATCCACAAAAGCCTTGGAGGAAAATGTGGACAGGGAACAGATCAGAGTAATTGCCAGAAGAAACTTAGGTTGAACACCACCCACAGAAAACGTGTGTGCACAACGTTTCTCTCGTTTAGGGCAGACAGAAATAATATGCGAGGCATCTCCACAAAAAAAACACAGCTTATTACGCCTTCTGAACTCCTGACGTTGCGTCCTAGACAAAACTCTATCACATTGCATAGGTTCAGACATTTGTTCAACAGGTGGTAACATCTCTCGTGTAGTTTTGCGTTCACGTAAACGCCGATTCACCTGAATGGCTAATGACATAGAATCGTCAAGACCAGAGGGAACAGGAAATCCCACCATAGTATCTTTTACAGTTTCTGACAAACCCTTCCGAAAGAGGGCTGCCAAGGCACCATCATTCCAGGTAGTAATGATTGCACTTTCGGAATTTTTGACAGTACAACTCTGCCGAATCCCGACCCTGGCTTAATGCCAACAGGGTCTTTTCAGCCTGATCAATAGCATTAGGTTCATCATACAACAACCCCAAGGCTTGAAAAAATGCGTTAACATTATTCAGAATAGGATCATCAGGTTTCAAAGAAAACGCCCAATCCTGGGGATCGCCGCGCAGCAAAGAGATGACAATTTTAACCTGCTGCGCGGAGTTCCCCGACGAGTTAGGCTTCAAGGCAAAAAATAATTTACAATTATTCTTGAAATTCAAGTATTTAAACCGATCCCCCAAAAATACATCAGGAATAGGAATCTTTGGTTCAGCAGCATGTGAATGAGCAAGATAGGAGGAAATTCCCCGCACTTCAGCAGCGAGCTGCTCCACACGATCAGACAATTGCTTCATCTCCATTGAGAGAAAAATTCCCCCTACGGCCTCAGAGATATAGAGGAAAAAATATGCACACAAAAAAAAAAATTTTTTTTTTACAATTCTCTCCTGCTATTGAGTACCCTAGGATCTGAGGTATGGCTGGTGATTCTGTTATGATGAGTCACCGAAGGAGGAAAAAACAAAATACCAGCTAAGTCCAGAAAAACCAGAAAGTTTGGCTGCTATCGGATTGCAGACCCCCTGAACCTATCCACAACAACTAGCAGTAGCCGTGGGGGGTTCCTACGGTGCCCTAGACCCCTCGATCACAGCCGGAGAACTATATAGCCTAAAGACAGAAAGGGGAAAAACTAAACTGCCCCAGAGCAGACCCCAAAGCAATAGGCAGCCCCCAACATATAATGACGGTGAAGCAAGATGAAAACACTAACACAGATAGAAAGATAGGTTGAGCAAATGATGGGGCCCAAGCTAACTACATAGGACAGGATAGGAAAGCTGCTGTCTGCCATCCGCAAAAACCCTATCAAAATGAGCCAACCGACTGATAGGAAAAACAGGCCCTGAAGTCGCTAGGCTTCAAAAGACTATATCAGCACTCAGGTATATTCTGAAGACATAGCAAAATATCAACAGATCAGAGACAAAAATGAAATTCAGCTCACCCCCGGCCGGGGATGGCAGAACTCCCAAAAAACAAGGCAAAACAAAAACAAAACTGAAGAGTACAAAGCAGAGCAGAAAAACTTAGCTTTGAGATGCAGGAATCAGACTGGTCTCCAAGAATCCAGCAGGAAAATCACCAGCCAGGAAGAAGGGCGTCGGCAGCCTTATATCCAGTCCTCAATTCCAGCCACCCAGTCATCATCTAGCTGCCCAGGTGTTTGGCAATCAATCTCACTACCTTCCTTCACTAGAGGAGGGAGTTCATCAGACCTCAATGGTGAAGGGAAAAATGAACTCACAACACTGCTGCACTGACTTTGGTCTTGATAACACTCACTGGACCTACACCAGCAGATGACATAGCTCTTAAAAACCATCACTGATTGTGGAAACTTCACACTAGACCTCAAGCAGCTTGGATTGTGTGCCTCTCTCCACACTTCCTCCAGACTTTGGGACCTTGATTTCCAAATGAAATGCAAAATTTAATCTGAAAACAAGACCTTGGAGCAACAGTATATTTGTTCTTTTCCTTGGCCCCGGTAAGACACTTTTGGCGTTCTCTATTGGTCATGAGTGTCTTTACACAAGGAATGTGACACTTGTATCCCATGTACTGGATACGTCTGTGTGTGGTGGCTCTTGAAGAAATGACTCCAGCAGACGTCCATTCCTTGTGAATCTCCCCAAAATTTTTGAATGGCCTTTTCTTAACAATGCTTTCAAGGCTGCGTTTATCCCGATTACTTGTGCGCCTTTTTATACCACACTTTTTCCTACTACTCAACTTTACATTAATATGCTTTCATACAGCGCTCTGTGAACAGCCAGCTTCTTTAGCAATGACCTTTTGTGGCTAACCCTCCTTGTGGAGTGTGTCAATGACTGCCATCTGGACATATGTTGTTAGCAGTCTTCCCCATGATTGTGGAGTCTACTGAAATAGACTAATGATGGTACTGATGCCGTACTTAAATATTATTAGTTGTTTTGGTGACATATTTAGGTACTGTTGATGATTCTGATTATGTACTTGTTAGGCGTTGGGTTCCTGCAACTGCACAGCAGGAATCCAGAGCCTTGCATTCAGCTGTCTCCCATTCTCCTCTGACCGCTCAGGAACCTGCATAGCAATCCTGGCATTCCAGACACTCTGCTCAGACCAGCTCTGTGGGTCTGGTTGTTACTTCCACCTTTTGGCCAGCAATTGTAGTGCAGTCTACTCTGCAGTAAGCCACTCCAGAGGCTAAGTCCTCCCGTCGCGCTACTGGGCATGCTCACGAGACAATCTCCCATTGGAGATCGGGAGTCACGTGGTCAGGTCCTTCTCCAGATCTCATTGGTCCATCTCAGAGATCTGGAAGCTTCCAGAAGGTCCCGGCTATAAAAGGGTCGCATGACCGCTCTGCCATGTGCTAGTATAGACTCTAATTGCTACTGTGTGAATGTTGATGGATGCATGGACTGCAAATGACTCATTAAGATTCCCCTCCCTCTAATATTACGAGTGTGTATAGGGATCTAGTAATAGAGTCAGCGCCAGTCAGTGGCAAGCTATAGGCCACAGTACTCATCCACCACAGTGCTAGCGTCCGAGAGTGCGCCTGCTTCCGGGCATTGTCATACAGCGGCATTTGTCTGTTGCCGCGCTGCAGTCAGCAGCTTCTCTTGGCGTCCGCGGTTGCGACACCGCACGCACGGTAGGTCTAGACGGACGCTGACCCTGAGTCTGGACCTAGTCCTGTGACCGTATACCGTGCGTGCACACCGCTGAGACCTGTGAGGTCAACAGGCTCGGCATTTATGTTTATGCCTTAGGTGCATCTGTGATTATAACAGAGTTCGCCAGCACTCGCGAGTGACGTTCAACCCGCATGTGCCATACCGCCATTGTGTGCCATTATATAGCAGCTAGAGTTGAGCGACTTTGGTCGGATCGGGTTTCGTGAAACCCGAATGAAACAAAATTTGAGTTGGATGAAACTGGTCCGACTAGGGCAAAAAAAGTCGGAGTTTCGTTCGAAACCCGACCCCAGTGCAAGTCAATGGGAAATAAAAGTCAGCATTGAGCTGATGACATTCATCTATTCAATGCCGACTTTTTTTCCCCGTTGACTTGCTTTGGGGTCGGGTTTCGGACGAAACTCCGACTTTTTTTGCCCTAGTCGGACCAGTTTCATCCGACTCAAATTTTGTTTCATTCGGGTTTCACGAAACCCGATCCGACCAAAGTCGCTCAACTCTAATAGCAGCAGTTTAACACCTCTGGACGGTGGACCCCGGGCGGCGAACGCACTTTCTGTTATTTAATATTTAGTGCGTTCCGCCGTCCCTAACAGTACTCATGTACAGATGGTGGTTCTGGTGATGAGTTCATGTACTGATAGTGTTTTGGTGCTGTGTTATTTTAGCACACAAAGAAGAAGCAGCATGGAGGACATTCTACTGAAATATTAAGCTTTGAAGATGTGAATCCAACACTGGATTGAGCTAAAAGACTTGTTAGAATGTTTAACACTATCTTTCTGTGTCTCCATCTGCCTGTTTCCACCATCTGCTTTTTGATCTTCCTTTTCCTTCGATATAGAGTATAATGGGCAATATAATATGACACCACAGTGAGCTGGCAGTCTGTCTTATATTAGCAAGATGGATTTGAGACACATTTTTCAGAGTGGATGATAAGTTGAGGATGTGTTGGCTGGAGAAGACGTGTCTTATAAGTAGGCAAGGAATCAAATTTATCTGATAATATATAATACAAAGTATCTTTTTTTGCATGGACTATTGATTTTTTTAAAACCTGTGGAAATCACCGTTCTTATTTAAATTAAACCAGGTGAAAAAACCTTTTTCCCCAATCTCCCTAAGGTCTCATGAGTAAAGTATATAGAGATGTAGGCAGGAGGCTATATAATCTAGTGCAGAATCTCCTACAACTATATTTTGTGTGTGTAGCTGGTTGAGGAATGTATTTTCATACAATCAAAAAAACCCCTCTATAACCATAAGGTTATAGTATGGCCACTAGAACATCCCTATCTGTGTGCATGAGGCTTTTGTATTCAAAGTGTTATGTTTGAGAATGCTGCCTGTTTGCCTGTGTCTTTAGAAGTTGGTGGAAGTGCCAGTTCTTAATTCATCTCAGATGTCTCTTATATTGTTGACTGATTGTGTTTTGTATGATGAGTTGCCAATTGTCATATAGGTCTTCTATTTTTTTTTTACAAAATAAGGAGTGTAAATTGTTATGGGGTCATAAGTGGCCTAGGACTAAATCCATCTAGTGTGACAAAATAAAACACCCTTTACTGTAATGGTCAAATTCCTCACCTTAAGACCATTACCACCAGAATCCGCATCAACTGCTTCACCACTGGCCTCTTTCACTCTTCTTATAGCCCTTCTCCAAGAAATTTGTCTTCTCACAGATTTCTGTATCATTAGAAAGGGTGTCATGATTGAATAGACAGAAGATTCAGATATGTCACAGGCAATAACAATCTCGGCTGCTCAGCTGACAACATCAGTTTAGATACGTAGTAACATTTTATGTCTGTCAGAATCAGATATCTGAAAGCAAACACCTCAAGAAATCCATTAAATCTAATTGTCCCCATTATACGAAGCTAACACTTTTTAGTCTTTAGTCCTTTCAATCTAAGAAATGTCTACTTAATTATACAATGGTGACAAACACAAGGTTTTTCAGGCCTATACAATGTACAGTCATGGAAATATCACACAGCAGACATGTTTCGTTGTGCGCTCCTTTTGCCTATACACAGTAAGACAATATTACTTTTATCTAATTTGCAACTAATAGATCTGCAACTAAAGTTACAATTGTATTTGAATCTATTGTGGAAATATTATAGTATATTTATTTATGCGAATCCGGGTATGAAGAAAGAAGGAGGCACTCACCAATCTTGCAAATCCATAATTTATTTCATTATTGTTAAAACGTCTTCGCCGGGAGAATGGGGGAAAGGAGTGTGCAGGTGACGATGGCCATTTCACCATATTGCGCTTCTATGCGTCAACAGGTCAGAGGAAATGACGAAAGAAGAAATACCTGAATGTAGGTACACTCCTTCCCAAAAACCCCTGAACAAAACAGAAATGAAATACACATAAAAAACAACAAAAAAGCAAAATTGCATTCAATCTATATACTGTATGTGCATTAAAAAAATTGACGTAAAAACAAAATGACGGCGACAGTAGAATTATAAGAAAATAGACAGATCAATTCTATCAATGAAGCCGGTGGACTCAACTGCCCGAGTGCGCATAATCCACCTGGCTTCTCGTCTTAGAAGGAGTTTATGAAGATCTCCCCCTTGTGGGGGTAAGATGACCTTTTTTATAACCGCAAATGAAAATACATTAGGGACCCCCATGACAATCCCTGATGTGGTTAATCCCTTTCCCCCGTTCTCCCGGTGAAGTTGTTTTAACTGTCATGAAATAAAATATGGATTTACAAGATTGGTGAGTGCCACTTCTTTCTTCGTACCAGAATTTGCAATATTGTAGTTTTCTCGGTGAGCACCCGAAATCTCAGGTTCTATGCCTGCAGCACTATTGGACACTAGGTTGGCATAATTGATTGCAATGGTATTAGCGGTGCTGTTCCTTTTTCTGATTGACAGAAATATTTATTTATGAGACTACTGGTTACAATGGCATATCTTTACATATCTGTGCATGATGTATGTGTGATGGGGCATAACTCTAATGTTTGGACCCTAATGCAAAATCGTTAACAGGGCCTTCTTGCTTATAATAGGGGTAAATATTTAAAGGGGATCTGTCAGCAGGTTTTTGCTACCTCATTTGAGAGAAGCATGATGTAAACAAAGAGAAGCTGAATCCAATGATGTATCACTTAGTTTACTGCATGCAGCCATTCTGATACGATCAAAGCTTTTAAACTTAGAATGAAGCAGAGCTCAGAAAGCTAACTCCGCCCACTCCAGACTCTGTATGTCCAAAATCCATAGACAGTGAACTGCTTAGTTGCCAGACTGGTCCAGCAATTTTAATCTCTTAGTGATAAATCCTTCACAGTTAGTAAACAACAGTAGCACTTTGAAAAGTGACACACCCTGAATTCTGTGTTTCAGCCTCTACCTCCTGCAGTTTTCAGATTACACTCCAAAAACCTGCTGATAGACTCCCTTTAACTCCCCCTTAAGGTTTAAAGAATGAATTTCAATAAGGTTACTTATTTGTTTAAAATAGAGATTGTAACCTATGAGGGGTAAGGTGTCTCACAGGCACTGCCTGTATAGAAAACCTATGCGGCAAAAAATGTAACTGACTAAAGTTAATACACACACTAAAAATAGGTATTAGACCTACCGGTAATGATGTTTCCAGGAGTCCATCCTGACAGCACCATGGAGGACGTCCTCCTCCTCCTTGCAGGGACAGGAAAAGCACACGAGAGGTTAAAAGGTCATGTCCCACCCCCCTTTCCCTCAGTGATTTAACAAGTACCACAAGGTGGATGATGCTAGTAACAGTTTAATGAAACAATCATATTACAGCATATTATGATATGTCATAATACAACATAGTATAACATAACAGGGAGGGAACTACCCGTGCTGTCAGGATGGTCTCCTGGAAACATCATTACAGGTAGGTCTAATACCTATTTTCCAGGACGTCCACCTGACAGCACCATGGAGAGTACCAAAGCAACTCCTCAGGGTGGGATCACCGCCTGGAGAACTTTTCTCCCAAATGCGGTCTGCTGACCAGCTAACACATCAAGCTTGTAGTGCTTGCAGAATGTATTAAGGTTGGCCCAGGTTGCTGCTCTACAGATCTGATCAACCGAGGCCCCCGCCCATTCCGCCCATGAGGCCGATACCGCCCTCATAGAGTGGGCCTTTATGGAATCTGGCGGGCTGGCGCCTTCGGCTTGGTAGGCGTCAGATTACTAAGGTAATCCAGCGCGCAATGGACGCCTTAGAGGCCTTTTTCCCTTTATTTTTACCTCCAAAAAGGATGAACAGGTTTGGGTCGATGCACCAGCTATTGGTGGCCTCTAGATAGTCTAGAACTGCGCGCCTCACATCCAGCGAGTGAAGACGCCGTTCCTTTTTATTACGGGGATTGTCACAGAACGATGGTAACACTATCTCTTGGTTTAGATTCTTTGCAGAGGCTACCTTTGGGGTAAATGCTGGGTCTAACCTTAGAATTATACGGTCATCTCTTATCTGAAGATATGGGTCCTTAGTGGACAGGGCCTGGATCTCCCCTATTCTTTTGGCCGTGGTAATGGCTACTAAGAAGGCCGTTTTACGAGTGAGAGCAGGGATGGTTATTTTCTCGCTGAGGGCGTAGGGTTCTGTACAGAGAAACCTGAGTACCAGGCCCAGGTCCCAAGGCGGGGTGAGCTGCCTAATCGTGGGGCGCAGGCGCTGCGTGGCTCTTATAAATCTGATTACCCAGGGATGTGAAGCTAGCTGGTAGTCGAAGAAGGCGCTCAAGGCTGAAATCTGTACTTTCAGAGTGCTGGGCTTAAGGCCTTCATTAAAACCTGCCTGCAAAAAATTTAGTATACTAGGGAGGTCGGGGGTGCCCGCCCCGAGATCGGACCTGCCACCTTCCAGACAGAATCTTTTCCATATCTTTTGGTAGATTGCGGATGTCACCGGTTTCCTACTGGCCTGTAGGGTGGATATGACCTGATCCGACAATCCCTTTGCCTTCAGGATGTCCCTCTCAGGATCCAAGCCGATAGGTGGAGTCTTGCTGGGTATGGGTGGTAGATTGGGCCCTGGTGGATGATGTCCTTCCGCAGGGGTAGCTCGACTGGGTTTCCTACTGCCATGGCTCCTAGAAGAGGAAACCAGCTTCTCTTTGGCCAGTATGGAACGATCAACATCACTCTTGCGTGGTCCTCGCGTATCTTCCTGAGCACTGCCGGTATGAGAGCCAGTGGTGGGAATGCATAAGCGAGGGATTCTCCCCAAGTCTGACTCAGGGCATCTACGCCTTCCGGGTGGTCCGTCGGATTCAGGGAATAGAATCTGGGGACCTTCGAGTTCTTTCGGCTTGCGAAAAGATCTATACTGGGGGTCCCCCAATACTGACAGAGATGGTCGAAGATCTCTTCGTTCAGTTCCCACTCTGTCGTTCTGAGAGCCTTCTAGGTGTACTGCGGTCACAGATCGGACTGTTCGCTCCGCCCACGCGAATATCCTTCCCGCTAGGGCCTGTAGTGGTTGATGTCTGGGCCCTCCCTGGTGCTTCAGGAATGCCACTGTCGTCATATTGTCAGATAGTATGCGAACGTGACGATTCTTTAGTACCGACTGGTTTCTTCGCAACGCTTCCCAGACCGCGAAGAGCTCTCTGAAGTTGGAGGATCTGGTCCTGATGTCTACTGGCCATCTCCCCTGGAAGATCTTCCCTTCTATGTGGGCTCCCCAACCCCACGCGCTGGCGTCTGTGGTGACTAGCACATATGGAGAGGTTGTCCATAGTACGCCCACCTGAAGGTTTCTGGACTGTGTCCACCACCGAAGGGATTCCCTTACTCTTTCTGGCAGCCTTAAGGGTCTGTCTAGCGATGCCTGACTTCTGTCCCACCTCATGAGGATCTCTTTCTGTAATGATCTCGAGTGGAATTGGGCCCATCGGACACACTGGATGCAGGCCGTCATGAGGCCCAAGACCTCCATTGCCTCTCTTATGGAGCATTGACGCCTCAACAGGTCTCTGGTTCTGGCTTGAATGGTCCTCTGCTTCTGCTCAGGTAGCCAAGATATTCTGTCGGCTGAGTCTAGAAGGACTCCAAGAAATACTTTCCTGGTCTCTGGCCTGAGGTCCGACTTCTCCCAATTGATCACCCAGCCAAGGAACTCCATTACGGTAATTGCTCGGTTTGTGTCGCGAATGAGCTCCTCTTTGGATCTTGCCACCAGTAGGAAGTCGTCTAGTTATGGAATGATCACGATACCCTGATCTCTCAGGTAGGCCACCACTTCTAACACCAGCTTTGTAAAGATTCTGTGAGCTGAGGCCAACCCAAATGGAAGACACTGGAACTGGAAGTGGCAGGTCCGGGCCGGTAAACTGACCGCGAACCTTAGTAGCCTCTGGGATGAGGGATGGATAGGGACCTGGTAGTAAGCCTTTTTTAGGTCTAGGGTACACATGACGGCGTCCCTGTCTATTAGGAGGATTGTGGATAGGATCGATTCCATCCGGAATCTCTTGTACCTGACCCAGGCATTTAGCGGTTTCAGGTTTATGATGGTACGAGCCTCGCCCGATGGCTTTGTGATCGAAAACAGGGAAGAGTAGTGCCCTCTTCCTCTTTCTGTCGGGGGAACTGGTACTATGACCTTTGAGTCTACCATGTCCTGTAGATCCTTCCACATTGCGGAGTTCTCCAGGACAACGGTGGGGGCAATATATCTCTCGGGGGGAGGAGAATAAAGCTCTATGCTGTAGCCTTCCGTGATGGTTCTGAGGACCCATTGATTGTGGGTGACTCGGGACCAGTTTGTTGCGAAGTAGCGAAGTCTCCCCCCAATACCTATGGCGTCATTGCCTCCTTGATCTAGATGTTGACGTGAATGGGGGACCCTTGTTTCTCCCACCTTGGCTGAAGGAGCTCCTATAGGAGCTTCTATTGGACCTTGCCCGACCCCTGAATTCAGTCTGTCTCCTAGAAAAGGAGCCTCTCCGAAAGGGCTGGGGCCGCCTGGGTTTTTCCTCTGGGAAACCCTTATTTTTATCGGACACCAGCTCTAGAATGTTATCTAAGGCTGGCCCGAATACCCTCAGGCCCGAGAAAGGGATGGAGCATAGCTTAGTTTTAGAAGCGTTGTCCCCCGACCAGGATTTAAGCCAGACTGCTCTTCGGGCCGCATTAGAGAGGGAGCTGTTTCTAGCTGCAAACCTTACTGATTCGGCCGACGTATCCGATAGGAACGCCGTGGCCGATTTCATGAGAGGAAGAGACGCTAGGATCTCTGATCTAGGGGTCCTGTTGGTTAGGCGTTCCTCCAACTGCCCCATCCACAAAAACATAGACCTGGCCACCGAGGTGGCTGCTATGTTGGCTCTAATAAGAGCCGCCGACGTCTCCCATGCTCTCTTTAACAAGACGTCCGCATTCCTATCCATCGGGTCTCGGAGACCTGATGAGTCTTCGAATGGGATGGCCGTTTTTTTGGTAACCTTGGTGACTGGGACATCTATTTTAGGGACTTCTTCCCATGCCCGGGTTTCCTCGGGATCAAAAGGCAGTGTATTTTTAAAGTCTCGGGAGAGTATCAACCGATGCTCTGCCTCCTTCCACTCCTCCTGGACCATCGTTTTGATGTGTTCACTTACAGGGAACACCACCTGTTTCCTGGCCACTAGTCCTCCAAACATCAAGTCCTGTCTGGACTGTGGTTTAGGGACTTCTTCTATCTGCATAGTGTTCCTGACTGCCTGGACCAACTCATCCGTGTCCTCCAGTCTGAACAGGTACTTCCTGCTCTGATCCTGTCTGTCCCCCAGGATCTCGCCTTCTTCCTCCTGATCCGAGTCCCGGAAGTCAGACTCCTCACTAGGGCTTGCTTCCGACTGTGGGTCTGCCTCCCACCTTGGACGTTTGCGACTCGGCCCTGGGCTGGGGGACTGACGACGTGCGCGGCTGGCTGTAGAGGCCCGGACTTCCTCCCTTATCAGCGATCTCATTTCGGCAAGGAGGGATGGCTGTTCCTCGCCTATGACCCTTGAGGTACAGGGTCCGCATAGGGTCTTGTTATAGGTGTCTGGCAGCTTTACCCTGCATACGGGGCATCGGACTGATTTGGAGGTGGCCTTTGCCGGGTCTTTCACCCCCGAGGGGGATTCTGCCGGGGTTCCCTTCTCCTAAAAATACAGAAGGGGCTCTACTTAGATCTGGGTTGTGGGGATGGATGGGGGAGGGTGGTCTGCGCTATGCGCACTTACCCCTCCACCTGCTGGAGAGTTTCCTTCCATCCTGGCGCGGTTCTGTAGAGCGCTGTGGATCTCCGAAGCGTGCGCTGTGGGCTCAGAAGCACGCTCTGTGGCAGTAGCGTGCTCTGTGGACCTCAGGAGCATGCTCTGTGGACCTCAGTAGCGCGCGCTGAGGTTCAAGGCCGGCGTGTGACGTCACCGGATGTGACGCGCGACCTCTCGCGATAGGCCGTCTCCTCCACTTCCTGCCCCGGGCTGACCGCGCGGCTTACGCCTGCTATGGTAGCCTGTTGGAGCCGTCGCTCCCCTCCCGGCGCCGACCGCGCCGGTATCTTGTCGGCCGCCTGGCCTGCTGCCACGGGGAGCCGACCCCCGCCTGCTGCGGTGGTCCTTCGCCCGATATGGCGGACTGCTGGAGGCCTCGCTCCTGCCTCCCAGGGCCGCCCGCGCCATCCTTTCGTCGGTGCCCGTTCGGCCAGCCGCCTACGGGGAGCCGACCATCGCCTCTATGGCAGTCCATCCTGGAGCCGAGAGCCTCCCATAGGGAGGAACGGCTCCCTCCAGGAGCATCGTCCTGCTCCTGGCCTTTGGGGCAGAGGGACTCCCCCTCGGAGAGTTTCGGCCCCGGGACCTCTTGACAGGGGAAGGCTTGGACTGGCCGTACGATCCCCTGAGCCCCTCTGGTAAGTCTCTCGTGTGTCCCTCCATGCAGGGACAGGAAAAACACTGAGAGAAAGGGGGGTGGGACATGACCTTTTAACCTCTCGTGTGCTTTTCCTGTCCCTGTAAGGAGGAGGAGGACGTCCTCCATGGTGCTGTCAGGTGGACGTCCTGGAAAAAAGTATTTTTATCAGATTGCATTGCGCACGTGTGGACTATGGCATACACCTACTCAAATTCCAGAAAATGTTGTGGACGGCGGCCAAGGATGGGGAGGAGGAATGGATAGGAAACACCGCCCATCAGACCAGACAGAAGTAATTTAAATACCCCGCCAAATTCAGGTGACAGATTCCCTTTAATCTAATAAATTTTTCAACTGTAGAAGCTGGAATCTTTTACTTTTCCCAAGTGCCATTGGCTGCAACACAATCCCAAAGCATGATTGATCCAACCCCATACTTAATGGTTGGCGAGATGTTTATTTTCTGAATATCTGTGCCCTTTTTGTTCTCACACATATCTTTGATCATTGTGGCCAAAGAATTATATTTTAACCTCATTGGTCCAGAGGACTTGTTTCCAAAATGCATCAGGCTTATTTAGATATTCTTTTGCATACATCTGATGCTGAATTTTATGGAGAAGATGCAGGAGAGGTTTTTTTCTGATCACTCTTCCATGTAGGCTATATTTGTGCAGGTGCCTCGGAGCATTGGATCATTCAGAGATCCACAATGAACTTCTGGAGTGAGTTTGCCGCACTGAAAGTAAAGGGGCTGAATAATATTGCACGCCCCACTTTTCAGTTTTTGACTTTCCACAAAGATTAAAAATAACCAATACATTTTGTTCAACTTCACAATTGTGTTCCACTTGTTGTTGATTCTCCACCAAAAATTTACATTTTGTATCTTTATGTTTGAAGCATGATATATGTGGGAAAAGGTTGAAAAGTTCCAGGGGGCCGAATATTTTCGCAAGGCACTGTATGGACTGCAGATTGTGGAATGTAAGCTCTTAGAGCATTACCCTCACTTATCTTCTTTGAACTGGTGAATTATGAGTTACTCTGTAATGTCTGATATGGTTTGTACAAGTTCCCTCATAATTGTAAAGTGCTGCACAATATAGTGATGCTATTTAAATAAAATTATTGTTGTTGTTGTTGTTGTTGTTATTATTATTAGGCATGGAATGCTGTGCTATGCATTTTGTACTTTTATGTTTTGGTTGCTGGAACTGTTGGCCTATGGTATTTACAGAACCTCTTGCCCTATTACGGTAGCTGGTAGTGTGAAAAATGTCTTTCTCTGCTTATAGCCAATCGGAAGAGGTACCAATGTCAGTGTAGACCCAAAATAAGTCTGAGTATGAGAGTCCATGCTACGGCAAAGAAGTGACAACCACAATGCTTATAATAGGGTAGCTGTTTGATGCCAAGTGACTTTATACATTTATTTTCATGACTTAGTTTGATGTTATTCATCCATTTTCTCATCACTACCACCTGATTCAGTCATTCACCTCAATCATTCACAGGTATGTCTGCTACGGACCGCACTAAAGAACACCGCATCTCCCATCTATATAGATCCATATTCGAATCTCTGTATCTCTATATTTCTAGTATGTCTCTGTTTCAATTTCCTTCCCTGCTGTATAAAATAGAAATAGTTTATATTAACTCCTTTCACTTAGATTGCCTGACCAGTCTCCCTAGCTCCTCCCTTGTCTTCAAACCTGGTAACCTTTATATGCAACTAAAATTGTGTAAATTTGGAGCCATAGGTCTATGCTGACCGTGCTCTGTGTGAGCAGTTGAATAAACCAGAATGTGCTAGAAGTGAACAGAAAATAGAAGGTACAAACAATGACTAATTGGACCTTCCTTTGCATTTTCTTCAATTACATTTCACAATGCTTGCATATGTCCTTACAGTCTTGGCTCCACTAATCCTTACAATCCTTCGCTCTTCCCAACCCCATCACTTATTCCATCACCTAACCTCATCTGTTGACCTGCTGCTAAACCTCAGATCCTTCCTTTTAAAACACAGAACAAGTCTTGCACTCTCCTTCCATCCCCTCTTCTCCCTCTCTCTGCTTCTCCTCACTTCTGGTGATATATCTACCAATCCTGGAGCCTCACAACTGTTACCTTATATTATTTCTCCTTCCTATAACTCCTCAACTATTAGATCCATTCACTTGGCCCCTGCTCCACCGCTCCTTTTCTCTTGAGCACTATGAAACATTTGTTCCATCTGCAATAAGCTCCATGTCATTCATGACCTCTTTACTCTTTATTTTTATTATTATTTATTTATATAACACCATTGATTCCATGATGCTGTACATGAGAAGGGGTTACATCAAAAAACAAATATCACTTACAGTAAACAAATTAATAATGAAGATTGGTACAGAGGGAAGTGAACCCATCCCTTGCGGAATTACATTCTACAGCATTATGGGGAAGGAGACCGTAGGGTGGGGTTGCAGTAGCGCCGATGGTGTTGAGGTGGCAGTGTGGTCATAACAGGTTGTAGGTAGTGTTGAGCATTCCGAACCGCAAGTATCGGGTATCGGCCGATACTTGCTGTATCGGAATTCCGATACCGACTTCCGATATTTTTTCAATATCGGAATTCGGCATCGGAATCGGAAGTTCAGTTGATTGACAGCCTGACGTCATCATGATGCGCGGTGTGTGCGCATCATGATGCGCCGTCATTTCGGGCCTTCCGGGGGTCTCTGCCGGCCTGCCGGGGGGCTGTGCCGGCCTGCCGGGGGGCTGTGTGGACTGCCCGGGGTCTGTACCGGCCTGCCGGGGGCTGTGCCGGCCTGCCGGTGGTCTGTGCACCCTGTGGGGGTCTGTACCGGCCTGCCGGGGGGCTGTGCCGGCCTGCCGGTGGTCTGTGCACCCTGTGGGGGTCTGTACCGGCCTGCCGGGGGGCTGTGCCGGCCTGCCGGTGGTCTGTGCACCCTGTGGGGGTCTGTACCGGCCTGCCGGGGGGCTGTGCCGGCCTGCCGGGGGGCTGTGCTGATGTCCGGGGGTCTGTGCAAGCATCGTCCGATGGGACTACAAGTCCCATCTGGCGATGCCTGCTACCATGACAGTGATTGACACATTAGCCAATGATGGGACAGTAGTAGTCCCATCATCCGGCTAATGTGTTAAATGTTAAAAAAAAAAAAATACTACATACATACTACATGCTACATACATACTACATGCTACATACATACTACATATATACTACATACATACTACATACATGCTACATACATGCTGCATGCTACATACATACTACATACATACTACATACATACTACATGCATGCTACATGCATGCTACATACATACATGCATGCTACATACATACTACATGCATGCTACATACATACTACATGCATGCTACATACATACTACATGCTACATACATACCACATACATACTACATACATACTACATACTACATATATACTACATGCATGCTACATACATACTACATGCTACATACATGCTACATACATGCTACATACATACTACATACATACTACATACATACTACATACATACTACATGCATACTACATGCATACTACATGCATGCTACATACATACTACATGCATGCTACATGCTACATACATACCACATACATACTACATACATACTACATACTACATGCATGCTACATGCTACATACATACTACATGCTACATACATACCACATACATGCTACATACATACTACATATATACTACATACATACTACATACATACTACATGCATGCTACATACATACTACATGCTACATACATACCACATACATACTACATACATACTACATGCTACATACATACTACATGCATGCTACATACATACTACATGCTACATACATACCACATACATACCACATACATGCTACATACATACTACATGCATACTACATACATACTACATACATACTACATACATACTACATGCTACATACATACTACATGCTACATACATACTACATATATACTACATGCATGCTACATACATACTACATGCTACATACATACCACATACATACTACAAACATGCTACATACATACTACATATATACTACATGCATGCTACATACATACTACATATATACTACATGCATGCTACATACATACTGCATGCTACATGCATGCTACATACATACTACATGCTACATACATACCACATATATACTACATACATACAATACATTCATACAATACATACATAGACATACAGTACATATAACATAGAGTAACATACTTATTCCCACACAGCAATGGCATAAAGTGAGACTAGGGACTTTTTTTTTTTTAAGTGGCGGAGGAATACAGTGCGGAAGGATACCTACCTTCCGTCATTGGATTCCTGCAGCCCGTAGAGAACGGCAGCATCAGCTGATGCTGCAGTTCTCTACCCAAGATCGTCATGGGACACACTCGTGGACTGCTTCGGATCGTGGGTGAGTATTTTTGTGGTTTGTTATGTTAATATTTATTCCGGAAAAGACAATGGCTTCGGGGAACAATGTGACAAGTATTGGTAAGTATGTTACTCTATGTTATATGTACTGTATGTCTATGTATGTATTGTATGAATGTATTGTATGTATGTAGTATATATGTGGTATGTATGTAGCATGTAGTATGTATGTAGTATGTATGTAGCATGCATGTAGCATGCAGTATGTATGTAGCATGCATGTAGTATATATGTAGTATGTATGTAGCATGCATGTAGTATATATGTATGAATGTATGTAGCATGTAGTATGTATGTAGTATGTATGTGGTATGTATGTAGCATGTAGTATGTATGTAGTATGTATGTAGCATGCATGTAGTATGTATGTAGTATGTATGTAGTATGTATGTAGTATGTATGTAGCATGTAGTATGTATGTAGCATGCATGTAGTATATATGTAGTATATATGTAGCATGTAGCATGTATGTAGTATGTATGTGGTATGTATGTAGCATGTAGTATGTATGTAGCATGCATGTAGTATATATGTAGCATGTAGTATGTATGTAGTATGTATGTAGTATATATGTAGTATATATGTAGCATGTATGTAGCATGTAGTATGTATGTAGCATGCATGTAGTATATATGTAGTATATATGTAGCATGTATGTAGTATGTATGTGGTATGTATGTAGCATGTAGTATGTATGTAGCATGCATGTAATATATACGTAGTATGTATGTAGCATGTAGTATGTATGTAGCATGCATGTAGTATATATGTAGTATGTATGTAGCATGCATGTAGTATATATGTAGTATGTATGTAGCATGTAGTATGTATGTAGCATGCATGTAGTATATATGTAGTATGTAGCATGTAGTATGTATGTAGCATGCATGTAGTATATATGTAGTATGTAGCATGTAGTATGTATGTAGCATGCATGTAGCATGTACTATGTATGTAGCATGCATGTAGTATATATGTGTTATGTATGTAGCATGTATGTAGTATGTATGTAGTATATATGTGGTATGTATGTAGCATGTAGTATGTATGTAGCATGTAGTATGTATGTAGCATGTAGTATATATGTAGTATATATGTAGTATGTATGTTGCATGTAGTATTTATGTAGTATGAATGTAGCATGTATGTAGCATGTATGTAGTATGTAGTATGAATGTTGCATGTATGTAGTATGCATGTTGTATGTATGTAGCATGTAATTTTTTTTTTTTTTTTTTACATTCAACACATTAGCCGGATGATAGGACTATTACTGTCCCATCATTGGCTAATGTGTCAATCACTGTCATGGTAGCAGGCATCGCCCGATGGGACTTGTAGTCCCATCGGACGATGCCTGCACAGACCCCCGAAGCCTGCACAGACCACCGGCAGGCCGGCACAGCCCCCCGGCAGGCCGGCACAGCCCCCCGGAGCCTGCACAGACCACCGGCAGGCCGGCACAGCCCCCCGGCAGGCCGGCACAGCCCCCCGGAGCCTGCACAGCCCCCCGGCAGGCCGGCACAGCCCCCCGGCAGGCCGGCACAGCCCACCGGCAGGCCGGCACAGCCCCCCGGCAGGCCGGCACAGACCACCGGCAGGCCGGCACAGACCACCGGAGCCTGCACAGACCCCCTGGCAGGCCGGCACAGCCCCCCGAAAGGCCCGTACAGACCCCAGAGAGGCTGTACAAGGGCAGGAAAGGGTTTTTCTTATTCCGATACCGGAAGTCCCATAGACTTGAATGGGACTTCCGGTATCGGAATCGGCGATATCGATACTTTTTTTAAAGATCGGCCGATACCATCCGATACGATACTTTGAAGTATCGAACGGTATCGCTCAACTCTAGTTGTAGGCTTTTCAAGTTCCATCTGAAGGATCCAATTGTGGTGGATAATCGGACGTGTTGGGGCACAGAATTCCAGAAGATGGGGGATAGTAGAGATAGTCAGGAGAAATCTTGGAGGTGATTGAGTGAGGAGTGAATACCTGTTGAGGAGAGAAGGAGGTCCTTGGAGGACCGGAGATTACGTGAGGGAAGATATTGGGAGATTAGTTCAAAAATATATGGAGGAGAAAAGTTATGGATGGCTTGTAGGTCAGTGTTAGTAGTTTAAATGGGATATGCTGGGAAATTGGGAGCCAGTGAAGGGATTTGCAAAGAGAGCAAGCAGGAGTGTAGCGAGGAGAGAGCAATTAGTCAGGCAGCAGAGTTAAGGATGGACTGGAGTGGTGCGAGAGAGTTAGAAGGTAGGCCACAGAGGAGAATGTTGCAGTAGTCGAGGCAGGAGAGGATTAGGGCATGCACAAGCATTTTGGTAGAGTGAGGGTTCAGGAAAGGATGGATTCTGGAAATATTTTTGAGCTGGAGGTGGCGATGTCACGATCCATTTTTGGATCAATGTCAGATCTGGATCCTCATATACATTTTTGCCCCCGGTGGCCGCTGGTGTAACTGCATGGCTGGTCTATCTGTTGAGGCAGGTGGAAACCACTCCTTCCTTCCTATATAAGCTCACCAGGTGCACCAGCTAACTGATGGTGATATTCCTCTTTGGAGACCAACCAAGCTCGAGTCAGGAGCAGGCTGTGTTGCAGTGGAGCTCCAGCTATTTCCTTCTTCTGATGCCTAACTCTGCTGTTCGGTGCTTAACAGCAGATAAAGCTAAGTTTTGTTTTTCAGTTGATATAACCCCGTGGTGTCTGTTTCATCTTTCTTTTGGTTTTTGGTGCCTTTCATTGTTTTCCCTGTCTCACTTCCTGGGGAGGGGGTTGGGGGTTTAGCTCAGGGCTAAACAGGAGATAGGGACAGGTTGGGGACTTGGGCCTCACTACCATCAAGTGTACCCCCAAGTTAAGGAAAGTCAGGGCACCCACTTAGCCTGAGGGGCAGTTCAGGGGCCATGGTTCCATGTCTCCTGTTTTCCCCCTACTGCCCCGTGACAGGCCAGAGCTTGGATGTGCGGTTGGAAGGACAGGGCAGAGTCAGCGGATTTCCAGGACAGAGGAAAGTGTGATGTAATTTATTGTGATAGATAGATCAGGTAGGGAAGATATGCGAGATGGAGGAAAAGATAATTAGTTCAGATTTGTCCACATTGAGCTTGAGGAAGCGAGTGGAGAAGATGGAGGATATGGCTGATGGGATTCTGGACAGCAGAGAGGTGACATCTGGGCCAGAGAGGTAGATCTGAGTGTCTTCAACATATAGATGGTACTGGAAGCAATAGGATTTTATGAGTTGTCCCAGGCCAAAGGTATAAGATTGAGAAGAGAAGGGGTCCTAGGACAGAACCTTGAGGGACACCAACAGAGAGAGGGCGAGATGAGAAGGTAGAGTGGGAGTAGGAAATGCTAAATGTGCAGTTGTTAAGGTATAAGGAGATCCAGGATAGGGCAAGGTCTTTGATACCAAAGGAAGAGAGGATCTGTAGTAGGAGGCAATGGTCAACTGTGTCGAAGGCAGAAGACAGGTCTAGAAGGATGAGTTTAGAGAATTGTCTGTTAGCTTTGGCTGTAAGTCTTTAGTAAGTTTGGTCAGGGCAGTCTCAGTGGAATGGTGGGGACGGAAGCCAGATTGTAGGTTGTCAAAGAGTGAGTTAGATGCAAAGTGAGAGAAAAGTTCAGCATGGATGTGCTGCTCAAGGTGTTTGGAAGCAAATAGAAGCAGAGATGTTGGGCGATAGCTGGAGTCTTCGGCGGAGATTAGGGAAGTTGGAGGGGGCAGTGGTGGGCGGAGGAGGGCGTTACAAGTGTTGAACAACTGTTTGGGGTTGTGTGATAAGGAAGATGTGAGGGATGTAAAGTAGGCCTGTTTAGCAGAGGTGAGAGCTGATTTGAATGCGAGTGTTACTTGTCTGAATGTGGTGAAGTCATCTTGTGAATGCGCTTTCTTCCAAAGCCACTCTGCAATTCTGGATACTTGCCGAAGCTTTTCAGTGATGTTATTGAGCCAGGGTTGTCTATTGATTCGTCGTACTCTGCTATGCATGAGAGGGGTGACCGAGTCGATAGCTGATGCAAGAGTAGCATTGTAGAAACTAGTGGCAGTGTCTGTGTTGTGGAGTGAAGATATGGAGGACAGTAGTAGAATAGATTCAGAGAGTGTGTGAGTTTCTAGATGTGCAAGGTTACTGCGGGGATCCCCAAGTTGGTGGATACGGGTGATAGGTGAGGACAGTGATGAGATTGTGAGTAGATGATGGTCAGATAGAGGGAGAGGAAAGGTTGTAAAGTTATATAGGGAGCAGAGATGGGTGAAGACCAGGTCTAATGTATGTCTTTCTGTGTTAGTGAGTGGGTGAGGAGGACCACTGAGTAAGTCCAAAAGATGAAGTGAGCGACAGGAGTTTGTAGGCTTCTGACTGGTGGATGTCAATGGGATGTTGAAGTCACCCATGATGATGGTGAGAATGTCCCCAGAGAGAAAGTGAAGAAGCCAGGTGGAGAACTGGTCAATAAAGGAAGTGGTCAGGCCTAGAGGTCTGTATATGACAGTCACTTGGAGGTTAGAGGGAGAGTAGATGCGGACAGACTGGACTTCAAAAGAGGGGAGGGTGAGAGAGGGAAAAGGTGGGATTGGGTCAAAAGTACTGTTGGAAAAAAGGAGAAGGCACACTTCTCCACCATGTCTGCCAGGGCGAGAAGTGTATGTGAAGTAGAGCCCACCGTAGCATAGTGTAGCAGGGGAGGCTGTGTCGGAGGGTGTCAGCCATGTTTTGGTGAGGCCCAGGAAGTACAAATTATGAGAGGTTAAGAGGTCATGAATGGAGTTTATTGCAGGGTGGTGGGCATCAAGAGCACAGGTTGAAGTAGGCGAGATTTCAGGTGTTTAAATTGGGTTGGGAGTGATAGGAGGGGAAATAATGGGAGGTATGAGCTGTGGTGGTCCAGAAATGGGAGATATGTTGCCAGCAGTGAGGAGAAGCAGAGAGAGGGAGAGCAGTTGGGAGAAGGAGAGTGGGGGTTTGTTTATATTTTAATAGGACAGATGTGATGTTGAAGAGGAGGTCTGTGGAAGAGGTCAGGTGGGGGGGCAAGAGGGAAGGAGAGCTTATTATTTGGTGAGAGGGTGCAGGGGTTTGCGGATAGTGAAGGAGAGTGAGGAATAAGAAAGAAAGAGAGTGGAAAAAGAAAGAAATTTAATACATTTAATAAAAGTCGTCAGTCGTACATTCTGTTCACTTCTGGTTCATTTCTGGGATATTTCTGCATACCTAAATAGCCATCTTATAGAGCCAGACCATGGTCAGACACACCTGGGCATGTATAACAATCTAAGTGAATATGAAATAGGCCAGGTGTGATCAGGAGGGAGGGACAGCAGGGAGACTCATCACAGACACAGGAGGGGAGCATTAGGAGTCAGAAGCCAAAATGAAAACAGGAAATAGTCAGACCCAAATGGACAGATAAAGCCAAGTGTGTGTTAGCATAAAAAAATTAAGGTGCTAAACATGCAGGAAGGAAAAAAAAACATACCAGTAATGACAGACAAGTGACAGACAAGTGCAGGCTGAAAGGGGGGTCAGTAAAAATGGATGATGATGTTGCAGTCAGGAAGCATACCAGTAATGACAGACCAGTACAGGGTGAATGTGGTAAGTGTAACGACCGGAGGCCCGAATAAGATCCAGTGGGTCACAAACCGAGACTGAGGCAAAAATCCCAAAAAAGGTCAAACAGCAGATAAAGTAGAACTCATTATATGGAAGAAACAAATTGAATACAGTACACTCACTCAGCCGGAGTTGAAATCACTATGTCAATCCAAGGTTCCCTGAAGAGCGTATTACACAGGGATTTGAAATAAATTTACCTATCAGAAAGGTCAATTCTGGTACTCAGAGAACAGGTGTAAATTGAATGTAGTGATATCAAGGGACCCCCTGGAATGGCACACTAAGTATACCCTATACAAACCTACAATAACAATACATATAAATATAATACAAAGGTCCTTAAGTGCTTCAACTAGGGATACCCGGGTATCTATGACTATGGTACCTTTAACCTGAGGTGAGTCTCCTCTCGGGCATATAGATTGCATCGGCTGCAGCCAGTCCCAAATCTTCAGCGCCAATCAGTTGCAGCAAAACAAGGTTCCTCGTCTTGTCAGCCGGTGCTGAGCCCAAACGCCGGGGACTTATAGTTCTGTAGCCTCAAGATGGCATCTCTCCTCCTGTAGTCCTCACAAATTCTCCTAGAAGCAATACGCCTGTTTGTGTATGAAATGTCTGTCCAATATTGCTTCTCAGCTCATTACAACAGATACTCCACAGAGCTCCACAGTCCCACAGCTCTCAGGAATGCTCAGTCTTTGTTCCACAGCAAGGTCTCAGGCTCCCAAGATGAAGGGTTGCAGTACACAGTCTCTTATAGCGTTCAATCTCTTTGCTTCTCACGAGCTGCTCCTCAAACACAGTGTCTCTCAGGGCAGTTGCTCTTCCTCTTCTGGCAGCTTCCCTTACAGCTCTAGACAGTCGACACTAAGCCCCACCCAGGGGCAGACACAGACTGTAGTGGGCCCATGTGCAAGAAATTTTTCTGGCCCCCCCGCCCTTCATAGGGCAGCAAAGTTATTTGTTGTTATCTAATATTGATGCTACGCAGGGCTGAATATATCTGTATGGTGCTGCTGGACTGTATTATTTGCCAGCTGCAACCTCCAAATTATATATGCAGGCCATCACAGCCTCCAAATAACATATATAACCCCTTAGCCCTGCATTACCTCTAGTTGTTAATATATACAGCCAAGCATAGCCTCCAAATAAAATATGGTATACAGCCCAGCACAGC
Source organism: Dendrobates tinctorius (assembly GCF_039654945.1). Classification (NCBI taxonomy): domain Eukaryota; kingdom Metazoa; phylum Chordata; class Amphibia; order Anura; family Dendrobatidae; genus Dendrobates; species Dendrobates tinctorius. The sequence continues at coordinate 14,252,992 of NW_027361671.1, read as the reverse complement.
CTTCATGTAATAGAGAATAGAGAGAGAAAGAAAGAGGGGATAGAAAAAAAGAACAGAGGGAGAGCGAAAGAAATAAAGAGGGGAAAGAAAGAAAGAATAGAGAGCGAGAAAGAAAAAGAAAGAAAGAGAGAAAAGAAAGAAAGAACAGAGAGAAAAAGAAAGAGAGGGGAAAGAAAGAACAGAGCGATAGAGAGAAAGAAAGAGGGGAATAAAGAACAGAGAGAGAGAAAGAAAGAAAGAAAGAGAAAAAAACTAAAGAAACAGAGAGAAAGAAAGAAAGAGGGGAAAGAAAGAAAGAACAGAGAGATAGAGAGAAAGAAAGAGGGGAAAGAAAGAACAGAGACTGACAGAAAGAACAGAGAGAAAGAAAGAAGTAAAGAAAGAAAGAACAGAGAGAAAGAAAGAGAGGAAAGAAAGAAAGAAAGAAAGAAAGAGGGGAAAGAAAGAACAGAGAGAGAAAAAGAAAAAAAGAAAGATTAGAGAGCGAAAGAAAGAACAGAGAGAGAAAGAAAAAGAGAGGGAAAGACAGAACAGAGAATGAGAGAGAAAGAAAGAAAGAAAGAAAAGGAAAGAAAGAAAGAAAGAAAGAAAGAAAGAAAGAAAGAAAGAAAGGATTCTATAAAGATATTACAGCAGCCCGGCTCCCATTGTAATGCCCACCTGAGGACATATGATCCGCTCACATGGCCGGCATCCCTGATTCCATGGTGATGGATCTGAAGCATTCCTGGTTCCGTCACAATCTCCTCATGAAATTACCTCATTTCCGGTCAGCTTCCAGCACATCACTTCCGGTGGAACGTCATGTGCGAGTTTTAAAGTGCTCCTCGGGGCTCTGCCGTGTATTCCTGTGTCTGTGGAAAAGCCCACTTTGTATGCCTCATACACACTTGGCTCCGCTCCGTACATCCAGTACACATATGGCTCCACTCCGCACACACACGGCTCCGCATACCCCATACAAACGGGGCTCCGCTCCGTACACAAAGTGCACACATGACTCCGCACCGTACACCTCGTACACGTGCGGCTCCGCTCCGTACGCCCCCGTACACACGTGGCTCCACTCCATATGCCCCATACACGTGCTGCTCCGCTCTGTACACCTCATACACATGCGGCTACGCTCTGTACACCTTGTACACATGCGGCTCCACTCCGTATACACGCGATTCCGCTCCGTACACCTTGCACACATGCAGCTCCGCTCTGTACACCTCGTACACACGCGACTCCGCTCTGTACATCTCGTACACATGCGGCTCTGCTCTGTACACCTCGTACACACGTGGCTCTGCTCTGTACATCTCGTACACACGCGGTTCCGCTCCATACACCTCGTACACACACAGCTCCATACACCTCGCACACACACAGCTCCGCTCCGCACACCTCGTACATGCGCAACTCCGCTCTGTACACCTCATACACACACGGCTCCGCTCCATACACCTCAAACACACACGGCTCTGTTACATCCACACTGTAAAATCCTCCTGACCCCACTCAGAAACTTTACCTCAAGCAGCACAGTAGAGTCCTGCAGAATGCAGACAGAGACAGAGGCAGACATGGCCCCCGATCATGTGACCCCTGACTCCTCCCCTCTCACAGGTCCTGTGCGCACAGTGACAGAACACACACAGCCGAGCCACATAAACCGCCCCTGATCATGTGACCCTTTCTCCTCCTCTCTCACAGGTCCTCTGCGCACAGTGACAGAACACACACAGCCCAAGCCACATCATTGCAGGCTGCGTGGTGTGGCGGCTCAGTGCAATGCGGGAAAAATAGCGTCCTGGGCGGGACACGGGAGGGGGGTGTCAAAAATGGGACTGTCCTGTGGGAATCGGGACGGTTGGAGCCATGAATTAGCCATGCAGGGCTGGAGGGGCCCCCTCTCCCTCAGGGCTCCCGTTCAATGAACGGGCTGCACGGGCGGTAGGTCCGCCCCTGGCCCCACCCCCAGCACACACAGATTACCGGGCACTCGCACCACCTGCTCTTAGCTGCAGCAGGCAAACACCACAGGGTCCTAGTGCTCTCATGGTGTAATCACAGTTCACCCTCTTACATAAGGAAACATAGATGATGATGTTGCAGCCAGGAAACATACCAGTAATGACCGACAAGTACAGAGTGAAAGAGGGGGTTCAAGAAATATAGATGATGATGTTGCAGCAAGGAAACATACCAGTAATGACCGAAAAGTACAGGGTGAAAGGGGGTCAGGAAATAAGGATGATGATGTTGCATCCAGGAAACCAGGTGTCATGCCCTCAGCCGCAGACACGGTCTCTGCTGCGCAGGGAGACCGGCGCCTATCTCGCAGCTCCACTGCTACTACCCACCCTGTCCGTGGCTCCAGACAATCAGCGGCTCCTTTCTCTGCTAAGAACCTGCATCCTCTTGGCAGGTCTCCTGGTTATGCTCTTAGGAGGCGCGCCCCGCTTCCTGCACATACTGAAAAAAACAAGAGGGCACCTGTTGTCTATTAGGGCTGTCTGTGCTGTAATGCTCTGTGCATAAAAGGCATCCTCCCTCAAGAGGGAGTTGCCTGAACAATGTGTTCATTCTGTGGGATCGCTGCCTCCCACTCAGGCCACACTCTGCTTTGCTCTGCGTTCTAAAGGCTATTGCAATATTCTAATATCTTTGTCTCCTCAGAATCCTCTGCTGGCAGTTCCCGCTCCTGGATTCCTCTGGACACTCCGGTTCCTACCCCAGACTGACCAAGGCTCTCCTCTTGGAATCATCCAGTGACCATCGCAGGCTAGATCAGCTTTTCTGTGTTTACTCAGACCTTCCAGGACTCTCACCACCTCCTATATACGGTCTGTATGGGTCGTCCCTCTGGTCCGGGCATCGCGGCATTAAGGTCATCTGGTGTTGCGACGGGGGAGCCCCTGTATAGGGGTACACCTTGCCCGGTGCTCCACTACATGGTTCTGTGTCGTGGTCCAGAGGGTTCTTCCCTCAGTCACCTTGTCCATTTGTTTGCTTTATTTAATAAACATCTTTAGTTTATTTGAAGCTCTTCTCCTGTCTCTTGTGTATCGGGTAGAGTTGAGCGACTTTTGTTTTTTTAGGGTTGAGTTTCGTTTCGTGAAACCCGACTTTTCCAAAAGTCGGGTCGAGCAAGATCGGCCGATTATAGGGAAAAGTCGGGGTCGTCCCGAAACAAGAAACCCAATGTAAGTCAATGGGGAATAAAAGTCGGCAGTGAGAGGAGGACAGGAAACACACCTACAGTGCCCATTTGAATGCCAAAAGCATCAATTCTTCTTACTTAAGCTTGTCAACCTTAATTAACTTCATAATACAAGTTACGCACTGAAAAATGGGGGTTATTTGGCTAATGTTGTGGGGGGGGAGGGCTGGCTCCAGGTTTTCATGTGCCCTGGGCGAAAGAGTGCCCCTTTAACACATACCACAACTCATCATGCTCCAATACGGCAGAGAAATAGCGGTATAGTACAATAAAAAATACTTCACTTTTTACATCTCATGACGAGGCCCATCTATTTCTCCATACAGAATTATTGGTCCCATATAATGTTTGAAACAGTATATGATGAGCTCCACATAATGCTACAGTATATGTTGGTCCCCATGGATGAAGCTCCACTGTCTTATGGGCCCAAATAATGCTCCAAACATAATGGGCCCCATTTCTAATGCTCTAGTGTATAATGGGTCCTGTAAATGCTGCTCCAGTGTCTGATGTCCACCTTTGGAATGTTCCAGTGTATGGTGGGCCCCATCTATCATTCTCCAGAGTATAGTGCTCCCCAAAAATTGCTGTCCCAACATTGAAAACAATGAAATAAGTCTCCTCGCTAGGGAATCCCTGTACTAGTCTGGACTCCTCGTCGTCCCCATCTTCCATCTCACTGCACAGTATTTAAACCTTGCAAGTGCTGTGATCCTGAGCAAGCAGGGGGGGCCCACTCGTTGGCGACGGCACTGGCACAGGGCCCCTGTTAGTACGGTGGTGTGTCTGATGGCGGGTGGGCCGAACCTGCACTTTCATCTGCAGCTTCCTCTTTGTCACCGTGTAAGATGGAACTGTATATGGGAAGGGTAACCTGAGTTTCATCAGGGTCAGATTCAGGCCATGTAGCGTGCGAGGGGAATGTAGTGGTCTTGGTCAATGTACCAGCAGATTCATCGAGCAGTGGCTGGGCATCAGTGCACTTGTGTCGCCCCCAGGAGTACGGTCGCCACAGTGGCATTACCTTCCTCCTAGGGAGTGTGATGTCATGCTTGGGAGCAACGAAGGATCTCTCTAGCAGGTTAACTGATTGGGCAGCGTTATTCCCACGAGTCATGACCCTCCAAACAGCGTTCATGAAGGCAAAGTGTTTGTTTTACGTGGGCAGTATGGTTGCAAAGCTGAACCTTAAAGGAATGTCCAGAAGGGCACCACCAGGAGTGGAGCCTACGGTTAAATTCGACTCCACCTGGGAAACCTCAACCATGCCAGCTACTGAAAAGATGCACACATTGCAAGCTTAATTCCGTTAACGAACGAGACTCCGTCATGCCCCGCGGTCCGAGTCCGGCTTACTAGGGGGACACGTGAGGCTCTGCCACATGAGATTGGCCAATAACTGGTGTGTCATGCCCTTACATGTCCGTGGCTGCATGTGCGCTACACTGAAAAGGCCAGTGTTTGTCGCTTACAGGTGCAGATAACCCGCTGAACAACGTTAGTGATGGGGATCATTGATTACAATTATTACCCGCGAACGTTGATTTCCCAGTAAGTGCAGGTCAACCGCAGTTCCGGAATTAGGCCTAACCGTCATTCCTGAAAAAATGAAAAACTTACGTGTGCAAACCACAGGTGCTGTAGCTTGCTTAACAGCTCGCCAGCCATTCTCACGCCCAGTATGGATTACACGTGATTGCACAAAGGTGAGAAAGGGTACCGTATCCCCAGATAACATGTATGGATAGCGTACACATTCAAAATATATGTCTATACATCATGAGGCAGGCTCAGACGGTGTTAGGCCCAGTATGGATTGCACGTGATTGCACAAAGGTGAGAAAGGGTACCGTATCCCCGGATAACATGTATGGATAGCGTACACATTCAAAATATATGTCTATACATCAGGAGGCAGGCTCAGACGGTGTCAGGCACAGTATGGATTTGACGGCCCAGACTACACAGCGGAGGAGCAGGGAGAGGTAAAGATTGCAAATGCTGGGGCCCTGCCCAAGCAAGGGGGGCCCACTCGTGGGCGTCGGTACTGGCACTGGGCCCCTCATAGTACGGCGGTGTGTCTGACGGCGGGTGTGCATCACGACCGTCAGAGACACTTGATTGCACTATGAGGGACCCTGTGCCAGTGCCCGCGCCCAAGAGTCGGCCTACCCACCTGTCCAGGGCAACGGCACTCGCACGGTGTCGTGCGCTAGGTGGTGACCCTGGCCATGGGGGGGGAGGCAGCACAGTTAGGGAGTTTTAGAAAGTGGCATATGTTGATGTTGGACATTCAGCTGATGCAAAAGGTGAAATAGGTCAAGTCCCAGGAAGAGGTGGACCAAAGCAAGCCATTTTTCTGTCACCCTATGTGTCATCAGGGGAAGGTGGGACAAAATCCTTGGAAACCCATGCATGGTTCATTTTAATGAAGGTTAGATCATCCACATTTTGGGTTGACAGACGGGTCCTTTTTTCTGTCAGGATTGATCCAGCTGCACTTAAGACTCTTTACGATAGCACACTTGCAGCTGGGCATGCGAGCTCCTGTAAGGCATATTGTGCCAATTCAGGCCAGGTGTCCAGTTTAGCGGCCCAATAGTCAAAGGGGAATGACCTGTGTGGGAGAACATCGATATGGGAGGAAAAGTAGTTTGTAACCATAGTTGACAACTGCTGTCTCCTGTCACTTTCCATCTATGCAGTATTACCAGTTGTGTGAGCGGTACTTGAAAAATCAGTCCACAACATTGTCATGAAACCCCTGTCTCCAACACCACTTCTGCTGTGTGCACCATGAACACCTCTGCCAAGCTGCCCCCGGCCCGTACGGCTCGTGTGAGAACCATCACCGCTGCTGTGTGCTGGGAAAGCCTCAAGCAACCGATTTACCAGAGTTGCTTGTTTATTAGCCAATATTAGGTCAAGGTTCTCCTGTGGCATGATGTTTTGTAATTTGCCTTTATAGCGTGGATCCAGGATGCTGGCCAACCAGTAGTCATCATCGTTCATCATTTTGGCAATGCGGGGGTCCCTTTTTAGGATCTGCAAGGCATAATCTGACATGTGGGCAAATGTTCCCGGTGTCAATGATGCACTGCGAGTGCTGGTTGGAGGAGCACTTTCTGGCAAATCCACATCCCTCCAGTCACGCACAAACCCTGTACCAGACCTTGCCACGCCAACATTTTCACTTGCCCCATGAGATGCATCCTCCTCCCCTAAGTAATCATCCCCATCATCATCCTCCTCTTCTTCCTCCACCTCGTCCAGGAGAGGTCCCTGAGCAGACAATGGCTGAATGTCATCAAGAATTCCCTCCTCGTCAACATTGGCTGCAGACGCCTGCTCCTTAAGGTGCGTCAAAGTTTGCATGAGCAGACGCATAAGTGGGATGCTCATGCTTAGGATGGCGTCGTCTGCGCTTACCAGCCGTGTGCATTCCTCAAAACACTGAAGGACTTTACAGAGGTCTTTCAGCTTCGACCACTGCACTTTTGTCAACGCCATGTCTGCTCTCAAAGTGCCTGGCCGTGTATCCTCCCACAAATGCATTATGGCCTGCCTCTGCTCGCACAGCCGCTCCACCATGTGCAGGGTGGAGTTCTACCTTGTTGCAATGTCGATAATGAGGCGGTGGTTGGGAAGGTGGAGCAATCGCTGCAGCTTCTGCATACGAACGGAGTGTACAGGCGACCGGCGGATGTGCGCGCACAGTCTTCGCACCTTCTGGAGCAGGGCTGTTAACTCCGGATAATTTTTGAGGAAGCACTGCACCACCAGGTTCAAGGTGTGAGCCAAGCAAGGTATGTGGCTGAGTTTTGAAAGGGCTATGGCTGCCACAAAATTACGGCCGTTATCACTAACTACCTTGCCTGCCTCAAGATGTACACTGCCCAGCCATGACTCAGTTTGTCGCTTCAAGTACTCGGCCAGCACCTCGGCGGTGTGTCTGTCGCCCAAACACATCATCTGCAACACAGCCTGCTGACGCTTTCCACTAGCTGCTCGATAGGGGGACACCTCGTGTGCAACAGTGGCAGCTGCAGATGGAGTGCTCGTACGACTGCGCTCTGTGGATGAGCTTTCACTTCTGGAGGAGGAGGAGGAGGAGGAGGGTCGAACGCCTACAGCCAACTGTTTCCTATACCGTGGGCTAGGCAGCACTGTCCCACCACCGCTGTCCCCTGTGGACCCTGCATCCACCACATTAACCCAGTGTGCAGTGATGGACACGTAACGGCCCTGGCCATGCCGACTGGACCATGCATAAGTTGTGAGGTGCACCTTTCCACTCACTGACTGCTTGAGTGCATGGACAATGCAGTCTTTTACATGATGGTGGAGGGCTGGGATGGCTTTGCGAGAGAAGAAGTGGCGACTGGGTAGGTCATAGCGTGGTACTGCATAGGCTATGAGTTCGCGGAAAGCTGCGCTTTCCACCAACCGATAGGGCATCATCTCAAACGAGATTAGTTTGGCAATGTGGGCGTTCAAACCCAGTGTACGTGGATGAGAGACTGAGTACTTTCTTGACCTACTCATAGTGTCTGGGAGGGTGAGCTGGACTTGAGAGCTGCATATGGTGGAAGTAGCGGTGGACACGGCGGACTGAGAGAGGGTTGATGATGGTGATGGAGTTGGTGTTCTTTCTGATGGCCTAGATTCAGTATTTTGTTGATATAACAGTGGGATTCCCTGACTGCTGTGGCCTTGCAACGACACCTCAACATTTGCTGCTGTGCTAACCGGTGGGCTTACAGTGGGGGAAACAATGTAGCGTTGCTGACTACCTTCTTTGTGATCAGTTGCACATGTGGCACTTGAGGTTTGGTGTTGTGTCCACGCTTGCAAGTGCATGGTGGTTAAATGTCTAAGCATGCAACTGGTATTCAAATTTTTCAGATTTTTCCCTCGGCTAAAGGTCTTTGCGCACTTCTTACAGATAACCTTGGCCTGATCATGAGGATTTTGTTCAAAAAAGTGCCAAACTGCACTCTTCCTACTTTGGCAGACATTTTGCGGCCTAGCACGCTGTGATCTTTTGACCCTCTGGACAAGCTGTCCAGCAACTCTTTTGATTTTTGGAACCTGTCTTTGGAGTGCTCCGGGCCTGCCAGATAACAGCTGTTGCGATGTCGATGTCTGCTGTGGATGCTCCTCATCTGAGCTATTGGAAGCAGCACCCTCTTCCCCCAATGGATGCCAATCTGGGTCAACAACTGGGTCATCCATCACCTCCTCTTCAATGTCATGTGCACCTTCCTCTGTGTCACCGTGTATGGTGGTATAGTGTGCGGGAAGGGGCACCTGAGTCTCATCAGGGTCAGAATCTGGCTCTGTACACTGCGAGGACAATGTAGTGCTCTGAGTGAATGTACCAGCAGAATCATCTATCAGCGGCTGTGCATCAGTGCACTCCATGTCAGATTCATCTTGGCCTGGGTAATTCACCCTTTCACTTGATAATCCAGGCATGGTATGTGAAAACAGCTCCATGGAGTAATCAGTAGTATGGCCTGCGTCATCCTTCAATCTTGGTTGGGGTGAAGGACAGAAGGAAAGGTGTGGTTCATGAACATGAGCCTCCAATGACGACTCAGTGCTTTTACTTTTTACAACTTCAGAAGAGGAGGCGATAGAGCTGGAGGCTGAGTCAGCAATGTAAGACAAAACTTTTTCCTGATGCTCTGGCTTTAAAAGCGGTTTGCCAACTCCTAGAAAACTAAGCCTTCGAAGCGTTATGGAGCCAGACGATGACGCAGGCTCAACACCTCCTGCATTCGGTCCTATTTTGCTCTTGCCACTACCATCAGATCCACCACCAACACCATCATTACCAGCTGCCAACCCCCGCCCAATTCCACGGCCTCTTCCACCAGCCTTCCTCGTTTTTTGTATAAATGTAGACAAAATCCAACAAACTATATAGTAATGTAAAACAAGGTACAAGGTGTCTATAGGACAGGGGAGATTTTGAATTTCTGCACACACTTGTGGACACTGGACACTTATGGATTGTGTGAGGCCCACTGAATATCAGAGCGCTATGTCACAGGCTCGATGGCACAGGTGTGAAAAAAGTGACTACAGGATAAGGGAGATTTTGAATTTCTGCACACACTTGTGGACACTGGACACTTATGGATTGTGTGAGGCCCACTGAATATCAGAGCGCTATGTCACAGGCTCGATGGCACAGGTGTGAAAAAAGTGACTACAGGATCACAGAGATTTTGAATTTCTGCACACACTTGTGGACACTGGACACTTATGGATTGTGTGAGGCCCACTGAATATCACAGCGCTATGTCACAGGCTCGATGGCACAGGTGTGAAAAAAGTGACTACAGGATAAGGGAGATTTTGAATTTCTGCACACACTAGTGGACACTGGACACTTTTGGATTGTGGGAGGCCCACTGAATATCAGAGCGCTATGTCACAGGCAGAAATTGGCTAGTGTATCACAAACTACAAGGTGTATGTAGAATTGGGCAGAATAGGAATCTCCCTAGAGTGTAGGTCTGTAAGAACGGAACATGTCCTCCACTTATCCTTCCACAGTGACACACAGATAGCTTCACTGTGGCCGTGATAACAGCCGTTACACGGTACTGAGAGGAGCGTGCACGTACACGGCTGTCCAGTGTACGTAAAATTGTCAAGCTCCGTGTTTTTTAAGTATACGGACTGACACACGCTGTCTCTCTATAGTTTTGAATGTGATCAAACAGCAAATATATTTAACTGTTTGAAAGCTAGACAAAACTAGTAGGTGCAGGTCTGTAAGAACGGAACATGTCCTCGACTTATTCTCACAGAGTGACACACAGATAGCTTCACTGTGGCTGTGATAACAGCCGTTACATGGTACTGTGTGAGGAGAGTACACCGCTGTATGGTGTGAAAAAATGCACGCTCAGTACCTCAGCAGGACAAAAAAAAAATTGGGATTGCTTTTAAAAAAGCAGTTTGCAGAGCAGTGGGTAAACAGCAATGCAGCTGTCAGGAAGCCTTAGAAGGCAGCCTAACAACCAACACCGCTGATCCACCACAATATAGCCTCCCCTTGCACTGCACTCACAGTGACTGGTGTGTTGTACAGGCAAAATCGCTAGCAGCAGAAGCAGTTTTTTTTTCTTCTTCCCTGCCTAACGCTCTCCCTACAGAATCAGCAGCAGCAACCTCTCCCTATGCTAAGATTGGCAGAAGTAAGATGGCGGTCGGCGTGCACGCCCTTTTATAACCCCTGTGACGCCCACCAAAGCAAGCCAATCACTTGCATGCCCTTCTGAAAGATGGTGGTGACCCCTGCCTATGTCATCACGTTGCCCACAGTGTCCGTGGATCCTGATTGGCTGAAAAAGAGTGCAAAACAAACTTTTGAAACGCGACTTTGGCGCGTAAGTCGCCGACCTCGTGGCCGACCTCATCCTAGGGTCGGGTTTCGTTTCATGAAACCCGACTTTGCCAAAAGTCGGCGACTTTTGAAATTTTTCGCTCAACTCTAGTATCGGGTAAACAGCTACCACTGCACCATCAGTGGTCTAGTGGGTCCACTATACATCTTCACGCCCTGTGGGTGTAACACCAGGAAACATACCAGTAATTACACACAAGTGCAGGGTGAAAGGGGGATCAGGAAATATGTATGATGATGTTGCAGCCAGGAAACATATGTGAGGATGAAGCGGACTGATTGTGAGATTGATAGTAATAATGACATTGAAGTATATATAGCAGAGGGTTATTTTTTGGGATATTTATATCCAGCTAACTGCAATCCCAACCTGTACCCTACTTTTATCTGTACTTCTGGCTGTAATATGTGTATATTACTCTGTATATATTTTTAGTATCTAGTGCGCCTTTTGGCAATTAAAATATCAATTAATCTTGGGCAGCTTTTTTTATCTCAAAACCTGATTTCCCACGTTCGTGAGTCTGGCTAGTACTTGTACGCTGCCTGGGGTTGGTTTCTGACCCGATATAAGCTTGATAATGGACTGGGCTTATATCTAGTGAGAATCTGGTGGCATCATACCATTCTTGTGTTATTGGGGGATTCTTGCATTGACAAACTTGAGATTTATATATATTCCCGGCCTGGGACTGGTGATATATATATATATATATTTTTTTTTTTATTTATTATTACAGCGCCTTTTATTCCATGGCGCTTCACATGTGAGGAGGGGTATACACAATACATACAAGTACAGTAATCTTAAACAATACAAGTCATGACTGGTACAGGATGAGAGAGGACCCTGCCTGCGAGGGCTCACAATCTACAACAGGATGGGTGAGGATACAGTAGGCGAGGGTAGAGCTGGTCGTGCAGCGTTTTGGTGGATCAGTGGTTACTGCAGGTTGTAGGCTTGTCGGAAGAGGTAGGTCTTCAAGTTATTTTTGAAGGTTTCCATGGTAGGCGAGAGTCTGATATGTTGTGGTAGAGAGTTCCAGAGTAGAGGGGATGCGAGAGAGAAATCTTGTATGCGATTGTGGGAAGAGGAGAAAAGAGGGGAGTACAGAAGGAGATCTTGTGAGGATCGGAGGTTTCATGCAGGTAAGTACCAGGAGACTAGGTCACAGATGTATGGAGGACTCAGGTTGTGGATGGCTTTGTATGTCATGGTTAGGGTTTTGAACTGGAGTTTCTGGGTGGATTAGTCGGGCAGCAGAGTTAAGAATAGATTGGAGGGGTGCGAGAGTGTTAGAGGGGAGGCCACAGAGCAGGAGGTTGCAGTATTCATGGTGGGAGATGATGAGGGCATGGACTAGAGTTGTGCAGATTCTTGGTTGAGGAATGTACCTCCCTCGCTGCAGAGTGCCTTGATAACCAGTACGTGACAGGACAGCCTTTCCAGTGAATACTTATACTAGGTACAATTCCCTGACTGACCTGAGGGTTAGGGAGGTGCCAGAGAGCTACAACTGTCTAACCTCTGTCACAGATTGGTGACAGCGGGGTGATATCCGTATCCCCCAGCTCTCTCATGTATGTTTCCTTACTCTTGCAATCTATCCTTTCTGGGGCTTAGAGCAACATGGTTGACACCCTCTGACCCAGCCTCCTTTGCTGCTCTTCTCACTTCACCTAAATTCTTCACCTTGGCAATAAACATGGTGGAGGAGTTGGCCTTCTCCTTTTTTAGCAATGGAACTTTCAACCCAATCTCAACCTAATCCTCCCTTCTTTTGAAGTGCACTCTATCCGTATCGATTTTTCCTCCAACCTCCAAATGACCATTTCTCTACCTGACTTCTTCACTTTCTCTCTTCTGACATTCCTACCATCAGCAGCCTCGAAACTGCTGTCCCTTGCTTCATCCTTTAGTTTCGCATAATGGTCCTTCATATTCACCGAACTTTGCTCCTTATGTAACCTCACAACTTACCTCTCTCTATCTGACCATCATATACTCAGTTTTTCATCCTGGACTAGTGATGGGAGGACCCATGGATGTTCTGGTCTGTCGCAAAATTAAAGAAAAAGAAAAAAAAAAAGTTTGGGTACCAGAATGAAGTGGGGGTCTGAACATCAGGCACTTCTGTGTGACAGCTTGGTAAATAGCGGATCTGATCAGCGGTAACCTTTCACGTTACCGCCAGTCAGAGTGCTGCGGTTCCAGTGCTGTAACAGATGACAGCACGTAAGCCATCAGCTCTGACCGATGATGAAAAAGTTACCGCCGGTCAGGTGTTGGCTGTTATTAGTGAGTAGCGAGAGCAGGCGAGGCTGATGAGAGTATTCACCAGCCTGTGCCTGTCCATAGTAATAAAATTGTCAGTGGGTTAATTAGTGCAGTGAGTGTGTAGCTTACTGTACATGTATTTATTCCATAAATAAATAAAAGAAAAAAATTGCATGAGGTCCCCTGTATTCTTGATGACCTGCACAGGTAAAGCTGACAGCTGTGGGCTGCAGCCCCCAACTTTCAGCTTGGCTGGTTAAAAATAGTAATAATAATGGTACATTGTAGAGGGGATTTGTACGGACAGTAGAAATTACAGCATACAAATAAAACACATAGATCAAAACAGATACCAAGCTTACAATCTATAAGCTATAAGTAAAAAGGGGAGACATGAAAGGCGTCCCCATCTTTGATAACCAGCCAACCTAAAGCAGACAGCTGGGGGGCTGGTATTCTGAGACTTTTTTCTATGTGAGTCTTTCTTATTTTTAATTACGGAGTTAGTAATGGGGGCATCTGATAAATGCCTCTTCATTGCTAACCCCTGGGCTGACATCAACCCCAAAAATATTACCCCACTTGCCAACGCACCAGGGCAAGTGGTAAGAGGCGGGCAAAGTGCCATAACTGGCGCATCTAATGGAAGCGCCTTTTCTGGGGCAGCTGCAGGCTGGTATTTTTAGGCTGGGGAGGCCAATATCCATGGCACTTTCACAGTTTGACAATAACAGCCCCAGCTGATTGTTTTATCTTGGCTGGTTATCAATCATGCCTTTTTTTAATTATTTATTTAAATAAAAAATATGGTGTAGGGACCACTATATTATTGATAACCAGCCAAAATAAAGCTGACAGATGGGGGCTGCAGCCTGCATTTATCGAATTTTCAGATTTTCCTGCACTGGTTGTCAAAGGTAAACGAGACTCCAAGTCATTTTACACAGTCTGCATGCCAATCACAGTGATGCAAATACTTGACATGGCTATGATTGAGCTGGAAGTGCCCACACAAGAAAGCTTGTTGATTGGCTGTCTGCAGTCTTTCAACAAGCTTTGCTCATGCTACCCAACCCGAACAGTAACACTGACTTCCAGGAGAAGTCCATGTTCGTGGTCGGTACACAGACACTAGGTACGGACTGATAACTTTATCATTCGTGTTCGCCCATTTCTAACTTGGACCTCTTCACTTGTCCCACAGTTTCATCAACTAGCAATGCCCAGAGACACCTCTCACACCCCGACACATGCTTTATGACTCTCTTCTACTACTGTCCACCATATCCTTACTTCATAACACAGACACAGCCAATGTTTTCTAAAACACCACACTCACATCAGCTATTGACTCAATCGCTCTTCTTGTATATAGCAATGGTTGGAAAATTAATAGACAACTCTGGCACACCAACCTCACAAACAATCTTCCGCAAGTGTCCAGGGCCTTTTAAAGGTGGTGGAAGAAAACACACTAGCAGGAAAACTTTACCACATTCAAACAAGCAATTCTCACATTCAAATCGGCCCTCACCTCTGCTAAACAAGACTACTTCACAACCCTCACACCATATTTATCAAATAATCCCCCAAAAGATGTAACACGCTTAACTCCTTCCTCTATCTACTGTTGCATCTACCAACCTCCCTCACTTCTGCTGAAGACTTTGCCTCATACTTAAAAAATAAGATCTGTCAAATCAGACTAGTGTTTACTCTTCAACAACCAAAACTCCTATGCTCTTCCCCCATAACCTTCCTTTGCACCATCACTAAAGAAGAGCTTATTCATCTTCTTACCAATTCACATCTTACCACTTGTTCTCCTAACCCTATCCCATCTACTCCCCAACCATCCCGCATACCTCACCCCTAATCCATCTCTTCAACCTATTACTATCCTCTGGTATCTTCTTTTCTGCTTTCAAGCAGCCACAATCACACCTATCATTAAAAAGATATCCCTTGACCCAAACTCTACTGGCCCCATAGTGCTACTCTCATTCATCTTCAAACTTCTTGAACAGCATGTCCACATTGAACTTTCCTCTGACCTCTCATCCAGCTTCCTCTTCGACAACCTGTAATGCTGCATCCTTCCTCACCTTTTCTCTGAAACTGTCTTTACCAAAATTATTTAGGATTTACTAACCGCCAAAGTAAACAGACAATTCTCTGTACTCTCCCTTCTAAACCTGTCCTCTGCCTTTGACACAGTCGACCACCCCCTCCTACTACAGTTGCTCTCTTCCCTTGGCATCAAAGATCTTTCCAT
The DNA here is from genome assembly GCF_039654945.1 of Dendrobates tinctorius. Taxonomy (NCBI): domain Eukaryota; kingdom Metazoa; phylum Chordata; class Amphibia; order Anura; family Dendrobatidae; genus Dendrobates; species Dendrobates tinctorius. The sequence goes on along the minus strand of NW_027361671.1, from coordinate 14,237,802 downwards.
TTACTGGATCTCCTCATACCTCACTACAAGCACATACTTGCTCTTCCAGCCCTCACTCTGTAGGTGTCTCTCAAGGCTCTGTCCTGGGACCCCTAGTTTTCTCCAGCTATACCTTTGACCTGGTACAAGTCATAAAGTAATGCAGACTCCAGTATCATTCTATATGCTCATGACATTCAAATCTACTAATCTAGCACAGACATCATCTCTTTGTTGTCCATAATCCCAGAGTTTCTATTAGCTATCCATCTTCTTCTGGTAATGCTTCCAAAAACCTAATATGGACAAATCTAAACACATCATCTTTCTTCCATCACACTTAACTCTCCTACCAGACCTACAGTGGGGAAAGTAAGTATTTGATACACTGCTGATTTTGCAAGTTTTCCCACCTAAAACAAAACTAGACTTCTGTGATTTTAATCGTAGTTACAATTCAACTGTGAGAGACGGAATCTAAAAAAAATCCTGAAAATCAAAAAATCAAATTGTATAATTTTTACATATTTAATTTGCATTTTATTGCATGAAATAAGAATTTGATACAATAGAAAAACAAAATTTAATAATTAGTATAGAAACCTTTGTTTGCAATTACAGAGGTCAGTGTATCGACTTTAAGAGGAAAGCATCCTAGAGTGAACCCTCTGGGCCGTGGCACTGAACCTCCCCTGGGTGAGCTGAACCTAGTGGGACCGACCCCTTTACAGGGACCATCAGGGCCAAGCCCAGGGAACTCAAATACCATGACAACAGGTACCGAGAGGGCTGCTCGTAGGGAGAGGCAAGAAAGGTCCAGGGAAGTAATAAGCAAAACAGAAACTGAGACCTAAGGTGCGGGAGAGCCAGGAGACCAGAGAAGTGTGGTAAGAATACTGAGATTAATGGGAAAAGCTGGACAGATGAAGCAGGATCTGGAGACTACAGGAGAACACAGACAGCAGACAGCACTGGGGAGAAAACAAAGGCAAAACAGGATAAGGCAAGTACGAGGTTGGTGCACAACATGATACAAGAAAGACCTGAGTGTCAAAGAGGACCTTAACACAACAATCAGTCACTTACTAAAGAGGAAACTGCCTGATATACCAAGCATGTCGCAGATATTGGCTGAGCGGCGCCACCCTGTTAGGAGACGTCAGCTAGATGAATTAGTAGAGCTGAGCGAGGCCGCGTTCTCAGACTGCTAGGAGGTGTGCGTGAGCACTGGGACCCAGGAGCCGATGGCGGAACAGGAAGGGCCTGAGAGACACGGTGAAAACCCCAACCAGCAGCACGCTGGGACACTGTAGCAGATTGAGAGGCACCGGACCGGGGGACTGCAGAGGATACAACAACAGCACGCTGGGACACCAGAGCAGGTAAGGCAGAGTTGCCGGATGGGGGAGCAACAGAGGACATAACAGATATTTCATGTTGTTCTTGACCAAGTTGGCACACCCTGCAGCAGGTATTTTGTCCCAATCCTCCATACATATCTTCTCCAGATCTTTCAGGCATCAGGGATGTCGCTGGGTAACATGGAGCTTTAGCTCCCTCCAAAGATTTTCTATTGAATTATGGTCTAGAGACTGGCTTGGCCACTCCAGTACCTTGAAATACTTCTTACAGAGCCACTCCTTAGTTGCCCTGGCTGTGTGTTTCGGGTAATTGTGATGCTGGAAAACCCAGCCACGACACATGTTCAATGATCTTACTGGGGCAAGGAGGTTGTTAGCCAAAATCTCTTGATACATGACCCCATCCATCCTTCCTTCAATACAGTGCATTCATCCCATCCCTTTTTCAGAAAAGCACCCCCAAAGTATGATGTCTTCCCCACCATGCTTCATGGTTGAGACATTGATCTTGTGGTTGTACTCATACTTCCTCCTCCAAACACGGCAAATGGAGTTGATACCAAAAAGTTCTATTTTGGGCTCATTTGGCCACATGACCTTTTTCCATGACACCTTCGGATCATCCAGATGGTGACTGGCAAACTTTAAACGGGCCTGGACTTGTGATGGTGTGAGCAGGTGGACCTTGTATGCCCTGTAGAATTTTAATCCATGACGGAGTAGTGTGTTACTAACGGTAATGTTTTAGAATGTGGTCCCAGCTCATTCAGGTCATTGACCAGGTCCTCTCATGTAGTTCTGAGCTCATTACTGACCCTTCTCAGAATTTTCCTTACCCCACAAGGCAAAATCTTGCATGGAGCCTCACACTGATGTTGATTCACAGTCATCTAGTTTTTCTTGCATTTTCTAATAATTGCGCTAACAGTTGTTGCCTTCTCACCAATCTGCTTGCCTATTGTCCTGCAGCCTATCCCAGCCTTGTGCAGATCTACAATCAGGGATGGACTGAGGTGTCTGGGGACCACAGGAGGAATTGACTCTAGAGGCCCACCCTACAGCTATATGCAAATGTCACGACTGGGACCGCAGACACGGCCCAGCCGACGCATCCACATTGCCCAACCATGGTGACATAGGGCAAGCATCCCAGGTGGGGACAGAATGTGGACCCACTGGACCACAGAGTAACCTGGACCTATCCAGACTAGGGAAGGGCAGAGAGCAGGGTGTGTGGCAGCTGAGCATGTGGACGAGATGGCAGAACTACATCACACCGTACAACTTCAGGTATGAAGACAAAGTTTTACTAAACAGAAACAATGTACAAGCATGAAACATAGTTATGCCAGGCTCCTGATTCTGCACATCAGGGAAGGGTACACATCTCAGGATAACAGACGAAGGCAGGAGGATATCACGGGTTGATGCAGTCCAGGGTTATCTGGCACGGGCATACTAGGATGGCCTCTCTCTCAGGCCTCAGGCATAGCACAGGCTCAGCAGGACAACATCAGACACCGATCCATGACAGACGTCATCACAGGGTGGGCTTCAGGGAACCGGCGGAACATCGGGACACAGGAACTCTGGCATGACAACACAGGTCATCGGCTGGTTAGATCCAGGCAGAGCCGTCACTGGGAAACAAGGCTGGAGACACATCAGGATCAGAGACTGGACATCAGGACCGCAGACTGGACATCAGGACCACAGGTCACAAGCAGGACATCTGGACATCAGGGAACCAGATGGAAATCAGGTCTCAGGCCGGACATCTGGACATCAGGGCATCAGGCGGACATCGGGTCTCAGGCAGGACATCTGGACATCAGGGCACCAGGTGGACATCAGGTCTCAGGCAGGACATCAGGGCACCAGGCAGACATCAGGTCTCAGGCAGGACATCTGGACATCAGGGCACCAGGCGGACATCAGGTCTCAGGCAGGACATCTGGACATCAGGGCACCAGGTGGACATCAGGTCTCAGGCAGGACATCTGGACATCAGGGCACCAGGCTGATATCAGGTCTCAGGCAGGACATCAGGACACCAGGCAGGACATCAGGTCTCAAGCAGGACATCAGGCAGACATCAGGTCTCAGGCAGGACATCAAGACTCGGAGCTCAGATAGAACATCAGAACACTGACATCGGATTACGGACATCTGGCAATGATTGACAGGCTCCGGACATCAGGCTGCGGACATCAGGCTCTGGACATCAGGCCGCAGTCATCAGGCTCCAGACATCTGGCAGCAATCGGCAGGCTCCGGACATCAGGCAGGAAAGGATAGGATCCGGACATCTGGTGGAGGACATCAGGCACAGCACATCTGGAAGTGGTCATCAGACACGGACATCGGGCCATGGTCATCAGGCTCCGGACGAGAGGCCACGGTCATCAGGTTCCGGACATCTGGCAGCGACTTAAAAAGGAACCCAAGTGGTCTAGTGCAAGCCCGCCCGGGTTGGACTGAAACCGACTGGGGATTGCACCGAATAACAAGCTGAGCACAGAGTAGCAGAAACTCAGCGGACACACTGGACTCTTACTTCCAAGATGAACCCAGGTTAGAGCACAGAAAGTCAGTTTGCAAAGAGTCACAGTCACTGGGCACAGGGTTCAAGACACAGAAGGACCTCAGGAACATAACACAGAGGACACAGTTCAGACACAGTTCAGACAGGGTCAGGTACAGGAGCAGATCCAGGATACAAGACACAACAGGAACGGGTACAAGGCAAGGTTCCAAACAATAGCACAGGGACCAGGATATTCTGCCTCCTGAAGGTCAGACAGGAACAAGGACCAGGATATTCTGCCTCCTGGAGGGCAGCAAGACAGGCATCAGCTCACCTAGAACTGAAGGCAAGCAGGACAGGTGCTGAACACCACAAGGCCATGGCAAGACACAGAAACATAAGGCAAAGCTCTAGCAACGCCCCACAGGGCAGGAAAACTTTATATAGGAGCTGCCTCATAGCGATAGCCTGGATCAGCAATTCAAGCACACACCCATTCCTCATAAAAGCAGGGGAGGTGTGGCCACGCGCACCCTAAGCACAGCCAGATACAAATCAGCATTACAAAAGACACCTGGCCGGAGCTGCAAGCCTGAACACACGTGGTAAGCCATGAACAATGCAGAGGACCTAGAAACCCGCGGATAGCTTTCCACAGTGGCAGCAGGGACCGCGCAAGCGGGTGGTCATGCAGCGCAGAGGAACCACAAACGCATGTACGGCTATGCAGTGAAGCCGAGAACTGAGCAGCATCCATTTAGGTAACAGACAACAGTATCCCAGTTATTTAGGGGGAAAGGAGCAAAGGGTTAATGCAGAAACATGCAGAGTAACACCGGGGAAGCAAGGTACAAACACACCGGCGTTACAGCAAATATCTGTCAGCTGTTATGCCTGTTATAGTGGATCATCAACTGTAAAACTCAGGTGTCAGAGACACCGCACTGCACTGGCTCATAGAGCCAGTGCGCGTGTCCTGAGTACAGAAGCAGTGCTAAAAGATACCTGTGGAGCAGGGCAGCAGAGGTGACCATGCGTGCTTCAGGCTAATAGTGTCAGGGTCCAGTCAGCGCTGGAAAGTAAAGAGGCATAGGACCTGCGGACACTGAAACTGAATAATCTGCACGGGACCTATGGTCATGTGACTGCAAGGGGGCGGGGCTTAGCGTCCTGTATTCAGATAGGACAGGACACCATACAACAACTCAGAGTCAGGCAAAACAGAGGTCACAGCAGTACGGGCAAACGAGGTACAGGAGGGACAAACAGACGGGTAGTCAGACAGAGCCAAAAGTCATACACAAGAGGGCGACGTGGTACCAAGGGGACGAGCAGAGAGGAGTCGGGTCACAAGCAGAGAGTCATACACGAGAGGTAGCGCAGTACAAGAGGGTCAGGCAGAACTCGTAACAGGGACAGAACCAGATCACAACCGAACAAGCAAGCAAGATATCAGGCACAAGGCACACGTATCCAAGAGGTCACTTAACTCAGCCGAGGGCAGGAGTATAACTGACACCGGACCCATGTCCAGTGAGCACTAAATAGCCTCCTGCTGCCAGAGAGAGGCAGCACAATTAACCCATAGTCTAACCAGGACGGGTCAAAGCGAAATCCCGTCCTGGATCATGACACCAGGAGGCTCCTACACATCTACTGTGTGTACACCACAACTGGGATGTACAATTAGGGAGTTTGCATTAAAACAATTTATCACCAATCCACAGGTAAGGTTGGTGATAATTTATTGATCCATATAATCCCATAATCGGAAATCGCATCAATAGGCAAAATAGGGAACTTTTTATCCCTGACAGGGCACTTTTATCCCCATTTGAAAATGAAGTGGCAGGTCAGATGTCTGACCGCTGCTCCATTCATCCTCTTTGGGGCTTCCAGAAAAAAACAAGAGCAGCGTTCGGCAGCTACTTAAGAAATTAATGGATCAGTGGTTGAGCCAAACATGCCGCTTCATTCTAATGGGGAAAATAGTTGCACACAGGCTTGGACTGGCCCATACGGTAAAAGGGGAATCCCCCGGTGGGCCCCTGTGCAGATCTGGGACCCCAACCCCACTGTATGGTCAGTACTTGGCACAATTCATAATTGTTTCCCTTTGTACAGAAAAAAAACAGCATCTCATTATTCATTAACCAAACTACTCAGTTTATTATTATATAAAGATATAGGTAAATTTGTGAACGAGGGTAGCGTAATATTTGTATTCAGGAGAAAGTGGGCCCCCAAAGTCAATGTTACCGGTGGGCCCTTGGCAGCTCAGTCCGACACTGGTTGCACATTCTGCATATCGGTGCAGGTCACAGCAATTAATAACTTATGTCTTATCCTTAGTCCACATTCACTTGTTCAGTATATGATCACTATTTACATCAGTATTTGTTAGCCAATATCAGGAGTGGAACAGTCAGAAGAAAAGGATAATAGAAAAACCTGCACCACTTCTGCATTTTCACCCACTCCTGGTTTTGGCTTTCAAATATGGAAATAAAATACTTACCAAATACTGAACATGTGAACATGGCCTTAGGATAGGTGATTACCAGTGATGAGCGAACACGCTCGCCACTACTGTCCTTCTAATGACTAATTACGGGGCATATACAGTAGATTGCAGTGCTAGGTAAGCAGGGAGTGTATGTGCGTATTTACACATCAGTGCAAGGCATGTATGCACTGTATGTGGGTATATAGATATCATTACATACATCAAGAGGCTGCTGCCTATTACATGTATACCAAGCTTCAGGTATCAATGGCTAGGAATAATTTTGTTTTGCACTTCAATACTGATTGTTTTATTCCAAAGCAATCCAGAGCCCTTTTTCCCTCCATTTTCTTGTTGACACTGCAGACTACAGCCAGATCCTTGTAATAGTACAGCGTGAAAATCCAGCCCGTCCCAGGCATCACATCTGAGTGCGCAAAAAAATCTGGCATTTTTGTGGTACTGTAGTATTTTTTGGAGTGTCTTATCCAATTTTTTTACTCAAATTTTCAGCTAAGAAAATTTTTAGCTGCCAAAAAACATTTATCTGCCAAAAAAATATTCAGCTGGAAAAAAAATATTTATCTGTCAAAAAAAATATTAAGCTCCAGTTCATATATTTAACACTGTGTTTTGTCCACCACGTGCAGCACATATCATTGTGCTAAATATTTTACAATTTTAGTACTTCAAATAATTCTTTTTGCAGTATCCTAGCCTATTTATTGACACAATTTTTGTGGCCAAAAAAAACAGGCCACATATTGAAGAGTCTGGTATCTCAATCAAACGCCAGATCTATCTGTGGCCTACAAATTGCCATTTCAGGGCTACATTCCCCTGTATTTGCTGTCTGTGACCCTATTTCTATACACTATTTTGGGGTACAAATTGTAAAAATACAGGCCATATAATGAAGAGTCTGGTATCTCAGTCACACGCCAGATTTATCTGTGGGCTACAAATTGTGGCATTTCAGGGCTACATTTCATTGTATTTGCTGTCTGTGACCCTATTTCTATAAAATATTTTGGGGTACAAATTGTAAAAATACTGGCACATATTCAACAGTCTGATATCTCAGTCAAATGCCAGATCTATCTGTGGCTTAAATATTGTACGATTTCAGGGCTACATTCCACTGTATTTCACAAACAAAAAACACAGTATGACGAACATGCAAAAATACTCTGTTGTAAAAAATATATAACAGTAGACAGCCAATGCTAGTAAAAAATGATAACAAGAACAGGGTATTTAGTTGATACGTTTTTTGCAAAAAATGTATACGAAGCCACTCCACCACGTCACGGTAACCCTTCTCGGAGCAGTCCTATCTAATGTATTTAAAACCTGATCATGTGAACAATACCTACATGAGCAGGATTCAGAAAGGCGCTGCACAGTATGGGCACGATGGGCAAAATTTCTCTTGTGCATGTACCACAAGAGAGAGGCGGGGATCTCCCAAGGCTTGCATGAGCAAGAAATTAGTGGATTAAAAACACATGAGACATACACAATTTTGGGGTACAAATTGTAAAAATACTGGCACATATTCAAGATTCTGGTATCTCAGTCAAATGCCCGATCTATCTGTGGCCTACAAATTGTGCTATTTCAGGGCTACATTCCACTGTATTTGCTGTCTGTCACCTTATTTCTATACACTATTTTGAGGTACAAATTGAAAAAATACTGGCCACATAATGAAGAGTCTGGTATCTCAGTCACACGCCAGATCTATCTGTATACTTCAAATTGTGCATCTCAGGCCTACATTCTTCTGTTTTTGCTGTGTCTTACCCTAGTTATTGACACCAGTTTGATAACCAAAAATAAATTTTTACCTACAGTCCAGATGTTTTAAAGTGTGTTTTTCAAGCGCGCGGATCATAGACAAGTTCGCTACCAATTCAGCCATTTGTAGTGAACGTGCAAAATATTGTAGTCCATTTAAAATGAGCAAGGAACGGGGAAGTGGACGTAATGTTGATGGTGCATGCAGATGCCGAGGCCATGGGCAAGCTGAAATTGTGTCACAACAAACACCAGCGTCTTCTCGCCTGCCCTTCATGACCCAATTACTTGGAGCCTGCAGATGGACATCACTAATGCTTCTGGTCAGTTGCCACCAGCACCACTACCACCCTGTCTTCCATACGGACAAGTCTGAGTAGCTGTGAGTCTGGACCACATATTCCTTACCCTGCTCCTCCTTCCTGCCACCATGCCAAGAGCTCAGTGACAAGTGATCTCATACTTGGACACAGAGCTGTTCACTTTTCCATTTATAGATCTGGGCCTCTTGCCCGGTCCACTTGAAGCGGGGCAAGATGAGATCGCATGTAGCGATGCCCAAATATTTGAGCAGCCATGGTCACATGAAGGCAACAGAGGGAACATGTCACAAGAAGTGGATGATAATGAGACAATTTCCAGCAAGTCAGGAGGAGGACCAGGGTGCGGAAGTTGAATCCGAGGTGGTGGATGATATTTTAACTGACCCAACCTGGCAGGAGGACATGCAGAGCGAGGAGAGCAGCACACAGGGGGAGGGAGGCATAGCACTCCAACAGGCAGGAATAAGCAGTGTGTTGGCTGCAGACAGAAGGTGATCATCCGTTCCACATAACACCAGCACAACGAAAGTTGGCAATACAACTGTTAGGTCTTCCCAAGTTTGGTTGTTTTAAAAGACTCTGCCGATAACCACAAACAGGCCATTTGAACCACCTGCCATGCCTTCATCAGCAGGGGTAGCTAACAGCCTTACCACCACCAGCATGTTTAGGCACATGGCAGCAAAGCACCCAACTTTGTGGGCCGAACCCCAGGCTCCAGGAACATTTTCCGTGGGTGAAAGCACTGCTTCTTCCACTGTTGAGCATGCAAACCAATACCCTGTCCATGGTGCATGCGAAGATGCCTCCTGCTCTGCACCTGTCATTGCCCACACTCAGCTACCACCATCATCAAGCACGTTCATGTCCTTGTCACAGTGCAGCCTTCAGTTATCCATACCCCAGTCATTGGAATGCAAGAGTAAATACGCAGCCAACACCCCACAGGCCACAGTACTAAATTCACACATTTCTTGTCTGCTTGCGGTCGAAATATTGCCGTTTAAGCTTGTGGAGATGGAAGCTTTCCACAACCTGATGGCGGCGGCCGTCCCAAGGTACTCGGCCCCCAGCCGCCACTTTTTCTCCCGGTGTACCGTCCCAGCATTGCACAAGCACGTGTCCCTCAACATTACCTGTGCCCTGAACAATGCTGTTACTGGGAAAGTCCACCTAACCACGGACACGTGGACAAGTGTTTTTGGGCAGGGACACCACATCTCGCTAACGGCACACTGGGTTAACATAGTGGAATCCGAGATCCAGACGGACCTTGGAATGGAACACGTCCTCCAGACACGGAGGATTGCGGGTCCTAGGTCAATCAAGGTTGCCCCCACAGTCTACAGCTCCTGCACCTCCTCCTCTTTTGCCTCCATCTCTGAAATGAGCACTTCAGTCACAAGCTGGAAGCATTGCAGCACTGCCTCAGCCAAGCATCAACAGGCTGTACTGAGGCTAATATGCTTAGGTGACAAACCACACAATGCTGAAGAGTTGTGGACAGCACTGAAAGAGCAGGCAGATGTATGGCTGACACTGCTGAACCTACAGCCAGGTCTGGTCATGTGTGACAATGGCCGGAACCTGGTCACAGCTCTGAGGCAAGGCGAGCACACACATGTACCATGCCTTGCCCATGTGCTTAACCTTGTTGTTCAAAGTATTCTCAAAAGCTACCAAGAGCTGCTGGATCTGCTTGTGAAAGTATGCCGCCTGTGTGCCCACTTTTGAAGTCAGTTCCAGCTTCCGCCGCTATTGCTTTGCTTCAGCAGCGTTTGCATCTTTTGGCTCACCGAGTGGTGGTGTGTGATGTCCCCACGCGCTGGAACTCTACACTGCATATCTGCATATGTTGGAAAGGATTTGTGAGCAGAAGAGGGCAGTTGTTGACTACCAGCATAAACAAGGCTGTCGTTATTCAGGTTAGACTCCACACATAAGACTTCAGGAGCGGACGTGGATGTACCATCCTCCAAAACTTTGAGGAATCCACCAAGATGGTGAGCGGCGATGACGCCATAATTAGCATCACCTTCCCGCTTCTCTGCATTCTGAAAAGCTCTCTGCTCACAATGAAAGAGGATGCATTGAAGGCAGAGCATGAGGACATGGAGCAAGGAAGCAAATAGTGTAATTACCCACAGCCCAGCCTCATGTCATCACAATGTGGATTGGCTGACAATGAGGAAGAGGAGAAGGAGGAAGAACAGGAGCTACTTTCATGCGCTATAGATGGTACTAAAGCACAACTGTCATACCGTCTGTTCAGCGTGGATGGCCTGAGGACAGGGAGGAGGAGGACACCATGGTCAGTCATCCTGTTGGTGAGGACACGGAAGGCTTACCTGTTACCAGTCTGGCACACATAGCTTACTTTATGTTGCGCTGCCTTTCCCGTGACCCTCACATTATGAAAATTTACAGTGACACTTATTACTGGCTGGTGACATTTCTAGATCCACACTTCAAGGAGAACTTTCAATCTCTTCTTCCAGAGGCAAACAGGTCTATGAAAATGGTCCAGTACCAGAGGGCCCTTATTGCAGAATTATTTAAAAAGTTCCCATCTGAAAACGCTGGCGGCAGACATCACAGCTCGTTGGACAACCAAAGAGTACAGGCGAGAGAGACACAACTCCAATCCAGCAGAGGCAGGGGAACACTGGCCAAGTTCTGGGAGAGTTTTCTCAGACTGTCTTATCGCCATGGCCCAGATTCGCGGGGTAATCTCACAAGGAATGGAATGTTTTGGAACATGCTGAGGAAGTACCTTGCTGACCGTACCAACATCCTCTGTGATTCCTCTGTGCCTTTTAATCATTGGGTATCCAAGCTGGACACGTGGCATGAACTGGCTCTCTACGCCTTGGAGGTCCTTGCCTACCCTGCCGCTAGCATTTTGTCAGAGCGGGTTTTTAGTGGTGGAATTATATCTGATAAGTGCATTTGCCTGTCAACTGAAAATGCAGACAGCCTGACTCTTATAAAAATGAACAAAGGCAGACTGGGCCAGACTTCTCTACCCCACAGAATGATAACAGCAAAGCATAGCCTCAAATACAGTGTCTTTTTTGGGAGGTGTATTCCCATGCACCTCTAGACACCCATACATGCATATACGCTTCCTGATTTTGGCTATTTGGTGTCATCCTCTTCCTTCTCCTCATCCTCATCATCCACCAGACCACCAGCACTAGAACACGAGGGTGACCGTGTTCAGTGCTGCTACAGCCACTCTACTTTGGTTAAAGGGTCTTTAAGATGCCGGTCAAAATTTTTTTAAAATTATGTATCTGTCACGTGTACTGTCCTGTGTGACACTACCCGCAGGCCGGTAACTGAAACAACAAGACCAACACGTGTACCTGTCCTGTGTGACACGACCCGCAGGCCAATAACTGAATCAACAAGACAAAGGGGAAGGGGAAACAGTTACAACGGAGGGCCCTGCAATAGGGAACGGGGATGTGGAGACCTCCTGCACTAACCTGAGGCAGTGTCCCTAAGCTCTCCTATCATTCCCTATACAGGCTCTTCACCTGTCGCCGAGCAGGATACCTGAATCCCTCACTATCCCTGCACCTATCCCTTGCTAGGGAACTGGATAGTGGAGACACTGGTCCCACCGCTGCACTACACATGAAGGAAAAACGGGAAAACACCAAAACTTATCTTTCTCTGCTGCATTCACCAGGCAGCAGAGTGCAGCACCAGATCAGCTTTCAGCAGTGGCTCGAACCCTCAGAGCCCGCTGCTAACTTCACCATCTTAAGCAGTGGCTCGACATCTCAGAGCCAGCTGCTCCCCTTTCTCTGCTGCAAACACCGGGCAGCAGAGTTCAGCACCACACTTTCAGCAGTGGCTAGACACCTCAGAGCCAGCTGCTAACTTCACCAGGTTTCAGCAGTGGCTCAACACCTCGGAGCCAGCTGCTCACTTCACCATGGTTGGAATCCACAAAAGAAATGCTATCACCCACACCTGCTGATAGACCAGCTGACCTCATATAGCAAAGGAGGAGCGGTCACATCAGCAGAGGCCAAAAACATGTAATAACCCCAGTGACCACCGGAGGCAAAAGGTAAAACAAAGAAACCATCATAATGTAATGACACTTGTGGCCACCAGGGGCGAAGACCCATATTAAGCCCCAGAAGCCTGAAAATAAAGGTTTTAATGAGGGAACCCAGAATCTGACACAGATCCAAGAATTGGACTGTGACAGTATCCAACAGGGGGAAATGTTTGTCAGGCCATACACTTAGTGTAAGGGCATTTCAAGTAAAGGAGACCCACTCCTTTATAATGGGAAAAAAAATTTAAGAGGCCTTCCTCCACGTGCCAATTAATTTTTGGCAGGCCTTGCATTCAATGCATGAGCCATCAAACACTATGAGAGACCCACTTCCTAATAGTGTGAACATTGTTTTCAGTACCAAATGAATAATGTGAACTTGGTTTTCCTGTGGCCATCCAGTACGGGGATTCAAAGGCTTATTGGGGTGCGTGTAACTTTGTGGCAAGGTGGACCCTGCATTCAATGCATAGGCTAACAGTAGGGCAGTACCAAAAGAATAATGTGTACTTGGTTTTGCTGTGTCAATCCAGTCCATGGGTTCAAAGGCTTATTGGGGTGCATGTAACTTTGTGACAGGGCAGGCCTTGCATTCAATGCATAAGCTAACAGTATGGCAGTACCAAATGAAAAATAATGGGAACTTTTGTTTCATGTGGCTATCTAAGATGTCTGTTCAAAGGGTTATTTGGGTGAGTGTAACTTTGGGGCAAGTGTTAGTTAAAACAGGAAAGAATAGGCCACAAATCGGGGATCACCCTGAATAGGAATTAGCATGTATGTTACAATGTTTATTTTATTAAATTAAGCACAGCAAAAAACAACACACACATTAAAAACGGCCACATGTGTGACACATCAAAAAGACATACACAGCTCATAATAGAGCAACTAGCCTGATACCCACTATCGCAATTGGCAGAAAGAATGTCATATACCCAAGGTCCATGTAAAGCAATGCACAAAAAATGGAGGTTTTTAAGAGCACACTAATGTACTTTGAAAAATACAGATAAATCAGAGAGGTCAATATTGCAGGTATATATTGAATAGATAAAATATCACAGGCCCAAAACAATACCAACAGTTATATGGCTCTGGCATACTCTTAATCGCAATGAGGTACATATATACAGTGACCATTTCAGGAATCTAATTAATAAACCTCATTTAGAAATACCTCAGCCTGAAATCAGGCTTCAAGAGCAGACCCGCTTATCCAGACTGGAAATGGGCTATGGGGAGTGTAAACCACCAAAGGGCATCTCCATGACCACCTTCAATAAAGTACACCTATGCACAAACCCAGTACATACCATATGGAGTAGAGTGGAGTGGGGCAGGCTGGACCAAAGACCCGAAGCGTATCGCCTCTCAGGTTAGCTTGCTTCACAGTAACTTTGGGGCAAGGTAGCCCTTGCATTCAATGCATGGGCTAACACTATGGGAGACCCACTTTATTATAAAGGGAACATTTTTTCAGGAGGCACTCCTGTACGTTTCCTGAAAGGGGTATTGGGGTGCGTCCTCATTTTTGGCAGCCCACACACACAGTGCATAGGCAATAACTCTATAGGAGACACACTGTTTTATAATGGCCCTTTAAGAATAGTAATGCCGACTGATGCCCCTATAAAAATAGGCTTTGTGACTTTAAGAGTCACTCCTTCATAAACAATACAAGATGTGTCTGATGATGTGTCACACACAACAAGGGCAGCTAAGATTGTTAAATGCTACAATGACATTTCCCAGTAAATGCATGTTTTGGTCGAAAGCAATGGTAACGCTGAAAAATGCATCAAAAACGCAACTTGTGAACACAGCCAAAGTGGTGGAGGAGCATTTTTTGTGGGGTTATTTATTTTGCCTTACATACAAATTATTACCCTGGAAAGGATGTCTCTTAACATATTTCCCTGTAAAATCAATATTGGTTTCATTTGTTATGTTTTTGTGTGCGCCTGTAAAAGTGGCGTCACCCTCTGACAACATTGGTCACAGCAGTGACCTAGGAGTCAGAAATGCTTTCAGACGAGATCCTCATGATTTTCCCATGTTGTTTGCGCACTGTCCCCATACATTTCCGATGTTCTGATACCCTAGAAAGATCTCGGGGGGGGGTTATGGCAAAAAAGCTCGGATTTCCCATAGACTAACATTGGGCTCATTGCTTGGGTCAAGTACCCGAGTAGTCCAATTTACTAGACCCGAGCAACGAGCACCCAAGCATTTTAGTGCTCGCTCATCACTTGCTTTCACTGGAAGTGCATATTTGCTACTGTATAATAGTCACAGGCTAGAAGGGGTTAAAATTCTAAGTATTTAATCTCTACTTGAAATAAAGAATCTTCCCCTTATTGATATCAAAGAGAACAATTGACCTCCATACATAACACAATCTACTATACCAAGACCAATAATACCACATACAATGGAATGATACCACCACATCATGACCAAACCATATTACCACCACATGCTGACCAAATAATACTACATACAAGGGGAAAGAAATCAGCCACACCAAAAGTGCAAGGTCCTCTATTGTACTAGTCTGTCACTGTTATTTTGTTAATTGTAGTTTGTATTTTGTATATAAACCCTCTTCGCATGTACAGCATGATGGAATCAGTGGTGATATAAAAATACTAATAATGATAAGTGCACAGAGCATGGATCCTCAACATTTCATATCTGAAAACTGGCTACTGGACTTGAACATGTCACTGGAATAAGATAGTGAGCTACCCTTGAGAGCCACTGACACATGATATAGTGTGGTGAGGCAGTCTTTGTTGCAGAATGGGACAGTATGCTGCACTCAATGTGGACTGTTGCTGAAAAGCCATAGGCAGCCTGCAATATGGAAGAAAGTTACTCTGTGCATTTATTATGTATTGGAGAGTTTCCTTTGGGACTTTAAAGCACCAGGTCCTCAGTGTGGTTGACAATGAGCTACAGCCCTAGCAAAAGGACAGAAAAACTCAAAAAACATTGCCTAAAAATTGGGTAACATGGCCAAAAGTAATTTAGTAGGCAAGTTGTCCCAAGAACAATGCTCTTAAATGCCCCCTTAAAAGCTAGCAAGTGTTTCACTGTGTAGTCTTTAGACCTTCCAGAGATAGCCAAGCACATCACTAGAATGTCTCCGGGAGTCCCAAAGATAATAGATAAAGCAATGGTAAATGTGTCAGTTGGGCCATAATAACAGGGTACAGTAGAGTCCTGTAGTCAGAATTCATGTGGGTCCAAGTGTTTAGACCTCCAGCGATCACAAAGTTATCACCTACCCTCTGGATAGATTTTAACTTGCCCATTTGGGAGTAACCTTTTAATTTCTATATGAAATACGATATGTACTAGTAGTTCTAAGTGTTCCATTTTTTTTTACATACACAGTATATCTTAATACTAATTTATCACTGACATACTAAAATTAAGACTTTCAGCTATTTACACTGCCTGGTAAAGTGGCTGCTCTTCTAAAGAGCACAATTCAAACAACAAGCACAAAAAGCTCTTAACAGGAAATCTCTTTTTTCAATAATGAAACCTTCTTGTTTAATACAAATATGGCAGCCAGCCAAGCAGCCTTTGTAAGTTACTGCAATGACTTTCGACTAATTTAAGATGTCCCCTATAAATTTCCCTTTGGTCCAGCTCTACTTCAGTCCTATGTTGTTGTCCGCACATTACTTTTCCGTCATTGTCAGGTTTCATGTAGGAATTATTGCCGATAAAATGACAGCAATATGGAATAGGGATTATCATAAAAAATAAAATGTCAGAAATCCTCCAACTGATTTGTATTTATCTTGATTGTAATGGTATAGGATTTAAGTGCTTCAGAAAAAAAAGGATTAATGCACAAATGATAGAAAATCATTTTAGCTCGTTCCTGAAGAAGCATATTTCTTCCTTTTTTAGAATATTTCCATTTTTTATATTTTATCTCGCTTTTACAGGGAATAAAACACAAGGGCAACTCAATGAGCTTCAGTTACAGAAGTAGACATTATTACTAGGACCAGAAAAATATTCCTTAGCATGGAATAAAGCATTGGTTTCGCTCAAATATTTCCATTGTGGATCGTAAGTTAAAATGAAGCTTCACCTTGAAACAACTTTAAAAGAATATTCTGTATTTGTCAAAGTGGCCTTTCAAAATGTAGCCTATTGGTGCAGGTTCTATTCCTAAGTGTATCCCATAGCAAGACCCATGTATAACAGGTGTGCAAGGAATCATACCTGCACCAATCAGTGACATTTTGAAACACCATTTTGTCAACTATAGAATATCCTTTTACACTTGTGTCACTTTAATAAACTGTATAGATTAGTTAAACACTTTAACTTAACAGGGGGTGCATTTTCACACTTAGATATTGGAAATGCTCATTGTTTGTGGACCGTTTACATGATACTAGGGACAGATAACAATTTTCATCCCTGACATCCTATATTTTAAATGTCAAACCCAAGGATAGTCATGATAACTAACACAGCTTTACAATAATCGAGACTTTTAGGTTTCAATTAAGTTGTCCAGCATTTAAGGAATACCCTACCGGAAAATAAACAGACCTCATCATAGACAAAGAGATAACTCTGATGATGTGTGCATCCATCATTGAACAAGTACCGCTTTCAGCAAAACTGACGGTGGCTCTCGTGCAGTATTTCTGTAATGATGCTAGTTCTGGCAATGTATTACTGTACTGATGGTGGTTGTGCACTGTATTTCTGAACTAATGGACACTGTGGTAAAGAACTCCTGTACTGCTGATGGGTCTATTCACGTATTCCTGACCTCATAATGGTTTTGGTGATGCATCCATGCACTGATGATAGCTCTGATGATATATTCATGTACTAATGGTCATACTGGTGACATATTAGTGTACTGGTTATGGTACTGTATCCCTGTACTTATAGTGACTCTGGTTATGTATTCCTGTACTGATAATGCTTTTAGTGCTTTATTCATGTAGTGATGGTGCCTCTGGTGCTGTAGTTATGTAGTGATGATGATTCTAGTGAAGTACTTATCACCACAACCATCATCATTATTTGGATATGATACCAAAGCATCATCAGTGCACAAATTTTATGCCAGAGCCACCATTACTACATGAATACATCATTTACACCACCATCTGTACATGAATGCAGCAGAACCAAACTACAAGAACAAAGCTTAGTATAGTGATCAATGGTGATGTCAGTTTAGCTCCATATACATTTGCATCACAACCTACAACTCCCATTACTTCTTTAACTGTGCTAATGAGACACTGGGGGTTGTTGTTAATAGCCATCATCAGACTGCATACCATAAAGGAGCCACAGTGCTGATGAAAACAAGACAGTTTCATAAATAAACATTTACATCCAGGTACCCTATAGGTGACATCTTCTCTGAGTGTAGTCATTTTCAACCCTTTCATCTCTATCTCGTTAAGATGCCATTATGACTTTTCTCACCCACAGCTCATCTCTGCAGATTTTCCTCTTCTCCATCCTTTGCAGCCCTTCCCCACGGTACCCTTAAAAATAAGAGTGTTATTATAATGTTATTTGCATAAAAATATCAGTCCACACTATGCTCTAAATAAGCTTTTAATAGTATATGGTCTCCACGCTGCCTCCCCTTACAAGCTACACCAGCCACAAAGTCTGCCTTAATAACCTAGAACTACCACACTGTGCACAATTATCAGCTATAAATGCCACACTAGCTGCCATTATCAACTATAACCACCAAAACGTTCGCTCTTATGAGATATGGCCTATACTATAGATGTCCCCTCTCAATTGGGGAAAAAAGCTAAAAAATCCCTCCTCTGATTAAGCTGGTATGATGAGTGATAAGCGTGGAGTTTCTCCACTGGCATTCCACTAGACTGCTTTGGATTCCATATTATGGGTTTGACAAACTGTATACTATAGCATTAATCACACGCTATGCAGTCATGGCCAAAAGTGTTGGCACCCTTGAAGTAGTTCCTGAAAATTAGGTATTTCTCTCAGAAAATTATTTTAATTACACATGTTTCATTATACACATGTCTATTTCCTTTGAGTGCATTGGAACAACACAAAAAAAGAAAAAAATGCAAATTGGACATAATATCACACAAAACCCCAAAAATGGGCCAGACAAAATTGTTGGCACCTTTCCAAAATTGTGGATTGATAACTTTGTTTCAAGAATGATGAAGCTCATTCAAACTCACCTGTGGCAAGTAACAGATGTGGACAATATGAAAATCACACCTGAAACCATTTAAAAAGGGGAGAAGTTGATTCAATCTTTGCATTATGTGTCTATGTGTGCGACACTTAGCATGGAGAACAGAAAGAGAAGACAACTGTCTGAGGACTTAAAAACAGAAATTGTTGAAAAATATCAACAATATCGAGGTTACAAGTCCATCTACAGAGACCTTGTGTTCCTTTGTCCACGCTGTGCAACATAATCAACAAGATTACAACCCATAGCACTGTAGCTAATCTCCACTTACGTGGACAGGGACGGCCACTTTGGACAGGTGTAGGAATACTAGCAGGAGCGCTGGATACAGTGACGAGCAGGAAGCAGAGCAAGAGTTAACGGGTTCTTTATGAAAAGTAGTATCAGCAGCAGACTCTCCATGCAGGGAATATGCAGTTATGTAGCTATACAGATAGAGGGGGGTAAATGGAGGGGGTACAAAATGAATAACAATCGATAGAAACAAATCAACTGTGGCTTTTGGTCGGAAGAGGTTGAAAGATCGCACAATGACGGCGCAAGTGGCGTGAGACGTCTCTGAAGCAGTCCCGGATGATGTTGAAACACTGTCTCTGTACCGAAACGACGTATCCCAGTCTCTCCAGATATGTATTCCCGGTCCTGACACACGGAGCTGTCCGAGGAGTCGAAGATGGCACGACAGGTGCAGCACAGAATTTCAAAGTGGAAGCCACAGCAGGGCCTCCCAAATCAGAAGCGACCGCAAGGTCAATTCTATGCAGCTGGTCAGTCTTTGTCAGAGGTGCTGTCTGATCAGGGTGCTCGGGTAAGGGTCTGCAGAGTACTCAGCACTAACTGTGCACAAGTGGTGTGCACAGAGAAGGGTAAGCCGCTGAGAAGGCCTGCAGGTCGGCTCAGTAAAGAAGAGACAGAGTCAACCTTCCACCTGCGTTTAGGCTGTCTTCCCGCAAGAGACCTCATTTTCACGCCCTCAGCTCCTTTTATCTCCACCCTGTCTCCTGCAGTCAGGTGCCAAGGTCTGCTCCAGTCAGCAAGTCCTTCTCCCTGCAGCAATTGTGACTGCCCCGATGGTTCCAGCCCAGACACACAAGAAGCTGCCCCAGCCCGGTCCATCTACCTCCATTTCCCCACTGGTGAGAATTTTCGATAACTGCATGGGGAGTTTCTTCTCTTCTGTATTTTCCTTTGCCAGATAATTTGATCTTGCTCGTAATGATTGAGGGGCTTGCCAGCAGTTGTATATTCGGAGTGCCGTAAATTGGAAGGAGTATTGGAGTCTTCCGGGATGGTAGGATCAGTTGGTACTGTCGGAGGCCCGGATGTGGCTGTACTCTCTGTGACATCTTCCTGGGGGATCCTGAGGACCTGTTCTGTGCCTTCTTCATCTTCTTCTTCTTTTATACCAGGAACTGACTCAACAGCTTCTGGAAGCTCTTCCCCTTGTACTGGATCTTTGGACAAACAAGACTGAAGCATGTTCCGGTGTACTACTCGAGTGGCAAAATTTCTGTCTCTCTCCGATTGAATCTCGTACACAGGGCCTTCAGAGCTAAGTCACCTCTTTACCTGATAGGGTCTCTTTCCCAGTGATTTTCTAGTTTGTCTCATGGACGTTTGTCTCACACTAGGACGCGGTCCCCAATTTGAAGGTCTGTTGACCGTGATGGAGTTCTCTCAGCGTTCTCCAATTCTCGGAGTTGGGTCTGTACTAGACGATGCAGGGTCTGTAGACGATGTCGATGTTCTCAGACCCATGAAGACACTCCTACCCGTGAGCCGTTTTCCTCTGGATCTAACTCTAACTCAGTGATTTCTTTACCATCTCTGCTGATCAGGAGTGAGTATGGAGTGCAACCCGTGGTACTATGCACTCGATTGACTCAGACCAACTCTGAAACAAATTCAGGCCACCGGGCCTTCTGATTTTTTTCCAAAGTTCTCAGCATTTGGATCAATGTACGGTTGATATGGTGTAGTCTGAGATTTATCAATTCGGTACAAGCGATGTAGCTCCTCCATCACCTTTCCCAAGAAACAGGCTCCTTGATCTGAATGAATCCATTTTGGACAGCCATAAATCTGGATAAAATTTTTACTGATAGCATACGCAGCTGATTCTGCAGTTTGGTCTCGGGTAGGGGTCACAACTGCTGATTTTGTAAAATTATCCACCATTACTAAGCAAGTTTATATCCTTGGTGAGCTGGCCCGATGGTCAAATAGTCCACAATTAGTGACTCTAAGGGAGCAGATGGCATGATGGATTGTATCGGAGCTTTCTGCTCAGGTGGTTTCGCCAGTTCACATGTCTGCCAGGCTCTGCACGTCTCTTCAACCGCCACCTTCAGCCTAGGATGATGAACGACGCGCTGTAACCACTGGAATGTTTTCTCCGGCCCAAAGTGTGCTCCTTTTTCATGGGCCTCAATGGAACTCTCAGTTAACAGACTCTTTGGAACTAGGACTTGCCAGGTGACCCCCAGCTCCATTTGGAGTTACACTTTCCGATACAGTAATCCATTTTTCATTTGGAGACGTTCCCACTGCCGAAGGATCCGCAAAGTTTCTGGACACAGAATACTCCTTTCTGCCAGACTGGGGAGTTTCCTTGCAGTTAGACACTGTCTCAATAGAGCAAGCTCTACATCTTCTTGTTGCAAGCATACCCATTCATCCCGAGGTCGCCCTAAAACTCCTCCGGGAAACTGTGTTTGTATCTGGTCCTGCGTTGCCATCACCATCTTGGTGGGCTCTATAAACCTTTTTTTCAATCAAATCAAGTCAAATTTATTATCGCCAAGTACATATTACATATATACAAGGAATTCTTTGTGGCAAAGAGGCAACATAATATATAACAACAGATACAACAAGTAACATCTAACAAGACAGATACAGTATATAGTCTACACATGACGATTTAATTGTTGAACAGAGAGTGGATAGAAGCTGTTCATATGGCGGTTGGTGCTGCATTTGGGGACTCTGAAGCGACGTCCTGAAGGGAGTATTTGGAATGAGGAGTGTCCCGGGTGAGAGGGATCGGATGAAATTTTCAATGCGTGGGATCGAATACTCTTATCATAAAGATCCTGGATTTTAGGCAGGGGGGAACCTATAATTCTCTCTGCTGTTCTGAAAGTCCTTTGTAAGCGAAGTTTGTCATGCGCAGTGGCTCCCCCATACCAGACTATCAGAGAGGAACAAATCACAGATCTGATGACAGCATTAAAGAATAAGATCAGCAGATTCTTAGACAAACCATATCTTTTCAGCTGACGCAGGAAGAACATCCTCTGTTGTGCTTTTCTTATAACAGCATCCACGTTTTTCCCCCATTTAAGATCATGAGAGATGATAACACCAAGGAATTTGGTCTCTGTGACCCTAAGAACCACTTCGTCATGGATGTAGATTGGAAGTATCTCATGTTGATCTTTCCTAAAATCCACAACCATCTCAGCAGTTTTTTTAGTGTTGAGTACAAGATTATTGGCTTTACACCAGTCACATATTCTTTCCACCTCACTCCGATACAAGTCTTCAGCATTTCCCCTGATGAGACCAATCAGTGTCATATCATCGGCAAATTTCAAGATTTTTACTGAGTCTGCTGAAGAGATGCAATCATTCGTATAGAGAGAAAACAGTAACGGGGACAAAACACACCCCTGAGGTGCCCCGACGTTTGTGACCAAGGTGTCCGAAGTGAATGGTCCAACTTTTACACTCTGTATCCTGGCTGTCAGGAAGTTATAAATCCACAAGCATAAGTTAAGAGGGACTCCAAGAGCTACCATTTTCTTATGAAGTAATTTCGGATCAATGGTATTGAACGCTGAGCTAAAGTCCATGAAAAGAATCCGGACATATGAGTACAGTTCATCTGTATGATCCAAAATGTACTTCAGTGCCAGATTGACAGTGTCGTTTGCCGAACGATTCTCCTTATAGGCAAACTGAAGCGGGTCCCATAGCTTCTGCGTGAATTTTATCAGGTGGGACATCATAATTCTTTCGAAGACTTTCATAGCTACAGATGTGAGTGCTACTGGTCTATAGTCGTTCAACTCAAAGGATCCCACTTTCTTGGGGACAGGGATAATTGTGGAATTTTTCCAACACTGAGGTACAACGCACTCTTTCAGTGACACATTGTATATATTTGTCAGTATAGGGGCAAGCTGGGTAGCACATACTTTCAGACACATTGGAGATACACCATCAGGGCCAGGTGCCTTTTTGACCTTAAGTCCCTTCAGGATGCGTATCACCTCTGCCTCGGAGATCACTACTTGGGTGTTGCACAATGAATGATCTTTATATGAACATACTGAGGAGCTTAGAGATGAATAGCCACTGTGTGTAGAGCTTGCCTCAAATCTGCAGTAGAATTCATTTAACTCTGCTGCCAGACTTCTGCTGGGGTTCACTATAGTGGGGTGGCTTTTATAATTGGTGACCTCTCTTAATCCTCTCCATGCAGATCTATTATCTTTTGATGAGAACCTTTCCTCCAGAATCTTTGCATACTCGTGTTTGGCTAACTTGATCTCTTTAGATAGCGAGTTCCTAAGTTTCTTGAATTCAGTAATATCGCCTGCTTTATAAGCCTCCTCTTTTCTCTTACGGATCAACCTGACTTTATTTGTAAACCACGGCTTGTTGTTTCCCCGAAAGTGGACAGATTTGGATGGAATAAACGTGTCTTCACAAAAACGGATATATGAGGACACTGCATCAACCCATTCATCCAGACCCGAGCATGTTTCCAGGAATACCTCCCAGTCCGTGCATTCAAAGCATGCTTGTAGTTGCAATTTTGCCTCCTCAGACCATGTCTTCTTTGTATAAACTGTAGGTTTGGATGTTTTCAACCTTTGCCTGTAGGCTGGAATTAAATGAATTAGACAATGATCTGAAAAGCCCACTGCTGCTCTCCTCACTGCCCTGTAGGCCCCTTTTATGACTGTATAGCAGTGATCAAGCGTATTGTTCTCTCTCGTGAAGCAGTTTATATGTTGAGTAAATTTGGGGAGATCCAGGTTGAGTTTTCCTTTGTTAAAATCCCCCATTACGATCACAAATGCTTCTGGAGATCCTTTCTCCCATTCTGATATTTTGCATGCTAATTCACCAATAGCAGCTTTAACAGATGCTTGGGGGGGAATATATACTGCAACCAGAACCATAGATGAAAACTCTCTTGGAGAGTAAAATGGTCTACAATTGAGTGCAAGGTACTCTAGATCTGGAGAGCAACCTTTTCCCAGTATGTTAACATCACAGCACCAGCTAGTGTTGATGTAGAGACATACCCCACCCCCCCTTTGTTTACCTGAAGCTAAACCTGGGAATATCTTCACTTTCCAGTCCTTCATCCCTATTCCTTCCAGGATCCTGATGTCTTATTCTGGATAGAGCATCAGCATGAATGTTTTCTGCTCCCCTCTTGTACGTGATTCTGTACCAGAACTTCGCCATCCTGGCCACCCATCATTGTTTCAGAGCCCCTAGCTTTGCATTTTCCAGGTGAGCCAGAGGACTATTATTGGTGCGCACTAGAACTTCAGGCCCGGACAGTTATTCTGCGAACCTCTCCGTCATTGCCCACACCAACGCATGCAGCTCCAACTTGAAGGAACTGTAATTATCCAGATTACATTCAGAATACTGAAGGGACCATCTAGCATGAGCAATCACCTTCTCTCTTCCACCCTGTATCTGTGACAAAACAGCCCCAAGTCCATGCAAACTCCCGTCGGTGTGGAGGTCAAACGGTTGAGAAAAGTCCAGATAAGCCAGCACAGGAGCTTCCGTCATGACTTTATTCAGGTCTTGGAAAGCTTCCTCCTGGTGTTCTTTCCAAAAAATCTTCCAGTTCTTTGTGCCAGAGGTCGCTCCTTTCAACAGTTCCTTTAGCAGTCTGGCCCGGCGAGCAAAATTTTTCACAAAGCGGCGATAGTAACCAGCCAATCCTAGGAATGCTCAAACATCCTTTACCGTCTCTGGAGTGGGCCAATCTTGTATCACCGCTATCATCTCCCGAGAGGGTTTCACCCCTTCAGCAAACACAACATGACCCAGATACTCCATCTGAGAGCAAAACAGATGACATTTTTGGGGTTTCACCTTCAGCCCGTATTTCTGCAAGCGACTCAACACTTGTTCTAGACGTTGTAAGTGTTCCTCAAATGAAGCAGCATAAACTATGATATCGTCTAAATAGATCAGCGTAGCTTCAAAGTTCAGATCGCTTAGGCATCTTTCCATGAGACGTTGAAAAGTTCCTGGGGCATTAGCCAATTCGAAAGTCATTCAGTTGAATTCAAATAAGCCCATGGGCAGAATAATTCGGACACCTGTACTTGCCAATAGCCGCTAGCGAGATCCAATGTAGAAAAGAATCAGGCTTTCCCGAGTGCAGACAGGGACTCTTAAGTCTTGGTCAGTCAATAGAAATCTTTCACGGTACAGGCATTGAGTTTCCGATAATCCACGCAAAAGCACACAGTACCATCTTTCTTTCGTATCAAAACTATCGGGACAGCCCATAGGCTCTGGCTTTCTCTGATGACACCTCTCTGCAACATCTGCCCCAGCATACCTTTCACCTCCTGGTTTAATTGTGGTGGGATTTGTCGATAACTTTCTGTTATAGATGCAGTATTTTCCGTGGGTATCTCATGAGTGATGGCCATGGTACAGCCAAAGTCATCTTCATGACGAGCAAACACGTCCCAATATCTACCTAATAGAGCTTCCACCTGCTGCATCTGTTTCTGGATGAGTTCAGCCAATTCAGCTCGCATTTGATCCAGGATAGTTCAGCCCTCTTGTATATGCTGAGATTCCGATGACACTGAAGCATTCACTGTGACGGTCCAGTGATCTTCCTGGTGTACTTTCAACTGCACGGGTCAGGGTGGCATTATTTCTTCAGGCATGCCCACAACTTGGGCCACTTCAGTTCTGGGGCAAACTGTGATGTCCTGGTCCTCGAAATTAACACAATATATGGGCACTGCTCCATCCCGCACAGCGGCCAACTTATGGGCTACCAAAAATCCCGAAGGCAGTTTCTCTGAATAGGAAGGCTCAATCTGAATCTCCACTCCCTCCAGTGGGATTCGGGGCAGCGTCACCACCGTTTGTCCTGAGGGCAACACGAGTTTGTCAGACAGGGGCACAATCACTTTCCCTAATGCATGTCCATCCTGGTATGACTCCTGCGCTTGGGCTATACAGATTAACTGTTGGAATATTTTTCCCTGAGGGGTGTGGGAACTCCACTGCTTCAGGGTCTCATTAGAGGATTCATTCATTAGACTTCCAAATTCTTTTAAGATGTTCATACCCAGAGTAACTGTGTGCCCGTTGTTCACTTCTCCGCGGGTCAGCACCACACCCCTACGTCCCATATGTCCATGTCCACCACAGTTAAACCACGTGATAGGCCTTTGTTGGTGGAACCCTCTGGGGTCCCGTCGAGACTCCGGGCCTCCACTGGCCCCTGAAGCATCTGCAACAGCCTTGGTCTTTTTCTTTACCTCAGCCAATTCTACTTTCACATTCAGAAGTTCTATCCGTAATTCTTCCACCCATTGAGGTTCAACATTTGTAATCACAAAAACTTCTGCACCCCAAACCTTCCCCACTGAGACTGTCACCCCCTTCTCTTGTTCTCGGGTGCACGTTTCACTTCCTATTGCGGAAAACGTCAAGTGAGGGATCACCCGCACGTGCTCTCTCAGGGCCTGCTTTGTCAGTGTGTCTCGCAAGCCTGTCACTAAAAGGTCTTGCAGCATTATGTTCGTAGGACCTACGCCCATGCCATCTTTCCTGACAATCACAGTATGTAACTCCTGTAATGCGTTCATATACTGCAGCACAGTCTCCCCTTCCCTCTGCATGCGGCTAAAAAGACGTGTCCTCAGTTCTCCTATGTCAGTAGGGTCTCCATGAGTCTCTTCCAAAATCTGCAACACCTTGGTAAAGGTGTCTCGCTCTCTGGGGGCCCGTAACATCACTGAGTCTCTAGCTTCTCCGTCCAGGGCCATAACAGCCACCTCAGCCTCTAAGGCAGGGGTCATGGGATGCATCCTCATCATGCCCCATATTCGCTCAGTCCAACTCCATAACATGGTGTTGTTATTTGTGAATTTTGGAAAATTATTCAACATTGTCCCCAGCGAGATACTGGACCTTGGGCCACCCCCAACGGCTTGATCTCCGTGCTATTAGACTGCATCCTGCCATCTACGCCAAATTTAGGAATACTATCATGGGATGCAGTGACGAGCAGGAGGCAGAGCAAGAGTTATCGGGTTCTTTATGCAAAATAGTATCAGCAGTAGACTCTTCACGCAGGGAGTATGCAGTTATGTAGCTAGACAGATACAGTGGGGTAAACGGAGGAGGTACAAAGTGAATAACAATCAATAGAAATGAATCAACTTATCAGTTTGTGGCTCCAGTTCAGAAGAGGTTGAAAGATCCCACGATGACGGCGCAAGTGGCGTGAGACGTCTCTGAAGCGGTACCGGATGAAGTTGAAACACTGTCTCTGTATCAAAATGACATATCCCGGCCTTTCCAGAAGTGCATTTGTAGTGCCCTTGAAGGCTTCAGTCGCCACGGAGGTACCGCACCTCCTCCCGAGGTGTGGTACCCCACCATCCAGGTAAGGTGGAGACTCCTGACCACACTCCAACACCTGCACCCCCACACCACAAAATAGTGTAGCAAAGCACCTTCGGCGGCTCCCTGCTTGGAGTATAGCAAAGCACCCATTGGTGGTTACCTGCTTGGAACACGAAACGTGCTGGGAGGCGGGTGGAGTTAGTATATATTGAAAGAGCGGGAAGTTTTGAGGGTCTTTGGTCTTTGGGTAGTCTGAGTCGAAGAGTGAACAGTCAGCCAGCGAGCGCGGCTGAGTGGATCCCTAGAGAGAGGGATGGATGGATGTG